>NC_044032.1:631553964-632250884 GCF_901765095.1 Microcaecilia unicolor
CATTGGACCTTTTCAGCAGAAGCCCTCATTCAAGAGCTGCCAGGTCCTGCCCTCCCCCAAGAGGGGAGGGTGGGACAACAGCATTTGACAATAGACCTCTACTGAAAGGTTCTGTAATAGTACTGAGTAGTTTTAGGTGCAGTTGCAGAGGTAGGGCAACAGTGGCAGGGAAACATGAGATTAGATATCTTTCTCTACTGCTGCCCTGCCCCTCTACAATGTTTCACCTAGGCACCTACCTATTATTCTGTAATAGAATTTAGGTGCCCAGATGCTGTTATAGAAAAGGCAGTCCCGGACTTCCGGTGACGTCATGACCGCGAGGGGTTGAAGAAAAAGATCTCTCCGGCTTCAATCCCCCCTCCGCACGATCAGCTCACAAACCGCGACTTAAAATAGAATTTCGCCGCAGCCTGAAACGCTGGAGCGGCCGGCAGGGAACATTTTAAAAGTACTGGCGGCGCGATGGCGGCTAAAAATCAGCATAAAGATAAGCTCCGTGGTAGAGGAGCAGAAGACAAGATGGCGCCGCCCGCAAGCCCGCCGGGCCCGACAGTATCATCGGCCTGGATCGCCGAAATAACGTCAGAAATGTCCTCAGTGTTAGAGGATATGTTGGATCGCCGGCTCTCCCCCATAAATACTAACCTGGAAAAGGTAAAAGAACAGCTCACGGATCTCTCTCGAGACTGTGCAGGCTTTCAAGCACGTGTGAGTGAAATTGAGGACAGAGTAACGGAGGTGGAGACAGTACAGGAGATAACTCAAAAAAAGCTGCAGGTGATGGAGGAAAAGATTGAAGACCTGGAAAACAGGTCCAGGAGAAATAAAATCCGTGTGGTGGGCCTGCCAGAAACGATACCCGAACGGGGCTTGGAGGTTTTTTTGGCACGCTGGTTTACTAATGAACTACAATTCCCAGAAGCCTCGGGGCCAATACAGATAGAACGGGCTCACCGCATAGGGATGAAAATGACTGGTACTAATAAACCAAGAGTGGTAATTCTGCGATTTTTGAACTATGCACAAAAACAAGAGGTGATGCAGCTGCTTAGAACCGGAAAAGCATTGGAATATGATGGAGTCCCAGTAAGATGCTTCCAAGATTATTCAGCAGGGGTAGCAGCACGAAGGCGACAGTTTTCGGAGGTTTGCTCAACGCTATTCCAAAAGAAAATAAGATTTGCACTACAATATCCTGCCAAACTGCGGATTACGCATAATGGCATCACCAAGACATATGAGACGGCAGGGGCGGCTAAAGAATTTTTACAGCAGATGGGAACAACATCTTCAGATGCAAGCTGAATAGAATAAAGAAGCGAACACTCTGAGAGCAGTGAGTACTGTTATAAGGAGGGGTCAGAGGAAACCTGACTGGTCAATATATGACAATACAGCAAACTCCCAGCCAAGTACAAAGATGGACCAATTACCGTTGCAGAAAGGCTTGGCAAGATGGCTGCAGTTGGAAGGTTAAGGTTTTATGGTTTGTGAGTTAGACTTTCCCTTTGAATTTTCTTGCTGTTGAATAAGACACTGTATAGAAGACATGGCCAATGGGTGAAACGGTTCGAACCCCTGGTAAGAGGGGTGAGACCCTGTAAGTGTCTGACCAGTTTGACAATGAATGTTATGTTTAATGTAACACGGTTTAATGCGGAGGGGGGAGGGAGAGACGTAAGGAAGTCATGGTCCTAATTGGTGGACCTGAGAATAAGGGGAACAGGATTTGGGGGGCGGGGGAGGGGCGGGAGGAGGGGGTGGGGGAGGGAGGAGGGATGCAAGCAGGGTACAAGCACTAAATAGAAAACGGGCTTCTGATGGAAGCATGGGCAGAACATAATAGTGATGCTGATAAAGGGGAGATGCAAGTTAGGGGGGGGCAGAGGCTGGGATGTCCCCCTCGATTACAAAAGTGGACATCTACAGATATAGTCATACACTTCCAAATCCAAGAATAGTAAGAATAATAACATGGAATGTAGGCGGAGTTAATTCGCCAATAAAACGCTCTAAGATTTTACAACAATTAAACAGGCAAAAAGCAGACATAGCACTTTTACAGGAGACGCATCTGAACCAGAGTGAACATGCCAAGCTCAGCACCTGGTGGGTTGGGGATTGTATAGCAGCAAATGCACAAGGCAAAAAGGGAGGAGTAGCGATACTAATTAGAAAAGGCATAGCCTCTATAATTAATCCACTTCTGATTGATACTGAAGGTCGCTATGTTATATTGGAAGTGGTAGTTGGGCGACAGAAGCTGCTAATCTGTAATGTTTATGCTCCAAATAGATATGATCGGAAGTTTTACCAAACTTTGATTAATTTTCTGCTCAGGCAACCACATGCAGCTATAGTAATGGGGGGCGATTTTAATGCAGCTTGGGACCCCTCTCTGGACAGATCAGCTCCGGAGACGGCCTCTTCATGTTATAATAATACAGGCCTCTTGCAATTGAGCCAGATGTTGGGCCTGGTTGATGTGTGGCGGGTGCTGCACCCAGGTGAGAAAGACTACACACATCTGTCACGGGCCCACTCAACTCAGTCGAGAATTGACTATATTCTGACATCGCGCCAGATGTTTGGGGAAGTGACAATAGCGGAGATAGGACCGTATATGGTGTCGGACCATGCCTGGGTTAAGATAGAATGGATACCAAGCGGTACGACCCAACAGGAACATAAATGGCAATTTCCCCTGGAGTTTAGCTCAGATCCAGTGCTTAAAGGCCGATTACAAGCTAGCTGGGCGGAGTACAGCACTCATAATCAAGAGCATATAGAGGATCCAGTTTTGTTTTGGGAAGCGGCTAAGGCGGTTCTTAGAGGCGAAGTTATAAGTCACACACACTTTGTGAGGAAGGCGCGAGACAGAAAGATCTTGCGTTTAAGTAACCAACTTTGTAAGGCACGGAAGAGATATGGGGAGACACATGCGATAGGTGATAAACAACAAGTGTTAGAGCTTCAAACCGCCTTAAATGAACTTTTGCAAGAGAGGGCACATAAGTCACAGCTTTACTATCGATATATGCTTTACAAACATGGTAATAAAACAGGCAAATTGATGTCAAAAATAATTACCCCCCGGGGAGGGACTAAGAACATTCTGGCACTGAGGCAAAGGGGGGGAGGGCTCCACACATCAGACAAAGCAATCTGTGAGACTTTTCGGACCTTTTATCAAGGGCTGTACGCTTCCCCAGAGGAAGATGGCCTATTAAATCAGATGTACTTAGAAAATTTAGTTTTACCAAAGCTTACAATACAAGAGTTGGACAGTCTTAACCAATCAATCACTGAGGACGAAGTTAGTATGGTTATAGCCCGTAGCCCGCGATTGAAAGCCCCGGGACCTGATGGTTTAAGAGGAGAATTTTATAAATTGATGGAAGGAGGAGTTATACCCGCAATTACTAGATTCTTGAACCAGCTGATAGAGAGACAGAGGTTACCCCCTGATTTGAATAGGGCTCAAATAATAGTCTTGTTGAAGCCGGGGAGGGACCCTCTGGAGCCGACATCGTACCGGCCTATTTCCCTATTAAATTATGATACCAAGCTGTTGGCAAAAATCTTGGCTAATAGATTGGCGAGGTTGCTCCCTCGGTTGATTCACGAAAGTCAGGTGGGCTTTGTGGGAGGTAGAGCAGTGAGTAAAAACTTGAGAGCAATATTGACATCACTAGAGCACAGCTCGCAGGCGAAGGTAGCATCGTTGTTGATCAGCTTCGATGCGGAAAAGGCCTTTGATAAGGTTCACTGGAAGTTCCTTTTTGATACGCTGGAACATTATGGATTTTCAGGGAGATTTGTTGAGGCAATTCACGCTTTATATGCCAACCCATGTGCCACCTTGAGAGTGAACGGGATAGAATCGGAAAGCTTCTGTATCAGAAGAGGCACAAGGCAGGGGTGCCCCTTGTCCCCTCTCCTCTTTGTTTTAGTTTTAGATCCCCTTATCAGAGATATCATGGCAAACCCTTTGATCCGGGGTGTCGGTTTAGGGACCCACATGTTTAAGATCGCAGCATTTGCGGATGACATTTTAGTACATCTCACAAACCCAAGGGAATCCTTAGACATGTTATTGGAAACCTTTCGTGAATATGGAGACTACTCAGGTTTTCGAATCAATCTAGATAAGTCAGAAGCTCTGGCTTCGCCAGAGGTGAACCAGAGGGACTGGGATCCTGAATTTCCATTGAGATGGGCTAGAGAGTCTTTTAAATATCTAGGAATCCGACTCACAATGAATACTTCAGACTTATATCAGTTGAATGTTAAAATCTTACTGGAACATACTAAAGCTAAATTGGACTCTTGGATGAGTCTTCCACTATCACTAATGGGACAGATACATTTAGTCCAAATGGTGCTGTTTCCGCGCTGGTTGTACGTCCTTCAAACCTTACCCATACGCCTAACACGGACTGATTTGAAACGGATGATGCGTCTTTTTAGTCGATTTTGCTGGGCAGGCAAAAAGCCCAAAGTTAGCCAAAATATGTTAATAGGGAGCTGGAGACAGGGCGGAATGGGTGTCCCGGATGTGTTCCTATATAATCAGGCGTGTTTGTTGCGTCACCTAGGAGATCTGGTGAACACCACGCAGTATTATACACCTATGGACTTGGAGGAAGCCTTTTTTGCTCCATATGATATATTAGCATTGCTCCATTTACCTCGCAGTCGGCTCCCTTCTAAATTTAAAAAAAGTATAATACTACAGCCCCTTCGGGAGGCGTGGCAGTGGTGGATGCGGCAAATGGGGGGCCAACCACACGTTACAGATCAAATCCCAATCGTAGGTAACCCTGTTTTTGAAGCAGGGATAGACAACCCGACATTTGGCAGATGGCAAGGGCTGGGCATCACAAGATTGGAACACCTGTTATTGGAAAATGGGGAAATGATAACATTTGACGCGCTTCAAGACAAAGTGGGTTCGGCTTGGGGCAATAGATTTGCTTATGCACAGGTCCGACACTATATGAAATCTTTGAGCCAGGTACCCCTGAGGGGGCGGATGGGGGAACTGCTAAGGGTCTTCTTTGAGGAGTTGCAGATGGAGAAGCAATCTGTATCAGCATTGTATGGGGCTCTGGCTAGGCGTAGGTCCCAGAGGTAATATGTAGATCTTAAGCGTAAATGGGAACAAGATCTTGGGACCTCACTGGCAACATGGGATGTGTCAGCTACCTTGAAAGGCATCCGGGCATTGGTGACAGATGAGAGGCTGAGGGAGTGTGGTTATAGAGTGGTCCTTCGGGGGTATATGTCTAAAGCACAACTGGCTCATATGTTGGGGCCGGACAACTCGGGGTGCTCTAAATGTGGAGGGGGTCCCAGCTCATTATATCATGCATTATGGCAATGCCCCAAGGTGCGTATGTTCTGGCAGAGGGTAAGAGGGTTTTTGATTCGATTGGGGAATAGAATTCAAGGAACGGAGAGGCAGCTTCTGTTGGACCAACCAAGAGCGTTTGCTCCATTAGGTGCCCCAGCTATAATGTTATGTAGGAAGCTGAGCTTGGTAGCTCGGAAATGCATTATGCAGTACTGGGTCTCATCGGAAGGGCCAGCTTATTGGCATTGGCGCAATCAGGTGCATCTCCTGGCCTCTTGGGAGGCTAGGGACTCAAAACAATCGCCTAAGCGCAGAGTACGCTTTCTACAGATCTGGACACCATACCTGCAAATTCTCAGTCCAAGGGGACGTAGTCTGCTTGTTAATGTCTGATAAATAGTGGAACAATGGAGAGTATGGGTAGCCTGGAGTGGTAAATTTAGTTCAGAGGGGAATCCTGCTTGCAAGGGGGGGAGGTATTGGGTGGGGGGTTGAAGGGGTTGAGTGAGATGTATACGGCTAAAGCTTGGCAGTGCTCTAGAGCTTGGATGTTTAGTTTTCTGATATTTTGTGATAAGCACTATTGCACCTAACGAGGTACTTAAAGTGTATGATATTGGGAATAGAAGCCATTTAACATCTAATATTAGCACTTGACAAGTAATTGTTCAGAGGGGAGGGGGGAGAAAAATGGGGAAGAAAAGTGTTTGGCGATGTTGTATAAGCTGTAAGAATGCTGTTTTGTATATCAAGCAATGTTATATGAATGTTCTAAGTTAATCTGTATTGTGATAATCGTCAATAAAACAGTTTAAACAAAAAAAAAAAAAAAAAAGTTCCAGGGGAGATCCGGGAAATTATAGACCGGTGAGTCTGACGTTGGTGCCGGGGAAAATGGTAGAGGCTATTATCAAAAACAAAATTACAGAGCACAACCAAGGACATGGATTACTGAGACCAAGTCAGCACAGCTTTTGTGTGGGGAAATCTTGCCTGACCAATTTACTTCAATTCTTTGAAGGAATAAACAAACATGTGGACAAAGGGGAGCCGGTTGATATTGTGTATCTGGATTTTCAAACGGCGTTTGACAAGGTACCTCATGAAAGGCTACAGAGGAAACTGGAGGGTTATGGGATAGGAGGAAATGTCCTATTGTGGATTAAAAACTGGTTGAAGGATAGGAAACAGAGAGTGGGGTTAAATGGGCAGTATTCACAATGGAGAAGGGTAGTTCATGGGGTTCCTCAGGGGTCTGTGCTAGGACCGCTGCTTTTTAACATATTTATAAATGATTTAGAGATGGGAGTAACTAGCGAGGTAATTAAATTTGCTGATGACACAAAGTTATTCAAAGTCATTAACTCACAACAGGATTGTGAAAAATTACAGAAGGACCTTACGAGACTGGAAGACTGGGCAGCTAAATGGCAGGTGATGTTTAATGTGAGCATAGTAGATGACGGCAGAAAAAGACCTGCACAGTCCATCCAGTCTGCCCAACAAGATAACTCATATGTGCTACATTTTCTGTATACCCTACTTTGATTTTACCTGTGTTCTTCAGGGCACAGACCGTATAAGTCTACCCAGCACTATCCCCGCCTCCCAACCACCAGCCCCGCCTCCCACCACCGGCTCTGGCACAGACCGTATAAGTCTGCCCAGCACTATCCCCGCCTCCCACCACCGGCTCTGGCACAGACCGTATAAGTCTGCCCAGCACTATCCCTGCCTTCTACCACCGGCTCTGGCACAGACCGTATAAGTCTGCCCAGCATTATCCCCGCCTCCCATCCACCAGCCCCGCCTCCCGATCTTGACTAAGCTCCTGGGGATCCATTCCTTCTGCACAGGATTCCTTTATGCTTATCCCACGCATGTTTGAATTCCGTTACTGTTTTCATTTCCACCACCTCCCGCAAGAGAGCATTTCAAGCATCCACTACTCTCTCCGTGAAAAAATACTTCCTAACATTTTTCTTGACTCTGCCCCCCTTCAATCTCATTTCATGTCCTCTCGTTCTAACACCTTCCCATCTCCGGAAAAGGTTCGTTTGCGGATTAATACTTTTCAAATATTTGAACGTCTGTATCATATCACCCCTGTTTCTCCTTTCCTCCAGAGTATACATGTTTAGTTCAGCAAGTCTCTCCTCATATGTCTTGTAACGCAAATCCCATACCATTTTCGTAGCTTTTCTTTGCACCGTTTCCTAAAGGACAAGTCCATAAACCACTACTAAACGAACTTGGGAAAAATCCACAATTCCAGGAATAACATGTATAGAATGTTTGTACGTTTGGGAAGCTTGCCAGGTGCCCTTGGCCTGGATTGGCCGCTGTCGTGGACAGGATGCTGGGCTCGATGGACCTTTGGTCTTTTCCCAGTGTGGCATTACTTATGTAATTATGTAGGAGACAGTATGATGTCAGAAAGCTGAAGCCGGTTTAGCCCAACAGCCGCCATATTGATACACAGAAAACGAAGCAAACAAATCAGCTGCTGTATCCATTGTTATTGTTATTTTATTGTACATCCCCTATGGGTAAGGTTTCAAAGCGGATGGTAAAATGATTGAATCACGGTGTAAGGGTTCCTCGCTAAACACTCACCGCTTAGGGAATTTACAGGAAAATTGGGGAAATTCCGTGCCAAATATGCTATATAGGGTGCAACATAAGATGTTGAATGAATTTCCCCTGATGATGGTTCAAGTTTTACAAAGTGATGACAATATTGCACTCTCAATATTAAATCGTGAAAATTTATTGCACAAGATGTTTCTTTTTTTAAAAATTCAATAAATATTTCCAATAAATATTGACAATAGATTAAGAAACAGCTGTATTAAAATATGCTCTTTGAATAGGCAATTGCACAAAAATACAAATTCTAAAGTGTAAACAGGTTTTTATAGCAATACATGTATATGCGCATATGATCTGCAAGAATTTTCTTTTCCAACTTTCAGATAATTATTATTATTATTATTAGCATTTGTATAGCGCTACCAGACACACACAGCGCTGAACACCTGATACAAAGAGACAGTCCCTGCTCAAAAGAGCTTACAATGTAAGTAATACAGACAAACAAGACAGTTACGGGTGAGGGAAGTAATGGGTGAGTAATGTGCCCACTTTCATCTAATACATTTTCGTCTAGCGGACATATTCACCAAAACCAATCAGATAAGTATTAATAGTATTTGTTAATTTCTTGCTCAGAATTTACTTTAACTTATGAGATTCTAATAAAGAGATTGATTCTTTTCCCCAATTTTCTTTCAGAGATCAAGCCCTCTGCACTTTGGAATGAATATACCCCTTAACCTCCAGGTAAGTATGTTACTGTAAATATATATATAGTCTCTGAAATGCTGCAGGCAAGGATGTCTGTACTTAGCTGCTTTTTGTTGGTCTTTCTTGAATAGGAAGAATCTTTGGTCTTTCTTGGTAGTTGGTGCACTTGTTGATTCTGCGTTGCTCCTCCTGCGTGGTCTCTTAACACCCTCAGGACCTGTACTCTAGTTAATTAAAAGAAACTGAAACCCTGCCTCCCTATCCTGTGGGAATTTTTATAAGGATTTTTGTTATTTTCAAAACTGTGGCCAACCTATCTAGATTAAATCAATAGATAATTAATGTTCCCTATTGCAGGACCTGCCTTGTTACTTTTCCCTGCCTAATGAGGAACACTCTTCCATGCATGTTAATCACACCTTGTAACCAGTCACACATTTCATACCTCACTACTCTCATACACAGCAGTTTAGCTAAGGACAACAGTCCTGTTCAAGCTCTATTAAGAACCGGTTCTCAATGCATCCAGGTGCACTGTGTTCACAACACTGCTTTGTAGCAGGACAGTGCTAAATATACCAGATTTCCTTCACCACCACTAGCCACACTTGCCAATCACCAACAGGTTTCTATGCAACCTGAAACTGATTTGATATAAACCCAAACCAGCACTCTTCTGTATAATCACTTTACAAACCAGCACACACTCACTCAGAATACTTATCAGGTGTACTGTGATTATCAGTGTGATTGATTATCAGCCTGTGTACTCAAACAAATTTCTTACACATACCCAAGCAGAGCACTTTTCTCACAGGTCTATCTTCCCCTGTGCTTTCAGTTTCTCTGCTCTACGAAATTCCACTCTCTTTAAGTCACCAGCTGCTCTGGTTCAGCTCTGGTTCTCAAGCACACAGGCAGAGCACCTTTCACACTGGTCTGTCTTCCCCTGTGCCTTCAGTTCCTCTGCTCTCATCAAGCACCCCTTTGCTTAAGTTATCTCCCCATACAAATCAATTTCACACACACAGGCACAGCACCTTCCATGCAGGTCTATCCTCTCCTGTGCCTTCAGTGCCTCTCCTTGTATCAGACAACTCCTTATTTAAGCTCTCTCTCCTGTATAAATCAATTCTCACATCCACACAGGCACAGCACCTTCCTCACAGGTCTGTCCTCTCCTGTGTCTTCAGTCCCTCTGATCTTGTCACCAGCTCCGTCTCCCCTAGCAACGGGACTGTAGCTTGGCCATCTGACCAAGCAGCACCAATCAGGTGCTAGCTTTAGGAATGTTAGCCAACTTTCACAGTTTGGAATTCTTTCACAATCTCCATCTTGAAATCTAATTTTTCCATTAAAGTATATGGAGAAAATGGATTTCCATACAAAATATAATGTAATTTACACTACATTTTAATAAAAATGGAACCACCATCCAAGTCACATTTTTCTGAATCCAATCCATGTTTTATTCCTTTAAAACCATTATCAGGCACCATTTCACACTATTTTTCCAGGAAAACAACATTAAAATTTAATGAATTTTAACCAAAATTTCCACATATATTGGTCAGCATGAGCGCTTACAAACCCCGTCGTTGGATTTTTAAAAGATGTAATCAGAGCAGCGCATGATACTCCGCACTAAAAATACCCCAAAAACCTCTTCAAAATTAACTTTAAATTTTTTTAAATGTCTTAGTCTAACTAAACAAACCACCCAGACCCCCCCCCCAACCATAAAAATTTAAAAGTATTCTGGGAAGACCTGACAAAAAACACATCTAAAAGCTCAAAATTAAATTAAATCAAAATAAGGCCATAGGACTACTACTACTATTACTATTAAACATTTCTATAGCGCTACTAGATTTACGCAGCGCTGTACAAATGAACATGAAAAGACAGTCCCTGCTCAACAGAGCTTACAATCTAAATTGGACAGACGAACAGACAGCTAGGGGTGGGGAAATTGCAGTGGTGGGGGTGATAAGTGAGGGTATTGAGTAAGAGAGTCATGGTTAGGAGTCGAAAGCAGTAGCAAAGAGGTGGGCTTTAAGCCTAGACTTGAAGACAGCCAGAGACTGAGCTTGACGTACCGGCTCAGGGAGTCTATTCCAGGCATAGGGAGCAGCGAGATAGAAGGAACGGAGCCAGGAGTTAGCAGTGGGGGAGAAGGGGGACAACAGGAGACATTTACCCAGCGAACGGAGTTCACGGGGAGGAGTGTAGGGAGAGATGAGAGCGGAGAGATACTGAGGAGCTGCGGAGTGGATGCACTTGTAGGTCAAAAGGAGAAGTTTGAACTGTATGCGGAAGCAGATAGGGAGCCAGTGAAGCGACTTGAGGAGAGGGCTAACATGAGTATAGCGACTCTGGCGGAATATAAGACGCACAGCAGAGTTTTGGACAGATTGAAGGGGAGGTAGATGGCTGAGCGGGAGACCAACGAGAAGCAAGTTGCAGTAGTCTAGGCGAAAGGTGATAAAGGTGTGGGTAAGGGTTTTGGTAGCATCCTCGGAAAGGAAAGGGCGAATTTTGTTAAGTCTTACCTTGCCCCTCTAACATGCATCCTGGGGTCCTTCAACTTCCCAAGGGTCCCGAACACCCTCCGACGTGTCCTCCGTTTTCAGCCCGAAAAACTCCAAAATCGAGGCCCAGGCTTTTCTTTGGCCTAACAGAGCTCCTGGACTCCAACGCACATGCGCGCACACACGCAGCCCCGGAGGCAGCTGGCTTACTCTCTCTCCAGCACCCCTCACATCGTGACAGCCCCACTTGTTTCAGTGGCGATTGCAGCTGTTGCCGCTCCTGTCCTCCAGCTCCTCTTACTCGCGGCGGTGTTCCACTCGTGCCAGCCGCAATTTTGGATGCTGCTGCTGCTTCCTGTCCCTCTTCAGCCCCAGGACTTACTCCGGTCCCAAAACAGGACCCAAGAACACCGGAGCAAGCCTGGGGCAGCTCAAAACGCCGGCCACCATCCCCGATGGGCCACAAACAGCCCAAAAAGCGTCGGACCCACAGGAGGGTCGAAGAAAACCCATGGGGCACATTTAAAAAGGCCCCCAACGTCCCAACCAGACCAGGAGCAGCCCCGGAACACAAGTAAGCCCCTTTAAAGGGGACACACTTTAATTTCATTTTAACCAACACTTTACATTATCTCAGTTATATTTAGAAACATGACGGTGTGTGCAGCATATGTACACAGAGGAACTGTCACAACGGAATAAGCTTTCATCAGTTAGAGTAGTAAGTTGTCCTAAATCACTATCACTGTGTCATTTTGAGGGTTTGTATTGGTGCTGAGATTTTTTTCACCTAGTAAAGGGCCACCAAAATAGACATCATGTTATGAGAATCAGATGATCAACATTCAGAGTTTTTTTAATTTCTAAGTGCAAATGGTTTTTCAAACTTTAATAAGGGGGTGGTGGCTTGCCTGAGGCAATAGTGTGAGGTGGAGCTGACCTCTGCCGTTGTCAACTTACAAAGGGAGGAGCCAACAGGCACCCTATTGGACAACCGCAGATATCGAGGGTCCTGTTGCCTTGAAAAGATTTGCGCCACAGGTGTGAGGCCACAGGGCATGCCAAAAGGGGCGTGCTGTAAGGTACACACCCTGCCCCTTCGGAGTTTTGACTCTATACTATAATTCTCAAAGGGGAAGCGTAAAGTGAAGCCGAAGACAGCGACTCCAAGTATCCTGGGTCCTATGGACAAACACCTGATTTCTTCTGGACCATCAATTAATCAAGTATTCTCTCTCCTTGGAGCTTCTTTGAGCTCATTGGAGCATACCCTACCTCTCCCTCCCTTTGCCTGTCAGATAAGGGCTTCCCAGGTGGTGCCCCTTCCTCAGGCTGGAGGTTCAGTTGGAAGAAGCAGTTTCATCATTAACTTCTGTCAAGTTGCCAACAGCTATTCAGGCACCTACCCCAATTCTGCAGCCTTCAGGACCAGCAGGAAATGACGTTAAGAGATTTGTGGGATTCAATTCAGCATATGGAGAGTATGTTCAATTCCACTGTTTCTCAGATTGCAGTTTTTCTCAAATGGTGGTAAATAAATTGGAGAATGTAGATTCTAATACGCAATGTTTTGATAAGAGCGTATCTAATGTTGAGAAACAAATAGAATGTTAGGTATTTATTAGGAAAGGAATGGAAAATGAAAATAAGAATGTTATAATGCCTTTCTATCACTCCACAGTGCGACTGCACCTCAAATACTGTGTGCAATTCTGGTCACCGCATCTCAAAAAAAGATACAGCGGAATTTGAAAATTTACCAAGAAAGGCGACGAAAAAGATAATAGGGATGTGACGACTCCCCTATGAGGAAAGGCTAAAGTGGCTAAGGCTCTTCAGCTTGGAGAAGAGGCAGCTGAGGGGAGATATGAAAGAGGTCAATAAAATAAGTGGAATGGAACGGGTGGACGTGAATCGCTTGTTTACTCTTTCTGGAAATACTACGACTAGGGGACACACAATGAAACTATTAAGTAGTAAATTTAAAAGAAATCGATGAAAATATTTCATCCTCAATGTGTACTTAAACTCTGGAATTCATTGAAAGAAAATGTGGTAAAAGCAGTTACCTTAGCAAGGTTTTAAAAAAGGCACATATGAGTTTATCTTGTTGGGCAGACCGGATGGACCGTGCAGGTCTTTTTCTGCCGTCATCTACCATGTTACTACAGTGGTGGAAATAAGTATTTGATCCCTTGCTGATTTTGTAAGTTTGCCCACTGACAAAGACATGAGCAGCCCATAATTGAAGGGTAGGTTATTGGTAACAGTGAGAGATAGCACATCACAAATTAAATCCGGAAAATCACATTGTGGAAAGTATATGAATTTATTTGCATTCTGCAGAGGGAAATAAGTATTTGATCCCCCACCAACCAGTAAGAGATCTGGCCCCTACAGACCAGGTAGATGCTCCAAATCAACTCGTTACCTGCATGACAGACAGCTGTCGGCAATGGTCACCTGTATGAAAGACACCTGTCCACAGACTCAGTGAATCAGTCAGACTCTAACCTCTACAAAATGGCCAAGAGCAAGGAGCTGTCTAAGGATGTCAGGGACAAGATCATACACCTGCACAAGGCTGGAATGGGCTACAAAACCATCAGTAAGACGCTGGGCGAGAAGGAGACAACTGTTGGTGCCATAGTAAGAAAATGGAAGAAGTACAAAATGACTGTCAATCGACAAAGATCTGGGGCTCCACGCAAAATCTCACCTCGTGGGGTATCCTTGATCATGAGGAAGGTTAGAAATCAGCCTACAACTACAAGGGGGGAACTTGTCAATGATCTCAAGGCAGCTGGGACCACTGTCACCACGAAAACCATTGGTAACACATTACGACATAACGGATTGCAATCCTGCAGTGCCCGCAAGGTCCCCCTGCTCCGGAAGGCACATGTGACGGCCCGTCTGCAGTTTGCCAGTGAACACCTGGATGATGCCGAGAGTGATTGGGAGAAGGTGCTGTGGTCAGATGAGACAAAAATTGAGCTCTTTGGCATGAACTCAACTCGCCGTGTTTGGAGGAAGAGAAATGCTGCCTATGACCCAAAGAACACCGTCCCCACTGTCAAGCATGGAGGTGGAAATGTTATGTTTTGGGGGTGTTTCTCTGCTAAGGGCACAGGACTACTTCACCGCATCAATGGGAGAATGGATGGGGCCATGTACCGTACAATTCTGAGTGACAACCTCCTTCCCTCCGCCAGGGCCTTAAAAATGGGTCGTGGCTGGGTCTTCCAGCACGACAATGACCCAAAACATACAGCCAAGGCAACAAAGGAGTGGCTCAGGAAGAAGCACATTAGGGTCATGGAGTGGCCTAGCCAGTCACCAGACCTTAATCCCATTGAAAACTTATGGAGGGAGCTGAAGCTGCGAGTTGCCAAGCGACAGCCCAGAACTCTTAATGATTTAGAGATGATCTGCAAAGAGGAGTGGACCAAAATTCCTCCTGACATGTGTGCAAACCTCATCATCAACTACAGAAGACGTCTGACCGCTGTGCTTGCCAACAAGGGTTTTGCCACCAAGTATTAGGTCTTGTTTGCCAGAGGGATTAAATACTTATTTCCCTCTGCAGAATGCAAATAAATTCATATACTTTCCACAATGTGATTTTCCGGATTTAATTTGTGATGTGCTATCTCTCACTGTTACCAATAACCTACCCTTCAATTATGGGCTGCTCATGTCTTTGTCAGTGGGCAAACTTACAAAATCAGCAAGGGATCAAATACTTATTTCCACCACTGTATGTATGTATGTATGTTTGGCTAACTTCCTAAAAGTCCAAAAGCCATTATTATGATGGACTTAGGGAAAATCCACTGCTTATTTCTAGGATAAGCACATAAAATCTATTTTACTGTTTTGGGATCTTGCCAGGTACTTGTAAATTGGTTTGGCCACTGTTGGAGAATAGGATACTGGGCATGAGGGACCTTCAGTCTGTCCCTATCTGGCAACACTTTCCTACTATGGCAACATTCATGTGCATTTTCCCCTCTGCCTTCTCTTCTACACTCACACACACTTTCCTTCTCCTCTCCCATTCCTTCCCTTCATTTGCTTTCCCACTCCCCTTCTCTTATATGTGCATTTCCCCCTCTCCTCTTTCTTTTCCTTCATGTGGATCCCCCACTTCACTTCCCTTCCATCCATATGCAGAATCTTCCCCTCTGCCTTCCATTCATGTGCTGCTTCTGGCCCCCACCCTGTTCCCCCCTAGGGGTCCCACATGCCTTCCTACCTCCCACTGTCCCCCTCCTCAAAGGCCTACAGATTTGCAGCATTAGCACTAGTGAGGCAGCCTGGGCAGAGAAATCATATTAATTTGTTAGCAGGTTGGGTCCGCAGTCTTGCTCTCTCCAGCTGGCCTGAAGCTTTCTCTCTGCTGCCTCCTTCCCACATGGCAACAGAGGGAAGGACCCTGGGGCTGGCTGTAAACAGCTTTAATCTTTTGTTTACATTTGCAGTATATTGTTTTAATAAACATAAACTAGACCTACTGCTTCACTGGAGATGGACAAATAAGGAGAGCGAAGAGAAAGCAGGAAAAACTGTACAGAAATATTTTCCTGTTAGTGCTAGAACCCTGTGTGCAAGAGGAGAGAGAATAATTTCTTACCTGATCAGAAACCAGGGCAGACATTTCCCTGCTGTTTCCCCTCTGAATTCTGCAGCTGCTGCTGGATTAGATTCAAGCAGCTCTTGCAGACACTAAACAAAGAACAGACATGTTCAGAGCTCCTCCCCCTGGTGTGGTCAAGGAGATGGCATGATGTGAAAAGGCTGAAGCCACTTCAAGCAAGGAAGTTTTCATTCTCCCAAATGCAGCCACCGCCATCTTGGTACACCCCAAACAACATACTTGAGAGGATGATAAGCTCTGCCTACTAACTTCAGGTCACATAATGGGTCGTGCACGCTCCTTGGGTGAGGTGTTTCTGGGATTTCCTACCTCCTTAAAGTGCATCTGTGTAGAACAAGGAGGTTAAATAAACAGGAGTGGAAGTGAGCCTATCTAGTCCACTGTAAGCAAGGAAGCCGTCATCCCCGTTCACTCAAAACAAAGCAAGCAAACCTAGGAGCTGCTGCTCCACATTGTCGTTTTTTAATTGTTGTTCCATCTGAAACAAGTCTAAAGCTGTTTCAACTGGATAGACAGTGCCTTAAATGGTGGAGGACAAAAGGTTTTTGTTTTTTTTGTTTCTTACTGGACAGCTTTTTAATTTATTTGAAAGCTTCCCATCTGTAGATATGAATATAATAATTTTGTAAAGCTGTTTTAGTGATATTCAATTGTGATCACGAAATCACAATTGAATATCACTAAAACAGCTTTAAAAATTATTATAGCTGGTAGAAACAGCAATTTTAAACTCTGTATTTTGTGTTCATTTTTCCACACTAAAAACTAAATAAATACACTGTATACAATACAGATGGCCACATTTCAATGAGAATATCCTGTTTCCTGATGGATTCATCTTAACTGTTGTAATCTGCCCTGGGAAGGCTGGTGTTATAACGATGATGGAATATATCTGTTGTACATTCAGTTTCCAAAAGGAATAAAATCGACCTGAGAAAGCTCTACAGTCACCATTGCCTGGGGATAAAGCAGACCCCCTTGCTGATGATATCAAAACGCTGCACGCTTTGATGAAACAAAATCTTGCAGCTACCTGTGAAATCAAATCGGATTTGTGCCCTCCGCTCCCACCCACCCCCCTCACTCTCTCCTCAATCACTGGCTGACTACTTCCGCGACAAGGTGCAAAAGATCAACCTTGAGTTCACTACCAAGCCTCCTCCTCCTCCTCCTCTTCACCCTTCAACCCTCTCCGTCAACCAACCAACCAAATCTTTCTCCTCCTTTCCCGATATCACCGAGGAGGAAACCGCCCGCCTTCTTTCCTCCTCGAAATGCACCACTTGTTCCTCTGATCCCATCCCCACCAACTTACTTAACACCATCTCTCATACTGTCACCCAGGGCCGCCGAGAGCCGGGCCCGGAACAAGGCCACCCCCGGGCCCCCCTATCCGAGGTCGCCGCCCACCCAAGATCGCCAGGCCCCCCCCCACCCGCTATCGGGCCGGGCCCTCGGAACTAACCTTAAGCCTTCTTTCACTTCGCAGCAAGCAGCGGCAGGGCCGACCTCTCCTCCTTCCTTCCGTGCCCCGCCCTCACGGACGTTACGTCAGGCGAGGGCAGGACATGGAAGGAAGGTGTGGCCTGACCTGCTGCTGCTTGCTGCGAAGTGAAAGGAGGCTTAAGGTTAGTTCCGGGAGTGACTGAGGGTGGGCCAGCGGCGGCGGCACCGAGCCCCCCTGGAGGCCCGGGCCCCAGGACTTTTGTCCCCCCTCTCGGCGGCCCTGCTGTCACCCCCTCCATCTGTCATATCCTCAACCTCTCTCTCTCCACTACAACTGTCCATGACACCTTCAAGCACGTCGTAGTCACACCCCTCCTCAAAAAAAACATCACTTGACCCTACATGTCCCTCCAACTACCGCCCCATCTCCCTCCTACCCTTCCTCTCCAAAATACTTGACCGTGCCGTTCACAGCCGCTGCCTTGATTTTCTCTCCTCTCAGGCCATCCTCGATCCGCTTCAATCCGGTTATCGCCCTCTACACTCGACAGAAACAGCACTCTCTAAAGTCTGTAATGACCTGTTCCTTGCCAAATCCAGAGGCCACTACTCCATCCTCATCCTCCTCGATCTATCCGCCACTTTTGACACTGTCAATCATGATTTACTTCTTGCCACACTGTCCTCACTTGGGTTCCAGGGCTCTGTCCTCTCCTGGTTCTCCTCTTATCTCTCCCATCGTACCTTCAGAGTACACTCTCATGGTTCGTCCTCCACCCCTATCCCGCTCTCTGTTGGAGTTCCTCAGGGATCTGTCCTTGGACCCCTTCTTTTTTCAATCTACACCTCCTCCCTGGGCTTCCTGATCTCATCTCATGGTTTCCACTATCATCTTTATGCTGACGACACCCAGCTTTATCTCTCCACACCAGACATCACTGCGGAAACCCAGGCCAAAGTATCGGCCTGCTTATCGGACATTGTCGCCTGGATGTCCAACCGCCACCTGAAACTGAACATGGCCAAGACCGAGCTTATCGTCTTTCCACCAAAACCCACTTCTCCTCTTCCTCCGCTCTCGATCTCAGTTGATAACACCCTCATCCTCCCGCAACCTCGGAGTCATCTTCGACTCCTCCCTCTCCTTCTCTGCCCATATCCAGCAGACAGCCAAGACCTGTCGCTTCTTCCTCTTTAACATCAGCAAAATTTGCCCTTTCCTCTCTGAGCACACCACTCGAACTCTCATCCACGCTCTCTTCACCTATCGCCTTGACTACTGCAACCTACTCCTCACCGGCCTCCCACTTAACCATCTATTCCCCCCTTCAATCCGTTCAGAACTCTGCTGCACGTCTTATATTCCGCCTGAACCGATATACTCATATCACCCCTCTCCTCAGGTCACTTCACTGGCTTCCGATCAGATACCGCATACAGTTCAAGCTTCTCCTTCTTACCTGCACTCAGTCTGCAGCCCCTCATTACCTCTCTACCCTCATCTCCCCTTACGTTCCCGCCCGAAACCTCCGCTCACAGGACAAATCCCTCCTCTCAGTACCCTTCTCCACCACCGCCAACTCCAGGCTCCGCCCATTCTGCCTCGCCTCACCCTATGCTTGGAATAAACTTCCTGAGCCCCTACGCCAAGCCCCCTCCCTACCCATCTTCAAATCCTTGCTCAAAGCCCACCTCTTCAATGTTGCTTTCGGCACCTAACCTTTACACCTTTCAGGAAATCTAGACTGCCCCTACTTGACTGACTGTACATTTGTCCTTTAGATTGTAAGCTCTTTGAGCAGGGACTGTCCTTCTGTGTTAAATTGTACAGCGCTGCGTAACCCTAGTAGTGGGACGGTGTAAAAGCCAGATCTGCGGGATCCTCGGGATCTTCCGGATTTAAAAGTTTTTTGATGGAATCCGGGAAGATCCCGAGGATCCCGCTGTATCCGTTTTTTTACCTCTTGCCAGAACAAGAGGAAGGATTGCAACAAGCAACTAGTCCGCCATGCACCGGGGCTGGAAAGGTTTAAGGGGGTCGTTCCCAACATTTTCTGTTATGTTGTAGTTGAAAATTCACACTTGAATTATGCTGCTTGATGGCTAATATGGTCAACGTTAAATACGCTTTAATAAATTACAAAGAACGTGTGCTAAAAAAAAAAAAAAAAGCAATACACTTTAGGTAAATGTCTGGGAGAGTAATACAGCAGAGGCAGCCAGCAACCATGGCAGAAAGGCAATATTCAAGAGACAACGTTTACAAAGTCTCTTAAGTATCCTCTCTACTGGGGCAGGCCTGAAGTTAACTCGGTAAGCGTAAGCCCGTTCTATTTCCACCGTTGTGAGGCAAAAATGTTGTTAGAAACTGGACTATATCCTTTTCCTCTGTTCTGGCAAACCAATTAGCCCGAGATGATTTCTCCTCAGCTGATTCACCAAAAGAAAAAAGCAACACTGGGCCTTCAGAACTAGGACAACAGGAGTACTTTATTAATTGGTGACCCGACACGGGCCATGTTTCGGCACCAACAAAGGCGCCTGCCTCAGGGGTCGATGTACTGATGCAATAACGTGCAGATGACAAAGCACGAATGCCTTTAG
Organism: Microcaecilia unicolor; assembly: GCF_901765095.1. Taxonomy (NCBI): domain Eukaryota; kingdom Metazoa; phylum Chordata; class Amphibia; order Gymnophiona; family Siphonopidae; genus Microcaecilia; species Microcaecilia unicolor. Next base: position 631,573,874 of record NC_044032.1, read on the forward strand.
GCACTGAGAGATTGTCTACAGTGTTCGCTATGGCGAAAAAAACGCTAATAGCGCTGGCTCCAACAAAGAACCTTCTGCTGTGTCGTAGTCGATTATATGTTGTTATGCCGGAAAGTGCTGAAAAGCGCTGTCTCTGATAGAAAGCTTTTTCGTTGTATTTGCTCCTTTTTTTTGCCATACAACGAAAAAAACTTTCTATCGGAGACAGCGCTTTTCAGCGCTTTCCGGCGTAACAACATATAATCAACTACGACACAGGAGAAGGTTCTTTGTTGGAGCCAGCGCTATTAGCGTTTTTTTCGCCATAGCGAACACTGTACACAATCTCTCAGTGCCTAAAGGCATTCGTGCTTTGTCATCTGCACGTTATTGCATCAGTACATCGACCCCTGAGGCAGGCGCCTTTGTTGGCGCCGAAACACGGCCCGTGTCGGGTCACCAATTAATAAAGTACTCCTGTTGTCCTAGTTCTGAAGGCCCAGTGTTGCTTTTTTCTTTTGGTTTGTCTGATTGTATACTGTATTGCCCTCCCTGTCTGTATTGCATCCTCAGCTGATTCGACATGTTTTCCAACTCCCCCCTGTAAAAAAAAAAAAAAAAAAAAAAAAAAAGCAATTTTTCTGAGCTTCCGATCCATTTCCTGGTGAAGGGAATCGTGGGCATTCATACAATCCTCCAAAAACTCAATTCTAGCATTAAATTGAAATAGCTGGGTAACGATCGAAGCTAGTTACTACTACTATTAACATTTCTAAGCACTACTAGGGGGCAAGAGATAAAAAAAAACGTGTGGGGGGGGGGGGGGGGGGGCGCTGTTCATTCTTTCCACAGACTGCGGCCACTCTCTTGGTTTATTCGTTTCTCAGACTCACTTCCGGTTCCGGGCGCGGCGGAAGTGGAGAGGGAGCAGAACGAAGATGTGGCTGACGGGGATGCTGTTTCGGGCTCCGGTTGCTCTGCGTAATGGTGAGGGGAAGAAGGAGTCGGGGGGGGGGGAGGGTTAGATTTATTCTTCTCTCGCTGTGCTGATAGTGCCCTCGGGGGGGGGGGGGGGGTGAGGAAGCCTCTGCTCTCTACTGTTAAGCTCAGTGGTGGGTGACCTTCATTCACAGCTTCCTTATTCCTTTTCCACTGCTGTATTTCCCAAGGAGGTTTTAATAGGCAGGAGCTGAAATGACGTCAAAACGCTGAAACCAATTAGGTTGGCGTGAGTTTTCCCTTCCCCACGGTGCTGTCATTCCCATATACTCAAAACAAAGCAAGCAAACCTATGAGCGGCTGCATTTTCAAACATGCCAGCTTGTGCAGCATACGGTTGTACACAGAGGAACGGGATAACTTTTCATAGGTAGAGTAGTAATTTGTCATAAATCTTAAATCAGTGGTCAGTTGGAGGGGCTGGTTACAGGGACACCCTAGCACGTGTTATATTCGTGCAGAGATTTTTTTTTTCTCCTGGTAAAATGGGCCACTAAAACAGATATGTGTTATGAGAATCAGGTGCTTAACATTCAGAGTTTCTATCTATTTGTTTATTTATGACTACTACTACTTATAATTTCTATAGCGCTAGGACAGTCATATCTCACATTTAGCATGTATTAGGGAGCATTTGAAAGTTTTTTTTTGTTACCTGTGCCTAGATGGTTTGTGGGAACTTGCTTCTTCTGTTTTGAAGAATGCAGTAGATAGTATAAAAATGCACTTAATATTGTTTATTACTGTTATTTACTACTGGTTGATATGAAACAGGACTAATTAGCAAGTAAATCAGGAGGCCGAGACGCTGACTTCCAAAGCAAGGCAACTTTTATTAGCTAGCGGTCACAGTACTAAGTTCAGACTCAGGATACTGCGCCCCGAGCGTCACCTGACACTCGTTCTTATACAGATTAGTGGTCATGCGCATAAAACATACCATACATCACACATACACATGTGCAGTACATGCACATGCGCAATACATTAGTAGTTCTGTAGTTCTTACAGAGAAAAGATACGTCAGTTTCATAGCTTTCATAGAAATTGTTACTTTGCAAGAAATGTAACTTATTGCAGTGTTCCAGCACATTCACACAATACAGCCTCTATGCATGGATCACGAGACTGCACTGGCAGAGCCAGCTGCCTTCCTTACAAACCTAAATTGCTGACTACTACAACACGTTATCTAGCTGCTGGTTAACAAATAGATATTACTAGTAAAAGTCCAAACTGCTCAGTTTTAGGTTTTAGTCTAGGCTCATTATATAAAAGCTGAGATTTTGGTACAAAGCAAAGGTGCAAGTGTGAATGCAAAGTCCAAATAGAAAATCCTGCTAGTGCAAAAGTCCACAAAAGTCCAAATAGAGTAAACAGTGCAAATCAAGTTTTGCAAGTCCAGTGGCAGTGCAAGTTTTGCCCCTACAGATATACAGCAGAAGTTAACCAAGTTCATGCTTTGTAATATAATTTTTAATAGCATTTTTCTCAGTCATTACCCAAATGCAAATAAAATTATAATGTTAATTATACGACCGTGTCTGCCTGTTATGGTGGCTTTTGTTAATTAAAGCTGTGTCAGATAAATATTTGCAATTGTGATTTTATTATGCGGGCAAACAATACGCCGCCAAAATACAAAATAGCAAGCAGCACAGTATTAGTCTCCAAGTTTATACAAAGTTGATTATTTTCAATGGAAAATAAATCTGTTGGCTGCCTTCTGGGTGAATATTCCATCCCTGTTTAATTATTGCTATCAAGTATTACAAATTTAGAGCATACGCCTTAAACATAGATTGTTTACATTTGTTTATCTAGACCTTACATGCACAAGGTATTGCTTATTAAACTCGAAGGCAAAACCAAAGTGTGGTTAAACAATTTGGTATAAACTGTGTTTGTGACTTGTTATGAAATGCTTTGTCCTACTGATCTGTACATCTGTTGTGTTATTTTGGTGGGTGGAAACAAGTGGGCTTATAGGGAGGGAGGGCAAGGGTTCTTGGAGTAAAAGTAAAAGTTTTTATTGTGCCATGTTGGATGGTTTACTTTTCTTGTTCTGTATGAAGCTTATCAACCAACATGTTTTGCTTTTAGAGTTCAAAATTTTTATTGATGACCATTCAAAAGAACACTTCCAACATTATGTATAGACAAAGACATTCAAATATGAAAATGTACTCAGCAAAGACAAAGTGATACAGTCTGTCATCAAACTTTTAGCAATTTATCCCCCCCACCACCACCACTCTATTTTAGTATAAATCAGATTGCTTAAGGATACACCAAGGAACACACATTAACGACAACAAAAACTGTCATCCTCAGAGTGGGGGGTTATTATGTGTGACTGTATAAGCACTGCATCAGAGCTTTCCCCTTTCTGTACAGGAAGCAATGTTGTGTTGTTCAATAAAGACTTCATGCAAATTAAAAAAAAACTGTCATCCTCGAACAAACTTCAGAAAGAACAATGCCCCCAGACCCCCCCCCCCCATCCCACTATATATAAAAAAAAAAAAAAACTCTGAGAGAAAAAGATTTTAAAACAAAACTACAAGCTCTCGGAGATAGCACCTGTATATATGGCTCCTACGTGTCAAGAAACTGCCTGCACCAGCGGGGGGAAAACCCCACCACCCAGCACTCCAAAAGCAGAAGCTCGTGAAATTTATTACGCCGATGCCAGTGGTCAGGTGCAATCTCCCTTCCATGTACACATAATAACCCATTTGCCTATCATGCAGGCCTTACGTGCTAATTGTTGTGGCCCCCTATGACTTAAAGCGAAAAACTCATACTGATACAATATTGCCCCAAGTGGGGAAAACGGAACTGGGGTGTTTTATATAACCCTCAAAAACTGAAACCGAGACAACCAGAATGTCTGAATCTTAGGGCACTCCCAGAGAGAATGAAAGAAAGAGCCCACCTCTCTCCCACAACTAGAGCAAAGAGGCTCCTCTACATCGCCCTTGTAAAAGATTTGCACTTTAGTCAGATAAACTCTATGAAGAATGCGGTATTGACATTCGCGAAGATCCCCATTTATAGTCAGTGTAGAAATACGAGACGTCAGCTTATCAAAATGTATAATTAAAGAGGGGAGCCTAAGATCTTGTGTCCAATGGGCCGCAATTCTGGCCTTATCCTTTCGAGGTATCAGTTTCATAAGTGCCCCATATAAACCCGAGACCGTTCCCCCAATACTAAACTTAAAAAATGCCTCAGGCAACAGCCATGTCGTGCTCCCAGGGCCTCGCCCCACAACGTAGAGACATATTGTGCCAACTGATTGTATGCGAAAATATTATTACGATCAAAGCGACCCCCCCCCCCCCCCACCCAGGTCGCCAAGATTTAATAAAGATCATCTAGCTGTTAAGACATATTCCAGTCTCGTTATTCCCATAGCTGCTCTTCTCCGAAAAACTGGATTCTCCGATCCTGAGGTAAACAAATTGCGCTGGAGAGGCAACAGATCCGAAATGTCCAAATCCACACCCCAGTATCTGGCCAGATCTTCCAGAGCTCCCACAATGGCCACAATAATATACTAGCCTTGAAACGGGCTGGAATAACCTATATCGGAGCTTGCAGCAAAAACAATAAGGGTGACAAGGACTAAAATAATCCAATTCCAGCTGCCTAGGAGTGAAATCTTGTCTATCTAAAAACCAGTCACACAAATGATGTAACGAGCAGGCCTGGTTATATCTATGTAAATTGGGAATGGAGGAGTGGCCTAGTGGTTAGGGTGGTGGACTTTGGTCCTGGGGAACTAAGGAACTGAGTTCGATTCCCACTTCAGACACAGGCAGCTCCTTGTGACTCTGGGCAAGTCACTTAACCCTCCATTGCCTCATGTAAGCCACATTGAGCCTGCCATGAGTGGGAAAGCGCAGGGTACAAATGTAACAAAAATAAAATAGATACTATTGGAGATTCTACATGGAATGTGGCTACTATTGGAGATTCTACGTGGAATGTTGCTACCATTGGAGATTCTACATGGAATGTTGCTATTCCACTAGCCACATTCAATGTAGAAGGCTGCGCAGGCTTCTGTTTCTGTGAGTCTGACGTCCTGCACATACGTGCAGGACGTCAGACTCACAGAAGCAGAAGCCTGCGCGGCCACATTGGTGATCTGCATGGGCCGACTTCTACATGGAATGTTGGAATAGCAACATTCCATGTAGAATCTCAAATAGTAGCAACATTGGAGGAGGAGTGGCCTAGTGGTTAGGGTGGTGGACTTTGGTCCTGGGGAACTGAGGAACTGAGTTTGATTCCCACTTCAGGCACAGGCAGCTCCTTGTGACTCTGGGCAAGTCACTTAACCCTCCATTGCCCCATGTAAGCCGCATTGAGCCTGCCATGAGTGGGAAAGCGCGGGGTACAAATGTAACAAAATAAAAAATAAATAAATACCCATCCCTCCCTCTCTCCAAGAGCCCAACAGAAATTTTACCAGACCCCCCCCCAAAAAAAATAAAAATAAAAAATGAATATACAAATGTTTATACAACGATTGCAGGTCTTTATTAAGAATACGAAGGGGAAGCATCTGCAAAATATATAACCACCTCGGAAATTCGATCATATGAAACAAATGAATTCTACCAAGGAGATTGAGAGGTAAAGAGCTCTATTTGTACAAATGTGCAATAGTACCCTCCATCAAACGAGAAATATTAGACTGATGCAATGAGGCGGTTTTCATAGAAAGTTGTATTCCTAAATATGAAAAGGATTCTTGGCCCATTGGAAAGGAAACTCTGCCCCCCCCCCCCCAGTCCTGCCTCAATTGCCCCACTGAAGCCAAAGCCAAAGTCTTGGAAAAGTTTAACTTAAATCCGGCAAAGTCCCCGTACTCCTGAAATAACTCCAGAACCGCTGTCAAGGATCTCCGAGGATTGGTTAGATGCACCAATAAATCATCCGCAAAGGCTGATAGCGTAAAAGTAGAATGTCCAATAGAGACTCCCGAAATCTCAGGGTGAGAACCTATCTTTCTTAGAAGGGGGTCTAACGTTAACACGAACAGCAAGGGAGACTTTGAGGCATATTTTCAAAGCACTTTGGGAGGCTAAGTTCCATAGGTTTCTATGGAACTTTGGGAGGCTAAGTGCTTTGAAAATGAGCCTCTTTGAGGCATATTTTCAAAGCACTTAGCCTTCCAAAGTTCCATAGGTTTATATGGAACTTTGGAAGGCTAAGTGCTTTGAAAATATGCCTCAATGGGCACCCCTGCCAAGTGCTGTGGTGTATGGAGAACGATTCGGATCACTCCCCATTAACACAGAGAAATGCCTGGGGATTCGAGTATAAAACCTTCACCGCATCTCCAAAAAAGCCCTCTATACCCACCTTCTGCATGACTGCAAAAAGGAAAGACCATATGACATGATCGAAGGCCTTCTCCACATCAAAACTAATTAACACCTCCAGAGAAGCCAAGATTGCTCTTATGTTCCTAGTTGCGGACCTACTCTTCACAAATCCCACCTGTGATGCGGAGATTAGGTCCGGGATCACATGAGCCCTGGGCTATACCCATGGGGTGTGAGATGCATGAGATGACATGACAGGGAACCCTGGAAGCTGGTCTGACACAGAGTACACAGGATGTGTTGGCAGACCACACTCATTGGTCAGCAGCATGTTTGCATTATGATTTGTGACTATGGTTGGCTGACCAGGTTTTTTTTTGTTGGGGGGGGGGGGGGGGGAGCGCATAATTTTAATATGAGGCAATGATATCCAGTAAGAGTAGGACCTCAGGCAGGAATACCATGAAACAGTATCCACCCCAGAAAGGGGATACAGAAGTGAGGCATGTCATCTCATTCATCTCAGAGGAGGTTAGTTGGAAGTTGCAGCCACACTCATGGGAGGGTAGCTGCAACCTCAGGCCTTGATCTGGGACAGAGGTGTTATGACTTACTAGTTGCCTATTAGCCACATGGAAACTGATACTGTACACAACATTTGCATTATTAAATAAATACATTTACAAATGAGTACAGGTGCCCTGTTTATAATACTTACGTCGAGCCCTGAGGTGCCGTCTCACTGCCCTTATCATGTCAGGGCTCTCCCGCTTGATTCGGCGGAACCTGCGCAACAGGGACTCGAGGTCCCTCCGAATGCCAAATCTTCTGCAAGATATACATTTGTACACCAGGAGTCAGGGGATGGCCCTTCTTGCCTTCAGCACACAAATTCATTTGGAAATCAAATAGGAGAGATGCACAACACTGATTGGGGGGGGGGGGGGCATTACATTGGTACAGATGATGTAATTGAGGTGGACATGAGGACAGAGAGTACCGTTTGTGTGCAGTATTGTAGGGATGTGGGAATGGTTTTCCTTTCTAGTACATAGATTCTATTAATGAATGTGCATGTGCACAGCTCACTGATTACCCTTGAATGCAGACTCCAGTTTGTGCTTACACTGCTGAGGGAGCTCTTATATGTGTAGCTACAGGAGGGGTCCCTGATAGGCCAGGAGGGGGGGGGGAGCAAACACTTACTTCTCCAACCTGTCTCTTATTTGACACCAGGCTTGGATAGAGACAGTCCTGGGGGGCAGGTGGTGGTGCATAAAAAGAATGCGCCGGTGCTTCAGACAGTGGTAGACCAGGCACAAGCTTTCAGCGTTGCTGAAATTTGGCTCTCGCCGTAAAGACATATTTGTTAGGGAATAATCGTTGGAAAGCGTGCATCACCTTATATGGATGCCCATGCGTGATGGACATCCTTACATGCACAGTTCCATATATGGACGGGTCAGCACGTGGACGTCCTGGCATATGTAATGGGTCCGCACGTGGACAGCCGTCACGCATGGACTGTCGTCACGGGTGCGGGGCCTTATCTGGATGAGTATGTGTTCATACGTACGACGTCTCCCTTATATGGATCATTATCAAGTGTGCGAACCTATTAATATATACACAATAAAATATATATGTTCCTTATATTTCCCATAGCATCGTGTTCCGCAAGTACAGTGCATGTAGTTGCGGACATCCAGGTACGGGAAATATAAAGAATATTAATGTGCAAAATACAGTAACAAAGACACGTTTCTTGCAGCACTGCCGAAGGACGTCCCTCTTACAGGCCCGCTGTCCTTCAGCGGGCCTAGTAAGATGGACGTCCTTCGGCAGTGCTACAAGAAACATGTCTTTGTTATTGTATTTTGCACATTAATATTCTTTATATTTCCCATACCTGGATGTCCGCAACTACATGCACTGTACTTGCGGAACAACCAGATACATCAGAGAAGTCCATAGTAATAAGAACGTCTTTCTTGTAAAACCGCCGAAGGACCATATGACAAATGTTGGCAAGAGTGAATGTTGGGGGCGTCCTTTGGCGGTTCTGGAAGATGGGTGTCTTTTTTTTTTTTTTACTATACTTTGGGCGTTCCTGATTTGGGCATTTCGCACTGCAATAATGGAATGTCTAAGGACGTCCATACTATTTTTCGATTATACCTACCTGATTTTGGACAACTTCATGAGGGCGTCCTAATCCATACTTGGATGACCTTTCGAAAATGCCCCTCCACGTTAGTTTAATGGTTAGAGCGCATGTAATGGTAATGTCGGTGATTTGGTTGAGTTATCATCCTCACCTTATACAACTGGAGCCTTTGTATTCTAAAGATGATGTACTGGAACATTCCAGACTATGCGATCATTTCTTAAGACAGCCACTAAAAGCTTTAACTTCAGAAAGGAATGAGTGAAAACATTAACCTTACATGAATGTGCAAAAAAAAAAAATTGTGCTTCACCGGACTTGTGCATAGTAACTTATGCATTGTATTTCACCATTTCAGTGCAGACGCGTTCTATGTTCCTTGCAAAGAAGCCAGACTACAGCAGGCCGAACTGGCTACGGGTTAGCCTGGCATTTGGAACGTCCGCATTTCTGTGGGTAACGGTAAGTAGTCATGGCTGTGTTGTTGCTTGGAATGTTAGGTGAAAATCTAAATTACTGTGGGAAAGAAAGATTATAGTTCTTATAACCCTTGCTGTCAGGTGTGCTGTTACTTGGCTTTCTTCTGTATATTACTGATATTGGGTCTAAGGATTTGAATTTGTAGATTTACAGCTTGATGATCAAAGGTTAATGCATGCACTGAAGGCCACTATTGCCCACATTTACCTGCGCCCCCATGATCATAGCTCTGACAGCGCCCGAGCGAAGCAATAGCACAGAACTTTTCTAGTCTTTCTTTTTTCTTGTTCCTTGTCTTTTGTTTTTGTTTTAATCCAGAATTATTTATTTTCTTGTTTTCTCCATTTGTCAGTCTTTGGTGGTCTATTTCTTTTTTATCCATGTCTGTGTATCCTGTCTTCTGCTTGTCTTCAGTTTCTCTCTTTCCCTAGTCCAATTTGTCCATAGTTCTCAAGATGCTGGCATCACCAAGATGTCTCATTCCTTTGGTTGTTCACTTGTCCATTGCCTCTTGTAACATGACCACTTGTTTGCCATTCATTTCACTCCCATCTTTCTGAGAAGCCTTCCATCCTCCCTACTCTTTCCTTCATTGCATAAGAATAGCCATACTGAGTCAGACCAGTGGTCCATCTAGCTTAGTATCTTGCTTCCAACAGTGGCCAATTTTATTTATTTATTTTTGTTACATTTGTACCCCGCGCTTTTTCCCACTCATGGCAGGCTCAATGCGGCAGGCAATGGAGGGTTAAGTGACTTGCCCAGAGTCACAAGGAGCTGCCTGTGCCGGGAATCGAACTCAGTTCCTCAGTTTCCCAGGACCAAAGTCCACCACCCTAACCACTAGGCCACTCCTCCACTCCAGGTCACAAGTCCCTGACAGAATCCCAGATAGTAGGAAGGTTCATGCTACTGATCCCATGGATAAGCAGTGGCTTCCCCATGTCTGTCTCAATAGCAGACTATGGACTTTTCCTCCAGGAACTTTGCCAACCCTTTTTTTTAAATCCAGATACACTAACTGCTGATACCATATCCTCTGGCAACGATTTCCAGAGCTTAACTATTTGTTTAGTGGAAAAATATTTCTTCCTGTTTGTTTTAAAAGTAGTACCATGTAACTTCTTTGAGGGTCTCCTAGTTTTTGTACTTTATGTTCCCCATTCTTGACCACTCAGTATTTTGTAGACCTCTATCATGTAACCCCTCATCCATCTCTCTTTTCCAAGCTGAAGAGTGCTAACTTCTTAAACCTTTCCTCATATGAGAGGAGTTCCATCCCCTTAATCATTTTGGTTGACCTTCTTTGAAACTTTTCTAATTCTGCTATATCTTTTTTAAGATACTGCAACCAGAATTGCACAAAATACTCAATGTGTGGTCACACCATGGAGCGATACAGAGGCACTATAATATTCTTTCTTATTTTCTATCCCTTTCCTAATAATTCCTAATATCCTGTTTGCATTTTTGGCCACCACCACTCACTGGGCAGATGATTTCAGCATATTGTCCATGATGACACCTAGATCTTTTTCTTAAGTGCTGACTCCTAGGGTGGAGCTTAGCATCAAATAACTAGTATGGATTATTTTCCCAATGTGCATCACTTTGTAGTTGTCCACATTAAATTTCATCTGCCATTTGGATGCCCAGCCTTCCAGCTTCCTAAGGTCTTCCTGCAATTTTTCATAATCTGCATGCATTTTAACAACTTTGAATATTTGCCTTCAGTCATGACTGACCGCTGTTAAGGTTCAGAGATCTGGCCAGGCTTAGACCCAAACTCCCCCCCCCCCCCTCCTTTGAATTCTTTACTGGATCTGAGTACAAGCCTGCACAATTCTCCAAAGAGGAGGTCTCTGATTGCTTATGGTCAGATCTAACTCCTCCTCCCAAAAGGAGAAAGTCTTTATTTTTGAGCAATGCTCCTGTATTGATTTTGCTCAGGAAGTAGTGGAAGCCTTTCCATTTAAGTTAAGACAGAAGAGGAACTTGGGGAAGAAGTATTGGATATCTTCCAGTTCCTTGACCCTCCCAAGGAAACTGCAGCAGTGCTCATTTATAGAAACCTTAAGGATGTTCAGATGAGATTGAAAAAGATTCCCCTCTGTCCATCCAGTCAACAAGAAGACGGATTATATGTATGGAATCTAAAAGGCTTCCTGATTCAAGAAGCAACAGCTTCCTGATCACTCCGTGGTGTTCAGATTTACTCTCAGGAGACTTAAGAACTCTCATTCCTTGGTGCTCCCTGGGGAGGAAGGCTTGGATAGCAGGCATTTTTGTGAGGACGTTTTTTCAGAATGCTATGTTCGCTTCCTGCATAGCTCCTTACCAGCCTCCATGATTCAATACATCTGAAATGTGCACAAGACTAAGGAGTTTGTAGGCTCCCTTCCTTACAATAGGCCTGTGAAGCTTCAGTCACTAGTGGGCAAGGGGAAGCATTGAGAGCTTCTTCAGTGAGTATTGGAGTCCAAAGACTCTTGTGACTGTGGGCTTCCGATCTGTATGAGGTGTAGAAGAAGCTTAGCGACGTACCTTGCTATCTTTGCAGATAAGATTAAGGAGACAGCTTCCCTCATTAAGGAACAGTGCAAGACCCTTAAGCCTCTCTCCTGGTCCACCTCAGACCCAGTCTCTTCTTTCACCAGGAAGTATACAAGTGGAAAGCAAATGAGAACTCATTACTTTCATAGGTATAGGTACCCTCCTCCTCTTCATTAGAGTCAAACACAACAGAGTTATTGCTCTCATTCCAGACAGCAGAGAATCCAAAAGTTGGGATGGCTCCAGGAGAGCGTAACCAGAGTTTGTGTATTTGCCAGACGACCTTCCAGAAGGAGGATAAGGGTAAGGATTTTGTAAACAGTTGGCCATTTGTAACCTCTGAATGTTGGATTCTAAAAATCATCCTTTGGGGATATAGACTATATTACATCTCAGTTCTTATAGTCTATAGTCCGCAGATAACCTATTCAGCTCTATGTAGATAAGAAGGCCGGGGATAATTCAGGAATTACAAATAAAACCATAAATCAAATTTCCTCATTAAAACAGGAGTCACATATGCCTAGCACCTGCCTGGCATTACCCTGCGGCCACCTGAAGAGTCTGCCCAGCACTGCTCAGCCTCACCTTCACTTGGGCTTGTGCTCTATACTAGCACCCTCTACCCACCAGGTCCTGCTTGCTTCTGGGCTAGTCTCCCACTCTCAGTTATTCCCCAGTGATTTCTAGGACACTGGGACCACACTCCAGGGGTCCCACAGCTCCTAGAAAGTATCCACAGACCCAAAAACTCAAACCAGGATTCTTAGTCAGGACAGCAGAGTCTTTAAACTAAAAAAGGTTTATTGTCACAGAACTTGAACAGTGAACAGAAAAAGGTGAAACCAGCAAGCAGTAACAGGTAACTGAATATGGATTAATATAGCTAAACATTTGTTTACTACCTGGGTAGTAGTTGGGGAGTTCAGGAAATGTAGCTGCTCACAGGTTATAAAATATTTTTATTTATTTATTTTTGTTACATTTGTACCCTGCGCTTTCCCACTCATGGCAGGCTCAATGCGGCTTACATGGGGCAATGGAGGGTTAAGTGACTTGCCCAGAGTCACAAGGAGCTGCCTGTGCCTGAAGTGGGAATCGAACTCAGTTCCCCAAGACCAAAGTCCACCACCAAATATAACTGCTCACAGGGCCTCGGTAAAGAAATCTTTCTCTCTCCGCTCCCTGGCTGAGACGGGGAAAATCCAGTACCCTCAGGCTGGATTTGAAATCCAGAGCCCAGTGCATCAATTTTGAAAGTAGCTGCCCAATGGTACTGCAGATTGCCTTTCCATAAACTGAAACTGGAGAAGAGGAAGCCTTTTTCTGCAACAGCTTTAAACTCAACAGAAGCGCCATCTGCTGGCCAGTTAGGAGAAATACACCATGAAATAGTTACAGTTTTCAGGCTTGGAAACTCACTGTTTGGTCACACATGGGAAAGGGAATGGAACTTATATACCGCCTTTCTGTGGTTTTTCCAACTACATTCAAAGCGGTTTACATATATATTAGTTTTCACTGCTTTTCTAAATTTCTGGTAATTGTTTATCATTCTAACTGAAAGAGGACGAGAATTCCAGTCCATAGCCGCCTGGTAAGAAAAAGGACGTCCAAAAGAAATCCGTAGAAGCGGAGAACTCTTATGATCCCATGAGGCTACACGAGCAACAGGAAAAAGTGGGTGATGGACCACGGGTTCCAGAGACAAAAGAGACAATCTTGAGTTGAGAAAATGTTTATTGATAAAAGACTTGACACAATGTTGTGTTTCGGCCGCAAGGCCTGCTTCAAGAGTCTAAAAACAAATATACATTCATAAATAAGAAAATAAATACATTTGTAGAAATAAAAAAGCACAAATAAATTAGAAAATAAAAGGTGAAAAATGTTTAGTAATAATATAAATATACAATATCAAAGATATATATAAACACAAAGAATGGATGAATGCATAGATAAACAAAGTTGCCTAAATCAAAATAGTACATAAGTAATGGGCAGTATTTGTAAGGAGCATAAACTTATTAGTATATGTAAAAAAAATATTAAAAAAGGGGAGTATGCATAAAGAAAGTATATGTTCGAAAAAACTTACTAACCTTAATTTGAAAAAAATGGATGAACTTCTGAATTCCAAATGTGAAGCACTTCCAAATTGGTCGAGTAGAATGGTCTATGAAGATATCCACATTAGAAATCTTATTATGTTCATCAACAGATATATATATATATTTTTTTTTTTAATGTTTCAACATTTTTATTAGTTTCCATCAGGTTGACAACAAACATACACCATACCTTTAATTACACATCAGAAACCTGAACATAGAAAGTCTGCAAAACCATTACATTCAAATATTTTCTTTTTACATATTCTTCATCAACAGATATTATGATCTATATTATATGTTATATTTTTTTGAAAAAAGTGTCTATTTATTTTATTTTTATTACATTTGTACCCCGTGCTTTCCCACTCATGGCAGGCTCAATGCGGCAGGCAATGGAGGGTCAAGTGACTTGCCCAGAGTCACAAGGAGCAGCCTGTGCCGGGAATCAAACTCAGTTCCTCAGGACCAAAGTCCACCACCCTAACCACTAGGCCACTCCTCCACTGTTGCTACTATTTGAGATTCTACATGGAATGTTGCTATTCCAACATTCCATGTAGAAGTCGGCCCTTGCAGATCACCAATGTGGCCGCGCAGGCTTCTGCTTCTGTGAGTCTGACGTCCTGCACGTACATGCAGGACGTCAGACTCACAGAAACAGAAGCCTGCGCAGCCTTGTACATGGAATGTTGCTAATGGAATAGCAACATTCCATGTAGAATGTCCAATAGTAGCAACATTCCATGTAGAATCTCCAATAGTAGCAACATTCCATGTAGAATCTCCAATAGTATCTATTTTATTTTTGTTACATTTGTACCCTGCGCTTTCCCACTCATGGCAGGCTCAATGCAGCTTACATGGGGCAATGGAGGGTTAAGTGACTTGCCCAGAGTCACAAGGAGCTGCCTGTGCCTGAAGTGGGAATCCAATTCAGTTCCCCAGTACCAAAGTCCACCACCCTAACCACTAGGCCACTCCTCCACTTGAGGTTTTACTTGAAATGTTGCTATTCCACTAGCAACATTCCATGTAGAAGTCGGCCCTTGCAGATCACCAATTTGGCCGCGCAGGCTTCTGCTTCTGTGAGTCTATTGGAGATTCTACATGGAATGTTGCTACTATTGGAGATTCTACATGGAATGTTGCAGCAACATTCCATGTAGAAGGCTGCGCAGGCTTCTGTTTCTGTGAGTCTGACGTCCTGCACATACGTGCAGGACGTCAGACTCACAGAAACAGAAGCCTGCGCAGCCTTCTACATGGAATGTTGCTGCAACATTCCATGTAGAATCTCCAATAGTAGCAACATTCCATGTAGAATCTCCAATAGTATCTATTTTATTTTTGTTACATTTGTACCCCGCACTTTCCCACTCATGGCAGGCTCAATGCGGCTTACATGGGGCAATGGAGGGTTAAGTGACTTGCCCAGAGTCACAAGGAGCTGCCTGTGCCTGAAGTGGGAATCGAACTCAGTTCCTCAGTTCCCCAGGACCAAAGTCCACCACCCTAAACACTAGGCCACTCCTCCACTCTAATTCTAATTCTATTTGAATTGTGTAATTGCACTAGAATGAAAAAATGACTGCATATGAAAATGGTACCTCTGCTCACAGGACAAATCCCTCCTCTCAGCACCCTTCTCCACCACCGCCAACTCCAGGCTCCGCCCTTTCTGCCTCGCCTCACCCATGCTTGGAATAAACTCCCTGAGCCCATACGCCAGGCCCCCTCCCTGCCCATCTTCAAATCCTTGCTCAAAGCCCACCTCTTCAATGTCAACTTCGGCACCTAACCTTTATACCTCTACTCAGGAAATCTAGACTGCCCAGCTTGACATTTCGTCCTTTAGATTGTAAGCTCATTAGAGCAGGGACTGTCCTTCTTTGTTAAACTGTACAGCGCTGCGTAACCCTAGTAGCGCTTTAGAAATGTTAAGTAGTAGTAGTAGTACTTCAAGGGGAGGAGAAGCGTATGAAAATATGAGGTGGAAATAATGTACAAGCTTACAGTTTCAGATGTGGCTGCAAAAGGTATCCATTCACTTATATTAAATGTGAGAATGATAGATACATAGACGGATACGTGTAACTGGTGAAACCTCCATGGATAGGGTTCCAAAATATAAGAATATATATCAAAGAAAATTTTTTTTGGTAAGATAGGCAACAAAGCAAAATGTGCTCCAGTGATTGATAATACGATAATAGATAACATAGTTAAAACAATTCAAATATTCATCAATAGAGACATATAAAGAAAGGCAGTGAAAATAAAAGGAAGTATGGTTGAAAAGTCAGGGGGAAGTTAGCATAAAACAAATGATTATAATGAAACAACCTGAAAAAAAAAGTGTGGAGCCAATAGCGGTAACTGAATAATAAGAGACATGTAACAAAATTGTGGTAGCCGTCGGAACAAATGTCATGGGGTCTCATAGCATAAAACAATAAAATCGAACAAAAGCGCGGTTCCTTAAGATAGAGTTCACCTATTATCCAATGTACATGTGGGGAATGAAGAACTATGGAATATGATGCATATCCATTATACTGACAGCTTACTGGACTGCGACTAATGAACATGCAACTAATAAAAATGGAAAGCGTCATCATTCACGATAGCGGTTCTCTGTTGCAATACAGTGGGAGCTACCTTGGGCACACGTTTTGGACATGTCCATATGTTAAACGCTTTTGGAGACACATTTTAGAAACAACATCGCAACTGTGGGGACTGAACTGGACTCAGGACTGTCAGTTGTTATTTGGCCATCTTAAAACTACAAAACAGATGTTGTTTATTTTCTTAGAATCTGCCTTTAGTAATCAGGCAGCGGAAGCAGTGGCCCATCTCATCTCTCTGGGCAAAGTTACATATGCCCTCCAAATATCTAGCTTTCCATGGCAGTTCGGTACAGACTCAGCCTTAGCTAAGTCTGTAATTAAAGAGGAACCCAGTTTTAATTAGTTAAAGAGATATAGTTTATTAGTATTAATTAGCATTGATACATTACCCAATAATGAGGATACCAGCAATTCAGTCAATCATACAGTGGAACAGAATCACACGACACATCAGCTCTCGGTGGTGCTCTGTCTCTCTCCTCCATCAGCATCTGCATCTGCGTCTTACACCTCTCGGGGTGCTTCCTTTATACTGTCTCAACCCAATTAATTCCAATGGGATCCAGCTTTGTCAGCAGAACTTGCTATCCCTTATCAGTTGATAAGGAACCGATAAGTGTGACTTCATTGGGTCCCAGGTTCTAACTATACACAAAAGGGGTGCAAAGCACAGCTGGCGAGATGACTTCATCGGTCACTCTGCTCTTCTCAGCTCTTCTCAGCTCCCCCCTCCCTCTGAGTACTCTCTAACTACGTACATCTACTCCTTTATCTACTTTCATTAGCCCAAAACATCTTTCATGACTCTTCACCAATGCCAGTCCCAGGCATGTTTATAAGAGCAAAGGACCCCCCTCCCGTGCCAGCTCCCTGAGAACTCAGTTCAGCTTGTGCTGCAGAAAAATGTATTTTGTATCAGAGATGACTTTTTGGATTTTTAAGAGAAGCCCAGCTCTTATTATGAGCCATTTGCTTGTAGAGGCCTAGCTCTTTAGCCTGAGCCATTGACCTGTATTTTATTGAGAGCAAGGGCGGCCATATATATACAATGTCCAAAGGCTTTGAGGAATTTACCAATAGGGCAATCACTATGGCAAAGAAGGTGTTCTTTTTGGAATGGCTCTCAAAGAATGCCCCAACCATGCCACAATGGAGAGCCCAGATGATACAGCTAATGAGAATGGAGAGGTTAGAAATACCAAAATTGGACAAAAAGAGAAGCCGTCCGTTTGAGAATCGGTGGTCGGCATTTTGGCAAACCCTAACGCCGTCGGCAAGAGGTTATCTGTTAAATATCTGATTATCTGGGGGTGTTGGTGAGGGAGAGAGAAATAAACTTTGTGAGTTGATGGGTCCCGGGAGGGTGGAGCTTATGGAATACGACTGTGTTCAAGAGAGGGAGGGGGTGGGAGCTCCAGGGGGAGGTACAAGGGGGGTGGGAGGGGAGGGGAGACATAAAAATGTCAAATCTATTGGAGTTTGATGCTATTTGCAATGTCATGTACTTCCATTCTTGTAGTGGTTTGTGTTAGATAAGAAAAGAGATAACTTATTTGTTGGAAATGTTATGTTGTGCTTTCTTCAATAAAAATTATTGAAATAGAAAAATGGACAAGGAAGTGTGCCATGCATTCTAAAAAAAACACCCAGCAATGACATAAAGGCAGTTGGTTCTGTTCTGTTTAAAGGGCTGAAAAAGCAGTATCAGGTGTGCAATCCAATTGATGCGGTATTAAGAACAGTAGATGGGAAGGAAAGGAATCTTATCTTGAAAAAGACCTTTTAGTAATAAACGATGCATGCCTTCAAGTCTAGTTCTGAAAAAAATAGGCAAAACAGAACATACTGGTGGAAATATGTCTTTTAAATGGGCAAAAAGAGTGCGAAGGACAAAAAGGATGTGACGTGATGTGTGAAAGAGTAAAACAATATAATGTCTGATAACCACCATGAAGTTGTATTGTGCAATATAAAACTTGAAATTGCATTTAAAAATAAAAAATAATAAAAATGTAAAAATAAAAAGACACATTAAAGCCTAACGAATAAGTGATAAATAAAGAAAGGTAGACTGGATCAGATATGTATGGTCACTGGCACATTTGCATGGATAGCTATGTAAACCTGTATTATGTGTATTCCTGAATACCTAAAAAAAACTCGTGTGTGATGAATACCTAACAATCTCGAGTGTGTGATAGATATTATGGCTATTGAGCCATGCTGGTAAAACAATTCCTCAGATGAGCTGAGGCAATAAGAGAAACATAAAAATGAACCATAGTTATTCTCCGATTCTGAAGTACCAGACAAAAATGATGTAATATCCACAGATGATAAAATATATACAGTCAAGCTGCAGGGGATAATTATAAAGTAAAAATGTATCAAAAATAAAATAAGCCGCATGACTGTAATAGTAATATAAATGGAATAAGACCATGCTCTGTACCCAGTAGTATATTGCATAACTTATGTGGTCAGATCAATTGGTTATAAAGCACATTACATAGCCATTTCCAACTGCCTAGAGATGATGATGATGAATACTTGCTAAACTGAACTTAATCTATATATTATAATAAAATATAACAAATTAAAAAAAATTATATATATATATATAAAGCATATAAGAAAAACATCAATATTGACTATAAAAATTAAATTTAGAAAACTTAAAATGAAGATTATTTGTGCTACTGCAAAGAAGCGTAGGTATTGTTGCTAATTTTATCAGGATATTATAAGCTATGTTTGTTAATATGTAAATGTGTAAATCATCATAATATGACTCATAGTTTGCACATTCTGCAGTAAATGAAATAAAAAGTCCTTACTGGCATATAAATAAAGGTATGAAACAAGGTGTAAAAGAATGTGAAAAAGTGATATAAAAATGAACGGAAATCAATTTCACTGTTTAGACCATGAGGTGTCAGAGTGTGTAGAAAAAGGATGTAGCAGATTTAGAGAATTTAATCTTATTTTCTGTTGGAAAACTTAGTTTAATCTGATTTGAGAAATAATATCTGTTATCCCCTGATGAGATTTCTTTAAGATCAATCAAATAGGACGGTGCAACTCCATATATAATCTTAAATACTATCATGCACAATTTAAATTTCACCCTGGCTACTATTGGAAGCCAGTGCAAATGTAAAAAAATAAGGTGTCACTTTATCAAATTTTTGTGCAGAATACATGAGTCTAACTGCTGTGTTTTGGATCATTTGTAGCTTTTTAAAGACCTGTCTTTGAACATCCTGCATAGACACAATTACACTAGTCCAGTTATGATAACAGTGATTGTAATGCTAATTCAAAATATTTGCTAATCATTCTCCGTTTCTGCAACAACAAGAAATACCTTTTTGTTATCAAATAGTTTATTTGTGGTTCCGTCGATAACTGTCTACCTTGGATACCCAGTACTCGTGCAATGGACTCAAAGTTTGAAGTTCCTCAAAATTGCCCACAAGAGCACTTTTTGTCAAACGCTCCAGATTGGGAAATGCTTAACAAGGCCATTCCTCTTAGAGGCCAAGACAATAGAACCCATGCCCTGATAACAAAGAAGATGGGAATTCCATCCCATCTAGATCTGAGGGCCTTGAAGGAGTTTCTGTTTGAAAAGGTAAAGGGTCATGGATTTTGATATACTGCATTTCGGTGATACAGCCAAAGTGGTTTACGTTTTATTATATGTAGGTATTTTCTCAGTCCCTAGTGGGCTCACAGTGTAATTTTTTTTCATACTTGGGGCAGTTGAGGCTTAGGTGACTTGGCTGGGATTATAAGGAGCTACAGTGGGAATTGAACCTAGTTCCCAGCTCACTGCATTAACCATTAGGCTACTCCACTCAAATATTCAAGGTGATTTCCTTAGCTACCCTAATCCCTTACCTCCAGAACGCGACTGGTTTTATTCTCTGGACTTAAAGGCTTATTTTAGGAAAGTCGTTATTGAAACTATCATAAGTGTATACATGATCATGAACAGTGTACAAAAATCCACATTTCAGTATAAAACAAATAACTTCAAAATTTTTAAACTCATTTTGAACACCAGGAGAAAAAACCAACCATCCATGTCCCAATCCTCCCCCCTGCCCTTTTCTTTGTAAAAAGGGTGCACCCATATCCTCCAACCCTAACTGTGTATGCTGAACACACTAAAGTAACCTAATTAATGTTCAGGAAAAGCCCCCCCCCCCAAAAAAAAAAAAACAACAACAAAAAACAACAATCTTCTTCCACCTCGCTACAGCCTTCTTCTGTATAGCAGTTAACTTCTCCATCCAATTGATACATTGTAATTTAACCTGCCAATTTAGAATAGAGGGAATATGTACTTCATGAAGGCAGTGTCTAACTAGAGCTTGCTGGGTTTATTTAGTCCTGGGATAGCTCTGTTCAGTAATGCATATCCCATTTTCTATTTTGAATATTAACTATTTGGATGTAGATAACTGAAAATGAAACAAACAACAACAACAACAAAAAAAAGATTTGTAATAGGGTAACACAACTACCAGTACTGGATCCTGCCCTTAGGCCTCATGTTATCACATTCATGGAGCTATCTGTGCACCTCTTCAAGCTGTTGGTGCACAAGTGGCTGATCAAGAGCACGTCTCAGGAAAGAGCCCAGAGATCCATGGGTATAGCAATCTGGGTGCTGGAGTCGCTAGAGTTCTTCATAAATCGCCCAAAGTTACAATTAAGTCCATCATTTCAATTGTAGTTATTGCGAGCTGTGCTAGACATGACTTAGGCTAAGGCTTTTCTTCATAGAAAAGGATTACCATTGTGGTGTCTGTTGTGAAGGAGATCCAAACAGACATCAACGTGGGCATATCGAGTATTTTGAACTTACATGGCTTCAATGTTGCTTGTGACTTCCCTGGCAAGTTTTGGAATGACTTTCCAAAATCGTAGAACTTTCACCACTTAAAAAATGAACATTAATCCTAATCCAAAGTAGTTTATATTAGTAATGCTGTGTGACTCCTTATGAAATACTTTCTAGATAATGTTATGAAGTATTTTTGTCTTTCAAACTCGACTTTTAATACAAATTATCTAGAGTCACTTCACGGGCTCCCTATCTGTTTCCACATACAGTTCAAACTCCTCTTATTGACCTATAAGTGCATTCACTCTGCAGCTCCACAGTACCTCTCCACTCTCATCTGTCCCTACATTCCTCCCCGGGAACTCCGTTCACTGGGTAAATCTCTCTTATCTGCACCCTTCTGCTCCACCGCTAACTCCAGACTCCGTTCCTTTTATCTTGCTGCACCATATGCCTGGAATAGACTTCCTGAGCCGGTACGTCAAGCTCCATCTCTGGCCATCTTCAAATCTAAGCTAAAAGCCCACCTTTTTGATGCTGCTTTTAACTCCTAACCATTACTCACTTGTTCAGTACCCTTATTTTATCATCCCCACCTTAGTAATTCCCTTATCTCTTATTTGTTCTGTTTGTCTGTCCTAATTAGATTGTAAGGCTGTGTAGAGCAGGGAGGGACTGGCTCTTCATGTTCAAGTGTACAGCGCTGCGTACGTCTAGTAGCGCTATAGAAATGATAAGTAGTAGTAGTTAAAGAGATGCCTCTGTACGTCAGTGGTCTGAATGTTTTTGTCTTAACAGATCCGCTGAACTGCCGCTCTTCATTGGCAAAAACCCAGTTTGCTTGTATCTCTTTCTCTTTACAATGTCTTTTTTTCTTTTATCTTTTTATCTCTTGTGCTATTGGAAGCAAGTATCGCTGAATGTAAATGTTTTAACCTAAACCTTTCACTTATCTTTAGGTCCGCTGAAACCTTTCACTTAACGGGTCCCGTTTCGCCCTTTTATTTATCGAGGCTTCGTCAGAGAGATCTTTATTGTACTTCACAGTCATTCAGATGTGTGTCGTTCAAACTGTACTTCCAATGTTATTTGTTTATAGGTACTTATCCTCAGTCTGCTCTTGTTTTTTTTTTTCTTTTTTTCAGTCTGCTGTTCCTATCTATGCCCTTTATCATCTCTAGATAATTTGTATTAAAAGTTGAGTTTTAATACAAGAGTTTCATAAGAGGAGTCACACAGCATTACTAAGCTAAACCAGATCACCCCTGGAACCCTTTTTAAAAATCTCTGTCACATTGGCCACCTTCCAATCTTCATCTACTACGGACGATTTTAATGACAGGTTACATATTACTAACAGCAGATCAGCAATTTCATGCGTGAGTTCTTTGAGTACCCTTGGATGTATGCCATCTGGCCCAGGTGATTACTACTCTTTAATTTGTCAATTTGTCTCAGTACATCTTCCGGGTTCAGTAAGACCTTTGATAGCCCAATGGGCAGGTACAAATGGGCAGAATAAGAAGTCCATTTCTGTGTTTCTTTCATGCTGAACAAGGTGTTTCATTTGAATTCTAAAATGAGATAAAGTTAGCAAAATTATAATACAGTTTGGTGACACTGTAAACAAAATCATTGACGTGTTACAGTGGATCTTGCTTTAACTGCGTTACCTTTTCCTTTAGCTCTTTCGGCAGCATCAGTATGACCTGGCTGAATGTGAACGGAGACTGGAATCCAGTACATCACAAACACATGAAGTAAGTCCCCTTTAATGGCACAAAGAAATCCACTTCACTACTTTATGTATTGTGTTTTTATACAGTGGTGGAAATAAGTATTTGATCCCTTGCTGATTTTGTAAGTTTGCCCACTGACAAAGACATGAGCAGCCCATAATTGAAGGGTAGGTTATTGGTAACAGTGAGAGATAGCACATCACAAATTAAATCCGGAAAATCACATTGTGGAAAGTATATGAATTTATTTGCATTCTGCAGAGGGAAATAAGTATTTAATCCCTCTGGCAAACAAGACCTAATACTTGGTGGCAAAACCCTTGTTGGCAAGCACAGCGGTCAGACGTCTTCTGTAGTTGATGATGAGGTTTGCACACATGTCAGGAGGAATTTTGGTCCACTCCTCTTTGCAGATCATCTCTAAATCATTAAGAGTTCTGGGCTGTCGCTTGGCAACTCGCAGCTTCAGCTCCCTCCATAAGTTTTCAATGGGATTAAGGTCTGGTGACTGGCTAGGCCACTCCATGACCCTAATGTGCTTCTTCCTGAGCCACTCCTTTGTTGCCTTGGCTGTATGTTTTGGGTCATTGTCGTGCTGGAAGACCCAGCCACGACCAATTTTTAAGGCCCTGGCGGAGGGAAGGAGGTTGTCACTCAGAATTGTACGGTACATGGCCCCATCCATTCTCCCATTGATGCGGTGAAGTAGTCCTGTGCCCTTAGCAGAGAAACACCCCCAAAACATAACATTTCCACCTCCATGCTTGACAGTGGGGACGGTGTTCTTTGGGTCATAGGCAGCATTTCTCTTCCTCCAAACACGGCGAGTTGAGTTCATGCCAAAGAGCTCAATTTTTGTCTCATCTGACCACAGCACCTTCTCCCAATCACTCTCGGCATCATCCAGGTGTTCACTGGCAAACTTCAGACGGGCCGTCACATGTGCCTTCCGGAGCAGGGGGACCTTGCGGGCACTGCAGGATTGCAATCCGTTATGTCGTAATATGTTACCAATGGTTTTCGTGGTGACAGTGGTCCCAGCTGCCTTGAGATCATTGACAAGTTCCCCCCTTGTAGTTGTAGGCTGATTTCTAACCTTCCTCATGATCAAGGATACCCCACGAGGTGAGATTTTGCGTGGAGCCCCAGATCTTTGTCGATTGACAGTCATTTTGTACTTCTTCCATTTTCTTACTATGGCACCAACAGTTGTCTCCTTCTCGCCCAGCGTCTTACTGATGGTTTTGTAGCCCATTCCAGCCTTGTGCAGGTGTATGATCTTGTCCCTGACATCCTTAGACAGCTCCTTGCTCTTGGCCATTTTGTAGAGGTTAGAGTCTGACTGATTCACTGAGTCTGTGGACAGGTGTCTTTCATACAGGTGACCATTGCCGACAGCTGTCTGTCATGCAGGTAACGAGTTGATTTGGAGCATCTACCTGGTCTGTAGGGGCCAGATCTCTTACTGGTTGGTGGGGGATCAAATACTTATTTCCCTCTGCAGAATGCAAATAAATTCATATACTTTCCACAATGTGATTTTCCAGATTTAATTTGTGATGTGCTATCTCTCACTGTTACCAATAACCTACCCTTCAATTATGGGCTGCTCATGTCTTTGTCAGTGGGCAAACTTACAAAATCAGCAAGGGATCAAATACTTATTTCCACCACTGTAACTTCTGAGCACAGGCCAGATTTTTGCAATACCTATGGCTTTCTGAATTCAGCTTTGTCATCAAAACAGCTGCTGTTTAGCAATGAATGGCTTCTATCCTTCAAGTGTGAATTGCCATGTTTGGCATACTCAGCAGTGGGCATGAGGAAGAGTAGCAGGAAGGTTTATTCAGCACGTCTATACTCCTGCCTTGGTTGGTACTAGTTCATCTCCTGTTCAGTAGTTGCTCCCTGACAGGCAAATGATCAAAAGTAAATGCGGGCCCAAAATACAATAGTACTAGACTAGTGTCCGCATTTACTTGCGCTGAATGATTAGCGGGCTCTGGTACATCAAATAACGAGCGCACCAAGGAATACCGCAGAACTCATTTATTGAAATGAACTCTTTGGTATTCCACCCGCATGATCAAAGCAGTGCGTTCTGAATGTACAGTGCTCCTACTGCTTTTACCTGTTGTCAGTTCAGAGCTGGTGTTAGGGTTAAGGCTTCCCTTTTCCATCTTAACACCCCCCCCTAGTCCAGGCCAGGCAACCTGGGCTGCCACGCTCAGTCCTGGACCCCCAAATTCCCTCAAAGGTCTTCCAGCCCCTCATGCCCGCACAGACTAAAGCCCCCCCAACCTCCCAAAAAATACCTGGTGGTCCAGTGGAACCCCCAGATAGCCGCCCCCCCCCCCCCCAAAAAAAAAAAATATACCATGTACCTTGAAACAGGAGGGAGTAGCACTCCTCCCTGCAAGCGCCACCTTCAAAATGGTGGCATCCTGCCCGGTACATCTTGGGATGCATATAAGGGACTTTCTCCCTCATATGGTGCTGAAGCCCCACCCAGTACATCCAAGGATACACCGGGTAAGGCAGGGCACCGCGATTTTGATGGCGGTGCTTGCAGGAGGAAGGAGAGTTCTACCTCCTCCTCCAAGGTTCTTGGGGGAGGGGGACACCCTAGACTACCAGGAGGGGGGGCAGCTATCAAGGGTCCCACTGGACCACAAGGTATTTTGTGGGGGGGGGGGGGGGGGGGGCTGCCTTCAGCCCCTTGCATTGATCTATTTGTTTGACAAGTTCGTGCTTTTTTTTTTTTTGACAGCCCAGACCTGTCAAACAACTTCTGTGGGAGGATCCTCTCTTGGGTGTATGCCCAAGCACAATTCTACTGCAGAAGTACCCCGATGATCAACACTAATAGCGCATATAAATTTGTATTCTATTACCATTGATCATAGGGGTGGTATTTCCTGTGCTGTTCAGAACAGCGCAGGGATTTTGATCATCAGGCTGTGAATGCCTTGTTTATTTGTGGAACTCAACAATCACAGGAATTCCCTTTTCTCCGCTGCCACTGATTTCTGTTAAGAGAATAAGCAACAATTGTAGTAAAAGCAAAATCGTTGGAGACCAGATTAACCAATGCTTTATTGTAATTAGTATCATTAGATTATAGTGTGTATTGGTACAGAGATTTTTTTTTTTTTTTTTTTTTACATTTGTATCCCGCGCTTTCCCACTCATGGCAGGCTCAATGCGGCTTACATGGGGCAATGGAGGGTTAAGTGACTTGCCCAGAGTCACAAGGAGCTGCCTGTGCCTGAAGTGGGAATTGAACTCAGTTCCCCAGGACCAAAGTCCACCACCCTAACCACTAGGCCACACCACCCTAACCACTAGGCCACTCCTCCACTTCAAACATTTGAGTGTTTCTATTCACTTGAGTTTGGAGAAATATTTAAGAGAGAGTAAGATTTTGTTCATCCTGCAGTAGTGGTCAGCTGACTTTCTGTAGATGAGGTAAGGTGGGGCATTCATCCTCCCTCTTTTTTGAGGAGGGGGGGGGGTCCAGTTCTTCCTCCACTTTTTGAGCAGCTTGTATCCCTGTCAAGGCCACGTGCATGCACATTGGACAGTTTCTGGAAATGACCTTTCAGGAATGTTACGGGTTTAGAACCAGATGTCTCCAGAGCAGTTGTAGAAAAACAGGGGACTGACTGACTGATACACACACATATACCTGTTGTGCCAGTATGCCATCTGTCTTCATCCTGTGTTTGTACATGAAATCTCTAACACAAGGATTTTCCACCGTTTTCATCTCGTGGTACGCTGATATGTGCTAGAATTGTCAAAGCACACCCCCACACATGGTCCAACTTTTTTACCTTCTTCCCCACCCCCACACACAGTCCAGCATTTTACCTTCTCTTCCCCCATCCCACCCCCCACAAATGATCCAGGATCTTTCTCTCCTGACCCCTCTCCCATCGGTGACCCCGCTCCCCCGGGGTGTACATTTAAAAAGTTTTCTTGTCTCTAGCAGGCAGCGGTAGTGAGTAGCGATTTATACACCCTGCTTGGGTGATAGGGTGGATCGAATTGGTGGAGGGGTAGCATTGTATGTTAAGGAGGGCCTTGAATCAAATAGATTGAAAATGCTGCAGGAAACAAAACACATCTTGGAATCCCTATGGATTGAAATTCCATGTGCAAAAGAGAAAAGGATAGTGATAGGAGTGTACTGTCGTCCGCCTGGCCAGGATGAACAGACGGATGTAGAAATGTTATTAGAAATTAGGGAGGCTAACAAACTGGGCAACACAATAATAATGGGTGATTTAAATTACCCCGATATTGACTGGGTAACTGTAACATCAGGGCATGCTAGGGTGGTAAAATTCCTTGATGAAATCAAGGACTGTGTTTTGGAGCAGCTGGTACAGGAGCCGACAAGAGAAGGAAAAATTCTAGACCTAGTCCTTAGTGGAACGCATGATCTGGTGCAGGAGGTAATGGTGATGGGGCCGCTTGATAACAGTGATCATAATATGATCAGACTAGACTTTGAGCCCGTAAAAACGGGCTATTATAGGAAGGGGGGGTTGAAAGGCCCGCCCCCACCACCGAGTTCGCCGCTGCCCCTCCCCCTCCGAGTTCGCGCCCCCCCACCGAGCCGTCACCACCCACCTTCCACCCGGCCGGGCCCTCGCTCCGCTATTGAAACAGCGAGGGTCCGGGAACGCAGCACTGAGCTCTGCTGAGCTGCCGACGTCGGCCTTCATTCTTCTTCTCTGCCTGTCCCGCCCTCGTGTGACGTAACGTCGTCGAGGGCGGGACAGAGGCAGAGAAGAAGAAGGAAGGGCGATGTCGGCAGCTCAGCAGAGCTCAGTGCTGCGTTCCCGGACCCTCACTGTTTCAATAGTGGAGCGAGGGCCCGACCGGGTAGAAGGTGGGTGGCGGCAGCGACTCGGGTGGGGGGAGCGTTAGACGGCGGTGTCCCTCCCTCAGCAATGCGCAATACAGACCCTCTGTGTTCCGCCCCCCCCCCCCCCCCGTCATCACGTATTGACGTGGGGGCGGGGCAGAGAAGGTCTCTACTGCGCATTTGCGAGTGAGTACGGTCACTCGCCGTTTATATGTTTGATTTGATATTAGCTTTGGAGTAAGTATAATCAGGAAATCTAATACGTTAGCGTTTAACTTTCAAAAAGGAGACTATGATAAAATGAGAAGAATGGTGGAAAAAAAACTTAGAGGAGCAGCTGCAAAGGTCAAAAATTTACATCAGGCGTGGATGCTGTTCAAAAATACCATCCTGGAAGCTCAAGCCAAATATATTCTGTGTATTAAAAAAGGAGGGAGGAAGACCAAACAACAGCCAGAATGGTTAAAAAATGAGGTGAAGGGAATGGAGGAAGTGACGTCACGGTGTGGAATGGACGCCTGAGTTTGTAGCTCCCTCTCTGCTCTACCTCGCTCAGTGAAATCCGCCGCCATCTAGCCTCTAGCGGGTCTCACTTCAATTTGCTGTTACATCAGAAGGCTGTTTCTTCAAAATGAACAAGTCTCAGTTGTCTCAGCGCAAGGAGGGCGAACGTCAATCGAGTCGCCAGTCCGGTAAGGGCCCATCACGCCGTGTGTCTCTGGTCCCCCCTTGCTGTTCGGACTCTGATTCTGCATCGTCTCACAACGAGCAGCCCCGGATTCAGCTAAAAAAGGTACCCTGAAAGATTTGACCAAATGCCTGGAGGAAATTTGGGGGTAAGATAAAAGCATCCAAGCAGGAAATCTTGGAGCGCATGGACGCTATCAGTGTCGACCTGCGGGAACTTGGGGGCCGGGTTGACGAACTGGAAGACCGCGTGGAGAAACAGACTGAGCATGCGGCTGCTACGGAATCTCGTGTCTCCCAGCTGCTTGTCCAAAATGAAGAATTACAATTTAAAGTGGATGATCTTGAAAATCGGGGGCGCCGGAACAACCTCCGTTTTCGGGGTGTTCCTGAGAACGGGGATGCAGAGGATGTCCCAGGCATTGTGCGCCTGCTTTGTGCTAAGCTTTTGGATGTTGAGTCGGACTCAGAACATTGTGAAATCGAAAGAGCCCACAGAGCCTTGGGGAAACCTTTGGAGAACCAACCTAGAGACATTATAGTGAGGTTTGCATCATTCGCATATGGGGACCGTCTACTGCAGCAGGCGTACCAATTATCGTCGGTGGATTACAATGGGTCGAGGGTTTCAGTTTATTAAGACCTCTCTCTTTTTACTTTGTCTCAGTGACGGGCCATGAAGCCAGTCCTGGAGCTACTGGCCAAGGAGAAGATTCCCTATTGTTGGGCGTTACCATTTGCCCTATGCTTTACAGTGGCTGGGAAATTACATAGAATCCGCCATATAACAGAGGCTTGGAAGATATTGCATTCTGCTGGATTATCGTCAACCACAGCACCTCCGGTGGAAATTTCACCTTCAACCAAGGAGAGGCTCCAAAAATAGAAGAGGGTCTCTCACAAGGCTAAGAATCACACAGCACCTGTTTGATTATGATGTCTAATTTGACTGTAGTTGGTTGCTCATTTGCTGGTTCTCTCAACTTTTGATTACAGTTTAATGGGTGATATGGGGGTGTATGTATGTAGCTTAGGTTGGGTGAAATGGTGTGATGGGTAGGAGTGGATGGAGGGGGTGGGGTTCATTGGGCACTGTGGGTTGCTTCTTCTAATTTCCCATTCAGTTCCTTTGTGGTTGCCTGTCTGGTGTTTGATGGTTCGATGGGTGCGAAGTTGCTCGAGGGTGGGGGTGGGGTGGGGGGTTTTTTTTTTTCCTTTTCCCTTC
Organism: Microcaecilia unicolor; assembly: GCF_901765095.1. Taxonomy (NCBI): domain Eukaryota; kingdom Metazoa; phylum Chordata; class Amphibia; order Gymnophiona; family Siphonopidae; genus Microcaecilia; species Microcaecilia unicolor. The sequence continues at coordinate 631,603,520 of NC_044032.1, forward strand.
CCTTCTTTTTCTGTTTTGGCTGGGGGGGGGTCTTTGCTGCTCTGTTATGTTGATTTTGGGTTTCCATATGCCTGGCTGGTTACTGTATCAAAATATAATCCTTTTTTCCGATGAGTACTGATCTAAAGATTTTGACGTACATTGTTAAAGGCCTAAATTCACCTCAAAAATGCCATAAACTATTCAAGGAACTAACGCATTATAAACCACATGTGGTGTTCCTTCAGGAGACACATCTTAAAAGGAAACATGAAAATTTTTTGTCTCGCCCTCAATAACCCCATGTCTTTTGTGTCTCTGCTGTAGATGCTTCTAAGAAAAGAGGGGTTGCAATTTTGCTTCATTTTTCACTGCAGATAAAGGTGAAGAAGGTTAAATATGATCAGGAAGGAAGATTTTTACTCTTAAGTGTGGTGCTAGACAATTGTATTTTTACATTAGCATCGGTATATGCCCCGAATGAAGCCCAAGAGGGTTTTTTTTAACAGGCTTGGTAGACACTTCTCTTTATTTCCCACTGGTAAAACAATAGTTGGTGGAGATTTCAGTGCTACTTTTCACCCTACATTGGATAGGTCTAACACGGCAACACATATGCAGCCCTGGACTACTCCTTTTACTCTCATTCTCATGATACCTATTCTCGAATTGATTATTTACTGGTTGATATAGCTTTAACACATGCGGGTGGTGATTCAGGTATTAGAGTTATTACTATTTCAGATCATGCGCCTGCTTGGATTAATCTCCCTTCTCGTCGTGAGGAAGATAGAGACACAAGATGGTCATTGAACAGTAGCTTGTTGAGAGAGGAGGAGATACAGGCAGGTTATAGATCTCTTTTGCAGGAATATTTACAATTTAACCTGCACTCGGGACCTTCTTTAGGTATGGTTTGGGATGCCCTTAAGGCATGCTCATATTAGCCCTCTCCTCAAGTCACTTCACTGGCTTCCTATTCGTTTCTGCATACAGTTCAAACTCCTCTTATTGACTTATAAGTGCATTCACTCTGCAGCTCCTCAGTACCTCTCCACTCTCATCTCTCCCTACAGTCCTCCCCGGGAACTCCGTTCAATGGGTAAATCTCTCTTATCTGCACCCTTCTCCTCCACCGCTAACTCCAGATGTCGTTCCTTTTATCTTGCTGCACCATATGCCTGGAATAGACTTCCTGAGCCGGTACATCAAGCTCCATCTCTGGCCATCTTCAAAACTAAGCAAAAAGCCCACCTTTTTGGTGCTGCTTTTAACTCCTAACCCTTATTCACTTGTTCAGAACCCTTATTTTATCATCCTCACCTTAATATTCCCTTATCTCTTGTTTGTCCTCTTTGTCTGTCCTAATTAGATTGTAAGCTCTGTCGAGCAGGGACTGTCTCTTCATGTTCAAGTGTACAGCACTGCGTACGTGTAGTAGCGCTATAGAAATGATAAGTAGTAGTAGTAGTAGTATGTCCAGGGGCTTCTTTTTGAAAAAATCTAGTGCATGGGCTCAGTCTCAGAGAGCGGAGGTGGCTAAATGTCTTTCCCAACTGAGTCAATTGGAAGAAAGCCCTCTTGTCTAACATCTACCCTATGTGAAATTCAAGCGCTTCGTCTGCATTTAGATCAGATTTATTCAGACCAGCTAAAGTTTCTTGAGGGTCAGCAACAACAAACGCATTATATGTATAGTAATAAGCCTAGTTGATCTCTAGCGCTTAAATTACGACATCAGTTGACCAATCGCACTATTCTTCGGGTGGGAGATGGTAGGGGCAATTTCCTAAATCCTCTGACATTCGACAGCATTTTAAAAATGTATATCAATCACTATATAACTTCGACTCTTCCATTCAGCAGGTGGATATTATGGATTTTTTTGTCTTCCCACTCACTTGCTTCTTTGTCGGCTGAACAACAAACTGCCTTAGAGAGACCTGTTTCTATTGAGGAAGTGTGGAAAGTTATTAAAGAACTTCCTGTCAGAAAATCTCCGGGTTTAGATGGCCTGCCTAGTGAATTTTACAAGACATTTCGAGGTGAATTGGCTCCCATTTTGACTAAGCTTCTCAACAAGGTTTGTGGGGGAGCTGCTTTTCCCCCTTCTATGATGGAGGCTTGGATTGCGGTTATTCCGAAACCGGGCAAGGATAAAACTGAGTGCGCTTCTTACCACCCTATCTCGGTACTTAATTCTGATGTTAAAATTATAGCCAAAGTACTAGCTAATTGGCTTGCTAAAGTTTTGCCGGACTTGGTCCATCCAGATCAAGTGGGTTTTATTCCTCATAGACAGGCTATGGACAACGTTCGACATATGGTTAATTTGATGCATGTAACTCAGCAGGAAAAGCTTCAAGTTTGTCTTCTTGGTCTAGATGCTGAGAAGGCATTTGACCGGGTTCATTGGCTTTTGATGCATCAGGTTTTGGAAAAATTTGGTTTTGGCCCAGGTTTTAGAAGTTGGACAAAAGCTCTATACGCCTCTCCACTTGCATGTGTTAGGATAAATGGGGGTAATTCATCTATGTTTCCATTATTTTGAGGTACCCGACAGGGGTGTCCTTTATCCACGATGTTATTTGCTCTGGTTATGGAACCTCTTGCGGTGGCCTTGCGTGCTGATCCGAACATTTCGGGTATTACAGTGAACGGGCTGGAATACAAAATAGCTTTGTTTACCGATGATGTCCCATTCTCTCTGACTAAACCGCTAACCTCCTTACCTAATCTTATGAAGTTGTTAGCATCATATTCTTCTGTGTCTGGTTTTAAGCTTAACATGACTAAGTTGGAGGCCATGGCTATTGGGATTTCTCCCCGTGCTTGTCTGACATTGCTGTCTGGATGTCTCAACGCCACCTGAAATTAAATATGACCAAAACCGAGCTTCTCATTTCCCCCCCCCCCAAACCCACCTCCCCGCTCCCCCCGTTTTCTATTTCTGTTGATGGCTCTCTCATTCTCCCTGTCTCCTCAGCTCGAAACCTTGGGGTCATCTTTGACACTTCTCTCTCCTTCTCTGCTCATATCCAGCAGATTGCCAAGACCTGTCGTTTCTTTCTTTACAACATCCGTAAAATCCGCCCCTTTCTTTCCGAGCACTCTACCAAAACCCTCATCCACACCCTTGTCACCTCTCGTTTAGACTACTGCAATCTGCTTCTTGCTGGCCTCCCACTTAGTCACCTCTCCCCTCTCCAGTCGGTTCAAAACTCTGCTGCCCGTCTCATCTTCCGCCAGGGTCGCTTTACTCATACTACCCCTCTCCTCAAGACCCTTCACTGGCTCCCTATCCGTTTTCGCATCCTGTTCAAACTTCTTCTACTAACCTATAAATGTACTCACTCTGCTGCTCCCCAGTATCTCTCCACACTCGTCCTTCCCTACACCCCTTCCCGTGCACTCCGCTCCATGGATAAATCCTTCTTATCTGTTCCCTTCTCCACTACTGCCAACTCCAGACTTCGCGCCTTCTGTCTCGCTGCACCCTACGCCTGGAATAAACTTCCTGAGCCCCTACGTCTTGCCCCATCCTTGGCCACCTTTAAATCTAGACTGAAAGCCCACCTCTTTAACATTGCTTTTGACTCGTAACCATTTGTAACCACGCGCCTCCACTTACCCTCCTGTCTTCCTTCCCATTCACATTAATTGATTTGATTTGCTTACTTTATTTATTTTTTTGTCTATTAGATTGGAAGCTCTTCGAACAGGGACTGTCTTTCTTCTATGTTTGTGCAGCGCTGCGTACGCCTTGTAGCGCTATAGAAATGCTAAATAGTAGTAGTAGTAGTAGTTGTTGAGCTCTTTACAGCACTCCTTTTCCTTTAGGTGGAAGAAAAGAGGCATTAAGTATTTGGGGGGTTTTACTTACTCCTTTACCATCTGATTTTTTTGCCGCGAACTATCCTCCTCTTTTGCGGGAGTTATACAAGGGTATGGAGCAGTGGATACATCTGACTTGTCTTGGTTTGGTCAGATTGCTACACTGAAAATGAATATAGTATCTCGTTTGATGTATCTTTTTCAGGTTCTCCCCCTACAGGTTTCGAGGAATTTTTTGTCGGGCCTACAGGATCGTTTGATTCGTTTTATATGGTGTAATAAACGCCCACGATTGCCCGCGTTCCCTACTTTACCGAGATAAAACAAAGGGGGGGGGGGGGGGTTGGGAGTGCCTAACGTTTTTTGGTACTTTAAGGCTGCTCAAGTGCGTGCTGCTCTCGAGTAGTTTCAGGCCAACCCACAAAAGCTCTGGATACAACTGGAGCAAACTTCGGTGGGGACCTGCCCACTTCGTTTTTTGATGTGGCTTCCACGTAGGTATTGGGTGCTGCAGGGAGAATTGTGTCCTTCAGTCCATACTACTTTTTACTACTGGGATAGTTTGTGTGCCAAGCCTGACCTCATTTTGTCTAAATTGTTACCTATAACATACAATCCACTTTCCCTCCCCCCTGATGGAGAGCATGGGAGCCAAGAGACAGAGGAAGGCTCTTGGACTTTGCTTTTCTGTGACTGCAGCTGTTGGCCTGTGGAGGTTTGAAGTCAGAAGCTTTCATTCCAGTAGAGTGGAGCAGACATCTAATGAGCTGAGAACCAGGGAAGCCAGGGTCCAGATCCCACTGTTGCTCTTTGGGCCCATGGGCAAGTCACTTAACCCTCCATTGCCTCAGGTACAAACTTAGATTATAAGCCCCCCCCCCCCCCCCCAGGGGACAGGGAAATACCAATTGTATCTGAACATAACTCACCTTGAACCACCTCTGAAAAAGGCCTGAGCTAAATCCAAATTCCTCCCCTGCCCCACACACACCTTTTTTTTTTTGGATATAAAGTAGTATTTAGTTTAAGTAAAGTGATGATCAACAAGGTATTTGCCTTCTGAATCTGCCTCAGCTTGTTCCAACTGAAGGGGTATTTGTTCACAGTGCATATGTGTTTATATGTGTATAGGAGCAACCACAGAGCAGTCAAACTTCTGTGTGTCAGAAGCACACACCAAAGCCAAAGGCTTAGACATGGGATCCGACATTCACAAGGTTTTCCCAAGAAACCAAGGCCTGTGGTTATAAAACTCCAATAAATGTTACATTTACTGGAGTTTTATAACCACAGCCCTTGGTTTCTTGGGAACATCTTGTGAATAAGCCTTCAGCTAACAATGGAAATGCTATCTAGAAATACAAAATTGTTATGATAAAGTACTGCAAATTCTTTTTTTTTTTTGTTACATAGAATAAGGAAGTGGCACAAAAGTATGAAACTTAAGACTGTATAACTAGGATTTGGGTATGAAGGTGCACAAAGGTCTTTCTCTTTGCCGCTTGTTGATCATGTGCCCTTCCCCAGCCCTCTGGCTGTGCCCCTCTATCCCCTTATTCCCTTATTTACCTGCTGATTGTCCTCTGCCAGTTGGCCCTTCAAACCACAAGTCCGGCCCCAGCCTGATCTGCTCTTATCCGGTGGGGGTGGCAGTAATTTGGATCTGCCAGAACTGGAGGCAAGATCACAAAAGGAGGAACGAGAATCCTAGTAAAGGAGAAAGGATAGTAGAGGGGGCAGGGAGAGAGAGAAAATATTAGTGAAGAGGGGCGAATGATCCCAAAAAGGAGCAAACAGGAGAGATATAGGAAGTCAAATCACTGATGAAGATAGTGGAGATGATGGATCTTTGGGAAAGAGAGGGTGAAGGAAAGATGAACGAAACAGAATACAACAGAGAAAGAAATGTAAGAATCAAGTCACAAAATCTGAAAAGATTGGTTTTATTTATTTATTTATTTTTTATCAAAGTAAGTATTGAAGTTTATAGATTTTCAGCAGATTTATTGTGCTTATTTAGAAATGTCCGTACATATTTACCTATAATTTATAATTGTTGTGGAATCCTGAACACTCTTACAGAAATTTCCAACCATTACGGCAGAATCTAGCCATGAGCTGGCACAGGAGACTGTTCTCACATTCCAAGTCCATGAAACAAACATAAAGGTTTTGGTGCTTCTCCTGATACATTATAATGGATGCACAAAACAGTCTCTGTGAAGAAATTGTTCCCTGGTTTAGATCTGCATCTCTTCCCTTTTTGAGCTCTTGTTCTAGGACATATTTTCCCACTGAAGCATATGCCTTGCCTTTTGTGTATTATTAATAGCCTTAGAAGTATTTGAATACCTCAGTTATACCCCTTTGCCTCTCCTTCTTTAGGTACATACGTTCTAGGTTAGAGGGCTCCATATACACACCCTGCAGTATTTTGCTGACTGCCACCTTGATCACTTCTGCCTTTATGTACTCTTCAGAACTGAAGATCCTAAGGAGCTTAGCCGAGATTGGGTGGCAGAGCGGGAGGCGGGGATAGTGCTGGGCAGACTTCAGAAGGAATGGATCCTAAGGAGCTTAGCCGAGATTGGGTGGCAGAGCAGGAGGCGGGGATAGTGCTGGGCAGACTTATACGGTCTGTGCCAGAGCCGGTGGTGGGAGGCGGGGCTGGTGGTTGGGAGGCGGGGATAGTGCTGGGCAGACTTATATGGTCTGTGCCCTGAAAAGGACAGGTACAAATCAAGGTAAGGTATACACAAAACGTAGCACATATGAGTTTATCTTGTAGGGCAGACTGGATGGACCATGCAGGTCTTTTTCTGCCGTCATTTACTATGTTACTATGAATATGCTACTGCAGATGAGATCTAGGTCTCTAGAGGGCACTCATGTTCCCCACGGAACCAGGCCGGTGACATTTCTGTAATGCACCCTACTCATGCCAGTCTTCACGTGTGACCCAGGATGGGTCGCCCACAGATGACAAAATATGACTGTAAATTCTCTTAAGTCAAATCCTGTATTAAGGAATATGTTTTCTTTTCTTTTCACAGATTATGGATGCTCCAAAGAACTGACACTGAATGTAGATGTGATTAAATCACCAATGAGATGCTGCACTCTATAATGAACGAAAAATGTTTTATGGTACAGGTGTGGAATAAATGTTATCTTGGTATTGTTTCAGAAAGCCACCGTTTCCTTTGTCACTTGATGGTTAAGCAGAAGAGCTGTAATATTTCAGTATATGTGTGTATGAACCAGGAGCTTTGTCTGCAGGAGCCTGTGTTAAGGAGTGATGCTTTTGGGCTGCCTGTTTATTGTAGATAAATAGTATCAGCAATGAAAATAGTGCTAGTGTAACAAATATTTCTCTGGCACAAAATAGATCTGATCTGGTAAAATAAACTAATGATTCCTGAAAGTTATAATGATCATTTCTCCTAAGACAGAATTATTCACAACATTTCAGCACAAGTTACAATATGCAGCCCCACACATGCTAATTAGCTGTAGCTTTCCTTTTGCCTTTCAAAGAGAGATTTCTAGCTAAACCAAATCCATAGGAGTGATCCAAACTCACCCTGTGGGTCGCTGAGTCCTAGGTAAGATGGAATTCGCTCTTCCTTCGCCTCTTTCTGGGTTTCGACTATGAGCCGAGTCTGCCTAAGCAAGTTGGTCCGGAATGCAAGGAATTCTTCTCTCAGTCAGGAAGGTCAGAGTTCATCAGTTTAGTAGTGGCCTTCCAGCTTATATTCTTTCAAAGGAGCAGTTTCCAGAATTTTACACAATTGGAGTGGGAGAGTGGCCTAATGGTTAGTGCAGCGGGTTGCGGACCTGGGGAACTGGACTCAATTCCCATTGCTGCCTGATGGTCGGCAGTGGGTTGAGATCCTGGGGAACCAGGCTCAATTCCCTCTGCAGCTCCATGTGACCCTGGCAAGTCACTTAACTCTCCGTTGCCCCAGGTACAAAAGTGGTACAATGTACTACTTAGATTTGAGCCCACAAGGTACGGATCCAGTACTTGTAAAATGGAACTGTAAACCGCTTAGGTCTAAGCGGTATATAAATACTTAAATGAATGAATTTGCCAAATGAGGTCTCACCAGAGATGGGGCAATACCATCTCCCTTTTCCTGCTACCCATTCCTCTCCCTAGATATCCAAACATTCTTCTGACTTTAACCATGGATTTATTTATCTGTTTGACCATTTTAAGATCATCAAATATGTCAGCCTCCCCCATTCTACCTTTGTATTGTACATAACAGGGGTGTAGCTAAAAGTCCAATTTTTTGTTTTTTTTTTTGGGGGGGGGGCACATATTTCCCTTACGCTCTTCTCCCTCCCCCTTCCCATACCTTTGCTGGGGGGCGATGCTCAAGCCCCCGCCTGTGCTGCCTTAGTAACGAGGAAGCCAGCAGGGTATAGGGGGTCCCAGGCATCCTAAATCTCCTCCTCTTGTAACTGCAGTGTCTTCGCTGTAGCTTTTACAGAGAAGCTCAGAACTTAACTATCCTGATATGGCACAGAGCCTAGTGGTTCAATCAGGTAAAAATCCACTAATTTCTTCTTGCAACTCGTCCAAGTACCTGTATAGTTACATGTAAACCGCCTTGATTTGTGCTTCAAAAGAGGCGGTATATCAAACTTATAAACTTAAATGGGACAGGAACAAAATCCCTGACTAGCTGTGACTCTGGGCCTTCACTGCCCCGATGCATCCTGCTTGCTCGGTGGTCCAGCTGCTTCCTTCTTCAGAGAAGATCTGGTTCTAACTGGTGCAGATAAAATGTTGCTTTCCAAGGTTGTTCAAGCTATCCGTGGCTGGGAACTTCACTCGCCCCAGGTCCACACAGTGAAAAATAGACAAAGATGGTATTCGGGCAAAGAGAAACCATGACAGAGTAGCTCAGAGCATGGTTTAGAGCAGGAGTGAGCTACCTCCGTCCCAGTGGGGTTTTCAGGATTTCCTCAATGAATATGCATGAAATCTATTTGCATATAATGGAGTCAGTACATGCAAATAGATCTCATGCCTATTAATTGGAGAAAATTCTAAAAACCTGACTAGGTTGCGGTGCTCAAGGACTGAGGTTGCCCACCCCTGGTTTAAAGCGTAAGTTAGGCTTCAAGGCACCATAAAAGTGACCCAGGAAATACTCTACAGGTGCTACCTTCCCCATCCTGATGTCTGCTGATGGTAGTGCATGAACTGTGATCTGATTAGTGTAGCAGCAGAGCTTATGGGATACTGATGGTCCATGCAAGGCCTGGAGGGATTATGGCCTTCAAGTTACAAATTCTGCATGAGGAGAGATTATCTCTGGCCCACCTCTCCCTGTAAACTTAAATATATGCTTGAGTTTAACATGTCCAACGGGTACCGGGTTCCTTTCATTGCAATCATGTTTCACCTTTAAATTTCCAGCAGCTGATTTGGGGTTTTCTTCAGCTCTGATTTTATGGGCCCTGACTTAGCAAGACATTATTCAAAAGGTGTATTACTAAAATGCAGTGCATGTTGGTACCAGGCTCTGCACAGAATAGTGGGTAAGCCGAGAGCAGCAGAGGAGAGGAAGGCCTAATTTGATTTTTGAGAAATCTAGTGAATAAATCTCTGCAGGAAGGTATATTGGTGGACTCGCTTAAAGAGGTGACAGTTAAACCATTACTAAAAATATCAGTTGATGTAAGCATAATGAATAAATACAGATTAATTTCAGTCATTACATTCATAGCAAAAATGATTGAGAAATCTGTTACACCAGCTAATGGAGTTTGTAGAAAAAAAACATATGTTAAATGACTTTCAATATGGCTTTTGACCAGACCACTAGTGTGGAATTTCTGCTGCTATTGATGCTGGATAAATTGAGAATTGGAATGGACCGCAACACTAATTTCTATGTTGTTACACTCAATATTACATCAGCATTCAACACTATCGACCAGCAAAGAAAGCAAATAGAATGTTAGGTATTATTAAGAAAGGAATGAAAACCAAACATGAGGATGTTATAATGTCTTTGTATTGCTCCATGGTGCAACTGCACCTTGAATACTGTGTGCAATTCTGGTCACCACATCTCAAAAAAGATATGGTGGAATTAGAAAAGGTACAGAGAAAGGTGACGAAAATGATAAAGGGGCTGGGACAACTTCCATATGAGGAAAGGCTGAAGTAGCTAAGGCTCTTCAGCTTGGAGAAAAGATGGCTGAGGAGGAGGAGATATGATAGAGGTATATAAAATGAGTGGAGTGGAACAATAGATATGAATTGCTTGTTTATTCTTTCCACAAATACTAGAACTAGGGGGCATGCAATGAAGCTACAAAGTAGTAAATTTAAAACAAATCAGACAAAATATTTCTTCACTCGATGTGTAATTAAACTCTGGAATTCGTTGCTAGAGAATGTGGTAAAAGCAGATAGCTTAGTGGGGTTTTAAAAAGGTTTCAATATCTTCCTAGAAGAAAAGTCCATAATCCGAAATTGGGTGGCGGAGCAGGTGGGGGGAAGAAGGGTTGGTGGTTGGGAGGCGAGGATAGTGGAAGGCAGACTTATACGGTCTGTGCCAGAGCCGGTGATGGGAGGCGGGACTGGTGGTTGGGAGGCGGGAAGTACTGCTGGGCAGACTTCTACGGTCTGTGCCCTGAATAAGGCAGGTACAAATCAAGGTAAGGTATACACATATGAGTTTGTCTTGTTGGGCAGACTGGATGGACCGTGCAGGTCTTTTTCTGCTGTCATCTACTATGTTACTATATTATTAAGATGGACTTGGGAAAATCCACTGCTTATTTCTAGGGTAAGCAGCATAAAATGTATTGTACTGTTTGGGGATCTTGCCAGGTGCTTGTGATCTTGATTGACCACTGTTGGAAACAGGATACTAGGCTTGATGGACCTTTGGTCTGTCCCAGTATGGCAACACTCGTGTTCTCATGAAGCTTGGATTTCATTTTTGTCTGAATTTAGAAAAACAGAAACATGACGTCAGATAAGGGCCATATGGCTCATCCAGTCTGCCCATCCTCAGTAACCATTAACTCCTCCTTTTCCTAAGAGATCCCACATGTCTGCCCTACGCCTTCTTAAACTCTGATACAGTCTTTGTCTCCATGACCTCCACTGGGAGGCCATTCCATGCATCCACCACCCTTTCCAAGAAAAAGTAATTCCTCAGAGTTGTCTTAAGCTTATTTCCTCTTAATTTCATTTTATGCCCTCTCGTTCCAGAGGTTTCCTTCATTTGGAAAAGACTCACCTCCTGTACATTAATGCCACTGAGGTATTTAAACGTCTTAATCATATCCCCTATCTCCCGCCTCTCTTCCAGTGTATACATGTTGAGGTTCATGAGCTTGTCCCTATATATTTTATAACCAAGACCGCTGACCATTTTTGTGACCACAATCTGGATCGATTCCATCCTGTTTATATCTTTCTGTAAGTGCGGTCTCCAGAATTGCACACAGTATTCTAAATGAGGCCTCACCAGAGACTTGTACAAGGGCACTATCACCTCTTTTTTTTTTTCCTGCTGGTCATCCCTATCCTTATGCACCCGAGCATCCTTCTGGCTTTGAGTGTATCCTTTTCTACCTGTTTGGTCACCTTAAGGTCATCAGACACAATCACCCCCAAGTCTCGCTCTTCTTTTGTACATAGAAGCTCTTCACCTCCCATACTGTACCATTCCCTCTGGTTTTTGTGACCCAAGTGCATGACCCTGCATGTCTTAGTATTAAATCTTAGTTGCCAGTTTTTGGACCATTCTTCAAGCTTCGCCAGCTCCTTCCTCATGCTATCCACACCCTCCGGGTTGTCCACCCTATTAAAGAGTTTGACATCATCTGCAAAGAGACAAACTTTACCAGACAACCCTTCCGTAATATTATTCACAAAGATGTTAAAAGAGCAGGCCCAAGGACTGATTCCTGCGGTATACCACTTGTAACATCTTTTTCCTCAGAGCAAACTGCATTTACCACTACCCTCTGTCTCCTTCCATTTAACCAGTTTTTAACCCAGTCAGTCACTTTAGGTCCCATACCGAGGGCATTCAGTTTATTTATTAGTCGCCTGTGTGGAACCATGTCAAAGGCTTTGCTCTTTCACATGCCAAACAGGACTACTACATCCAGTTGACAAACTCTCTTGGCTCAGACCCTCAACGTCTCTTTTCCACACTGAACTCTTTCCTTAAAGTGCCTTCACCTCCAATCCCTTCTTCACTTTCATGATAAGGTTCACAAGATTAACCTTGTGTTCTCAACCAAGTCACCTCCACCTCTCCTTCCCCCAGGCCATTCTGTCAACCCTCTTTCAACCCCTGCCTCATTTTCTGCCATTTCTGAAATCACTGAAGAGAAAACTGCACATTTTCTTTCCTCCTCCAAACTGACTACCTGTTTCTCTGATCCTATTCCTGCTCATCTACTCACATTACATCTCCTACTGTCATCCCTTCTATCTGTCATATTCTCAATCTTTCACTTTCTACTGCAACTATTCTTGACACCTTCAAACATGCCATAGTTACACCACTCCTCAAAAAAACATCATTGGACTCTAATTGCCTTTCCAACTGTTGCCCCATCTCCCTCCTTCCTTTCCTATCCAAGATACTCAAACGTGCTGTTCACCACTGTTGTCTTGACTTTCTTTCATCTCAAGCTATTCCTGATCCACTTCAGTCTGGTTTTCGCTCTCTACAGTCAACTGAAACAACCCTTCTAAAGTCTCCAATGACCTGTTCCTGGCCAGATCTAAAGGCCTCTTATTCTATCCTCATCCTTCTCAATCTATCTGCTGCTTTTGACACTGTTGATCACCACCTACTCCTTGATACGCTGTCCTCATTTAGATTTCAGGGTTCTGTTCTTTCTTGGTTTTCTTTTCATCTCTCCTATTGCACTTTAAGTTTATTGTCTGGTGGATCCTCCTCCACTTCTATCCCACTATCAGTTGGTATACATACCTCAGGGCTCTGTCTTGGGACCTCTTCTTTTCTTCACCTAAATTTCTTCCCTTGGTGCTGTGATCTCCTCCCATGGTTTTCAGTATCATCTTTATGCTGGTGACTTCCAGATCTACCTCTCCCGCACCAGAAATTTCAGCAGGAATCCAGGACCAAGTATCAGCCTGCCTGTCTGACATTGCTGCCTGAATGTCTCACTGCCATCTAAAACAAAAAATGGCCAAGACTGAACTTCTTATCTTCCACCCTAAATCCACCTCTTCCCCCATTCTCTATCTCTGTGGATAACACTCTCATCCTCCCTATCTCATCAGCTCGTAACCTTGCAGCCATCTTTGACTCCTCTCTCTCTTTCTCTGCACATATCCAACAGACTGCTAAAACCTGTCATTTCTTTCTCGCTTAACTTCTCACAATGTAATTCATAACTGATTTGTAACAAATCGTAGTTCCATTATTTACAATGTATTGTAAGCCACACTGAGCCCGCAAATAGGTGGGAAAATGTGGGATACAAATGCAATAAAATAAAAAATAAATAACATCACCAAAACTTGTCCCCTTCTTTCTGAGCACACTACCAAAACCCTTATCACCTCTTGCTTAGACTACTGCAACTTGCTTCTCACAGGCCTCCCACTAAGCCTTCTCTCTCCCCTTCAATCTGTTCAAAACTCTGCTGCATGACTTATATTCTGTCAGTGTCGCTAAGCTCATATTAGCCCTCTCCTCAAGTCACTTCATTGGCTCCCTATATGTTGTCGCATACAATTCAAACTCCTCTTATTGACTCACTCTGCAACTCCTCAGTACCTCTCCGCTCTTATCTCTCCCTACACTCCTCCCCCGGAACTCCGTTCACTGGGTAAATCTCTCTTATCTGTACTCTTCTCCTCCAATGCCAACTCCAGACTCCGTTCCTTTTACCTTGCTGCACCATATGCCTGGAAAAGACTTCCTGAATCAGTACATCAAGCTCCGACTCTGGCCGTCTTCAAATCTGCTTTTAACTCCTAACTCCTATTCACTTGTTCAGTATCCATGTCTGTTTTATAATTCTACTACTACTACTATTAAACATTTCTATAGCGCTACTAGACTTACGCAGCGCTGTACAAATTAACATGAAAAGACAGTCCCTGCTCAACAGAGCTTACAATCTAAATTGGACAGATGAACAGACAGCTAGGGGTGGGGAAATTGCAGTGGTAGGGGTGATAAGTGAGGGTGTTGAGTAAGAGAGTCATGGTTAGGAGTCGAAAGCAGTAGCAAAGAGGTGGGCTTTAAGCCTAGACTTGAAGTCAGCCAGAGACTGAGCCTGACGTACTGGCTCAGGGAGTCTATTCCAGGCATAGGGAGCAGCGAGATAGAAGGAACGGAGCCGGGAGTTTAGCAGTGGGGGAGAAGGGGGACGACGAGACATTTACCCAGCGAACGGAGTTCACGGAGAGGAGTGTAGGGAGAGATGAGAGCGGAAAGGTACTGAGGAGTTGCGGAGTGGATGCACTTGTAGGTCAAAAGGAGAAGTTTGAATTCCTACCTTAAGTAATTCCCTTATTTGTCCTAATTAGATTGTAAGCTCCGTAAAGCAGGAATTGTCTCTTAGATGTTCAGTCTACAGTGCTGCATACGTCTAGTAGCGTTATAAAAATGATAAATAGTAGTAGTAGTAGTAAAGAGTTTGTTTGGTGGATCGGGGGGGGGGGGGGAGTGAAGGAGGACAAGAGAATGGTGTTAGATTCATGGAGAGGGGCGTTGGCTGAGAAAGGAAGAGGGAGAGGTGCTGCACCCATGAGAAGTGCAGGGAGGGAGAGGGAAAGGTGCTGAACTTGCAGGGGGAGGAGGACAGAAGAGATGCCAGACTACAGGTGAGGGAACCAAGGATAGATGGGAGTGCCAGACTATGCAGGGAAGACTAGGGACAGGGAGAGATGTCAATCCATGGGGGGACGGCTGGAGGAGGGAGAAAGTAAGTATAAGAGAGAGAGATGATGAACTGCGGGTGATGGCGGGAAGGGGGGGGAGATGCAGCGACACTAACCTTGATACTGTGCTTCTTCCCAGGCTAGGTAGGCGGTAAACCACACTTAGGATTTCACTTCTGGTGCATGGTTTGCCATCTACTACTACTACTACTTAGCATTTCTATAGCGCTGCCAGGGTTATGCAGCGCTGTACAGGTTTCACATGGGGAAGGACAGTCCCTGCTCAGGAGAGCTTACAATCTAAAGGTTACAAACTATGTAGTCAGTGTAGGTAGCTTACAATCTAAAGGTTATAACTAAATGGCTTACAATCTAGAGGTTACAAACTATGTAGTCAGTGTAGGTAGCTTACAATCTAAAGGTTATAACTAAATGGCTTACAATCTAGAGGTTACAAACTATGTAGTCAGTGTAGGTAACATGAATGGGGAAGGTGGTTAGGCGCCAAAGGCAAGGGAGAAGAGATGGGCTACATGATCCAGGAAAGAGCAGGGCTTTGGTATTTATAAAGCCACATTTCCTGCTGCCAGGCTCTTTTTCCTGCGGCTGCTCTCCCCTCCAAGCTGCTGCTGGGTGACAGAGGAAAATGTTCCTACTTGAACACGGGCACGGGGCACATAGCAGATGGAGGGGAGATGTTGAACACTGGGGAGCATATAGAGACAGGGGGATGTGGAGGGGCATTTTCGATATGTCTAAATCTGAATTTGGACGTTTTACACAAAAACATCCAAATTCTGAACAGGAAACAAGGTCATTTTCGAAAAAGAAAAATGTCATTTTTTTTTTCGAAAATACTATGGACATTTTGTATTTTGGATGTTTTGTGATTTGGACGTTTATTTTTTTTTGTCCATTTTGGGAAAAAAAATGTCCAAGTGCAAAACATACAAACTCGAGCCAATGGTATGTAGGAGGAGCCAGCATTTTTAGTAGACTGGTCCCCCTGACGTCCCAGCACAGCAACAGGGCACCCTAGGGGGTATTGCAGTGGATGTCATAAAATGCTCACACATTTGACCATTGCTCCCTTACTTTGTCTGCTGAGACCCCCAAAACCCACTACCTCCAACTGTACACCACTACCATAGCCCTTACGGATGAAGGGGGTAGCTATATGTGGGTAGAGTGGGTTTCTGGTGAGTTTTGGAGGGCTTGCAGTTTCCTCCACAATTGTAACATGTAGGGAGAGGTAGGAAGCTGGGTCCACCTGTCTGCAGTGCACTGCACCCACTACTGGACTACTCCAGAGGCATGCATGCTATTCTGATGGACCTGAGTATAACATCTGAGGGTGGCATAGAGGCTGCAAGTAATGTTTTTCATCACATTTGGGGAGGGGGTTAGTGACCACAGGGGGAATAAGGGGAAGTCATTCCGGATTCCCTCCAGTGGTCATCTGGTCATTTAGGGCACCTTTTTGTGCCTTATTTGTAATAAAAACAGGTCTAGCTCAAAATGTCAGTCCTGGATGTTTTTGTTTTGTTCAATTATGACTGAAAAACGTCTTAAGTCTTAGGAACGCACAAGTCCCGCCCTGAACACGTCCCTGAAACGCCCCCTTGATATTTGGACGGACTTCTGACGGATTTCATAGAAAAACATCTAAAATAGGTTTCGAAAATACTGATTTGGATGTTTTTGTGAGAAAAATGTTCAAATGCAGACATATCACTTTTTAGACATTTTTCTCTTTTGAAAATGAGCCTGAGAGCGAGATAAAGGGGAGATGCTGGACATGGAGGGAAACAGAGAGATGGAAGGGAAATTTTGGACATGGCGGTATAGGAAAATGTACAGGATATGCTGGACATTGGGAGGGATTGAGAAAAAGTGCAGATGCTGGATACAGAAGGTGGGAATTGAGAGACAGAGTATACCTTACTCCTTCTTGTCCTTCTCACCTTTTACGATCATCTCAACAAGATCTTCTAACTGTTACTTCCTTTTCTGACATTCTTGCTGCCACTATGTGCCACTCCATTTTTTTCAGTCCAAGCCCCCCCAGCTTTGGAACCATATACCTCTACGCAGTGGTGTGCTGGAGCAGGCTCTCACAGGCTCTCGAGAGCCATTTGTTAAGTTTTTAAGAATTTTGGGAGCCGGTTTTCCATGGCTACTTTAACAAATGGATCCCAAAATGTGGGCTTGGGCCCCTCCTGAATTCTCTTTTACTTTGCTGGCAAGAGAGAGCCCCCTGTTAACAATTTTCTAGCACACCCCTGCCTCTACGTCTAAAGCACCTTACTACTTTGGGTCAGTTCAAAACCTGAGTTGAAGACATATCCTTTTTTGGAGGCTTACGAGTGCTAACCATGATGTACGGAACGCTGGTATCGTTTCCATTATTTTCTACGTGCGCCTTCTCTTTCTTTCCTATCGAGGGTTAAAGAAGGAAGGTCTATAAAATCATGAGTGGAGTGGGCATATTTCTTAACTCAACATGTAATTAAGCATTATCAGAGAATGTGGTAAAAGCAGCTAACACAGCAGGATTTAGGGGCCCTTTTACCAAGCAGTGGTAGGGCTACCATGCAGGTAGCGCACAAAGAATCAGCACTACTGCAGGACACCCTGAGGCATCCCATGGTATCTCTGAGATCAGCGTGCATTGATTCCTGTGCTAGAAAGTTGAGCATTGATTTGAAGATGGGTAAGGAGGGGGCACAGCGTATAGGCTCAGGGAGTTTGTTCCAGGCATGGGGTGAGGCGAGACAGAAGGGGTGGAGCCTGGAGTTGGAGGTGGTGGAGAAGGGTATGAAAGGAGGGATTTGTCTTGAGAGCGGAGGTTACGGGTAGGGACGTAAGGGGAGATGAGGGTAGAGAGGTACGGAGGGGCCGCAGATCGAGTGCATTTGTAGGTAAGAGATTTGCGAGCATACGACCCATTGATGTATGCTGCCCAATTACTAGTGCTTGAGCCCTTATCACCTGATAAATAGGTGACGGCAAGTGCTCATGCAGTAATGGCCACATGCTAATTTGGAAATTAGCTAATTGCCATTAATGGCAGAAATAGAAATTTGTCCATTTTAGAGCTGTGCTAAAAAGTGGCCGGAGCTCATAAGGCAATCCATGCACTAAAACTATCTCCAGCCACTTTTTAGCTTGGCTTAGTTTAGTAAAAGGACCCCTCAAATAAGTTCTCAAATCATTACTAGGGCAGAGCTGGGAAAATCCATTGCTTATTTCTGGGATAAGACCATGAAATCTAACTGTTTTGGGATCCTGCAAGGTACTTGTGACTTGGCTTGGCTACTGAATCAAAACAGGATTCTTGACATGATGTACCTTTGGGCTGTCCTATTACTAATCATGTTTATAGCGCTACTAGACGTATGCAGCGCTGTACACTTGAGCATGAAGAGATAGTCCCTGCTTGACAGAGCTTACAATCTAATTAGGACAACCAGATAAGGGAATTACTAAGGTGGGGGCAATAAAATAAGGGTACTGAACAAGTGAATAAGGGTTAGGAGTTAAAAGCAGCATAAAAAAGGTGGGCTTTTAGCCTAGATTTGAAGACAGCCAGAGATGGAGCTTGACTACCGGCTCAGGAAGTCTATTCCAGGCATATGGTGCAGCAAGATAAAAGGAACGGTCTGGAGTTAGGGGTGGAGGAGAAGGATGCAGATAAGAGATTTATCCAGTGAAGGGAGCTCCTGGGGAGGAATGTAGGGAGAGATGAGAGTGGAGAGGTACTGAGGAGCTGCAGAGTGAATGCACTTATAGGTCAATAAGAGGAGTTTGAACTGTATGCGGAAACGGATAGGGAGCCAGTGACGTGACTTGAGGAGAGGGCTAATATGAGCATAACGACATTGGTGGAATATTAGTCGTGCAGCAGAATTTTGAGCAGATTGAAGAGGAGAGAGATGGCTAAGTGGGAAACCCGTGAGAAGCAAGTCTATGATGATACTTATTATGTAGAAAAAAATCTCCTAGTTGGCACTAAACTAAAGTGCTAGTGCTTAGGGTCCCTCAACTATAATTCCCCTACGTTTATTAGTATGCTCGTTTCCCCATGTGTTGCCAAAGCAATATACAAAGTGGTTAAAAGAAAACAATAATTTATAAAATAGGCAGTTCAAGTAGGTCTCAGAATCGGAGGAGACTAGACGGCTAAAACCAAAAATCTTTTCCGTTACTTGTGCAATTATGTACTAAGAAGCACAAGGTCGTTTTACTACCGTAGTGTTCCAAAGTCCAAATCTCCGTCCGTGAACCCACCACCGCCTTCTGCTTCCTGTTGCCTCGCGCCCTTCAGGTGTTCTTCAGGTAACGCCTCAGCGCTTTCTCCTACGCTGATTGGTGAGAGTGGGGACGGCCCCCTTCCTAATAGGGCAAAAACCAAGCCCCTCGTGCCCCCGCCTCTTCGAGTGAAGCGAGGCGAGTAGAGCGGTAGAGCCTGGACGTGCGCGAGACGCTTGACGTTCGCACATTGCTCTTGCGTTCCGGCACGCGCCTACCACTCCTCAGGCTCCCCTGACAGCTGCTCAGTCTCTTTAACACTGCACAGGCTCGTTTTGTGCTCGCGGACAGCGCAGCGATGCATCTGTGCAGGGCCGCCTGGCGGAAGCTCGTGCCGCTGGCGAGGGCTTCCTCTACCCCGCTCCTCAGAAACGGTAAGCGAGGGAACATTATGAACTGGCGATTGCAGAGTTGGCTAGAGGCTCTGGGGTACAGCCGGTTGTCGGTGCACTTTGCAGGTGACGTTCCAGGTGTGGGACGGAGCGGCGGCGGAAGTGCTGGAATGTGCGCGCGGGCGCGCTGGTATAAATGTCCCTTTCACTGAAGGTCACCCAGACTGCGGTAGCGAGATCAGGAGCTGTAGCGTATGGTATGGCCGAGGCCCTGCCCTTTGGTTTTCATTGCCTTAACACCCAAGTTTTATAGCTGAGGCCCAGCCCTTTAGTTTTTTCACTGCTGTAACACCCAATTTTTATAAGTAGACGTGTAAATATGAAATGTTTCCTGCTTAGTCTTTCGACTACTGTATATTATTAGGTTGCTTGAAAAGGCAGCAAAAAAATAAACTGTATTAAAACACATTGGACACGGTCATCGTTTTAAGCTTTGTAATATTCTAAAGTATAAACTTAAAAGGCAAAGGAAGCTGTTGAATGCAGTCTAGGTTTCGCAATATGTGCTGGGGAGGGGACTCGTGCTTTGGCTTAGCTCCGCTTGGCCACATTGTAGTTCTTCAGCATTCTTTCTGCTATTGTGTTTCTGTTTTAGTGTATAGGTAGGCTAATCGTTTATTTATTTTATTGCATTTGTATCCCACATTTTTCCACCTAGGCTCAATGTGGCTTACAATACGTTAATGGTGTCTTAAAAAAAATGAACTTAAAATAAGAGTTGAGAGGAGGGGGGAAAGGAAACTGCCCTTCAAAAAATGTCCTAATCGTTTCACTTTCGTTATTTTTTTTTTCTTGCTGCTTCATGTCTGGCTCTTCATCGCAATCCTTTTGCGGTTTACATCTGTGGGATCCGCTTGGTCCACAGGATCCATGTTTTATCCGAACCTGAAAGTGCAATATAGTCTTCTCCATCTTGAGATCGGTTTAACGTTTGGAATCTGATTCACTAAACTCTTGTCCACCTCCGACATAGAATAGGAAGAACATTTCAGTGAATCTATTTGGTTTTTTTTTTGTTTTGTTCTTTGTCTCTGTTAAATTTCTATATGCGCCTTATTTGTCTCCTTTTAACCTTCTCTAGAGGCAGTGGTGGGTGTTTACTGTTGCTGGACGAAATCCCTCGTTTGCAGGCTTGCATGCCGCCATGTCTTTACCTTGTGGTTACAACAGATCTCGTTTTTGAAAATGTCAACTTATTCTTCTGTAATATGGTATTTTTAAAGACACAAGCGGCGGTTATCGTATTTTCTGTGTCATCTTTCCTCATAATGCTTATGGGATGCAAACTATTTTTGCTCTGAGGTAACTGTAGCTCATTAGTTCGCTGTTCTGTTAATAACGTGACTGATTAACCAGAGGTCATACAGGTACTGCAAATAAAAGAGGAGGAAGTGGCAGTCCCTGGGTAATTATGTTATAGTCCTGTTGCTCTGGGCTTAATCCCTAGGTATCTGACAAATATGATTCATGTCTTATTTATTTATTTGTTGCATTTGTGTCCCACATTTTCCCACCTGTTTGCAGGCTCAATGTGGCTTAAATAATACTGTGATAGCAATCGCCAATTCCGGTGTGAGAATATTGCGTTAAAGTCCATGAGTGACAGAGTAAATTAGGTAGTCAAGGAAAAAGAGTTAAGTTTTGTCCAGTTCTGGTATAAGTTTCGTTGTGTTGCAGGGTTCAGATGTTTATCAGGGGCGTAGGCAGCAGTGGCGTAGCTACGTGGGGCCTGAGGGGGCCTAGACCCCCATAGATTTGGACCTGGCCCCCTGCTGACGATCCCCTTGAACCCCCCCTCTCGCCACCAACTCTTCCCCGCTGTTGCCGCCCGCCCAGCTGCCACCGCATCAGATACCTTTTTTGCAGGCGGGGGTCCCCGAACCCCGCCAGCCGAAGAGTCTTCTTCAGTGCCGGAGTAGCGCCTTTGTTCAACGAAGTTTCTGGTGTGATCAGCTGTTTCGACACCTTATTTCCTGCACCGTGCATGTAGCCCCATGCAGGACGTAAGGCGTTGAAACAGCTGATCGCACCAGGAACTTCGTTGAACGAAGGCGTTACTCCGGCACTGAAGAAGACTCTCTTCGGCTGGCGGGGTTCAGGGACCCCCGCCAGCAAACAAGGTATCTGATGCGGGGCGGGCAGCGACGGCAGGGGAGGGTTGGTGGCGGGAGGGGGGTCCAATGTGGCGGGGGCTCGGGGGGGGCGGCTAAACAGTGCCCCCCCACCGTTGGCTCTGCCCCCCCTCCCGGCGAGGTCTGGCTACGCCCCTGGTAGGCAGACACCCAATTTTGTGTGGGCCTGTACCTAAGATGGGTGGGCAGAAGAACCCTGTCCCATCCCACAGGTGATTTCGTCTCTCCTTCTCTGGTCTGCATCCCATATGGTCTCTCAAACATCCTCCCTCTCCTGCATACCTTTTAAATAGCAGATTTTCACCAGCAGCGACCAGCAACTAATACACACTGCTCATGTTGGCCTCACAGCCTTCCCGCTGATGCAATTTCCTGTTTCCGCATAGGTGGGAATACATCAGAGGGAAGGCTGTGGGGCCGGTGCGAGCAGTATGTATCAGTTGCTGCAGGCGAAGATCTGCTATTTACAAGGTATGCAGGAGGGACAGTTACATAAGTACGTAACATAGTAAATGACGGCAGAAAAAGACCTGCATGGTCCATCCAGTATGCCCAACAAGATAAACTCATATGTGCTACTTTTTGTGTATACCCTACTTTGATTTGTACCTGTCCTCTTCAGGGCACAGACCGTATAAGTCTGCCCAGCACTATCCCCGCCTCCCGCTCTGCCACCCAATCTCGGCTAAGCTCCTTAGGATCCATTCCTTCTGAACAGGATTCCTTTATGTTTATCCCACGCGTGTTTGAATTCTGTTACCGTTTTCATTTCCACCACCTCCCGCATTGCCGTACTGGGAAAGACCAAAGGTCCATCAAGCCCAGCATCCTGTTTCCAACAGTGGCCAATCCAGATCACAAATACCTGTCAAGATCCCAAAAAGAGTACAAAACATTTTATACTGCTTGTTGTTGAGAGTTTTCAGCTGGTGGGGCTTGGGAATCCCTGCCAGCCACATCATAGGTGTGGTGCTACTAGGTGGGCCTGAGCCCAAAGTGGGTGGGCCTAGGCCCATCCTTGGCTATGCCACTGGTTTAGGTTGGATCATTATGGTATGCCTTTTTGAACAAATTGGTTTTAATGATTTCTTGAAGTTTGTTAGGTTGTGCATTGTTTTCATGACGTTTGGTAGTGCGTTGCATAGTTGCGTGCTTATGAAGGAGAAGCTGGATGCATATGTTGATTCACATTTTACTCCTTTGCAGTTTGGGTAGTGAAGATTTAGTTATGTGCGTGCTGACCTTTTTATGTTTCTGGTTGGTAAGTCTATGAGGTCTGCCACGTAGACTGGGACCTCACCGTGAATAATTTTTAAAAATTTTCATGAAGTCTTTATTAGTAAATAATACACAAATTCTGAAACATAACATATCATGCGTATCATGGTACAATCCAATGAGTTCGCCGTGAATAATTTTATGCACCAGGGTGCAGATTTTGAGTGCAATTCGTTCTTTGATTGGGAGCCAATGTAGTTTTTCTCATAAGGGTTTGGCGCTTTCGTATCTCGTTTTTTCCAAATATGAGTGTGGCTACGGTGTTTTGGGCAGTTTGGAGTTCCTTAATTTGTTCTTTGCTTCCGGCATAGATTGCATTGCAGTAGTCTAGGTGACTTAGCACCATTGATTGTACCAGGCTGCGGAATATTTCCCTTGGGAAGAAAAGTTTTACTCGTTTGAGTTTCCACATTGAGTGGAACATTTTCTTTGTTGTAGTTTTTGCTTGGCTTTCTAGCGTGAGGTTTTGGTCGATTGTAACTCTGAGAATTTTCAGGCTGTCTGAAACAGGAAGGGTGTAGTCTGGGGTGTTTATATTGGTAGGTTTGTTCGTGTTGTATTGTGATGAGAGGATGAGACAGTGTGTTTTATTCTGTGTTGAATTTTAGTTGAAATGCATCCGCCCGTGAGTTCATGATTTGTAGACTGAGTTGGATTTCGTTTGCGATTTCTGTTAGATCATGTTTGAACGGGATGTATATCGTGACATCATCTGGGTAGATGTAAGGGTTAAGGCCTTGGTTCGATAGGGATTTGGTTAGTGGGGTCATCATTAGATTGAAAAGAGTCTTCTAGTTTATATGGTGGCATTCAGGCGGGGCTCTTGTCCAGTTACTGTTAAACTATGGTGCCCACTGCTTTGTTACAAGGTATGGAGAACGCAGTGGGCTAATCGTCACGCATTTGGACACGTCAGGTGTAGTGTACCTTGTTGGGGGCTTATTGGTTATAATTTGGAACTGCAGTTGATCTTGTTGAATTGTAACTTTACAAAACCCTGGAACCGAATCTCATGTTGACAACCTTGAAAGGGGTTTTAATATGTGTAAATTTCATATTGAGAACTATATATTGGGTAGTACAGTATAGAATTAATTTTGTTTATACATTCTTGTATCCCACTGTTATCCCAAAACAAGTTTCGATTCAAAGTGGCTTACATTTGGGGCCCTGTTTACTAAGCCGTGTTATAGGCATATTAACATTTTTAACGCGCGTTAACTGTGTACATGCCTACAATATCCCTATAGGCACCTACATGGTTAGCGCACTCGCTAATTGTAGGTGTGTTAAAAGTGCTAATGTGCCTTAGTAAACAGGGCCCTTGGTGAGTTACGGTTGTTTTTTACAATTAGGACATGGGGGAGACAACTATAGTTTTTATCGGCTAACTGTAGAATTTGTTTAAAGAGGTAGGTTTTCAATTCTTTTGTATACTGAAGATAGATAGTGATGTTTCTTGTGGTTTTTGGTACTGAGTTCCCCCATTTGGAAGCCAGGTAGCTAAATCCTGCTGTGTAGATGGTTTTATAGGTTATGTTTCTGCAGTTGGGTAGATGAAGAAGTAGATATTCCCCGGTTTCCGGGCTAGCATTTCTTGGGGATAGTTTTATCCAGGGGTGTAACCAGACCTCGGTGGGATGGGGGTCCAGAGCCTAAGGTGTGTGGGGGGGCACATTTTAGCCCGACTCCCCCAGCCGCTGACACCCTCCCCCACTGCCAGGTACCTTTGCTGGAGGGGGTCCCCAACCCCCACCAGCCGAAGTCTTCTTCATGCAGGACGTCAGTCAGGACTCGCAGCACAGATCAACAAACGCGCTGGAGACTGGCGCTGAAGAAGACTAAGGCTGGCGGGGGTTGGGGACCCCTTCCAGCAAAGGTATCTGGTGGGGGAGGGTCGAAAGTGGAGGGGGCCAGGGCTAAATCTGTGGCGGCCCGTGCCCCCACCTAGCTACGCTCCTGCTTTTATCAGATCTAGCATATAATCTGGTGCCATCCCAAATAGTACCTTGTAAATGAGTGTGCATGCTTTGAAAAGTAGGTGTGCCTTGATTGGCAGCCATTGTAGTGTTTTGAACAGTAGAGTCGCTTTTTCATATTTCAGCTTCTTGAGTATAAGTCTTGCTGCCATGTTCTGGACAGTTTGTAATGATTTTAGTGTGCTTTTCTTTGCATACTACGTTTGCTGTGTTGCAGTAGTCTAGTTGTGATAGTATAGTCGATTGAACCATTATCCGGAAGGATTGTTTGGAAAAATAGTCTCCTATCCTTCTCAGTTTCTGTAGTGTTCTGAAGCATTTTGACTTTACTGCTGATATTTAACTGTCCAGGGATTAGATGTTTGTCGCGGATGATTCTCAATATTTTTAGTTTTGTTTCAATTTGAAATATTGGTTGGTTGTGAAATTTTGGTGGGATGTGGGGTTATGTGGGCTGGATAAAACCAGGAATTTGGTTTTGACTCTGTTATTGAGTTTTGAAGGTGGTTGCCCATTCTTCCATAAGGTCCCGTCCTGTTTTTTTTTTTTTTTTTTTAATTCTGTCCAATATTTCAGTAATGCTGTTTTTGAAAGGTATGTAGATGGTAATATCATCTGCGTATATGAATTGGTTTGAGTTTTTTTGCCAAGTGGTACCATCATTATGTTGAACAGTATTACATAGTAACATAGTAAATGACGGCAGAAAAAGACCTGCATGGTCCATCCAGTCTGCCCAACAAGACAAACTCATATGTGCTACTTTTTGTGTATACCCTACTTTGATTTGTACCTGTCCTCTTCAGGGCACAGACCGTATAAGTCTGTCCAGCACTATCCCCGCCTCCCAACCACCAGCCCCGCCTCCCACCACTGGCTCTGGCACAGACTGTATAAGTCTGCCCAGCACTATCCTCGCCTCCCACCACCGGCTGGCTCTGCCACCCAATCCTTCTGAATAGGATTCCTTTATGTTTATCCCACGCATGTTTGAATTCTGTTACCGTTTTCATTTCCACCACCTCCTGCGGGAGGGCATTCCAAGCATCCACTACTCGCTCTGTGAAAAAATACTTCCTGACATTTTTCTTGAATCTGCTCCCCTTCAATCTCATTTCATGTCCTCTCGTTCTACCGCCTTCGCACCTCCGGAAAAGGTTCATTTGCAGATTAATACTTTTCAAATATTTGAACGTCTGTATCATATCACCCCTGTTTCTCATTTATTCCAGAGTATACATGTTCAGGTCATCAAGTCTCTCCTCATACGTCTTGTTACGCAAATCCCTTACCATTCTCGTAGCTTTTCTTTGCACCGCTTCAATTCTTTTTACATCCTTCGCAAGGTTCGGCCTCCAAAACTGAACACAATACTCTAGGTGGGGCCTCACCAACGACTTATACAGGGGCATCAACACCTCCTTTCTTCTGCTGGTCACACCTCTCTCTATACATCCTAAAAACCTTCTAGCTACGGCCACCGCCTTGTCACACTGTTTCGTCGCCTTCAGCTCCTCAGATACTATCACCCCAAGATCCCTCTCCCCGTCCAAACCTCTCAGATTCTCCCCGCCTAACATATACATCTCCCGAGGGTTTCTGTTCCCTACGTGCATCACTTTGCATTTCTTCGCATTGAATTTTAATTGCCAAACCTTAGACCATTCTTCTAGCTTCCTCAGATCCGTTTTCATGTTTTCCACTCCCTCCTGGGTGTCCACTCTGTTGCAGATCTTAGTATCATCCGCAAATAGGCAAACTTTACCTTCTAACCCTTCGGCAATGTCACTCACAAATATATTGAACAGAAGCGGTCCCAGCACCGATCCCTGAGGCACTCCACTACTCACCTTTCCCTCCTCCGAGCAAACTCCATTCACCACCACCCTCTGGCGTCTGCCCGTCAACCAGTTCCTAATCCAGTTCACCACTTCGGGTCTTATCTTCAGCCCATCTAGTTTATTCAAGAGCCTCCTGTGGGGAACCGTGTCGAAAGCTTTGCTGAAATCTAAATAGATTACGTCCATAGCACGTCCTTGATTTAATTCTCCGGTCACCCAGTCAAAGAATTCAATGAGATTCGTTTGACACGATTTCCCTTTGGTAAAACCATGTTGTTTCGGATCTTGCAACTTATTGGCTTCCAGGAAATTCACTATCCTTTCCTTCAGCATTGCTTCCATTACTTTTCCAATAATCGAAGTGAGGCTTACCGGCCTGTAGTTTCCAGCTTCTTCCCTATCACCACTCTTGTGAAGAGGGACCACCTCCGCCGTTCTCCAATCCTTCGGAACCTCTCCCGTTTGCAAGGATATGTTAAACAAATCTTTAAGAGGACCCGCCAGAACCTCTCTGAGCTCCCTCAATATCCTGGGGTGGATCCCATCCGGTCCCATGGCTTTATCCACCTTTAGCTGTTCATGCACACACTCTTCCGTGAACGGTGCTCTATCCACTTCAATCTCAGTTATACGTTTTGCAGTCCATCGCGGTCCTTCTCCAGGATTTTCTTCTGTGAAAACAGAACAAAAGTATCTATTTAGCAAATTTGCTTTTTCTTCATCATTATCCACATAGCGGTTTGCAGTATCTTTTAGTCTCACAATTCCCTTTTTAGTCATTCTCCTTTCACTTATATACCTGAAGAAATTTTTGTCACCCCTCCTTACATTTCTAGCCATTTGTTCTTCCGCTTGTGCTTTCGCCAGACGTATCTCTCTCTTGGCTTCTTTCAGTTTCATCCTGTATTCCTCCTCGTGTTCCTTTTCTTTAGTTTTTGTGTATTTCTGGAACGCCAACTCTTTAGCCTTTATTTTCTCAGCCACTTGCTTGGAGAACCATATCGGTTTCCTTTTTCTCTTGCTTTATTTACTTTCCTTTCATAAAAGTTCGTGGCCCTATTTATAGGTTCTTTCAGCCTGGACCACTGTCCTTCCACTTCTCGTATTTCCTCCCAGCCCATCATCTCCTTCCTCAGGTATTCCCCCATTTTACTAAAGTCAGCACGCTTGAAATCCAGAACTTTGAGTTTTGAGTGGCCGCTCTCCACTTTAGCTGTTATATCAAATCAAACCGTTTGATGGTCACTGCTGCCCAGGTGGGCACCCACTCGGATATTTGACACGCTATCCCCATTTGTGAGCACCAAATCCAGCGTCGCGCCCTTCCTCGTGGGTTCTGTCACCATTTGTCTGAGCAAACCGCTTTGTAAAGCATCCACGATCTCTCTACTTCTTTCCGATTCCGCAGACGGAACCTTCCAATCTACATCCGGCAGATTGAAATCTCCCAGCAACAGCACCTCTCTCTTGTTTCCCAACTTTTGAATATCTGCGATCAGGTCTTTATCTAGTTCCTCCGATTGTTTCAGCGGTCTGTAGACAACACCCACGTGTATAGAGGTTCTATCCTCTCTTTTTAAGGTGATCCATATTGCTTCTTCCTTTCCCCAGGTCCCTGTCATTTCGGTCGCCGTGATATCATTTCTCACATATAGAGCTCCTCCATCTTTACGACTCTCTCTATCCTTCCTAAACAGATTATAACCTGGTATGTTTGCATCCCATTCATGCAAACCATTTAGTCACGTCGCCGTGATTGCAACAATGTCTAAGTCTGCCTCCAACATCAGGGCTTGAAGGTCATGAACTTTATTGCTTAGAATGCGAGCATTTGTGGCCATCGCTTTCCATGTACATTTCCTGGTATGTGCTTCAACATTTGTTGTTTGGGGTTGTCTTTTCTCTTTGGGTACCTTCATATCCTTTTGTTCCAACTTCATTTCTTTCTCTTCTGCCTCGGTTCTATTTTCAGGATCATCACCATGCTGTAATGGAGCAAAAGAATTCTGTAGGGGCAACACTTGTGAGGGCGGATGCCTCTGGTGCACATAGCGAAGCCTTCCTGAGCCTACTGTGATAGTGAGGAGCTCGGTGGTACCCTACATTCCGGGATCCAGGCGGCTGATGTCTGGTTAAACATCTTTATGATGTAGGATCTGGACTTTAGGAAACCATTTATTTATTCATTTAGATTTTGCTCACACCTTTTTCAGTAGTAGCTCAAGGTGAGATACATTCAGGTACACTGGATATTTCTCTGTCCCAGGAGGGCTTGCAATCTAATTTTGTACCTGAGGCAATGGAAGGTTAAGTGACTTGCCCAAGATCACAAGGAGCAGCAGTGGGATTTGAACCGGCCACCAAGACCGGTGCTCTAACCACTAGGCCACTCCTCCACTGCACCGCTGATACCCATGTTGTGAAGTAGAGCTATTAGTGTTGTGTGATCTACTAGGTCGAACGCACTTGACATATCGAATTGTAATAGTAGTTGTATATTGTGACCTTGGCTTATTAAACTTCTGAACTTTATCAGGGTGGTTATGACTGTCTCAGTGCTATGTTGTGGTCTAAAACCTGAAGGAGTGAGAATCGTCGCTGGTGCCTGTGAAACAAGGAGAAGATATAATGAGGTGGTTTCACAGGTGTGGCGTGTTCTACCATCAACAAAAGTGATCTCTTCCCCTATTCCATTAGTTGCTGTGCTGCAAGACCCTCCATCATTTTGGTCAGTAGTGGAATTGAGGCCACTGGTCTGTAGTTTGTCGTTGATTTTACTTGTTGCATTTTTGGGAATGGGGGTTAGTACGATGTCACCTTTGTTGGGAATTGTCCTATTGAGAACATGTATGTGATGTGTTTGGTGAGGCCTTTCGATGAACAACAACTCCAGTGGGTCTTTCATCAGACAGTTGGGGCAGTTGTCTAGCAGGCAGTGTGCATGTGCGTATTTTGTCAGCGTTGACTTTACTATGTTTAGTTTGTGCTTTTCGAAGGTAGACCATATTCCAGTGATGGCGAACCTATGGCATGCGTGCCAGAGAGGGTACGCAGAGCCCTCTCTGTTGGCACGCGCACTGTCGCCTCAGCCAGTTCCAGCCCCCCTCCGAATAAAAGTCATACCTGCTCGGGGTTAAGTCGGCAGCGGCAGTGAAAAGCCCTCATTTCCTGTTTCCGCAAGGGCGGGACCAGAGCTTGAGAGACAGAAGGGAAGGCTGTAAGCATGCTGAGACAGCATGCTTTTCACTGCCGACGCCGCTTTAACCCCGACCAGGTATGACTTTTAAATTTCGGAGGGGGGCCCTGGTGCTCGGAGGAAGGGCGGGTGGGCAGGCAGGCGGCCTTGTGCTGGGAGAGAGGGCGGCCTGGTGCTTGGAGGGAGCCTGCCTGCCTGGTGCTGGGAGGGAGGGCAGCAGCCTCAACGAGAAAAACCTAACAGGAGGTGCAGACCTCCCGTTAGGTTTTCCACGGTGACTTCCTCGGAAAACGGTAGTGCATCGCATCGGGTTAGTATTTTAATACTAATTTGCTCATTTGCATACCATTTTTGTTGGCTGCTACTGTGACAGGAAAATGCCCTTTTGTGCATGTCCCTGGTTTACTACTTGCGTTCTAAACTGGCTAGAACCAGTTTCTTGCTGGTATTCAGGTTAAATTGCCTTGTTGGCACTTTGAGATAAATAATTAGATTTTGGGTTGCTGTTTGGGCACTCGGTCTCTGAAAGGTTCGCCATCACTGCCATATTCTGTCTGCCATGGTTTGAGTATCTTTGGTTTTGCATTCCTGTAAGAAGTTGGTGATGTGCTGTCTGAATGTTTGATCTTGTAGTTGCTCTTTTGTGTAATAAATCAATGATATCTACAATTTTACCAGTGTTATCCGTATGTAATAGGTAAACCTTATTTGTATATATGGTTGTTCACTGTTTCCGATATTTTTTTAATATTCAATATGCAGTGAAGGTTCAGCAGCAACCACTTGAGACCAGCTGATCACCTATAGATAAGTCATTCTTATCACAGTTCAATATATTATTACATTGGTTTCTAACATATTCGGAGGTAGGCAGGACTGGTGCTATGATGTTTGGTTGCTACGGGCTGACTCCATTTTGTATGGTATAAAGGCACACGAGCAAAAAT
Source organism: Microcaecilia unicolor (assembly GCF_901765095.1). Taxonomy (NCBI): domain Eukaryota; kingdom Metazoa; phylum Chordata; class Amphibia; order Gymnophiona; family Siphonopidae; genus Microcaecilia; species Microcaecilia unicolor. Next base: position 631,634,324 of record NC_044032.1, read on the forward strand.
GTGAGCGCTGCATATTAAAAATTTTTTAAAATATCGGAAACAGTGAACAACCATATATACAAATAAGGTTTACCTATTACATACGGATAACACTGGTGAAGTGGCCTAGTGGTTAGGGTGGTGGACTTTGGTCCTGGGGAACTGAGTTCGATTCTCACTTCAGGCACAGGCTTGTGACTCTGGGCAAGTCACTTAACCCTCCATTGCACCTGGTACAAAATAAGTACCTGTAAGCCACATTGAGCCTGCCATGAGTAGGAAAGCGCAGGGTACAAATGTAACAAAAATAAATAAAAAAATTATTGGTGTTTGATGCCAGTACCTCTTGGGTTTTCGTTAGTTTTTGTTAAGAGTTAAAATATTTTTTTCATATTTCTGTTCTGGGTTTGTATATGAGCTGTAATATACTGCCTTGGCTTTCTTTGTTTGTATATGTTCATATGGCTTTTCTCCATGTTTTGTGTCTGTTTTATTTTTGTCCCATTTTCTTTCCAGTTTCTTGTGCAGTTTTTTCTACAAATTTCTGCAGCGCTGTACACTTGTACATGAAGAGACAGTCCCTCCTCGACAGAGCTTACAATCTAATTAGGACAGACAAACAGGACAAATAAGGGATAATGGAATTATTGAACAAGTGAGTAAGGATTAGGAGTTAAAAGCAGCATCAAAAAGGTGGGCTTTTAGCCTAGATTTGAAGACGGCCAGAGATGGAGCTTGACCTACTGGCTCAGGAAGTCTATTCCAGGCATATGGTGCAGCAAGATAAAAGGAACGGAGTCTGGAGTTAGCAGTGGAGGAGAAGGATTCAGATAAGACAGGTTTACCCAGTGACTGGAGCTCCTGGGGAGAAGTGTATGGAGAGATAAGAGTGGAGAGGTACTGAGAAGCTGCAGACTGAATGCACTTGTAAGTCAATAAGAGGAGTTTGAACTGTATGTGGAAACGGATAGGGAGCCAATAAAATGACTTGAGGAGAGGGCTAATTTGAGTGTAGTAACGCTGGCGGAATATAAGTTGTGCAGCAGAATTTTGAACAGATTAGAGAGAGATGCTAAGTGGGAGACCTGTGAGAAGCAAGTTGCAATAGTCTAAGCAAGAGGTGATAAAGAGTGTGGATAAGGGTTCTGGTATTGTGCTCAGAAAGGAAAGGACAAATTTTGGTGATCTTATAGAAATAAATGACAGGGGTTTTTTTTTCATGTGTAGTAGCTCCATCATTAAACCAGGGATGTGGTTTTTTAATTCTTGTTTTCCTTTTGAGTGGTGCATAAGTACGTAAGTATTGTCATACTGGGAAAGACCAAAGATCCATCAAGCCCAGCATCCTGTTTCCAACAGTGGCCAATCCAGGTCACAAATACCTGGCAAGATCCCCAAAAATGTACAAAACATTCTATACTGCTTATCCCAGAAATAGTGGATTTTGCCCAAGTCCATTTAATAATGGTCTATGGACTTTTCCTTTAGAAAGCCATCCTTTTTTAAAACTCTGCCTTTAGCACATTCTCTGGCAACGAATTCCAGAGTTTAATTATACATTGAATGAAGAAACATTTTCTCCGATTCGTTCTAAATTTTATTACATTGTAGCTTCATCGCATGCCCCCTAGTCCTAGTATTTTTGGAAAGCGTAAACAGACGCTTCACATCTACCCGTTCACTCATTACTTTATAGACCTCTATCATATGCCTTCTCAGCCGCCTTTTCTTCAAGCTGAAGAGCCCTAGCCTTTCCTCATAGGGAAGTCATCCCATCCCTTTTATCATTTTCTTCGATCTTCACCTTTTCTAATTCCACTAGATCCTTTTTTTTTTTTTTTTTTTGAGATGTGGTGACCAGAATTGAACACTATTCGAGGTGCAGTCGCACCATGGAGCAATACAAAGGCATTATAATAACCTCATTTTTGTTTTCCATTCCTTTCCTAATAATACCTCTTGCATTTCTAATAATACCTAACATTCTATTTGCTTTCTTAGCCGCAGCAGCACACTGAGCAGAAGGTTTCAGCGTATCATCAACAACGACACCTAGATCCCTTCCTTGGTGCATGACTCCTAACGTGGAACCTGGCATGACGTAGCTATAATTCGGGTTACTCTTTCCCACATGCATCACTTTGCACTTGCTCATATTAAACATCATTTGCCATTTAGACGCCCAGTCTCGTAAGGTCCTCTTGTAATTTTTCACAATCCTCCCGCAATTTAATGACTTTGAATGTCATCAGCAAATTTAATTACCTCGCTAGTTACTCTCATCTCTAGGCCATTTATAAATATGTTAAAAAGCAGGGGTCCCAGCACAGACACCTGGGGAACCCCACTAACTACCCTTCTCCATTGAGAATACTGACCATTTAACCCTACTGTCTGTTTTCTATCTTTTAACCAGGTTTTAATCCACACTAGAACACTACCTCCTATCCCATGACTCTCCAATTTCCTCTGGAGTCTTTCATGAGGTACTTTGTCAAATGCCTTCTGAAAATCCAGATACATAATATCAACTGGCTCACCTTTATCCACATGTTTGTTCACCCCTTCAAAGGTTGGTGAGGCAAGATTTCTCTTCACTAAATCCATGTTGACTTTGTCTCAATAATCCATGCTTTTGAATATGCTCTGTAATTTTGTTCTTTATAATAGTCTCTACCATTTTGCCCGGCACCGACGTCAGACTCACCGGTCTATAATTTCCCGGATCTCCTCTGGAACCTTTAAAAAAAAAAAAAAATCGGCGTTACATTGGCCACCCTCCAATCTTCTGGTACCATCTTGTTTAATGTGCTTTCGCTTGCTTCGTCCCATTGTCTCATGAATTGTGCATTCATGAGTGAGATGTTTCTATGTTCATTTATCACTGTTGTCCAGAAGATATTGTCTACTTTCTCTCTTGGTTGTGTATGTGTGTGATGTTGGTTCTCTGTTCTTGCCGTGTTTTTTTCCATTGTAATATAAAGGTAAGTTTACTGTGGTCTGACCATAATACTTCTTACCATTTGTGTTTTTCTAATGGTGGTGGTTCACTGAGAATCTGTATGTTAGTATATCTAGTAGATGGCCTTTCGTGTGGGATGAGGTGCCTTGTGCTGTATTTAAGTTCCATTGGCTTAGGAAGTTCATAAGGATTTTGGTGTTGGTGTTTTTGTTTTTCTAGGTGTAGATTAGTATCTCCTAGTAGTATGACATTTGGTTGGTTGGTGCAGATGTTTGATATGAAGTCCTTGAAATCGTCTTTAGCGTTTGACCAGTTTCCTGGGGGGGGGGGGGTGATAAAATAACATGATGCGCATAGTTGGTCAGTAAGTGTAGTTAGTATCTGTGATTTTGGAGACATGATTTGTGTACTTTCTAGCTAAAATAAATGGGATCAGATGGAGTGATGGTAGGGGAGGGGCAGCAACATCTGGAATGTGAGGTGGTAAAAATGGAAAACCAAATGGATGAGAAATAGGGATAGTTATGTTTTGGTTTTCAATGACTGCTTCCAATATATAGTGTGCTGTTTTGGGGTTTTTTTTTAGATGACCTGCAGGGTGTGGGAGAAAAGGTTGGATAAGATTGCACTTACAAGTCTTATGAATGCTACTCACAAGACTAGATGTCTGCTGTAGGGTAATTTTACACTTTATAGTTATTTAAGAATTCAATTGTAGAAATCACAAAGGGCTTTTGGTGGGTGTAATCTGCTGATACTAAAATGATACACAGTACAGTTATTCTCTCTGAGCTAATCTGTTGGCTTATGAGAAATTTTTGTGCACAGTTTGAATGTAAAGGAAATATATAAACACGTGTGTGCAAAACACGCACACACTAGGAGGAATCTCCTACTTTGCACGTCCGTGTCGCAGGTTTGGATTATGTAATGCAGAGAAGACACAAATTATTTGAGGACTAAAATTTTTAATTTGAGGGTCAGTCTGAGTCGGGGTCTTCAGACTTCATGGTATCCTGATAAAGTTGGTCCTTCAGGCTAGTAGTTGTAGCATGGGGTAACATGTTTAAAAAAATTGTCTTTATAAAGTGGATGCCTCAGCTGATTTAGATATAGGTATTTACAAGCTTTACACATTTTATGGGGCTTGTGTTTGAACTATTCAAACACAAGCCCTATAAAATGCGTAAAGCTTGTAAATCCCTATATCCAAACCAGCTGAGGCATCCACTTTATTGGATAACTATTGGTCTTTGTCTGTTTTGGCATATTCCATGCTTTTTTATGCTGTTTACCACTGCAAGGATGCTGCCAATTGGAATTGCACCCTGTGCAACGCACCCCATGGTGCCCCTTCCCTATGTTATCCTCCATGGCAAAGCAGAGGAAACAATGGATAGGAAGCAATTTTTGTTGCCCCCACCTCCCTTGATTCCCACTGCAGCTCTTTGTGACTCTGGGCAAGTCACTTAACCCTCCATTGCCCCTGGTACAAAATAAGTACCTGAATATAAGTAAACCACTTTGAATGTAGTCGCAAAAAAACCTCAGGCAGTACATCAAGTCCCAGTTCCCTTTCCCTATTTGAGATTCTAGATGGAATGTTGCTACTATTGAGATTCTGTTGCTACTATTGGAGATTCTAGATGGAATGCTTTGATCCTGGGGAACTGAGTTCAATTCCCACTGCAGCTCCGTGTGACTGAGCAAGTCACTTAACCCTCCATTGCCCCTGGTACAAAATAAGTACCTGAATATATGTAAACCGCTTTGAATGTAGCTGCAAAAACCTCATGAAGGCAGTATATCAAGTCCCATTTTCCTTTCCCTACTTGAGATTCTACATGGAATGTTGCTACTATTGAGATTCTGTTGCTACTATTTGAGATTCTACATGGAATGTTAATGTTGCTATTCCACTAACAACATTCCAAGTAGAAGCCTGCCCTTGCAGATCAGCAACGCGGCCGCGTGGGCTTCTGTTTCTGTGAGTCTGACTTCCTGCACATACGTGCAGGACGTCAGACTCACAGAAACAGAAGCCTGCGCCGCTGCATCAGTAGTGGAGGAGTAGCCTAGTGGTTAGTGATCCTAGTAGACTTTGATCCTGGGGAACTGAGTTCAATTCCCACTGCAGCTCCTTGTGACTCCGGGCAAGTCACTTAACCCTCCATTGCCCCTGGTACAAAATAAGTACCTGAATATATGTAAACCGCTTTGAATGTAGCTGCAAAAACCTCATGAAGGCAGTATATCAAGTCCCATTTTCCTTTCCCTACTTGAGATTCTACATGGAATGTTGCTACTATTGAGATTCTGTTGCTACTATTTGAGATTCTACATGGAATGTTAATGTTGCTATTCCACTAACAACATTCCAAGTAGAAGCCTGCCCTTGCAGATCAGCAACGCGGCCGCGTGGGCTTCTGTTTCTGTGAGTCTGACTTCCTGCACATACGTGCAGGACGTCAGACTCACAGAAACAGAAGCCTGCGCGGCTGCATCAGTAGTGGAGGAGTAGCCTAGTGGTTAGTGATCCTAGTAGACTTTGATCCTGGGGAACTGAGTTCAATTCCCACTGCAGCTCCTTGTGACTCCGGGCAAGTCACTTAACCCTCCATTGCCCCTGGTACAAAATAAGTACCTGAATATATGTAAACCGCTTTGAATGTAGCTGCAAAAACCTCATGAAGGCAGTATATCAAGTCCCATTTTCCTTTCCCTACTTGAGATTCTACATGGAATGTTGCTACTATTGAGATTCTGTTGCTACTATTTGAGATTCTACATGGAATGTTAATGTTGCTATTCCACTAACAACATTCCAAGTAGAAGCCTGCCCTTGCAGATCAGCAACGCGGCTGCGTGGGCTTCTGTTTCTGTGAGTCTGACTTCCTGCACATACGTGCAGGACGTCAGACTCACAGAAACAGAAGCCTGCGCCGCTGCATCAGTAGTGGAGGAGTAGCCTAGTGGTTAGTGATCCTAGTAGACTTTGATCCTGGGGAACTGAGTTCAATTCCCACTGCAGCTCCTTGTGACTCCGGGCAAGTCACTTAACCCTCCATTGCCCCTGGTACAAAATAAGTACCTGAATATATGTAAACCGCTTTGAATGTAGCTGCAAAAACCTCATGAAGGCAGTATATCAAGTCCCATTTTCCTTTCCCTACTTGAGATTCTACATGGAATGTTGCTACTATTGAGATTCTGTTGCTACTATTTGAGATTCTACATGGAATGTTAATGTTGCTATTCCACTAACAACATTCCAAGTAGAAGCCTGCCCTTGCAGATCAGCAACGCGGCCGCGTGGGCTTCTGTTTCTGTGAGTCTGACTTCCTGCACATACGTGCAGGACGTCAGACTCACAGAAACAGAAGCCTGCGCGGCTGCATCAGTAGTGGAGGAGTAGCCTAGTGGTTAGTGATCCTAGTAGACTTTGATCCTGGGGAACTGAGTTCAATTCCCACTGCAGCTCCTTGTGACTCCGGGCAAGTCACTTAACCCTCCATTGCCCCTGGTACAAAATAAGTACCTGAATATATGTAAACCGCTTTGAATGTAGCTGCAAAAACCTCATGAAGGCAGTATATCAAGTCCCATTTTCCTTTCCCTACTTGAGATTCTACATGGAATGTTGCTACTATTGAGATTCTGTTGCTACTATTTGAGATTCTACATGGAATGTTAATGTTGCTATTCCACTAACAACATTCCAAGTAGAAGCCTGCCCTTGCAGATCAGCAACGCGGCCGCGTGGGCTTCTGTTTCTGTGAGTCTGACTTCCTGCACATACGTGCAGGAAGTCAGACTCACAGAAACAGAAGCCTGCGCGGCTGCATCAGTAGTGGAGGAGTAGCCTAGTGGTTAGTGATCCTAGTAGACTTTGATCCTGGGGAACTGAGTTCAATTCCCACTGCAGCTCCTTGTGACTCCGGGCAAGTCACTTAACCCTCCATTGCCCCTGGTACAAAATAAGTACCTGAATATATGTAAACCGCTTTGAATGTAGCTGCAAAAACCTCATGAAGGCAGTATATCAAGTCCCATTTTCCTTTCCCTACTTGAGATTCTACATGGAATGTTGCTACTATTGAGATTCTGTTGCTACTATTTGAGATTCTACATGGAATGTTAATGTTGCTATTCCACTAACAACATTCCAAGTAGAAGCCTGCCCTTGCAGATCAGCAACGCGGCCGCGTGGGCTTCTGTTTCTGTGAGTCTGACGTCCTGCACGTATGTGCAGGAAGTCAGACTCACAGAAACAGAAGCCTGCGCGGCTGCATCAGTAGTGGAGGAGTAGCCTAGTGGTTAGTGATCCTAGTAGACTTTGATCCTGGGGAACTGAGTTCAATTCCCACTGCAGCTCCTTGTGACTCTGGGCAAGTCACTTAACCCTCCATTGCCCCTGGTACAAAATAAGTACCTGAATATATGTAAACCGCTTTGAATGTAGCTGCAAAAACCTCATGAAGGCAGTATATCAAGTCCCATTTTCCTTTCCCTACTTGAGATTCTACATGGAATGTTGCTACTATTGAGATTCTGTTGCTACTATTTGAGATTCTACATGGAATGTTAATGTTGCTATTCCACTAACAACATTCCAAGTAGAAGCCTGCCCTTGCAGATCAGCAACGCGGCCGCGTGGGCTTCTGTTTCTGTGAGTCTGACTTCCTGCACATACGTGCAGGACGTCAGACTCACAGAAACAGAAGCCTGCGCGGCTGCATCAGTAGTGGAGGAGTAGCCTAGTGGTTAGTGATCCTAGTAGACTTTGATCCTGGGGAACTGAGTTCAATTCCCACTGCAGCTCCTTGTGACTCCGGGCAAGTCACTTAACCCTCCATTGCCCCTGGTACAAAATAAGTACCTGAATATATGTAATCCGCTTTGAATGTAGTTGCAAAAACCTCAGGAAGATGGTATATCAAGTCCCATTTTCCCTTCCTCTTGAGCTCTGTGTGACTGCACCACATTCACAGCCACGTGCACAAGTCTCAGTACAGCCCTGACAGCTGCAATTGCATATTATGTGAAAGAGCAAGGGTGAGTTTCACATTGTCCCCTTACTGTTGTCTGAGCTTCTTGTCTTGCATTTTCAGGTCACATCAGAGGATTAATCAGAAATCAACAGCAGTATCTACAAGGGGGGAAAAAAAACAGGTGGCAGGACTCTGGACCCTGCTATTTCACAGAGTAATTTTTTGTTTTTAATACTTCCTGCAGCTCCCCTTCGGTCAATGTCCTCCAGCAGTGTACCGGGCTCCTCTGGGGATGGCTTGATTTATTATCTGGTAGTTGGTGTCAGTGTGGCCGGTGCAGGATTCTACGTAAGTATACAGTTTGAATATACATTGCAATACCTGACCTTTTGGTGGTGTAAGCAGGGACCTCTAAGTGCAGCCAAGGATAGAACAATCTCCTCCAGCCACAGGCTCCCGGTACAGTCAAGAAGTAAATGTCCACCAGCAACTTCAGTCTTAAGGACTTTATTCCATGCAGGTTTCTAGTAGACCTGATACACAGTTCCAACAGCAGCATTCACCTTCAATCTTAAGCATATGTAAGCCACCTGAAAGTGTGTGGCAAATAGTCCCCTTTAAGCAGTAGGCTATCAGCACATACCAGGTTTCAATACAGGCTCACAGTCAGCTCCAGTCTGGGCTCTTTATCCAGTGCACAATAAACAGTAGTTCAATTCCAATAAGAAGCAGTTCATTCAGTTCATCGTCACAGTTAAATCACAAAGCAGAGGTTTCTACCTTCTACTCTCTTTACCTTCATAATAGGTTCCATACTTTAGGGACTTCTCTTACCCAAGGATTTTCAGCCTGCAAATACTTTTGGGACTTTCTCACACCCAAGGGATTTCACCCTGCATCTGCTTCACTCTACCCTCTTCTTGCCTTCTGCTTCTCTCTTCCCTGGGACTCCTTCCCATCTGCCTAATCAATCCCTGGCTTCTGCTACCACAGCCAATCATTCTCCTTCCATTAGCTTCCCCCACACCCATACCAGCTGAGTTAAGCATTGGACTAATGAGCTCCTGCACAGAGGGTTTCCTATCTCTCTTTCCCCCTAGTGGCAGCCAATCTACACATCCTGCCAGCTTACACCCATGTCTTACCCTATTGCAGCTAGGAGTCCAGTCCAGGTTCTTCATCTCACCCCCTGGCTCCTTGCCTGCAATGCCTTCTGGGACTTGTATTTCAGACTGAAACTGCCTTAACCCAACTATCCTGGATGTGGCTCTATCACTGTGGTTCTTGTCTTTCTTTTGATTTGTGATTAACTTAGTCATATATAAAATTGTGTAGCATGGTGGGATTTTCCTGCTCCAGGGTTCAAATTCCACTGCTGCCCCTTGTGATCTTGGCCAAGTCACTTAGGGCTTCTTTTACTAAACCACGCTAGTGATTTCCCCCGTAGCAAATGTGACAAAAGTCCATAGGAATTGAATTTTGCTTTCTCGCATTTGCTGTGTGAAAATCACTGGCATGGTTTAGTAAAAGCATCTCTTACCTCTCTGTTGCCTCAGGTAAAACTTTATTGCACTGGGGAGAAGAGTATACCTGTTTTACTTGAAAGTAACACATTTTGAGCTACTACTGTAAAGGTGTCTGCTAAATGGATCAAGGGCTTCCTAACCACCAGAACATATCAAGTGAAATCTAGCACAAACTTATCACCGTGGATACCAAACTGTGGAGTACCACAAGGATCACCATTATCACCGATCCTTTTCAACCTCATGATGACCCCACTAGCCATGTCCCTATCCACTCAAGGCCTTAACCCATTCATATATGCTGATGACGTCACAATATATATCCCATACAAACAAGATATGTCAGAAATCAACAGTGAAATCAAGCTCAGTTTGAACATCATGGACAAATGCATTCCAACTAAAACTCAACACAGAAAAAACACACTGTCTCATCTCCTCCCAATACAACACATACAAACCCAAAAACCTAAGTATCCCAGGTCACACCCTCCCCATCTCAGACATCCTAAAAACCTTGGAGTAATAATAACCCTAAAGAACCAAGCAAACTCTACCATACAGAAAATGTTTCACTCAATGTGGAAACTCAAACGCATGAAACCATTCTTCCCGAGGGCTATATTTCGCAACCTGATACAATTAATGGTACTAAGCCATGCAGATTACTACGATGGAATTTACGCGGGATGCAAAGAATAAATTAAAAAGAAACTTCACACTGCCCAGAACACAGCAGCCAGGCTTATATGATAGCGCCAAACCACTCTGAGAAAAACTGCACTGGCTCCCAATCAAAGAACGCATTGCCTTCAAGGTCTGCACCATGGTTCATAAAATTATCTACGGAGAAGTCCCAAGATACATGATAGACCTCATAGACCTGCCAATGAGAAACACTACAAGATCAGCACGAACTTACCTAAATCTCCACTACCCAAGAACTAAAGAACTCAAATACAAATCAACTTATGCATCCAGGTTTTCTTACTTAAGCGCACAACTATGGAATGCACTGCCAAAAATAGTAAAAACAACGTACGACCACCTAAGTTTCTGAAAATAACTAAAAACAAACCTGTTCAAAAAGGCATACGCCACCAACCCAACGTAAAAACCCAAGTCTCTGCGACACTGCAAAACCAAAGACTGTAATGGACACACCTTAACCATCATCCCCTCTCCCTAACTTCCCCCTATGTATCTACCAAACACGATCCTTCTTACCATCAATAACACCTGTATTTGTTGACACCGCAACTGGCGAACGCCGTTACGGTACCATGTAAGCCACATTGAGCCTGCAAATAGGTGGGGAAAATGTAGGGTACAAATGAAACAAAAATAATCCAAAATCTCTTTAGTGCTAGTACATAAGTATTGCTATAGTGGGACAGACTGAAGGTCCATCAAGCCCAGCGTCCTGTTTCCAACAGTGGCCAATCCAGGTTCCCAGCCTGTGGGTCACATCACCAAATGTAGTCACACTGTCATATACAATATATATGTGTGTTTGTATGTATATGTATATATATATATATATATATATATATATATATATATACACAATAACAACTCATCATAAATTCAAATTAACATAACGCAATTATACAACATGTATTCTCTATATCTCCACTGTTTTTGCTAATTATCTTGATTTCCAGTTTAATGATCCTAATTGTTCAAGCTTTCTTTGTCATGAATGAAATTTAACCTATTACCTTTAGCTCTTATCATAGGACGAACTTTCCTCTTGTAACCTAACCTAATTTGTCCCTTTACCCCAACTATGTATTTCTCCTATCCGGAACTGGTAATCACCACTTACGGAATTATGTAAGCCACATTGAGCCTGCAAATAGGTGGGAAAATGTGGGATACAAATGTTATAAATAAATATAGTAGAGCTGAGTTGACCCTGATTTAATATATATATATATATATATATATATATATAATTTTTTTTTTTTTTTTAATAAGAGCTGTTCCTGAGGAGCAACAATATATCAATATATCAGCCAGTCAAAAAACAGCTTATGTCTGGACTCTTCCTGGCTGGAAACGAGGATTGTGAGGTATACTTAGTCTATGCTGGAGCAGTTTAATTCAGTGGTGTAGCTACGTGGGGCCTGAGGGGGCCTGGGCCCCCGTAGATTTCATTCTGGACCCCCCCCCTGCCGCCGCCACCTACCTTTGCTTTTGCTGGCGGGGTACCCCAATCCCCGCCAGCCGCCGACCCCTTCGTCCTGCAGTCAAAAGTCTTCGTTCTGTTGCATGAAGAGTCGTTGGCGGGGATTGGGGTCCCCCGCCAGCAAAACCGAAGGTAGGTGATGGTGGGGGAGGGTTTGCGGCAGGAGGAGGGATTGAGAGGGCGGGAGGTCATGAAAAGTGTTGGCGGGTCGGCAATGGCGGGGGGGTCAGCGGTGCCGGGGGGGGGGGGCTAAAATGTGCCCCCTCACCTCAGGCTCTGGACCCCCCTCCCACCAAAGTCTGGCTATGCCCCTGGTTTAATTTATTCAGCTCAGACGCCCTCATCCCATGCAAGAGATTTACAGAAGCTGGAGGCTGGACTTCTCCTTATATAAGCTGCAGAAAATAAATGGGACTGAGGGAGTGGGTGGTACATAGCTGGGTTTCCATAGGATCACTCCCTCATGGAGGCTGAAGTTCAACCACTTTGCTAACCTGCTGAGTCAGAGGGGCAGGGCTCAGCCAGGGAGGAGGTTAAATGCCCTAAAGTAGAACAGTTTAGGGGAGGTTCTGAGGGAAGAATCATCTGAGGCTACAGTACCTAAGGGGAGTGTTAAGAGATGAAGGTGAAGTGCTGAAAAAGGCTTTCTATGGCACTGCATTGTTTGATCAGAGCTCGTTTTTTTTTTTTCCATTGATATGGAAACCATTGCAGCTTTGTGTTGGTGTTTAAATTGAAACAAAATTGGCATTTTGGAAGGCCATTTTAGAACAGTTGCACAGCATTGACATGTAAATAGGGATTTTTTTTCTATGCCACAATCTATGTATGTAGATGCCACAGGAGCACAAATTTAAAGGGAGCATGATGTGGTCATGGTTTTGGGACTCCCATCATTCCGCCCCCCCACCCCTCCCAGACATGTAGGTACTCATTGTCAAAAGGATTTATGCATTTAAATTAATCTTTGAAAATTTACTATGGCCAAGTGTATAAATTTATGTATAATTTAGAAGCCTGGTACTGAAATTAGTACAAAGCTCCAAACTTTTTCCCCAAACTTACCACCCACTTCCCCCCCCCCCCCCCTTAGGTTCCTAAAGTAGAGGTTCAGTGAAATTCCAAGTTTCTGAATCTAGACAAATGATGAGCCTAACTATTTTTCCCCCCTTTTTAAAGCTCCTAAATTGATGAATTTTAGCTGAAATCTTGGGCTCCCATGTTTGGTAGAAAATAAGGTACAAATTTAGGGGCTCAGCTTAAGTTTGGACCTGGGTTTCCTATTTCATGTGGCAATGCATACTTTTCGCCATTGTCATTTACACCTTCTTTGTCATCTGATTGGCTTGTTTGAACCTGGAATCCCCACCAGCAGTTGAGGGGGTGCAGTTATGATTACATTCGTGGTGTCTGTCATCTCTTGAAAAATTCAGAAAAGTTATTTCACTGTGTCCTTCATTGGCTCCTCGTGGATGTGTAGTCTTGTGATATTCTGCTGGATACTGTATATATAATGTCAAATATGTATTTGATGGATTCATGCAGTAAATGTCATCAATAATAGAATCAAAAATCTAAAAAAGCTGGAGAACAAAATCTATATAGAAACTGCAACCAATCCAAAACTTGGCTCTTATTCAGTACATATAGAAGATACAAAATCCATTAACAAAAAAAAAAACTGCCTGGGGTGCCCCAAACAATGGCTAAACCCCCAATAACGGCTACTATCATGGGTTCTAACCAATCCTCCGAACCCAACTGCAAGGAAAACAACTCAAGAGAAAACAAGTTGCAGCCAAAAAAAAATAGAGGATCAATCAAATCTTCAAAATAATATACTGTAATGAGTAAGAGTCTGCAAGTCACTAGAAAAATCTACAGTATCACCAAGTGCAAAACTGTGCACAGGACCAACAAAATAGATTTAGCTTCTCTTCACCACCCGGGTGGTAGTCGCCACATCAAAGTTCTTCGGGCATCCAGCCGGTGCTAACTTCCAAAATCATAGTCTATGGATCCACAGTGTCGCATTGCAGTCTCCTCGACAGAGGGACTCCCCTGTTTCATAACTGCCTCAGGTGGATGTAAAGCATGGGAAGTTTTTCAAGCTAGCAATAATAGAATACCATCTAACAAACATTTCATACATAACTTTAAATAAATCTTCAGATGGCCCTTGAGCGATATTAACTACTTGTGCTCCACCGGGTTCCTCATTGGTCCAAATGACTTAAAACAAATTTTTTTTCTTTTCCACAGTATTTCGTGAACTTGTATATCTAATGTATAGAAACTGCCACTTCTCTTGACATGAAATTCATGTTTCAATGTCCTTTGTTTAGTGTTGAGGCACCCTAATTTCAAGTGACTAAACTTGCCATAATGTCGGAAGAGGTGGCAGTTTCTATGCAACATATTGGATATATAAGAAGTTTAATGAAATACTGTGGAAAAGACGAAAAAAAAATGTTAAGTCATTTGGACCAATGAGGAAGCGGACCCGGTGGAGCACAAGTTAATAATGCTCAAGGGCCATCTGAGGATCCATTTAAAGTTTTTATATATGAATGTTAGATGGTATTGTATTGATGACACTGCATGAATCCATTAATATATATTTGACATAAGCTTATACAGTATCTAGCATGATATCACAAGACTGCACATCCATGAGTAATCTTTTGTTAGGTGCTGTTGACAGCGCTGTACACTTGAACATGAAGAGACAGTCGCTGCTCGACAGAGCTTACAATCTAACCAGGACAGACCAACAGGACAAAGAGTAGCAAGATTCCGTGCAGAATTCCAAAGAGTAGCAAAATTCCGTGCAGAATCCCAAAGAGTAGTAAGCATCCCCCTTCTTTTTGCATCTCATCCCTCTTTTTTTTGCCCCCCCCCCCCTTTTACAGCCGCTCCTTCCCTCCAGACACCCCCACACTTAACTGAGGTAGGAGTAGGAGATGCAGCGGGATTACCTCTCCAGGGAGCAGGAGAGATCCCCACTCTTTCCTGCCCCGCTGCCACTACTCTCTTGCTGGTGCTGTGCTTTTTCAAAATGGCCACAAAGACTTCAAGCGGTAGTCTCGTGACATTACCATTTGAACTCTCGGCGGCCATTTTGAAAAAGCTCTGCACCAGCAAGAGCGGCAGGTCAGGAAAGAGTGGGGTTCTTTTCCTGCTCCCCAAAGAGGCCACTAGAGCACCAGGGAATGCACAGGTAGGAAATCTAGACTGCCCCAATTTGACATTTCGTCCTTTAGATTGTAAGCTCCTTTGAGCAGGGACTGTCCTTCTTTGTTAAACTGTACAGCGCTGCGTAACCCTAGTAGCGCTCTAGAAATGTCAAGTAGTAGGCCAACCGGGTGGGGGTTGGGGGGGGGGTTGGGTTATCAGCTAAGTGGTGGTGGTGGGTTTCGTCCTTTACCAAGGCCCCGCAGATTCTGCGGGGAAATGTTGAATTCTGCACAAATTGTGCACTCCACAATCGCGCAGAATTCTGGCAGGAGCAATATATGTTGCTAGGTCACCACTTACACCTGTAAAGTAAGCTTGAACATAATTTTGTGAAATCAGTGTGCCCACCTGTAGGTGCCAGCAAATGCACATGTTTGCTAACATTCTTTATGTATTTTATAAAAGACTACTCGTTCAGCAGAGCCTTCTGTAAAATACTCGGTCCGGGGGGGGGGGGGGGGGGGGGGTAACTGTCTATGTCCCAACCTGGATGCCTTGTACAAAATAGGACTTCATTTGCTCACCAGTGCTGTTGCTTGTAGCTAGAAATAGCCCAGTGGTGTGGGTCCCAGAGAAACCACCGACTGTCTGTACTGGACAACTGAAATAAGAGTTCAAAAACTGTAAGGGAAGCTGTAGATTTTCAGAGACAGCCTTTGCTTTTAATATGGTGCGGTTTTTCCTTAGTCTAGTAGATTTTGAGCAATGAATCTGTATGACGTTCGAATGCACTGCTACCATGGCATACAAAATTACCCTAATGCATGTTCATTGTGAAAATTCTGAAAACCCCTTGGGTTCCCACAGGCCACATTTAGCAGCCGCTACTTTAGATGGTCTTAACTGTTAGAAATGGCCCATAAACATCACAGGGTTAAATCTGTCCTAAAGACTTGGGCTCACTTAGACCTATTTTGTCAGGGACCTCATAGCACTAATTAACCTTATGTTTTTGTGTTATTTGTCTGAAGGTATTGTCATGGAAAGATAATGTTGTTTTGATCTTTATCTACGCTTATTTGTCATGGATTGTTGATATTGTTTTGCTTTTGTATATTATGTTTTGAAAAAAACTTCAATAAAAATATGAAAAAAAAAAGAAATGGTATATACTACTATTACTTAACATTTATAAAGCGCTACCAGGGTTACGCAGCGCTGTACAATTTAACGCAGAGGACAGTCCCTGCTCGAAGGAGCTTACAGTCTAAAGGACGAAATGTCAAGTTGGGGCAGTCAAGATTTCCTGAGTAGAGGTGTAGTGGTTAGGTGCCGAAGGCGACATTGAAGAGGTGGGCTTTGAGCAAGGATTTGAAGATGGGCAGGGAGGGGGCTTGGCGTATGGGCTCAGGGAGTTTATTCCAAGCATAGGGTGAGGCGAGGCAGAAGGGGCGGAGCCTGGAGTTGGCGGTGGTGGAGAAGGGTACTGAGAGGAGGGATTTGTCCTGTGAGCAGAGGTTACGGGTAGGAGCGTAAGGGGAGATGAGGGTAGAGAGGTAGTGAGGGGCTGCAGATTGAGTGCATTTGTAGGTTAATAAGAGAAGCTTGAATTGTATGCAGTACCTGATTGCCAGTGAAGTGACTTGAGGAGAGGGGTGATATGAGCATATCGGTCTAGGCGGGTCTATGCTATAGGTGCTGTGACTTGTAGCTAAATGTGAAAAGAGTTTTTGGACATGGGTCTATGAACTGGCTGCAACTTGAAGTATCTTAATGCTCTGTAATGTTTTCTTATGTTCAGATCTACCGAACCCTCCATCGTGATAAAGCTCGGTATGCAGATCGCGCCAGTTACATTGAGGGAAGACAACCAGAGTGGAAGGCCAAGCCATGGCCCCCTCAATGTAAGCAAAGTGCTATAATTTTTTATTTGTATCCCTCCTCCTTGTTCTCCGCTTTTCCTTCTGTTATGTTTTTTTTTTAATTTGTAAATTTCAATATTACATTCATATAACATAAATGCATTTGAAATATCAGCAATATTACAAAAATAGGAAATAATTTTTAAACCTTAATTAAGGTAAACAGAAAAATTGCCTTCAAACTTAGTCCACAAATAGTTAGACAAGATACTAGGAAAACATGAAAATAAAGAATAATAGATCAATTCAGTTAGAGCAGGGAAATGCCGACATTTACCCAATTTAATCTGCAAACGAATCTTTTCCGGAGATGGGAAGGCGGTAGAACGAGAGGACATGAAATGAGATTGAAGGGGGGCAGACTCAGGAAAGATGTCAGGAAGTATTTCTTCACGGAGAGGGTGGTGAACGCTTGGAATGCCCTCCCGCGGGAGGTGGTGGACATGAAAACGGTAACGGAATTCAAACATGCGTGGGATAGGCATAAAGGAATCCTGTGCAGAAGGAATGGATCCACAGAAGCTTAACTGAAATTGGGTGGCGGGGGGAAGAGGGGTTGGTGGTTGAGAGGCTAGGATAGGGGAGGGCAGACTTATACGGGGTCTGTGCCAGAGCCGGTGATGGGAGGCGGGACTGGTGGTTGGGAGGCGGGAAATACTGCTGGACAGACTTATACGGTCTGTGCCCTGAAAAAGACAGGTACAAATCAAGGTAAGGTATACACATATGAGTTTATCGTGGGCAGACTAGATGGACCATGCAGGTCTTTTTCTGCCGTCATCTACTATGTTACTATGTTAGCATTTAGTTAACATGTGGGAGCATTCAGGGAAGCACCTCTTACACCTTTCTTGGATATTACAAATTCCTGCAATTTCTTTGGGTCAAAAAAACATATAATTTGTCAAATTTAAAGACACCGAACATCTACAAGCAAATTTTAGTACAAATGTTCCACCTAAAGCTAGTATTCTTTGGTTTTAAACCCAAGAATTCTCGTCTTCTCTTTTGCGTGTCTTTAGCTAAATCAGGAAAAAAGCCAAATCTTGGCCCCAAAGAACAATGCATCCATATGTCCGACATATAATCGAAATACGTCATTTCTGTCTGGTTCTAATGCAAAAGTTACTAGAAGAGTTGTTCGTTCAGTAACTACTTCCAGAGAGCTCTCCAAGAATTCGGTCAGATTTAACACAGGTTGAGGATTCACGGTTGGAGTTCTGATTCCACTTATGTATTGGGCACCGAATATGGAGTGGCCTAGTGGTTAGGGTGGTGGACTCTGGTCCTGGGGAACTGAGTTCGATTCCCACTTCAGGCACAGGCAGCGCCTTGTGACTCTGGGCAAGTCACTTAACCCTCCATTGCCCCATGTAAGCCGCACTGAGCCTGCCATGAGTGGGAAAGCACTGGGTACAAATGTAACAAAAATAAAATAGATACTATTGGAGACTCTACATGGAATGTTGCTATTCCACTAGCAACATTCCATGTAGAAGGCTGCGCAGGCTTCTGTTTCTGTGAGTCTGACGTCCTGCACGTGCAGGACGTCAGACTCACAGAAGCAGAAGCCTGCGCAGCCACATTGGTGATCTGCAAGGGCCAACTTCTACATGGAATGTTGCTAGTGGAATAGCAACATTCCATGTAGAATCTCAAATAGTAGCAACAGTGGAGGAGTGGCCTAGTGGTTAAGGTGGTGGACTTTGGTCCTGGGGAACTGAGTTCGATTCCCACTTCAGGCACAGGCAGCTCCTTGTGACTCTGGGCAAGTCACTTAACCCTCCATTGCCCCATGTAAGCCGCATTGAGCCTGCCATGAGTGGGAAAGCGCGGGGTACAAATGTAACTAAAAAATAAATGGGTTGAAAACCCTCAGCCGGAATTCCCAATATTGCTCCAAAGTATCTTTTCAACATTTCTATAGCAGGCATTAATGGCGATTTAGGAAAGTTTAAAAATCTCAGGTTATTCCTCCTCCCATGATTATCTAAATATTCTAGCTTCCTAGCTAAAATATCTCTCTCCTTAATGACTGATGTTGCAAAGCTCTGCAGTTTAAGTTCTCCTTCTAGTAATTCAGTTTTTCCCTCTTGTAGATTTATTTTCCCAGACAAAATTTGATGTGATTGTTTTAAGTCAGAAACTTCTCCCCTAAAGGGGTTACCTGGAGAAGGGAAGAGTTCAGTCCCTGTATAGCATCTCACAGGGCTTCCATGGTCATCACATGGTTTTCTATATCCCCCAACACCAATGGAGGCAGCTCCCAGATCAGAAGAGAAAGGCTTACTTGCCCGCATATCTCTAGTTGTTAAAACTTCTGGGGTCGAGGTAGCGGTGGGTCCTCCTCCAGCAGCTTGGGAGATCAGCTGCTCACCGGGCGTCTCTCAATGCTGTTCCTCAGCAGACACCAAACTGCTTCCGGGTCATGGGGGAGCTGCGTTAGAGGGAGGGCTTAACGAGGCTCCCTCTATGCTATGATCCGCCGACAGCATCGCGGATCCAGCCGAAGTGGATGCCAGCATTTCTGACGTCTGAATGCCAAACCTCTCCAGAGTCGTCTTTCGCAGGGTAAGGTTTTCTTCAGGATTGGCGGAGGGCTGACCCCGGTTTTCCATTTTCTTTTCCCCATGTATAACATGGGGAAAAGCTCCTATACAGCAGGCAAAATCGTGAAGGGTCAGGAGCTCAGAAACGCGTGACCGCTCAAGACGCCATCTTTCCGGGTGTCCCCCTTCTGTTTTGATTTTTAAAAGCATAGACTGATGCACTTTATTCCTTTCTTCTTTGTTAGAGGTACAAGTAGAGACCAACAGAGTTTCGACTTCAGCGCCGAAGCCAGCCCGAATTCTGGATTTGACTATGCTTCAGTTTTGGCCGAAAATGCAAGTGCATTTTCAGCTGAAACTGAAACTCCCTGCCATTGTGACCACTCTTCCGCACTTTGCCTCCTGGCAGAAAACTGGTCTCCCTGGGACTGCTTTCCACAATTTTTATAAAACTCAGCTCGATAACCATCCATACCTGGGGCCTTCAAAAGCGGACTCTGCTGAATTGCCCAGTGCACTTCGTTTATTATAGGTGTGTTCAGCAGATATTTATCCTTCTGAGACATGGAGGGCAGCTCTAAATTATTGAGATATAAACTGCTCGCCAATACATCATCCATTAGAGTAGTGTAAATCCCCCTGTAAAAAGAATAAAAAAATTTCACAGATGTCCTCATCTTTCATACACTGTCTCTCCCCCCCCCCCCACCCCTTCCCATCGCTTATGGCTATAATCTTTTGACAAGAATTTCTCCTCGAAACCAGGAGATCTAACAGGCAAACCACTTTATCACTGAGCTGGTATAACATATATTTGTAATAAGCTTGGGACTTAGCGGCCCGCTGATGCAAAAATTAATTTAGCACCATCCAAAGGTACAAAACCTGTTGCCTGTGGTCTACCCAATGTGTATGCCTGAAAAGTCGACGTGTGGAACGCGGTTGGTGACCCCAAACGCACTATCTCCCAATCCCTAACCTTTCGGACATGGTGAGAGTAACCAATGATTTTCCTCTCGCAAAACCGGCTTCGCGGCGTCCCATTAAATGATAGGGTTGTTTTCATGGGGGGGTATTATGGGTTTTAGTCTTTCCAACGCTTTAAGTGCCTGACACGAAAAGATAAGTCCTTGTAAAGTTCCAAAGGAAAGATCCAACGGCGACCCGAAGCACTTGGTACTCATGGACTCCAATCTAAGCATGATCCGAAATAACACATGGACGTACAGTGGTGGAAATAAGTATTTGATCCCTTGCTGATTTTGTAAGTTTGCCCACTGACAAAGACATGAGCAGCCCATAATTGAAGGGTAGGTTATTGGTAACAGTGAGAGATAGCACATCACAAATTAAATCCGGAAAATCACATTGTGGAAAGTATATGAATTTATTTGCATTCTGCAGAGGGAAATAAGTATTTAATCCCTCTGGCAAACAAGACCTAATACTTGGTGGCAAAACCCTTGTTGGCAAGCACAGCGGTCAGACGTCTTCTGTAGTTGATGATGAGGTTTGCACACATGTCAGGAGGAATTTTGGTCCACTCCTCTTTGCAGATCATCTCTAAATCATTAAGAGTTCTGGGCTGTCGCTTGGCAACTCGCAGCTTCAGCTCCCTCCATAAGTTTTCAATGGGATTAAGGTCTGGTGACTGGCTAGGCACTCCATGACCCTAATGTGCTTCTTCCTGAGCCACTCCTTTGTTGCCTTGGCTGTATGTTTTGGGTCATTGTCGTGCTGGAAGACCCAGCCACGACCCATTTTTAAGGCCCTGGCGGAGGGAAGGAGGTTGTCACTCAGAATTGTACGGTACATGGCCCCATCCATTCTCCCATTGATGCGGTGAAGTAGTCCTGTGCCCTTAGCAGAGAAACACCCCCAAAACATAACATTTCCACCTCCATGCTTGACAGTGGGGACGGTGTTCTTTGGGTCATAGGCAGCATTTCTCTTCCTCCAAACACAGCGAGTTGAGTTCATGCCAAAGAGCTCAATTTTTGTCTCATCTGACCACAGCACCTTCTCCCAATCACTCTCGGCATCATCCAGGTGTTCACTGGCAAACTTCAGACGGGCCGTCACATGTGCCTTCCGGAGCAGGGGGACCTTGCGGGCACTGCAGGATTGCAATCTGTTATGTCGTAATGTGTTACCAATGGTTTTCGTGGTGACAGTGGTCCCAGCTGCCTTGAGATCATTGACAAGTTCCCCCCTTGTAGTTGTAGGCTGATTTCTAACCTTCCTCATGATCAAGGATACCCCACGAGGTGAGATTTTGCGTGGAGCCCCAGATCTTTGTCGATTGACAGTCATTTTGTACTTCTTCCATTTTCTTACTATGGCACCAACAGTTGTCTCCTTCTCGCCCAGCGTCTTACTGATGGTTTTGTAGCCCATTCCAGCCTTGTGCAGGTGTATGATCTTGTCCCTGACATCCTTAGACAGCTCCTTGCTCTTGGCCATTTTGTAGAGGTTAGAGTCTGACTGATTCACTGAGTCTGTGGACAGGTGTCTTTCATACAGGTGACCATTGCCGACAGCTGTCTGTCATGCAGGTAACGAGTTGATTTGGAGCATCTACCTGGTCTGTAGGGGCCAGATCTCTTACTGGTTGGTGGGGGATCAAATACTTATTTCCCTCTGCAGAATGCAAATAAATTCATATACTTTCCACAATGTGATTTTCCGGATTTAATTTGTGATGTGCTATCTCTCACTGTTACCAATAACCTACCCTTCAATTATGGGCTGCTCATGTCTTTGTCAGTGGGCAAACTTACAAAATCAGCAAGGGATCAAATACTTATTTCCACCACTGTATGTCCGCCTTGACTATTGAACCAAACAGCTGCCGGGCAAGCAGCAAACAATCGATATGGGACTGTGTGGAGTGTGCCCTGGACAGATGGGTGTAATCTCGGAGGGTGAAGCACTCTCCATACGTCTTAACAGATCTAAGATTTTACACATATTTGGCAAGAAATGATGACAGTGTGAATGATGGTGAATATTTAGAGATGGTCTTATTGCCGGTAGCTCCTGAGGAAGCTGTACAGAGAAACTTTGTGGAGCATAAGCCGAGCACAGCATAATATACAAAAGCTAAGTCACTATAGCTTTTCAAGTTATATTATTGACAAACTAAGGAGAAATTTTAAAACATTGTATGCAGGTTTCTCATGCATATTCATTGAGGGTAGGGTATCTGATAGCACTTCAACATAAAACCAAGGAGACATTAAGCTCCATATAGGTAAAAAAGTTATTGTGTTAAGTCTTTTTCAGACTCGACACAGCTGTGTTTTGGTGGTGTTGCCTTCATCGCAGTGTGAGGAATTGCAGTTTGCAAAAATAATTTTTGCCTCATAACTTGCTTGCACTTGAAAGTCCTCTCTTCAGGTGCCTTTTACTCCATACATAGCCATTTCAGGCTATCTCTGGTTTTTCTGGTATTTTTGGCTACAGTGCTGAGGGACACAGCTTCGTGTCGAGTTGGTGGTAAGAACTTTTTTTTTTTGTAACTTTACCTATATGGACCTCGCGCCTCCTTGATTTTGTGTTGGAAGTGCCATTAGATATCCTACTCTTTTTTTTTTTTTTTTTTTTTCCTTGTGACTTTTTCATAGTGATTTCTTCCAATTCATTGAGGGTATCCTGAAAACCTGACTGGCTAGGTGTGTCTTGAGGACAGGGTTGAGAACTCCTGCCCCATCTTCTGTTGAGTGGCCTCTTCATTGAAATGGATCTTTTATCAAAGATGTGGGTGTATTTGAATGCTTTTTTTTGAAAAAAATAACTTCTGAAATTATTTTTCTTTTTCTTTCCAGCTGGAAATGGTAAGTGTGTGTTTGTTTTTTTTTTGCTTTTTGTCTTTTCTGTCTAAATTCTTTAATGCTGACTTGGGCCACCAGGAAAGCCAAAGGCTTAGTATAGGATGTAAGTTAACAGAAGGCGCTTTCTGGGTCATGTTTGCACTAAGAGGCTTTTGAAACGCTTCCTGTCCTAATGAATGAGAGAGATGGTGCTTATGTTGGAATAAGAGTGCTATGCAGGCTTACGCTGCACACTGCAGGAGTTTGGTCATGGCAGCCCCGTTCTGAACACAACCTGATTTTTTTAAAATTGAGCAGAGGGTCGAAGGCAGCTTTGTGTACATGCCAGCAATTGCTGTTCCCAAACACTGGACCAATACAGATTTCAGTGTAAAGGCCAGTGTGATTCTATGCCACAAAAATGAAATTTTCAAACAATTGTTGAAAATGATCACAGTGCTGCAGTATTTCTGAAAGTATTAAATAATATGCAAACAGAGGATGCCCTCAAAATATAGTTTCACCTCCTCCAAGACCTTAACAGTAATATGGTGGTTCTTTGGGTTATATTTATCTTCATTCATTGGGCTTCCGCTATAGGTGCACACTATTTCCAAAAAAAAAGTGTTTTCAAGAGCTTCAAGAAGTCAATCTGGACTTAAATAATATTTCAGCAATACTGGAACAGACATTGGATGAAAATACTGAAAGATCCACTTTAATTGTGTCATTCATTTTTGAACAGGATTTGAATAATATAATGAAACTTTATTTTAAGAACTTGAAAACCTGTTTTGGGGGAATTAAAGTTCAGATTTTCCCTGATGTAGCGAAATCTACCCAACAAAGAAGGAAAGCTTTCCTTGCGTTAAAATCAAAAACATCTGATATAGGAGGGAACTTCTTCTTGGCATTTCCATGTAAATGCATTGTTAAATTGGGTCAGATTAAATACACTTTTTATTCACCTGAACACCTTAAATCATTTCTTGATTCAAGGCAGCAGTAACGATATAAATATAACGTGGGAATGTTAAGCCACTATCTTTTTTTTTTTTTTCTTCTAATTTTGTTAATAAATACTTGTTTTAAATCCTCTCTAAATTCCACCGACCCCTCTCTCACCTTAATGTGGTCTAATGAAGCAAAAAAATTTGTTATAGGAATTTGATAGAATACGATTTGTATATCTGTATAATTCTACGATATTTCCTTAAATGTTGTTTAATTTCCTCTTATGAATCATGGCTGTATTTCAATAACAAGTATTTTCTTGTTGTAATGTTTAAAATTAATAAATTTAATAATAAAAAAGTGTTTTGTACTCAATATTGATCAAATGTTTGCCCCCAGGATTTAGACTGTTAAACACACAAGGCTTCAAAATCAACGGTGATTACAAAATCTATTAATAAGCAAAAGAACAAACGAATTATCTGCAATTATTTTGTTCTTTTGCTTAATGTACTTTGTGATCGCAGTTGCTGATTTTTGAACCATTCTAATAATTTTTGGGACAAACATTGGATCAATATCGAATACAAAACACAGTTTCAAAATATATATGCACCTATAGAGGAAGCCTGATAAATGAAGACTTAACTATAACCTGCTATTGAGGTCATGGAGTGGGTGAAAGGATGCCCTCAGAGTATGCAGAAATATTGCAGCCCTGTGATCAAATTCAATCATTTATTTCCAACTATTTTTATTGATAACCCAGCATGTTGAACAACTCCAACTAGTTAAATATAACCTACATTGAACACCAGAATCATGCTTCATATGAGCAGCAGCATTAGCACAGAAATCGCAATTTTCTCCCCCCCCCCCCCCCCCCCAGGTAGTACAAACATTGCCTTAAGTCTTGAACGGATCCTAAGGAGCTTAGCCGAGATTGGGTGGCAGAGCCAGCCGGTGGTGGGAGGCGAGGATAGTGCTGGGCAGACTTATACGGTCTGTGCCAGAGCCAGTGGTGGGAGGCGGGGCTGGTGGTTGGGAGGCGGGGATAGTGCTGGGCAGACTTATACGGTCTGTGCCCTGAAGAGGACAGGTACAAATCAAAGTAGGGTATACACAAAAAGTAGCACATATGAGTTTGTCTTGTTGGGCAGACTGGATGGACCGTGCAGGTCTTTTTCTGCCGTCATTTACTATGTTACTATGTAATAGTATAAGCCTGACCAGACTGGCCACTAACTCAAAAGATGTTAACAGTAAAATCTTATTGACCTTAACCTAGCCCAACTAAGTGGTCCTCCTCCCCCCCCCCCCCCCCCCCCCTTTAAATTAAGTCATTTAACACACAAAAAAAAATAATTATGGCATAGGATCACACTGGTCTTAATATTGAAGTCTGACCAATTGGGCACTGACTGGCTACTGTGGAGAACGTTGTAAGCTCCTTTCTCCATGTTTTCTATTGAAACTTTAAATTCTGCTAGAAGAAATCATACAGAGATTGTCCTTGGGCCATTCTATGTGGGATGACCTTTAGTGTTTCTGTATCAGTAAAGATGAATACTAGTAGAACACTAATCCATGCGTAATGTGTTGGAGTATTGGGACATTTCTGTGCAGATGGATCAGAATTTAACACAATCTGAACAGAAAGTAAACCCTGCCCCCACACAGTTATCTCTGAGATTGACACGAGGGTGGGAGTGGGAATGTCTGTCGGCCCAGTTGTTCAGCCCTTGAGGTTTTCAGAACTGGGTATGTCAAACAGCTTTATTAGGGAGCGTGCAGGAACTGTGGTCTGCTCCACATCCTCTCATTTCTTCTTTTTAAATATGATTTTGGCCGTCCTCTTTTAATTTGAATTAAAAAATCTCCCTAACTTCTGATTTTTTTTTTATTTTTATTAATAAAAATGGCAATTAATTGGCAATTAATTCACTATTTCTAATTCTCACTCTACTTTTACACTTTCCAGAGTAAAATCCCAGGGGGAAATCTTTCCAAACACGAGGAGATAAAAGACACAGGACAGTCCTTCAGTAGCGTGTGCCTGGCAGCCTGACTCTCCTCTTTAAATGTCACAGTTTTCTGACATGGAATAATTAACCTTCGTGCTCTCAAAGCCATCGCACACCCAGCTGTGCCGAACACTTTGAAATAATATTAGAACCAAAGGCACTGTTGCTAAGCTTACAAGTGCTGTGCCGGCTGTTTTGGATGGATACTCCTGTGTATTATGCTCCAATAAAATGCTCTGAATGTTGAGTTTGGCTGTCAGTCTGTTCTTTTTCAATGTGATCATTTGGGCTGTCAGATGCTGTTCTTTTCTTTTCCCCAACTGCCTTGTTTTCTTTTCCTTCTTCCTTTGCTCAGTTTTCAATTTCAGGTTACTTTTTTTTTTTTTTTTTTTTTTTTTGGGGGGGGGGGGGGGGGGGGTCCATGTGACTAACCAGGAATGCATGTCCTGTTTTGTAAACTAACTTGACAGAGTATGTAGTGTTGTCTCATGCTTAGCTTTATAGGTTCTTCTACCCAAGGGCGTAGCCAGACACCCAATTTTGGGTGGGCCTGGGCCCAAGATGGGTGGGCAGAAGAATCCCGCCCCATCCCACAGGTGATCTGGTCTCTCCTTCCCTTCTCTTACCTGCATGCTATATGGTCTCTCAAAACATCCCCCCTCTCCCGCATATCTTTTAAATAGCAGATTTTCACCAGCAGTGAGCAGCAACTAATGCACTCATGTTGGCCCCACAGCCTTCCCACTGACACAACTTCCTGTTTCCGCATAGGCAGGAATACGTCAGAGGGAAGGCTGTGGGGCTGGTGTGAGTTGTTTGTATCAGCTGCTGCTCGCTGCAGGCGAAGATCTGCTATTTACAAGGAATGCAGGAGGGACAGTTGTTGGGAGTTTTCAACTGGTGGGACTTGGAAATCCCTGTAAGCCACATCATAGGTGTGCTGCTACTGGGTGGGCCTGAGCCCAAAGTGGGTGGGCCTGGACCCACCCAAGCCCACCCTTGGCTACTCCACTGCTTCTACCCTTCGTAACTACAGTACTTTTACCAAATGTGCTTTCACCAGACCGTGCACTTGGGGACCGTGAAATGACCTTTGTTTTCAGAGGAGGAACAAAGGTCCATCCCCAACCCCAGTTCTTCTTTCTTCACTTTCCCTACATATGCCACCTTTAACCCCCTCCCCCTCAGTGTCTCATTCTATACTTTCTCCCACTTGTTAGTTGGCGACCAGCCACCTATCCTCAACGTCATGTGGTGGAAGCCCCTGTTTGCCAACCCCATTGCTCCTACATGAATCTGTAAGCCACAACTTTTCACATTCCCAACATCAGCACCTTTTAAATCATCTGCAGAGTGACGGGATATTCCTGCTGCTGCCACTCTGTCCTTGACCAGCTTTGACTGCCAGCACTGCATGTTTAAAATCAGCAAACTGTGAGGCTGGGGAGTGACCAAGATGGCACCAAGCTTCTGATGCCGAGAGAAGCACGGATGTTTTCTGTTGGATTTTATTTTTACTTTGTCTGTTGCTTTTTTGCTACATGTGCTGCATACTAAGCAGACAGGAGCAGTGAGGTCTGCTGCCTCTGCAGCCTGCAGTGTACCCCTAGTCCAGCAGACTGTATTGCTTTGGCGTCGGACCATCGTCGGTTACTGGAGATGTGAGCCCTGCTGCGAAGCATGAGAAAAGAATGATCGCCCTGCTGGAGCATAAGATCTGGTTGTCCCCTGTGGCTCCTAGCACTCCTCCCTGTCCTGCAACTATGTCTATGTTGGGGATTGGAATATGTGCCCCTGAAGATGTGGTGATGGTGTCTTCCAAGGTGGACCTGAGGTGGATGGAAATGCAGAGTGGTTGGCGATTACTGGAGCTGAAGCCTTGCTACAAGCTCCTGCAGATGTAACACTTGATAAGATCTGGAATGTTCTTCAGAAATTGGATTCCATTGTCTTCAAGTCAACTGTAGAGGTAACCATTATGGCTAATAAGGTGGAAGAATGACTGACTAAATTATTAGCAGATGTTAAATGACAACTTACTAGCCAAGTTAAGCAGATTCAAGATGAAGTTAGACCTTTCATGTTTTTAAAAGCTACTGTTGCAGTGGATAAGATAGCAATTCATTGAAGGATTGAGTAGATTGGAAACATCAACAGCTGGATATTCATTCGTCTGTTGGAATTCTCAGTCTCCTGGGATGTTGCCTTTAGATTTATTCACGAAATATTTGATGGAAGTTTTGGAGTCTTCTGAGGCTATTCCACCTTTTGAACAGATTTATTATCTTCCTGTTTACTCAGAAAAAGACCCAGGGAGATACGGAGGGCAGCCGGAGTCGGGAGTCACATGATGATGATGGTCTGCAATTCTGGAAGAATCTATAACTGAATTCTCTTGAGAGCAACATTCTTAAAGCGAATGCTACATACCTGTAGAAGGTATTCTCCGAGGACAGCAGGCTGATTGTTCTCACTGATGGGTTGACGTCCTCGGCAGCCCCCTCCATCGGAAAGTTTACTAGCAAAGGCCTTTGCTAGTCCTCGCGCGCCCATGCGCACCGCGCATGCGCGGCCGTCTTCCTGCCTGAAACCGGCTCGAGCCGGCCAGTCCAGTATGTAGCAAGACAATACACTTCAAGGGAAGACTCAACTCCAAAGGGGAGGCGGGCGGGTTTGTGAGAACAATCAGCCTGCTGTCCTCGGAGAATACCTTCTACAGGTATGTAGCATTCGCTTTCTCCGAGGACAAGCAGGCTGCTTGTTCTCACTGATGGGGTATCCCTAGCCCCCAGGCTCACTCAAAACAACAACCATGGTCAATTGGACCTCGCAACGGCGAGGACATAACTGAGATTGACCTAAAAAATTTACCAACTAACTGAGAGTGCAGCCTGGAACAGAACAAACAGGGCCCTCGGGGGGTGGAGTTGGATCCTAAAGCCCAAACAGGTTCTGAAGAACTGACTGCCCGAACCGACTGTCGCGTCGGGTATCCTGCTGCAGGCAGTAATGAGATGTGAATGTGTGGACAGATGACCACGTCGCAGCTTTGCAAATTTCTTCAATGGAGGCTGACTTCAAGTGGGCTACCGACGCAGCCATGGCTCTAACATTATGAGCCGTGACATGACCCTCAAGAGCCAGCCCCGCCTGGGCGTAAGTGAAGGAAATGCAATCTGCTAGCCAATTGGATATGGTGCGTTTCCCTACAGCCACTCCCCTCCTATTGGGATCAAAAGAAACAAACAATTGGGCGGACTGTCTGTGGGGCTGTGTCCGCTCCAGGTAGAAGGCCAATGCTCTTTTGCAGTCCAATGTGTGCAGCTGACGTTCAGCAGGGCAGGAATGAGGACGGGGAAAGAATGTTGGCAAGACAATTGACTGGTTCAGATGGAACTCCGACACGACCTTTGGCAGAAACTTAGGGTGAGTGCGGAGGACTACTCTGTTGTGATGAAATTTGGTGTAAGGGGCCTGGGCTACCAGGGCCTGAAGCTCACTGACTCTACGAGCCGAAGTAACTGCCACCAAGAAAATGACCTTCCAGGTCAAGTACTTCGGATGGCAGGAATTCAGTGGCTCAAAAGGAGGTTTCATCAGCTGGGTGAGAACGACATTGAGATCCCATGACACTGTAGGAGGCTTGACAGGGGGCTTTGACAAAAGCAAACCTCTCATGAAGCGAACAACTAAAGGCTGTCCTGAGATCGGCTTACCTTCCACTTGGTAATGGTATGCACTGATTGCACTAAGGTGAACCCTTACGGAGTTGGTCTTAAGACCAGACTCAGACAAGTGCAGAAGGTATTCAAGCAGGGTCTGTGTAGGACAAGAGCGAGGATCTAGGGCCTTGCTGTCACACCAGACGGCAAACCTCCTCCAATGAAAGAAGTAACTTCTCTTAGTGGAGTCTTTCCTGGAAGCAAGCAAGATGCGGGAGACACCCTCTGGCAGACCCAAAGAGGCAAAGTCTACGCCCTCAACATCCAGGCCGTGAGAGCCAGAGACTGGAGGTTGGGATGCAGAAGAGCCCCCTCGTCCTGCGTGATGAGGGTCGGAAAACACTCCAATCTCCACGGTTCTTCGGAGGATAACTCCAGAAGAAGAGGGAACCAGATCTGACACGGCCAAAAAGGAGCAATCAGAATCATGGTGCCTCGGTCTTGCTTGAGTTTCAACAAAGTCTTCCCCACCAGAGGTATGGGAGGATAAGCATACAGTAGGCCCTCCCCCCAATCCAGGAGGAAGGCATCCGATGCCAGTCTGCCGTGGGCCTGAAGCCTGGAACAGAACTGAGGGACTTTGTGGTTCACTCGAGATGCGAAGAGATCTACCAAGGGGGTGCCCCACACCTGGAAGATCTGTCGTACCACACGGGAATTGAGCGACCACTCGTGAGGTTGCATAATCCTGCTCAACCTGTCGGCCAGACTGTTGTTTACGCCTGCCAGATATGTGGCTTGGAGCACCATGCCGTGACGGCGAGCCCAGAGCCACATGCTGACGGCTTTCTGACACAGGGGGCGAGATCCGGTGCCCCCCTGCTTGTTGACATAGTACATGGCAACCTGGTTGTCTGTCTGAATTTGGATAATTTGGTGGGACAGCCGATTTCTGAAAGCCTTCAGAGCGTTCCAGATCGCTCGTAACTCCAGAAGATTGATCTGCAGATCGCGTTCCTGGAGGGACCAGCTTCCTTGGGTGTGAAGCCCATCGACATGAGCTCCCCATCCCAGGAGGGACGCATCCGTGGTCAGCACTTTTTGTGGCTGAGGAATTTGGAAGGGACGTCCCAGAGTCAAATTGGAGCAAATCATCCACCAATACAGGGATTTGAGAAAACTCGTGGACAGGTGGATCACGTCCTCTAGACCCCCCGCGGCCTGATACCACTGGGAGGCTAGGGTCCATTGAGCAGATCTCATGTGAAGGCGTGCCATGGGAGTCACATGAACTGTGGAGGCCATGTGGCCCAGCAATCTCAACATCTGCCGAGCTGTGATCTGCTGGGACGCTCGCACCCGCGAGACGAGGGACAGCAAGTTGTTGGCTCTCGTCTCTGGGAGATAGGCGCGAGCCGTCCGAGAATCCAGCAGAGCTCCTATGAATTCGAGTCTCTGCATTGGGAGAAGATGGGACTTGTGATAATTTATCACAAACCCCAGTAGCTCCAGTAGGCGAATAGTCATCTGCATGGACTGCAGGGCTCCTGCCTCGGATGTGTTCTTCACCAGCCAATCGTCGAGATATGGGAACACGTGCACCCCCAGCCTGCGAAGTGCCGCTGCTACCACAGCTAGGCACTTTGTGAACACTCTGGGCGCAGAGGCGAGCCCAAAGGGTAGCACACAGTACTGGAAGTGGCGTGTGCCCAGCTGAAATCGCAGATACTGTCTGTGAGCTGGCAGTATCGGGATGTGAGTGTAGGCATCCTTCAAGTCCAGAGAGCATAGCCAATCGTTTTGCTGAATCATGGGGAGAAGGGTGCCCAGGGAAAGCATCCTGAACTTTTCTTTTATGAGATATTTGTTCAGGGCCCTTAGGTCTAGGATGGGACGCATCCCCCCTGTTTTCTTTTCCACAAGGAAGTACCTGGAATAGAATCCCAGCCCTTCTTGCCCGGATGGCACGGGCTCGACCGCATTGGCGCTGAGAAGGGCGGAGAGTTCCTCTGCAAGTACCTGCTTGTGCTGGAAGCTGTAAGACTGAGCTCCCGGTGGACAATTTGGAGGTTTTGAGGCCAAATTGAGGGTGTATCCTTGCCGGACTATTTGCAGAACCCACTGATCGGAGGTTATGAGAGGCCACCTTTGGTGAAAAGCTTTCAACCTCCCCCCGACCGGCAGGTCGCCCGGCACTGACACTTGGATGTGAGGCGCGCGCTGCTGACGAGAGCGAGCGCGCTGGGGCTTAGCCTGGGCCGCAGGCTGTCGGGAAGGAGGATTGTACCTACGCTTACCAGAAGCATAGGGAGCAGTCTTCCTTCCCCCGAAAAATCTTCTACCTGTAGAGGTAGAGGCTGAAGGCTGCCGGCGGGCGAATTTGTCGAATGCGGTGTCCCGCTGGTGGAGAGACTCTACCACCTGTTCGACTTTTTCACCAAAAATGTTGTCCGCACGGCAAGGCGAGTCCGCAATCCGCGGCTGGAGTCTATTCTCCAGGTCGGCGGCACGCAGCCATGAGAGCCTGCGCATCACCACACCTTGAGCAGCGGCCCTGGACGCAACATCAAAAGTGTCATAAACTCCTCTGGCCAGGAATTTTCTGCACGCCTTCAGCTGCCTGACCACCTCCTGAAAAGGCTTGGCTTGCTCAGGGGGAAGAGCATCAACCAAGCCCGCCAACTGCCGCACATTGTTCCGCATGTGTATGCTCGTGTAGAGCTGGTAAGACTGGATCTTGGACACGAGCATAGAGGAATGGTAGGCCTTCCTCCCAAAGGAGTCTAAGGTTCTAGCGTCCTTGCCCGGGGGCGCCGAAGCATGTTCCCTAGAACTCTTAGCCTTCTTTAGGGCCAGATCCACAACTCCAGAGTCGTGAGGCAACTGGGTGCGCATCAGCTCTGGGTCCCCATGGATCCGGTACTGGGACTCGATCTTCTTGGGGATGTGGGGATTAGTTACAGGTTTTGTCCAGTTCGCAAGCAATGTCTTCTTTAGGACATGGTGCAAGGGAACAGTGGACGCTTCCTTAGGTGGAGAAGGATAGTCCAGGAGCTCAAACATTTCAGCCCTGGGCTCGTCCTCCACAACCACCGGGAAGGGGATGGCCGTAGACATCTCCCGGACAAAGGAAGCAAAAGACAGACTCTCGGGAGGAGAAAGCTGTCTTTCAGGAGAGGGAGTGGGATCAGAAGGAAGACCCTCAGACTCCTCGTCAGAGAAATATCTGGGATCTTCCTCTTCCTCCCACGAGGCCTCACCCTCGGTGTCAGACACAAGTTCACGAACCTGTGTCTGCAACCTCGCCCTGCTCGACTCGGTGGAACCCCGTCCACGGTGGGGGCGTCGAGAGGTAGACTCCCTGGCCCGCATCGGCGAAGCTCCCTCTGCCGACGTAGTCGGGGAGCCTTCCTGGGAGGTGGCCGCGGTCGGCACCGCACGCGGTACCGACGTCGGGGACCTCAACCTGGGCGATGGGCCAGCCGGCGCCACGCTCGACGGTACCGGAGGCGCAAGCACCGCCGGTACCGGAGGGGTAGGGCGCAACAGCTCTCCCAGAATCTCTGGGAGAACGGCCCGGAGGCTCTCGTTTAGAGTGGCTGCAGAGAAAGGCTGAGAGGTCGATGCAGGCGTCGACGTCAGAACCTGTTCCGGGCGAGGAGGCTGTTCCGGGCTGTCCAGAGTGGAGCGCATCGACACCTCCTGAACAGAGGGTGAGCGGTCCTCTCGGTGCCGATGCCTGCTGGGTGCCGAATCCCTCGGCGACCCAGAGCTCTCGGTGCCGACACGGGGAGGAGACCGGTGTCGATGCTTCTTCGACTTCTTCCGAAGCATGTCACCGGAGCTCCCCGGCACCGACGAGGAGGACGTAGAATCCATCCGTCGCTTCCTCGGGGCCGAGACCGAAGAGGGTCGATCCCGGGGGGCTGTACCGCAGGAGCCCTCAGGGTAGGAGGAGACCCACCCGAAGGCTCACCGCCACCAGCAGGGGAATGGACAGCCCTCACCTGCACTCCTGACGATGCACCTCCGTCTGACGACATCAGCAGACGAAGTCTCGGTACCACCGACGTCGATGCAGTCGCCCGATGCCTCGGCGCCGATGCAGAGGTCCGATGCCTCGATGCAGTCGATGGAGCGGCAGCCAAGGAAGATGGTCCGGACGCTGACGACGTCGATGCACTCGATGCCTCCGGTGCCGATGTCGACGAAGAGCCCGAGAACAAAACGTTCCACTGGGCTAATCTCGCTACCTGAGTCCGCCTTTGTAACAGGGAACACAGACTGCAGTTCTGAGGGCGGTGCTGGGCCCCTAGACACTGAAGACACGCAGAGTGCCTATCAGTGAGCGAGATTACCCGGGCGCACTGGGTGCACTTCTTGAAGCCGCTGGAAGGCTTCGATGTCATGGGCGGAAAAATCACGCCGGCGAAATCAAAAGCCGAAATGGCGAAAATTGAAGCACCAAAATTTAGAGGGAGAAAAATCTCGACCGAGGCCAAACTAGGCCTACCCCGACAACGAAAGAAAACTTACGGGGCAAAAGCTGAGAAAAAATACGGGAAGGGCAGAAAACACGAAAGGGTCTTCCGGAACACTTCCGGAGCGCTTTCCTGAACTTTTTAGAAGAAAAAACAAGAGAAAACACGTCGAAAAGGACGCGCGAGGTCGACTCTCTGGGGCACGAACGGCGTAACACGACCGTACCGAGCGCAGACGAAAGAAGACTGGCCGGCTCGAGCCGGTTTCGGGCGGGAAGACGGCCGCGCATGCGCGGTGCGCATGGGCGCGCGAGGACTAGCAAAGGCCTTTGCTAGTAAACTTTCCGATGGAGGGGGCTGCCGAGGACGTCAACCCATCAGTGAGAACAAGCAGCCTGCTTGTCCTCGGAGAATTTACTTTGTCTTTAACCAATATTTAATTGCAGTCTTCAGACTGTAGAGTTCATCATTCAGAGTTTGTTTTATGGTCAGAAGATCTGGATATTTCCAGCTGTGACTAAAATTCCTCGAGAGGAGAGGCCTTTTTGGCTATGCATTCTGAGACTAGGAATATTGTTGCAATTTTTCTTTTAGCATATCCATGCAAGTGCTTGGTTTGATTTGCTAGATATTTATTTTTTCTTCTATATACCAGGGGCGTAGCCAGACACCCAAGTTTGGGTGGGCCTGGACCCAAGGTGGGTGGGCAGCACTTCGCCTTGTCCTACAAGTGATTTGGTTTTTCCCTCTCTTGCCTGCATACCATATGGTCTTTCAAACATCCCCTCTCCCCCGTATACCTTTTAAATACCAGATTTTCACCGGCAGCAAAAAGATGTTGGGAGTTTTGGGCTGGTGGGGCTTGGGGTCCCTGCCAGCCACATTATAGGTATGCTGCTACTTGGTGGGCCTGAACCTAAAGTGGGTGGGCCTGGGCCCACCCCAGCCCACCCTTGGCTACGCCACTGCTATATACTCCTAATTAATTCCACCCACTCCGATCTGTTGTTGTGGTCTAAGGAAGAAGATTATTTGTAATTATTTTGCTATACATTTCCTTAATGTTCTCTTGATTGAAGAAATACAGGAAGAAAGAATCGTGTGTAAATTTGCAAATTCATAAATAAAAGCATTTTTAAAATATAAAATCAGTTAAGCAGCTACTTCTGTTTCTTGTGAGAAACTGGAAGCCGTTACTCTCCCATTTTAACAAGCATGCAGTACTGGCGGCCAGAGCCAGTCAAGGATCCAAGGGTGGAGCAGCAAAAGGAGAATCTCCCTCTTGCTTAGCGGGTAAGAAAAAGTGACAGCTGGCAGGAAAATTATGGTGTGGCTAGGGCTCGTGTGTCGTCCTGCTCCACCTGTTCAGCGCCAACAGGCATCGAAATCTGAACAGAGTTGTTTATGCAGTCAAAGGCAAACTAGGAGCAGCGATCAAGAGATTAACCTAGTTCAGACAGTCCAGAATGAACAATCGTTTGGTGTGAGAACACACTGTCACAGTAGTAGGGCACAGCAAAGAGGATTGGATGAACACAGACTCGACACTTTTCACTGTTCTCTGCACTGGCAGTCTGTGTAACTGCTGTTTGTCAGTGGCGTAGCTAGGTGGGGGCCTGGGCCCCAGCGCTGGTCTCTGGCGCCGCCTCATTGCCTGCCCTGCCGTCTCTTCCCCCCCATGTCGGGCACACTCCTTTTAGTGAAATTGAGCGTGCTCAGTTTCACTAAAAGGAGTATGCCAGACGTGAGGGGAAGAGAGCAGGAGCAGGCAATGAGGCGGCGCCAGAGACCAGCGCTGGACAAAGTCTAAAGCTGGTGGGGGTTGAGGACCTCCATTAGCCAAGATGTTACAGCAGCGGAGAGGCGGTGACCCAAATGTGCCCCCCCCCCCCCACCTTGAGGTCTGGCTACACATCTCGTTTAAGTTGATGTTTCACTTTAATGACCAAAGTCTGATTATTTACCTCTGAAGTTGTCAGTCTTTGTGCAAAGTTTAATTTATATCTCTGATTCAGGCAGGTGCCCAATTCTAGCCGTATTCGGTCTGTTCATCCACTAAATCATATTTGGTGTGCCATACTGGTGCCTGCTTTCGTCTAGCAACTGTTCGGGGGGGGGGGGGGGGTTGGGGTTTTTTTTTGTGGCCATCGAGATGCATCCAGAACTGGGAAAGCAAAGCAATGCAACTCAAGCCTTAAACCGAGAAGTATCAACCATTCTTAATCTGATGCTACAACAGTCTGTACTAATAGCATGGTGGCACTAAATTTGTGGGTACAGTGATTATATAAAAAAGCTGCTAATCACACTTGATTTAATGCAAGCAAAAACAGTGTGGATGTTTTTTAACCCATGAGTCTAATGTGTTAGAGAGCAAGTCCCAAATCTGTTTCTCCAGAAGATGGGGGCGGATCTGGTTTTCAGGTTGTGTGCAATAATACCCAAGTCTTTTTTTCAACAAGCAGCTTTACTTAGCCTGCTATTGTTACCCCCAAAATTGGACCTGATGAGAGATGTAGGCAAGGGACTGGGAACCATTCAACAGCTGTTATGATACATGAAAAATTGGAGATCATTGTCCGTAGCCTATACTTCCTGTTTAATCAGTTTTCCTTTTCTTTTGTTCTCATGTTTATTACTGTTAACTCCTTGCTCTTTACTACCATTTATTTAAAAGCAAACAGAGACCCTTCACATAGTGGGACTTAAGGGAATATGATTCTTCCACTTTTATTTATTTCCCAATCATCATTTTCTAATGAAGGCCTCATAGCTCATCTTATGGAAGCCATCGCACCTTCTGTAGCTGCTGTAGCCTTTGTCAGTTTGGTCTGTAATAAGGGAAACAAGGAGCCGTACATCAAGGCAGGTTGCCTTCCTTAGGGTATACTAAGCCGGCTAAGAAAGCTGGTGTAATGTTAAGCTTCCTACAGGTACAGTTTTTTTGTACTGAGCAAACCAAGGTGCAACACAATTACCCTCCTCAAAGCTATGAACGCACTACCCACAGCCCTGAAAACCATGGACAATCTAATCAACTTTCGCAAATCTTTGAAGACACATCTCTTCAACAAAGCCTACAAAAAGAACCCTTAACGACACAAATCACCACCCAATACACCTCTTACACCACCCTTTCTAACACCTCCTTCTCTAATACCTCATATACATCTTCTGCTTGATACCGATTGTATACAAGATCCTGTCATGACTATGTCATAACAACACTCTGTAAGCCACATTGAGCCTGCAAGTAGGTGGGATAATGTGGGGTACAAATGCAATAAAAATAAATAAATGACAACAAACGCACATTTCTAAAATGTTGATGCTGGTTGCTACTTCGTGTCACTATAAGAGACCACTCGGCCTAGAATAATCCAACTGCATTCATCACCAGTAATTAGATTCCCATGGTGTTCTGGTTCCTGCAACAAAGCCCAATTACAACAATGCTTTACTGAGTGCTGCAGTAGCTGACCATAGCAGTTTATAATGAAATAAAATAGTTTTAATATAAAAATGAACAAATGACGACACATTCTAGAATGAGGGAAGCCATTTCTGCTGCTCCATGGTCCAGTTATCTTCTCTGGATGGCTACTTTTAAGAAGACTCCTGTTTTTTTTTTTTTGTGAAGGTTTTCTGTTTGCATAAAATGGTAGAAGGCACTGGGTTAGCATCATGTTTTGTTTTCTGCTGCATGTGCTGTTTTTATGTTTTGTTTTCTTAAAAAAAAAAAACAATCTTTTTGTTGTATTAAATAAATTTTTTTTTAGAAGGTGAGGAGACTGTATCCGCTGAGATGAGCAAAGACGTCCTTGAAGCAGCTGCCGTGGAGGTTATTGCGGTGACCGCTGAAGCAGCTCCGGGAGAAGCTGCAGTGGAGACATTAGCAGTAACCGTTCAGGAGGATGGCAAGGCAGCTGTGGTAGAAGCTGTTGAGGAGGTCCTGGGAACTGTGCCGAAAGCCGGTGCTGAAGAGGCCTCAGAGCAGAACCAGAGCACTGCAACACCTACAGAGCCACAGGGAAGGGTGGCTGTGGCTAAAGAACCTGTGGAAACGTCAACTGTAGGGAAGGCAGAGCAGGACGCTGGCGTTAGAACAAAGGCCACCTCTGTGCAAGATTAAGCTTTTTCCTATAGACCAGTGATGTGTGCTTCATGGGGTTATCTAGAAACGAACATTTCATGAAAGTTTAGTGAACAAGTTGGGCAAATCATTTCTTCAAAAGGGTCCTGTGGGGTTTCCAACAAAAGATTTTGTTTAAGTAGCATCAAATTACTCAGATTAACTTTTTCTACGTGTTAATGTAGTGCTGGTAAAAGTCTGCCCGAGATTTCTGTACATTTGTCATGTAGGCTAACAGCTCTGGCCACAAGAAATGTCTGACTTTTTTTTTTCACAAGGATTTCCAGAGGCAAAAGCGCAGGGGGTTTTGTTTTGTGTGTGATTTTTTTTTTTTTTTTTTTTTTGAAACAGGGTTTTCACATTGAGATCTCCCTGGTTCATGTTAGATTTTAACTAGCTCTGTGGCTTAAGCTATGCAGCTGTTGCCCTCCTGCCAGCCCCATAACTTTGTTTATCCTGGAAATCTCCACCTATCTACAGCCTGCACTCTGGTCAGCTCTATTTATTTATTTTGCTGCATTTGTATCCCACATTTTCTACAGTACTGCATCAGGATGGCACAAGTGAGAGTGGACTTTCTAGTCTTTGGCCTCATGTTCTCTAATTTTCACAGCATTGCCCTAGGCATGGAATTAAGGTAAAGCCGTTTTGAATTGGGCCTTTATTTTAAGAAGCTATCTTATTAAGCTGGGTTGTTTGAATGGGATATGAATATGTACAATTTTTTTTTAAGTGTCAGGTTGAGAGAGATGGCCTAGTCGACTTAGAGATTCTTTATAAATATACATTTTAACCTTTTTGGAGGCCTGAATTGGAGACTGTTCAGTGAATTCTAGATTATACTGAATATACTGTCCTCCCTGAATGTGTGAAATTGAAGACTAACATGCATTGTAACAGCACTATATATATATATATATATATATATATAACTTTTTTTTTTAGAATTCAGTGCTGGCTTTTTGAGGCAAATGTCTTGCTGATTTTTATTTTATTGCAGCAGTATGAGTAACTTTGCTGAGGCTGGCAGTGTTGTGCAGCCCCTTCCTCAGTACCCCTGATGCTCAGTCAAGATGCTGCGTCATTCTAAGATGCCTAAATTATACTACAAACTGGTACATACATGTTGGAAAGATGGCTATCACTAGAAACTGTGAAAAATGTAATAGCACTAACACGAAATCAAAGCTAAGATGTTTCAGAGCAAAGTACAGTGGCAGAGGAGAATAGCAAGGCCTGGAACCTAGCCCTAGAGAAATGGGTTGGGACACATTTCCAGCTAGCCTTGGTCTTCTGTTGGCTTGTTTTATCAGGGCTTGGTCTAACATTTTGCTATTTAAAAATTTTAAATATCATTGTGTATGATTCCTCCCTCCCCCTTTTCAAGATTAAAAAAAATTAAGCATCTTACTACAGCGTTCTTACCATCAGAGAAGTGTTTTTCTGCTGTAGGTTGATAACAAGCTGCCTGTTGTCCCCCAGAGTCCAATTGCTTCTCAGGTACAGAAGGGAGTTGCAGCTTGCAGTGCTGTTCCAAGAACAGTTACCCTTGCTCACTGTTGAGAGTTGCAATTGTCAGGCAAGGAAGGCAGCCAGCTTCCAAGGATCAGGAGAAACCCTACCACGCCTGTTAAAACACCAGTCTCTAGAGCAAAGCACAAACTTTCCATGGGTGGAGATGAGCTACACCTAGGAAAAAATGAGCAAACAAGCTTCAAGGAAGGAAAAAAACAAACAAACAAACCACTTCAATGTTTGTAGAAACTAAACCAGCTCTCCCATTTTACCACTACATAATCCTTTTTTTTTTTTTTTAGGAAGGGGTGGGGGGGACTTGGGCATTATCTGTAGAACCTTTTGCTACCCCTGCCCTAGAAAGAGTAGATTTCCCTTTGACACAGCTGGGGATTTAGCAGTATGGTCTGCATTAAGAGGCTTTTTCTGTCTGGAAGTGAGTCTATACTACTGCATTGTCCATTTGCCTATCTGACAGGGCTGGCCCAACTTGCCCCCTCAGATGATAGGTAAGCCTGTGTGTTTTACTTTTGCTTTTCAGGCTGCACAGGTATGCAGTAAGATTTCCTGCTCTGATGGCTGCTTGCTCTTCTGTCTGTTCTGCGGGGCTAGCCTAGACTGGGTCAGGCTTGGGGGAGGGGGGGCATTATGGATGGAAAATACAATGCTAATGCAAAGGACAGTGATTTCCAAACCTGGACCTGGAGCCATCTCTTCACCAGAGAGATTTGCATGCACTGTCTCCACTGCATGCAAATCTCATGAATATTCAGTGTGGAGGTCCCGAAAACCTGATTGGCTGGGGTGCCTCCAGCATCAGGTTTGGGAACCACTGATATTGGAGTTATCTGTATGGGTGCTGAGCCCTCCCCCACTTCCACTCCAAAACATGTTGCAATGGTACTCAAGACACATTTATAAGAACTAAGTGGGAAAATAAGTAGCATCAACTCTCAATTAAAGCATGGGGGGGGGGGGGGGGATGGAAACGAGAGGAGTAACCTGCACAGAGCAGCAGTTACAACCCTACATACATTATCAAAAGGACCAGATGGGCAAATGTGGCTTTCATCTATCATCTACTATGGTACATTGTCAAGGAAAAAGATTTGAACATTGACCCCCATTTGTGATTTGCCAAACAGAAACAAACAAACAAAAAAAAAGGTTTGCTATTTTTTTTTTTAATTCAGAAATGTCATGATAATTTTGGTTGCTAAGCTCTGAATTAAAAATATATATATTTTTTCAAACCAACATCCTAAGTTACAGCAGATAAAAGACCAAATGACCCATCCAGTCTGCCCAACTGAAATTCCTCCTTGTTGGTTTTTCTACCCCCCCCCCCCCCCCCACACACACACACAGTGAAATGTTGGTCCCTATGTACTAACAAACAAGGGGAGCTCATCTTACTAAGAAATGCTAAATGCAGAGAAGCCCATAGGAATAAAATAGGCTTCTTAGCATTTAGTGTGTGCTAGATACATAAGCGCACTTTAGTCAAAGGAGCCAAATGAATCTAAAATCATTTTCACTTTTGATGTATAAATATAATACTGGAAGAAATGTTTAACATACAGCTGTTGTCTTTTGTCCTTGAAAAGGTTACAAGTCTAATCGGGGCAGTATGGCTACATCGGGCTTTCAGGGGTGTCAAGATATGCTGGACATCAAGCCCTGGGTGAATAAATGTTTCAGACAGCAGCTTCATTAGTTTTAGTGGCAGCTTAAAATGATTATAGAATTTGATGTACAGGGTGGGAGGAGGGCTATGGGTGTTGAATTAAATGTGGGGCTTAAGAAAAGAAGACGCCTCAAATAGTCTAGTGCTAGGGGTGAAGGAAGTCCATGTTGTAAAAGAACTGAAATATGCCTGGGATCGATAATAAAGAGCAGAGATGAAAGGCTATTCAGTGAAGTACCAAGGGGGGGTAGTCCGCCCCGGGTGCACGCTGCTGGGGGGGTGCCGCGCGCCTGTTGGCTAAGTCCGCTTATTCCCTCCCTGCTGCTCCCTCTGCGCGGAACAGGTTACTTCCTGTTCCGGGGCAGAGGGAGCAGCAGGGAGCGAGCGGACTCGGAACCGACAGGCGCGTGGCACCCCCCAGCAGGTAAAAATGCACCCCGGGGGGGGTGTAATTTTGCCAGGGGGGGCATCGGCAATCCGGCCCGGGTGTCAGCCAGCCTAGGAATGCCACTGAGGCTATTTGCAGTTGAGGAGGTGGTGATGATAAATGCAGATGTGCACCTAAAATTCTCATACACCAACCAACATCCACCGAAAAGGGCAGAAAACCAGCGAGGAGGAATTTCAGTTGGGCAGATTGGATGGGTCACTTGGGGCCCTGTTTAGTAAGGTGTGTTAGTGTATTTTTCACGCACTAAACCTATAGGAATATTGTAGGCACGTACATGATTAACGTGTGTACATGGTTAACGGGCGTTAATGTTAACACACCTATAACGCTGCTTAGTAAACAGGAGCCTTGGTCTTTTATCTGCTGTAACTTAGTATGTTGGTGTGAAAAATATATTTTTTAGTTCAGAAGTTAGTGACCAAAACTTTTTAATCATATAATTTCTGAAATTAACCATATAGCAAACCTTTTTTGTTTGTTTGTTTCTGTTTGGCAAACCACAAATGGGGTCAAGGTTCAAATCTTTTTCCTTGACAATGTACCATAGTAGATGATAGATGAAAGCCATAGTTGCCCATCTGGTCCTTTTGATAATGTATGTAGGGTTGTAACTGCTGCTCTGTGCAGGTTACTCCTCTCTTGTTCCCCCCCCCCCCCCCCCCCCCCCATGCTTTCATTGAGAGTTGATGCTACTCATTTTCCCACCTCATTC
The DNA here is from genome assembly GCF_901765095.1 of Microcaecilia unicolor. Classification (NCBI taxonomy): domain Eukaryota; kingdom Metazoa; phylum Chordata; class Amphibia; order Gymnophiona; family Siphonopidae; genus Microcaecilia; species Microcaecilia unicolor. Next base: position 631,677,051 of record NC_044032.1, read on the forward strand.
TTATAAATTTGTCTCGCATACCATTGCAACCCATGTTGTTTTGGGGAGGGGGGATTTGGTATGAAAAAGATACTTATGCAAAAAAAAAAAATCAGTGGTCTGCCCAAGCATTTTAATTTTCTCCTGCATACGTGTGCTGTTAATTTCTTACTAAGGGCTTCTCACCAGCTCTGCTCTACTCCATAACATTGGGCTTTTATAAAGTTATCTAAAGGGCTTCTTAAGTCTCCTTCCCCTCCAATGCTGTTTGCAGTGACCATGTACCTGGGAGCTGCACTCGTATCCCATTTGTAACTGCTTACCCAGCCTGCGGGGGGCCATGGGGACCTGGGCCCTCGCAAATTGTCTGGGCCCCTGGTTTGGCTGGTGGGGTTCCCAAACCCCCGCCAGCCGAAGCTGCCTTCAGCACTGTCTCCGGCGCAGCCGCGTTCCTGCCCTGCTCTTTTTGCTCCTCCTGTCCTGCGCATGCTGACGCTCCTTTACGTGTAACTGAGAAGGAATGTCAGCATGCACAGGGCAGGAACGCGGCTGCGCCGGAGATTTTGCTAAAGAAGGTTTCATCTGGCGTGGGTTGGGGACCCCCACCAGCAAAAGTATTTGCTAGGGAAGGGGGGTGCGCGGAGGAGGCAGCGGCGGGGTGGCACTCAAAATGTGCCCTCAACCTCAGATGCTGGCCCCCTCCCACCGTAAGGTCTGGCTCTCCCCCCCCCCCCCCCGGTGTAGACATCAGGTTGTCCTTCCAGCTATGTACCCCCCCTGGTCTTTTCACTGCTCCCTTTAAAGTTGTAATCGATTTCTGTATTACTCTGCCAACACACACGTAAGCTTGTTATACCAATTAAGTTATGTGAATTTGAATCACGCTTGAAAATGGGGCTCCTGACCACCTGGAAACTGACATTCGGAAGTAAAGGGAGCTGTTTTACTAGGATGCAGTAAGTACTGCTGCATGCTTACCGTGGGCTGCGCTTAGGGGTCCTGCAGTGAATTCCAAATGTGCATGCATTAACTGTGCTAAAAATACTTTAATTTTTTTCTTTGGGGGCTCCTGCACGAATCAGCATAGCTATATTACCACGTGCTAACCGGTTAGTGCAGGGTTACTGCTTAAGCCCTTACTGCCTACAACACTAGGTCTGTAAGAGGGGGCTTTTTTACTAAGGTGTGCTAACATTTTTTAACTGGCATTAAATGCGGAGACACCCATTATGGGCATGTCACTGTTTAGAACCAGCTAAAGTTCTAGCGTACCTTAGTAAAAGACCCCTTAAGTGCTCACACTTTTTTTTTTTTTAATGGCTGTGTGCTAATAGCAGTGTTAGCAAACTAAGAGTAAGGCTCTACCATTAACATAAGCTGTTGGTGTATAATCAGTAATATAGAATAACTAGTAAAACAGGCCCGTTTCTGACACAAATGCAACGGGCGCCAGCAAGGTTTTCCTCAGAGTGTGTATGTTTGAGAGAGAGAGATGGAGTGTGTGTGTGTGAGAGAGAGAGGGAGAGAGAGAGACAGTGTGTTTGTGTCAGAGAGAGACAGAGTGTGTGACAGAGAGTGTATGTGAGAGACAGAGAGAGATGGAGTGTGTGTGTGTGAGAGAGAGAGGGAGAGAGAGAGACAGTGTGTTTGTGTCAGAGAGAGACAGAGTGTGTGACAGAGAGTGTATGTGAGAGACAGAGAGTGTGTGTGTGTGCCGGGCTCCAAGTTCCATGCCCCACTTGCTTTGGAGTGTATGTTTGAGAGGGAGTGTGTATGTAAGAGAGTGTGTGCGTGCGTGCTCTGTAAGGCTCCATCTCCTCAATTGACGACACGTAGTTCCGGAACATTGCAGGAATGCTTCAAGGCTTGAAGGCTTCACTTTCTCGGCTTCAGAATGTTGGAGATGTGTTTTATTATATAGGATGCTTATGTAGTGTTAGTGACAATAGGAGAGTGGTAGCTAAGAATATACACTGCTCCACAACTCCGCTCGACTGAGGTCTTCAAGTAATAATTGACTCAAACTGGTAACACTACATAAGCATTATTATATTATTTAAATAGCAGCGTTGGAGCATGGCCCTTGACACACAAAATGGAAAATCAGCCATTTTATTGCAATGGTACAAAAAGCCTGCGCAAGGATATTCTAAGGCCACTTTGACCATAGCTTAATCAAAGGACCCCCATAGGGTTTTAGTGGAAACGTCGGTGAGTGGTAGCTTCTCTTTAGAAGACTAACAGTAACATCTGAATATAGTTTGCAAAAGCGCATCCCAACGGCATTCAAGGTGCTCAACAAGCTGCAGCTGTTGGCCACCTTTTACTGTTGTGTTGAGGTACAAACATGGCAGTGGTGGCGCTTCAGTGGAATGTAGAACTGAGTAACTATTCTGCATCCGCCTTTCAAGTAGACTTCAGTATGGTTGCCAACTCTCTCAGTTCCCGGAAATAGATGTTTTGGCCAGTCCTGATTATGAGTTTACATCCCAAGGCCCTGTTGTGTTCCGTTGCTCCCATTGATATCAATGCTGAATGTCCCATAATGCATCCGGCTGGGTATTTGAAAATCATGGGCTAGCCTAAAATTTTTGTAAAATGTCTCTAAGACAAACTTATTTAGAAGATATGTACTTTCCAATTATTGAGTTGTAATTGTATACTAATTTTTGCTGGATATTGTAATTTTGGTCAACTGGGTTTGTTCTATATTGTAATCCACTCCAAACCTAATTAAGATGTTGAGGGGAGTATAATATTAACATATCTCTTTCCTGGAACTGGGTAAATTGGCAGCTATGAAAATAAAGTAATAAGATTTATACTTTGTTGAACGGCCTTCCTGAAATCCATTAACCCCTCTAGATTAGACCATAACAAGAGAGGAAGCCGCACAACTCTCCGCTTTGCCTGATGCAGATCATGAGACCTAATTCTGAGATGATGATAATTCTACTGTGTTCAGGTGGGCACCATCCTCCCCAAGAACCTCCCCTCTCAACGTATTATATGCAGAACTATGTGCAGGGCTTTTTTTGAGGGGGGTACTTGGGGGTACTGAGTACCGGCACCTTTTCCATTGTCTGCTAAAATTGACCCATGGTCCCCAAGCTTTAATGAAAGAGCTCAGGCTCTACATACCACTTCTGCCTTGTCATAGATTCTGTGACTGGTTGCAGGGGGCCTGGCTATTATGGGGTGGGTCCCTCATTGATCACCCCACCCCTGAAGGGTGGCCTAGTTTTTTTGCTAAAAAAAAATGCACTGACTGTGTGACATGTTTTTTCTAGTTACCTGGCTGGACTCTATCAACTGAGCAGTTAGAGTTCTGCTACTGTGGCTCCAGGTCACAAATGAGCCCAAAACTTTGCAGTTCCATGACTGACTTGTGTCCAGACACAACACTTGTTGTTCCCTCACTGTGCAGCAGCAACAGTAATTATAGCTATAATCTGTTATGACAGTCATTTGTGCCAGTTATACATTGATTGTAAGACCTTAGCAATTGTGATTTAAGAGCTTTTACTTTTTTTAGATAGGCTAGTCCCCCCCCCCCCCTTCCCCACCAAAACAAATAGTTAAATATTGCTATGTTGCCCTGCAGGTTTTCAGTTTACCAGAAGAACTAGAGAATAGCCAAACAAGCCCTTGAAGTCCTGCATCTTAACTTTTGGGGGCAGGGGTTTCTAAGAAGTGGCGGCCATAGGTGCCAACAGAGTGATTGGGGGTGCTAAACACCAATTCTTCCCCCCTCAACTCAATAAAGACATTTGGTCAATATTGGAGATGCTCAGCAACAGATAAACACGCTGTATGAAATGTTGTAAAGAGAGCAGGTGCTTGTAGCGAAACAGGTTGCTTCTTCTCTAGAACGTTAGACTAGTTTTCAGTGTCGCCGTTCTCTAGCGCTTTTTTTTATTTGTTTTGATTTAGCTTACAAACTGTAATGTGTCATTGTTTCAGAAGTGAATCTCACTTAATTTTGTACATGAGGAATCGTGTCACTGTTTTCTGTTCAATGCACTAATTTGTAATATTGTATAAATAGCTGTCTGATCAAAGTTACCAGCCTAATTGATTTAGGGACCCTTTTTACCAAGCTGCGGAAAGCACCAATGCATGCTTATTGCAGCTTAAATTGGCATACTGCAGGGCACGCTGAGGCATCCTGCAGTAAGGTGAACATAGGTTACCTAGGTGCTAAAAAAAATAGTATTTTTGGGCTGAGGGGGTGTGCCGAGGGCATGGAGAATGAGTGTGTCTGCGCTAATTGGCGCAGCTACATTGCTGCATGCTGATAGTGTTTGAGCCCTTGTCACCTACGAAGCAGGTGCTGGTAAGGGCTCACTTGCTAATTTTTGTTAATAGCTGTATGCTAATGGCAACCTTAATGCATGGCTGTTTTTATGAAAAATGGTAATCAATAGAAATAAAACATGGAAAATAAAATACCTTTTTTATTGGACATAACTTAATACATTTCTTGATTAGCTTTCGAAGGTTGCCCTTCTTCGTCAGATCGGAAATAAGCCAATGTGGTAGATGACAGTATATATAAGTGAAGCATCGAAGAATTTCAGTGACAGTCTATAACAGGGTGAGGGTGGGTAGGAGATATGCATAAAGCATTTCAGTGATAGTCTAACAGGATGGGGGTAGATAGGTGAGAGGAGGGTGACAGAGCAGTACAACTTTATGGTTTATAATGGGCTAGAAAACCCCAGATCTTTGTTAAGTCCTGTCTGTTGGGTGCGTATTGTTTTAAAGTTACCTTTCGGGATTCTTACTATGAAATCACTGGTACAGTGTTCTCGTTTTTGTAAAGTGCTGCCCCACAGGGGTGGAATCCTAGCCCATTATTTTATTTATTTATTTAAAGTATTTATATCCCACATTTTCCCACCCATGGGCAAGCCCAATGTGGCTAACAGTAATCTACAGAAATCATACAACAGTTCTACAACAACAATCAACAACATGGAAGTGAAAGAGTCAAGGGAGTAATAGCAAAGATGGGGAAATGTGGAAAGAGTAAGTTAATTCAATAGGTAAGAGATGCGGGGCGGGTCTGGAGCGTAAGCTTTTCCAAATAAGAAGGTCTTAAGATATTTTTTGAAGGTCGGATGATCAGGGGTAATTTTTTACAAATTTAGGTAGACCATTCCACATTTGTGCGCTAATATAGGAAAAGGTGGAGGCGTAGGTGGATTTATACTTGAGGCCACTATAGACTTGGGTAATGCAGATTTAAGTACAAGCGAGCAGATCTGTGTGAGTTTCGAGGTGGTAAATCATAAAGTTGTATTGCTCTGTTTGTCACCCTCCTCTCACCTATCCACCCCCATCCTGTTATGCATGGGAACATCAAAGCATTTTAGTGATAGTCTATCTCGTACCCACCCCCCACCCTGTTAGACTGTCACTGCAATGCTTTGATGTTTCACTTATATATACTGTCATCTACCACATTTGCTTATTTCCGATCTGACGAAGAAGGGCAACCTTCGAAAGATGATCAAGAAATGTGTTAAGATGATACCTTTTTTTTTTTTTTATTGGACATAACTTATTTTCTTTTCCATGTTTTATTTTGTGTTATTTCTATCAATTACCTTTAAAAGTGGACTAGCACAGCTACCACTCCTCTCTGTAAAAAAAAATTGGAAAATCGGCCATTTTCTGGCTGCAGTAGAAATGGCCTTGGGAGGGGGGAGGGGAGATCGATATGGCACCTAAAAAAAAAATCCGTGCAGAAAACATTTCTGCCTAAGCATATTCTATAAGTGGCACTTAAATTTAGGTGCAGTATGTAGAATACACTTAGTTGATATTTCAATGCTTAAAACTATGTGTCCATTTATACCAGTGAAAACATGGCATAAATCCCGGCATGTAGATTTAGGCGCAGCGGGAAATCTACACGTGTAAATTTTGTAATGCCCACAAACATCCATTTCCCTGCCCATAACTTCCCTTTTTTTGTCTGCACGTGTTCGAAGTTAGGTGCAGTTGAGTGCGTAAATTCTAATCATTGCCAATTCGTGCTCATGATTGCTTGCGTGCTGTTATCAGTGCTGTTTAGCTTATTGAGCCAATTTATGCTCATTGTTAAAAGAATCCGCTTGGATTTTGGCGTGGATCTCTAGACGTGCTACATAGAATCCGGGGGTTAGCATGGGGGCAAAAAGCCCCCATAAGGCCACTTTTTTGCTGCAGCATTGTAAAAGAGCTCCTTAATAGTTTTAAGGTGTGAGGAATTCAGGGTAGTGCTAAGAAGAAATGTATTTATTAGCTGTAAACACTTATACCTCTGTTGCATGCGTGAATCGAGTTTTGATTGAGCACAAGAAATATGTTATGACATTTTTGTTCTGAACATGGAAACTGTCTCTGGATGTTTGAGGATATGTACAGTAGCGATTAAAATTCTACTTGAGCAAGAATACTATTTTTTTTTTCAATCTAACCTCATTCTACTTTGAAAAACAATTCAGCGCATGGATGAGTGATGAGTGATATGTTCATCTATTAACCCATCACTACACTGCGAAAGCATGTCTTTTCGTTATCCATGTAATAGTTGAGGATATATTTTGTTCATTGCAGTCCTCTCGCACAGGTTACTTTTTTTTTTTTTTTTTGCCTGCTTATGTAGTGTGTGGTATGGGTTTTTTTTTTTTTTTTTTAGTATTGCTAGACATTAAGCATGTTTAACAAGTCCTTTTCTTTCCATACACAGGTGTGTACTAACCTTAACACAGGACTACTATTTAGCATTTCTATAGCGCTACAAGGCATACGCAGCGCTGCACAAACATAGAAGAAAGACAGTCCCTGCTCAAAGAGCTATGTAATAAAAGTGAGCCAAGTATAGGACAATCAAGCCATTGTGACATCACTGATGAGGTTGGCTCTTATTGGTGGACTGAGGCATTATGACATCACACTATTAGCTCTGGTTACAAGAGACTACTACTACTACTATTTAGCATTTCTATAGCGCTACAAGGCGTACGCAGCGCTGCACAAACATAGAAGAAAGACAGTCCCTGCTCAAAGAGCTATGTAATAAAAGTGAGTCAAGTATAGGACAATCAAGCCATTGTGACATCACTGATGAGGTTGGCTCTTATTGGTGGACTGAGGCATTATGACATCACAATATTAGCTCTGGTTACAAGAGACTACTACTACTACTACTACTTATCACTTCTATAGCGCTACAAGGCATACTCAGCGCTGCACAAACATAGAAGACAGTCCCTGCTCAAAGAGCTTACAATCTAATAGACAAAAAATAAATAAAGTAATCAAATCAATTAATGTGAACGGGAAGGAAGAGAGGAGGGTAGGTGGAGGCGAGTGGTTACAAGTGGTTACGAGTCAAAAGCAATGTTAAAGAGGTGGGCTTTCAGTCTAGATTTAAAGGTGGCCAAGGAAGGGGCAAGACGTAGGGTCTCAGGAAGTTTATTCCAGGCGTAGGGTGCAGCGAGACAGAAGGCGCGAAGTCTGGAGTTGGCAGTAGTGGAGAAGGGAACAGATAAGAAGGATTTATCCATGGAGCGGAGTGCACGGGAAGGGGTGTAGGGAAGGACGAGTGTGGAGAGATACTGGGGAGTAGCAGAGTGAGTACATTTATAGGTTAGTAGAAGAAATTTGAACAGGGTGCGAAAACGGATAGGGAGCCAGTGAAGGGTCTTGAGGAGAGGGGTAGTATGAGTAAAGCGACCCTGGCGGAAGATGAGACGGTGTTTTTTTTTTTTTTTTTTTTTTTAAAGACTTGATACACAAAACTCTGCTAATTGGTTTGCCTCCCATTCTGTATCAATACGTGCTGCCCTATTTTTCTACTTGGGAACTCTGATCTGCCACACAGCACCTTCTCAACGCTCCCACACCTTACCATTAGCTACTTTTAGAAAACATTGTATATGGCCCTGTTCCCTGAAATTTGCTCCCCATTACCCAGGTAACAAAAATTCACTCAATGAATGTTAACTCAATTCACAAAATAGATTGACCTCAATACCATAAAGGAATGGTGAGGGGAAAAGACCTCAGATGACTGTGGTATCCTTACAGATGCCAAATACTATAAAATCACAGCATCCAAGCCACAGTTCACAACGTCTATCATTGGTCATAACCCCACACCATCACCACCACACCAATAGCCTTTTTTGTTTATGAAAAAAAAAATCCTTAATGGTGCAGAACAATCCCATCAAAAATTGTACAGTGACACTTAGGCAACCCAGTCAAAAGGGAATTGAAAGTTGAACTTAGCTTATATAGCAGTCAAAACATTGAACTTCACATGTATAGCCATCTAAACCAGTAAGATCCTGGTCCCAAAGGGGACCCGTTTCACCAGGCGGCTTCCTCAGGGGACTGAATACTGCGAGACCTTCTTTGATGTAATACTGCCTGTTCAACTGCGCAGCTCTGGCAGCGATTCATTACCCTTCATAGTAGACAGAAACAAAAAAAGCGCCCCTCTCTCCTTCCTCCCTTCGTGCGGGCACACTAGGCATACCTTTCCTGGCAGCCAATAAATGGACTGCCACCACTCCCAACATCTTGCTCTGAGCAGCATGCTGAAATTTCTCACATATGCTGGAGAAGTCCCAGCCTGCTGCCCAGAGCTGGAAACAAGGAGCGGGGAGCAGCAGTAGTCTATTTACTTGGCTGGCAGGGCTCAGCATCCCCACCAGCAAAGTAAAAGAGAATTCAGCAGGGGGGCCCAAGCCTACATTTTGGGAGCCAGTTGTTAAAGTAGCCATGGAGGGCCCTACTTTAACAACCGGCTCCCAAAATTCTTAAAAAAACTTAACAACCGGCTCTTGCGAGCCTGTGAGAGCCTGCTTCAGCACACCACTACATACAACCACCTTACATAAGTGCTTCCCAAGCTTACTCAGCAGTCTTAGCAATGCTATGTTGACTGGCAGCTGCTGCCAGTCAACATAGCATTGCTAAGACTGCTGAGTAAGCTTGGGAAGCACTTATGTAAGGTGGTGGTCTTTTTTTTTTTTATCTGCTTTTTTTTCTTTTGGTTTGTTACCCTTCATAGTATACAGTCCCACTCAGAGTTTAAGGCTGCCCTTAAAACCCTACTTTACAAACAACTCCTCGATTTGATTAATACACACACAAAATTATCCAGGGTCATCTTGTCGCAGGAGGAGTGTGAAAGATTGCAAGAAGACCTCATGAGACTGGTGGATTGGGTGTCCAAATAGCAGATGAAGTTCAACGTTGACAAGTGCAAAGTGATGCATGTGGGAAGGAGGAACCCTAATTACAGCTATGTCATGCAAGGTTCCACTTTATTTTATTTTTGTTACATTTGTACCCCACGCTTTCCCACTCATGGCAGGCTCAATGCGGCGGGCAATGGAGGGTTAAGTAACTTGCCCAGAGTCACAAGGAGCTGCCTGTGCCAGGAATCGAACTCAGTTCCTCAGGACCAAAGTCCACCACCCTAACCACTAGGCCACTCCTCCACTCCTTTAGGAGTTACGGACCAAGAAAGGGTTCTGGGAGTCATCGTGGATAGGGTGTTGAAATCTTCAGCTCAATGTGCTGTGGCGGCTAAGAAGGCGAACAGAATGTTGAGCATTATTAGAAAAGGGATGGAAAACAAGCATGAGGATGTTATAATGCCGTTATATCACTCCATGATGCGACCGCACCTGGAGTATTGTGTTCAGTTCTGGTCGCCGCATCTCAAAAAAGATATAAAGGAATTGGAGAAGGTGCAGAGAAGGGCGACAAAAATGATAAAAGGGATGGGACAACTACCCTATGAGGAGAGGTTAAGAAGGCTAGGACTCTTTAGCCTGGAGAAAAGGCGGCTGAGGGGTGATATGATAGAGGTCTACAAAATAATGAGTAGGGTAGAGCGGACAGATGTGAAGCGTTTGTTTACGCTTTCTAACAATAATAGAACCAGGGGACACAAGATGAAATTAGAATGTGGTAGGTTTAAAACAAATCGGAAAAGTTTTTCTTTACTCGGCGCGTAGTTAGACTCTGGAACTCATTGCCGGAGAAGGTAGTGACAGCAGCTGGTCTTGCTGAGTTTAAGGGGGGTCTGGACAGATTCCTGAAGGAAAATTCCATTGATCACTATTACATTTTGGATTTTTGCCAGGTTCTTGGGGCCTGGATTGGCCGCTGTCAGAGACAGATTGCTGGGCTTGATGGACCTTTGGTCTTTTCCCAGCGTGGCAGTGCTTATGTCACTCATATTTTGAAACAGGAGACAGACATAGCCTACTGGAAAACCCTGCCACCTCTTCTCTTAAAGGACTATCAGTCCTTATCCCCTTGCTCTTTATGACATTTGTATCCCACATTACCCCAGCAACCTGAGTTCAATGTGGCTAACCATAGAGTGACATCACATCCTACAGAACAGAAGTACATAAGTAATGCCATACTGCGAAAAGACCAAGGGTCCATCGAGCCCAGCATCCTGTCCACGACAGCGGCCAATCCAGGCCAAGGGCATCTGGTGAACTTCCCAAACGTACAAACATTCTATACATTTTATTCCTCGAATTGTGGATTTTTCCTAAGTCTATAATACATAGTAATTACAAGAGAAAGTAAAAAAAACAAGCAAACAATACAGAACAATGCAAACAAAAATTCAGTAACCAGACATTGACTAGGCAGGGAGATCAATATCCACGCCTAAAATTTCCAGAAGAGGAAAGTTTTAAAACATTTTACAGAATATCACACTGACCCCTAATGACTGCGGCAAGGAGTTCCCACATTTCGTGCTCTGGTAAGCAAATTCCACTGCAAGAACTAATTTCTAAATGATTTTTCTTAGTGAAGCACTAGATAATCTGTAGCCCCGAGAACAGCATTATGTGATGGAAGATCAACAAGAAATAACATATAGCCAGGGCCCATATCCATACAATATTTGGTAGATAAGAACACAAAGCTTAAAAGTGACCCTTTTTATGTTTCAATATTTTTATTGACAATTCCAAGCAAATACATCCAAAACTGTGCTTATACAGGTGTATATATATGTGAAAGTATACACAGTAGAATTAAATGTTACCTTCTGTCATCAACTTTTTTTTAACAAGTATAACCCCACCTCCTCCCTGCAATTATTTTATACTTCCAGCTGCTTATTGATGACAAAAACTTAACACCTACAATCTTGTTCAAAATGCACTACAATAAAGCAGAGTTTCAAGCCTTATGTTGTCGTAATTTGGTCTTTTATCCCTTACACCTGTCCCCCCCCCCCCCCCAGACTTGTGTTCTTATAGAAGGTGACCCTTACTTTTATTGGGAGCCAGTGCAGCTCAGATAGCAGCGGAGCTACCCTCTCAAAATGCAAAACTTTACAGACAGGCCGAGCGGCAGTGTTTTGAGCAGTTTGGAGTTTTCTTAGCAGCAGTTCCCTGCAACCAGCATCAATTGCATTGCAATAGTCTGTGGCAAAACAAGCGTCTGCAGTAAGAGTCTGAAGGTCACGGTAGGGAAGATGGGATTCCCCATGCAATTTTTGCTTGTTATGGCCAGCATGTTTGCTTCCTTTTCCAAAAAAATCAAAATATCATTGCATCACTTAAACATAAATAACAGTCTAGTTCATTAACAGGCTTCAAAGTTTGTACCCATCCCCACCCCATCTCCATGGGATCTGTCCCTGCCCCATCCCCCGTGGTTACTGCGGGTCCCCGTCTCCATGTCATTCTCTAGTCCTGAAGTGTATTTCTCCTATTTGGCCAGCTGGTGCTGTTTCTTTGTTGTAAAGCTGTTACAGATAAATGAATGCTCTTTTCTTTAGTTTAACACAAACAGGAAGCAAGGCGCAGTATATTTTTTAAATGGTGTGTGCTGGGCTCTGATTGGCCTGGAGTTTGACACTAACTAGCAGTTACTGGTTTGGAGTTCCATCCTAGCCAGAAAGAAAAGAGCAGGATCTCTTTGCAGAGGCACAGTGAACAATTATATGTCCTGATCTTCCCAGGTACTTTTTAGAAAGTAAACAAATGTTTAGTTTTCTAGTTGGTTTTTCAGTTACCTGTCATTGTTTGCTGATTGCACATTTTCTGTCCACTGTTCAAGTTCTGAGAATTAACACGTTTGTTTGTTTGCCCTGCCTGTCTGGGCTGATAAAGAATCCTAGAGGTTTTTGTATTGGGTCTGTGAGTGCTTTCTGGGAATTGTGGGATCACTGGGAGTGTGGCTCCGGTAACCTAGAAAGCACTGGGGATAATTTGAGAGTCAGTTGTGACCTAGTGGGTGGGAGGAGGGTGCTAGTGTGCAGGCAGACCTCAGCTGTTCTGGGGATAGACCCTCTAAGTGGCCATGGGGTAACCCCAGGTGGGTGACTAGGTGTTTCATGACAGACATGTTCTTTTTTTTCTTTTTGTGGCAGAAGTGGGATTGTCAGACTCAGTTTGTGGCATGAGGGTCACCATCCACTGAGTGGTTCAGAGTCTTTTTTTTTTTTTTTTTTTTAATCTGTAACCTACAGATCCAGAGCACAATACAAGTGCAGCAGTAACAGGGTCCATTTCCTGTTGTTGTTTTTTTTTTTTTTGGGGGGGGGGGTTGGTAGTGTGAGGAGATTAGCAGTGTGCTGGTGGCAGTGGCCAGAAGACACTGAAGATGTCTGACCTAACACAAGAGCAACCAGATGGCCTCAACGGGGAAGGAGCTGCAGGAGCAGCCTGGGCAGAGTTCTGGATGGAGAGCAGACTCCCTTGTGGGCAGCGGCCCATGAGTTGGCAGAGCCGGATTCCACACCAGCTGAGATCTGGAAGACCTACATGCTAGAGCAACAGCAGCTAGACCAGCTGCGGCAAGAGGGAACGGGAAGAGCGACAGTGGCTAGACCAGCTGCAGCGAGAAGAAAGGGACCGGAAAGAGAGGCAACAGCAAGAGGAACAGGAAGAGTGACAGCAACTCCTAGCATTTCCTAAAATCAAGCTTTTTATTGTAGTTACAACAACCAGAAAATACAAGGATTTTCATAATATACAAAAGTACCCATAAGAAAGTAAAATTCCTCTTTCCTTACAAACATTAGGGCAGCAAACATATATTAGTGAGGTCTTATTCCTACCAGTGCTGGTTACACATAGGCTGAACCTGGAAGAGAGGGATTGCCTAACAGTGCTCCTATATGGTTTGCATAGCAATATACAGAGGTTTAAACCACCTTTTCATGCATATAACTTATGCCACGCCTAGGATCTCAAACCCTTTTCCTAGTTCAGCCCACCAGTACTGTCCCTTGGAGTCACGTCTGTGGCCGTGACCCCTCTCAGACTCACCTTATTTCCGGCGGTCAGCTTCTGAGCTGGCTCCTGTCTGTTTTTCCTGAGTTAGTTCTGTCTCTGTGTGCTGTTTCTCGTTCCAGACTTCAGCCTAGTCCAGTTCGGATCTTCCAGCCTGCCAGCCTTGCTTGGCTTGTTTGAGCCTGCACAGCACCCGTAGTTGCCTTGTGATTGCTGCAGCTTGAATCTCAGCTGCTGCTGGGCTTATTAGCCATTTGGAAACTCTCTGCTTTGCCTTTGCATCGCCTAAGGCCCTGGTTTGTTGGTGCTTGCTGCACTTCTGCCTAGTCCAGTTTATAGTCTGTATTCTTGCCTGATTCTAGTTTAGTCTTTGTGTAGCTTCTTGTACTTTATTACTTGTTTCCCAGTCTTGTTTCTTGTTTGTATGTCTTTGTCTAGTTCTAGGTTGTCTGTGTTTCTTGTTCAGTGGCTGCCTGGCAGCTTTCAGTTCTGTCCCTTGTCTGTCTGAGAGTCCTAGTCTAGTATTCTGTCTAGCCTCCCTGTGTGCTCTAGTCCCTGTGTGTATCCTGCTGGTATCCAGTTCCAGCCCGGTCGAGTAAGTCCTGCCGGCTACCTGCACTCAGGGGCTCAACTCCTGAGGAACGGTGGTCAAGTGAGGGTGAAGTCTAGCTGGCCCTGTCAGAGTTCTGCTTTATCCCTGTGTGGGTGGTTTTGCCTGCCGCTGGCGCTCCTCGGCAGGGCCCAAGGGCTCACAACCCTAGTTCCTACTTTTTTAAAACGTGACACTTGGGTTACAAAGCTCTGCATATAGAGGTTTCTCCCCAACTATTTTTTTTTTATTTGATACATTTGTATCCTCACATTTTCTCACCTTTTTTTTTGCAGGTTCAATGTGGCTTACATTGTACCGTAGAGGCATTCGCCATCTCCGGCATAAAAACAGATACAAGGAGTTAATGTGGTCGGATAAGGTTCATGTGTTGTGAACTACAAGGGGAAGAGTTATATATAGTCTGTTACAAGCTTTGGTTTCATTGAGTAGTGGAGTATAGGTACTTAAGTTGGATCAGTGGGGTATGCCTTTTTGAACAGGTAGGTTTTTAGTGATTTCTGGAAGTTTAGGTGGTCGTACGTTGTTTTCACGGCTTTTGGTAGTGCGTTCCACAGTTGTGTGCTTATGTAGGAGAAATTTGATCCATAAGTAGATTTGTATTTGAGACCTTTGCAGAGTGGGTAGTGGAGATTTAGGTAAGTTCGTGTTGATCTGGTTGCATTTCTTGTTGGTTTGTTGTTTGCTTCCCCCCCTCCCCCCCAACTTTCTTCCAGGTTCTCTTTCAAGACTGCAATAAAATCCTTTATAATTTTCTTTCCCAGACCCCCACTTCCAAGGCTGTAACCACTTTCCCAAAGGCTTTTCTCTCCCAGCCTCTTTACCTTCCTGGTAGATTCAATGCTTTAGGGTCTATCCACTACCCAAGGAATTTCAGCCTATGTGTGCTCTGTCTCTCTTCTTCAAATACTGCCTGCAGCATGTGGTTCAAACCACAACCTCTTGCTTCTGCCCAGGCAGCTAATGAGTTAACTGCGCCAGCTGGGGAGAGACCAGCTCCTGGACCACCTGTCCCCAGAGGCTCTACTTTCTGTTCCCAGCTGGCTGCTGTAGGTACCTTCTCCATGCTGCTTCCTGTCACTAACCCCCCCCCCCCCCCCCCCCCCCCCATGCATTCTGCTGTACTACTACTACTACATGGAGCTCCTTGGATGTACACAAAAAAAGCAAACAGGTAAGGATATATTACTGAATGAATATATATATATATATATATATATATATATATATATATATACTAGTAAGAAAAGGCCCGTTTCTGACACAAATGAAACGGGCGCTAGCAAGGCTTTCCTCGGAGTGTGTATGTTTGAGAGCGTGTATGTGAGAGTGACTGTGTGTGATAGAGAGAGTGAATGTGCGAGTGTGTGTGTGAGAGAGAGAGAGGGAGAGAGTGAGTCTGGGTGCGAGTGTGGGTGAGAATGAGAGTGTGTGCAAGTGCGTGTGTGAGAGAGAGAGAGAGAGAGAGAGAGAGTGTGTTTCGCACAGATACAGTGTGTGCGAGAGAGTGTGTGTGAGACGCAGACTCTCTGTGAGACTGAGTGTATGAGACCAAGAGAGTGTGTGAGTGACTGTGTGACACATAGAGAGTGAATGTGATACAGTGTGAGACACAGTGTGTGAGAGAAAGTGTGTGTGAGAGAGAGAAAGACACCGACTGTGTGAGAGAGAGAGAGTGTGTGTGTGTGTGACAGAGATACCTCCCCCCTCCCCTCTCTGGTGTCAGGTCCCCCCTCCCTCCCTCTGGTGTCTGAGTGTTATTGTGCAGGATGCTGAGCTCTGGCTGTGCTTCAAGGAACTGACCAATCCTATTTAATAGAATGCACCTCCAACATTCTGAAGCCGAGAAACCTCGTGTGGTTGGTCACTTCCGCTTGTGACGAACCCGGCAGTACGTGATGTCAATTCAGGAGATGGATACAGAGAGCAAGAATGCCTCAGCCATGCAGTCAGCTTCAGAATGTTGGAGGTGCATTTTATTATATAGGATATTTTTATTTATTTATTTTTAACTCCCCTAGGAATAGAGGGTTTCTCAAGTGATCACAAGGTTTAAATTCTTATCTCTTGGCTCTCAGGAGCTTTAACCCAGTTTGCTTGTCATACTGCTCACTGCTGCCCCCCTCCCACCTGCTTAGTGTCGTTGCCACCGCGGTGCTGCCCCCTCACCAGGGACAATATCTTTCTTGTCTTTCCTTCCTCCCCGCTGCTGGGTTCCTGTGGGTAGCCGGCAGCATAAAACATGAAGCAGCTTACCTCTGTCTGTCCTCCAAAGTGTTTCCTTTGCTGTGTGCCCTGCCCAAGGAGGTTTGATTGAGAACCTCATTGGTACTGCCTGTACAGACACAGGAAGTTGTGTCAGAGGAGGTGGGACAAATCAGAGGGAACATGTCCAAAGCCAACAGTAGAGTACAGGGTAGTCTGCAGGAACATTGCTGAGGGTAGGAGAGAAAGGTGAGAATACTGAACTATGCATGGGCAGGGGGAGAATTTAATGCTGGTTTGCATTAGCAAGGTTTATGGCCGGGGCCCCCTTTGGAGGCTGGGCCTGAGGGAATCTTGCCCCCCCCCCCCTTTTTGGCGGCCTTACTCTCTGTTATGCGTATTATACCTACCTGTGTATTTAGTGCTATATACTCTAATTATCCCATCTTATTTTTTAGGCTTTTAGCACTTGTATGTACATACTATAAATTTGTGTTTTTTTTCCTTGCATCTATAAGCTGCTTACAAGTTGACAGGGATAATTTGCATCATTTACTCACTTCTCCCATTAAACACTGGCTTTTTCACCATTATTGAAATCTCTCTATTGAGATTCCCTAGAGATCCTGTTTCAATAGTATCCTTCAACGATACTCCATACCCAACCATGTGCTCCTGGGTTACCAGTGGTGTTCCCAGGTTGGCTGACACCTTGGGTGGATTGCCAATGCGCCCCCCCCCCAGGTGCAGCACGACCCCCCCCCCCGGGTGCATTTTTACCTGCTGGGGGGGGGGGGTGCCGTGCGCCTGTCTGCTCCGAGTCTGCTCGTTCCTTGCTGCTCCCTCTGCCCCGGAGCAGGAAGTAACCTGTTCCGAGCAGAGGGAGCAGCAGGGAGGGAACGAGCGGACTCGGCCAACAGGCGCGCAGCACCCCCCCAGCAGCGTGCACCAGGGGTGGACCGCCCCCACCGCCCCCCCTTGGTATGCCACTGTGGGTTACTGTCAGCTTTCTCCTCCATTTTCCCCTCATTTTAGTTTAAAAGCTACTCTCTCTCCTTTTTAAATGTTAGCAGTGCCAGCAGCCTGGTTCCATCAGTTAAGGTGGAATCCATCCTTTCGGAACAGGCTCCCCCTTTCCCAAAATGTTGCCCAGCTCCTATCAGATCTAAATCCCTCATCATCCCTGCACCATCGTCTCAACCATGCATTGAGACTTCAGAGGGCTGTTTGCCTCTTGAGTCCTGCGCATGGACCAAGGAGCATTACTAAAAATGCTACCCTGGAGGATCTGGATTTCAGCTTTCTACCTAAGAGCCTAAATTTGGCTTCCATAACCTCCCTCCCACATTTTCCTATGTCATTGGTATCCACATGTATCAAGACAGCTGGCTCCTCCCCAGCACTATCTACAATCCTATCTAGGTAATGCTAAATCAAAATTGCATAGGTTTTACTTTAGTGAACAGTTGAATATTTGTTGTGGTTGTAGCATTTTCTGCACTCTTATCAGATGAAATTTTGGATGACCTTGAGTTTTTTATATATTCAACCAAATTTGATAGCGTTAGCCACTAGGTGGCAGTCAAGTATAGTATGACAATGTATATTATCTATAGCGGTGTCACTTGGGAGCAACTTCAGGAAAAATGTGTGTTTTATTTTTTTTTTTTAGGTGGTGGAAGGCGGGATGGGTTAGAAAATTTATAGCTTGTTAATGATGGTCTCTACCCCTAGTGGGAGTAGTGATAGAACCAGAACTCATTCTTGGGGGAAGGAGGAAAGGTAAAGGTGAACATGGGTGGGCACTAGGCATATATGAGTCACTTTAGCTATACTCTTGCCAGTCAGTCTTGCCACAATTAATATGCACGAGAGAGAGTTCCATATAATGGATGTTGGCTATATGCAAATTTATCTTGTGCATGTTCATTGTGGTGATCCTGAAAACCGGACCTGGGTAGGTGTGCTTCCAGGTTGAGAAGCAGTGCCTTACAGAATACCAGACAACAGATTTCAAGGTAGTCTGCAGTGGCTGTCGTGTATTTATTTATTTATTTGTAACATTTATACCCCGCACTTTCCCACTCAATAGCAGGTTCAATGCGGCTTACATAGTAAATCATGTTAACAAAGTGATATAAAATGGATGCAGCTATGATATTGTAAGTAAAGAGGAAATTGTTTATGTGTGGATATGTAAGATGGGCAAAAAGGAGGATGGAAGAGTTAGGGGAATGGTAGGAGGGAGTGTAAGGAATTAACATGTAGTTTAGTATGGGAAAATGATAGGGAGGGATAGGAAGGGGATGTATTAGATTGTGTAGGGAGGGGTAGAAAGAGGGATATACTAGTCCCGTACTAAATAAGGTCTTGTAAATTTAATTTAGTTTAATTAGTGTAGGCTTGCTTGAAAAGGTAAGTTTTTAGTAGTTTTCGGAAAGGTAGAAGGTCATTGATTAATGTATCATTTTAAACTTCGTGGCTTCAAGAAAAATTTTCAGCTGTATTTAAAGAAGCAGCAGGAGGCAGTATCCCAAGAGCAACCTTTCAATACCTAATACAAGCAATGGTCCTAAGCCATGCAGATTATTGCAACGGAATTTATGCGGGCTGTAAAGAACAACTCATTAAAAAAACCTCCAGCCTGCCCAAAATACAGCAGCCAGGCTGATATTCAGCAAAACACACTTCAAAAGTGCCAAATCCCTCTGAGAAAAGCTGCATTGGCTCCCAATCAAAGAATGGATCATCTTCAAAATCTGCACCTTAGTCCACAAAATCTTTTAGTCCCAGAATACATGACAGACCTCATAGACTTACCAATAAGAAACAAAGTCAGATCATCAAGATCCGACCTAAAAACTAAAAACCAACCTCTTCAAAAGGCCTACCCCAACGACCCCACATAACCCTCTTCACCTACCAACACAGCACGACTATGATTGAACAGGACAACACGCAATCTTCATCCATTCCGACCCTCCACTTATAGCTCATACGATCACTATACAACTTTGTATTTGTTATCCACCGACTGGGCAAGCGCCTTTGACGGTACTATGTAAGCCACATTGAGCCTGCAAATAGGTGGGAAAATGTGGGGTACAAATGCAACAAATAAAGAAACCCGGCAATTCTGTTCCTCGAGTGCCACAGGTAGATCAGGTTTTCAAGATCTCTGCAATGCTTTGCATACAATGGTGGTGGTGCATGCAAACGTGTCTTATGCGTATCCATTGTGGATATCCTGAATACCTCCTGACCCACCTGTGGCACTCGAGTACCAGAGTTGTTTATCCCTACCATGTACTAACTCAAACCTGACCAAGTACAATTCTGCTTTATTTTATTTGTTTTAAAAGTAGGGCATAGCAGCACTTCCATAGTAGTGAAACAAAACGTGGAAGACTCCAAAGTTTCAAGAAAACCAGAAGTTCAAATTCTTCAGAAATATAAAAAGGTTTTTTTCTCCAGCAAAACAGTACAGGATGCTTTGGTGAATCTGACTCAACACGGGCCATGTTTTGGCAACAAGCCTTCATCAGGGTTTTGAGCTATTAAACAAGCAAAACAGAATGAAAATACATATAACAAATGTGATAATGTACAATAAAATGAATTAAATAAAATGATGTGCTAATAGTGCAAATGATAAATATATATAAAAAATTTGGTTAATAACAAAGAAAAATAGATGGAAATTTTAACACTAAAATGGTAAGAAAGTGATATCGTAACTATAAAATAAATAACGAGAGTGTAATAGATCAAATAACTAAAAGATAAAAACATGAACTACTCTAAAACTAGGAGATTACAAGAGAACAAAATGTCATCAGGGAAATAATGCAAAAAAAAGAGAAATAGTGCCAACAATTAATGATATATATATATCATATGTCTTTATGCCTTTTTATTGCCCTCTAAGCTCCCATTGTTTCCTTTCAATGTTTATGCTCCAGTGTTACATTCCTTAACGACACTTCAGTTGTTTCGCATAATTCTGCACAATGTAATCCATAACCAATCTGTAACAAATTGTATTTCCAACATTTAACTCGTATTGTAAGCCACACTGAACCCGCAAAAAGGGGGGAAAATGTGGGATACAAATGCAATAAATAATAATAATAAATAACAAACCAAAGGAATAGAATATGTTAAAATACCTGTAGATAATGCGATATGAGGAGACTATCCTAACAAAAACAAACAGTAAATGCAATAAAAAATTATACAATAGTCAAAATAAAAAAAAAAAAAGAAAACATCTAAAATATTAACCATGCAGGGATGCTGAGTGTTGCAAAAGGAAAATACAGCAGAGACGCTATAAGAGTGAACTAAAACACAGGCAATCTGTAACTGAAAGAGTTTTTTTTTTTTTTTTTTTTTTTTAATGTTAAAAGAACCATTCAAACCAAGAGCAATGTGGCACTACATTCATAGAAGTCAATGGGGTATTAGGAATATGAATACTTAAAATAGCTAAATAAATTGGAAGCCGCCTTACTTTCTTGGAGAATATAAATGTCAAAACACTGGGCAAACAGAAGCACTTTGACCCATCAGCGCTAAAACATACAAAAAAATATGTATATGAGCAACAATACATCAGGTAGAGAAACTTAGGGCTCTGTTTACTAAGCTGTGCTGAGTAGGCATGCTAAAAATTAGCGTGCACTGATGATACACACATAATGGTTGTCTCATTCCCTTTCCTCCTTTCCTGAAGTTACTACTGAGGAAACTACACTTCTCCTTTCTTCCTCAAAATGTACCACCTGTTCCTCTGATCCCATTCCCACCCACCTTCTTAATGCCATCTCTCCTGCTCTTATTCCTTTTATCTGTCATATTCTCAACCTCTCACTTTCCACTGCGACTGTCCCTGCTGCCTTTAAACATGCTGTGGTCACACCTCTCCTTAAGAAGCCTTCACTCCACCCTACTTGTCCCTCTAATTACCGACCCATCTCCCTCCTTCCTTTTCTCTCCAAATTACTTGAGCGTGCTGTTCACCGCCGCTGCCTTGATTTTCTCTCCTCACATGCTATTCTTGACCCATTACAATCTGGTTTTCGCCCTCTCCACTCAACCGAAACTGCGCTTACTAAAGTCTCCAATGACCTATTACTGGCTAAATCCAGAGGTCAATATTCCATCCTCATTCTTCTTGATCTTTCCGCTGCTTTTGACACTGTCGATCACAGCATACTTCTCGATACCCTGTCCTCACTTGGATTCCAGGGCTCTGTCCTTTCCTGGTTCTCTTCCTACCTCTCCCTCCGCACCTTTAGTGTTCACTCTGGTGGATCCTCTTCTACTTCTATCCCTCTGCCTGTCGGTGTACCTCAGGGTTCTGTTCTTGGTCCCCTCCTCTTTTCTATCTACACTTCTTCCCTTGGTTCATTAATCTCATCCCATGGCTTTTCCTACCATATCTATGCTGATGACTCCCAAATCTACCTTTCTACCCCTGATATCTCACCTTGCATCCAAACCAAAGTTTCAGCGTGCTTGTCTGACATTGCTGTCTGGATGTCTCAACGCCACCTGAAATTAAATATGACCAAAACCGAGCTTCTCATTTTCCCCCCCAAACCCACCTCCCCGCTCCCCCCCGTTTTCTATTTCTGTTGATGGCTCTCTCATTCTCCCTGTCTCCTCAGCTCGAAACCTTGGGGTCATCTTTGACTCTTCTCTCTCCTTCTCTGCTCATATCCAGCAGATTGCCAAGACCTGTCGTTTCTTTCTTTACAACATCCGTAAAATCCGCCCCTTTCTTTCTGAGCACTCTACCAAAACCCTCATCCACACCCTTGTCACCTCTCGTTTAGACTACTGCAATCTGCTTCTTGCTGGCCTCCCACTTAGTCACCTCTCCCCTTTCCAGTCGGTTCAAAACTCTGCTGCCCGTCTCGTCTTCCGCCAGGGTCGCTTTACTCATACTACCCCTCTCCTCAAGACCCTTCACTGGCTCCCTATCCGTTTTCGCATCCTGTTCAAACTTCTACTAACCTATAAATGTACTCACTCTGCTGCTCGCCAGTATCTCTCCACACTCGTCCTTCCCTACACCCCTTCCCGTGCACTCCGCTCCATGGATAAATCCTTCTTATCTGTTCCCTTCTCCACTACTGCCAACTCCAGACTTCGCGCCTTCTGTCTCGCTGCACCCTACACCTGGAATAAACTTCCTGAGCCCCTACGTCTTGCCCCATCCTTGGCCACCTTTAAATCTAGACTGAAAGCCCACCTCTTTAACATTGCTTTTGACTCGTAACCACTTGTAACCACTCGCCTCCACCTACCCTCCTCTCTTCCTTCCCGTTCACATTAATTGATTTGATTTGCTTACTTTATTTATTTTTTGTCTATTAGATTGTAAGCTCTTTGAGCAGGGACTGTCTTTCTTCTATGTTTGTGCAGCGCTGCTTACGCCTTGTAGCACTATAGAAATGCTAAATAGTAGTAGTAGTAGTTAGCGTGCCTACAACGTGGCTTAGTAAACAAGGCCCTTAATATCACAAG
Source organism: Microcaecilia unicolor (assembly GCF_901765095.1). Taxonomy (NCBI): domain Eukaryota; kingdom Metazoa; phylum Chordata; class Amphibia; order Gymnophiona; family Siphonopidae; genus Microcaecilia; species Microcaecilia unicolor. The sequence continues at coordinate 631,699,665 of NC_044032.1, forward strand.
TCAAAATGCTAAATACACAATGAGGGGAATAATCGAACAGCGCTGGCGAAATAGATTGCCAGCGATCTATTTTTGCGGCGCCACAAATGGCTGGCTGGAACCATATTATCAAAAAAGATGGCCGGCCATCTTTTATTTCGATAATAAGGTTTGGACCGGCCAAATGCCTGAGTTCGCCGGGTTTGAGATGGCCGCTTTTGTTTTTTAGCAATAATGGGAACTAAAAGTGGCCATCTCAACCCCAGCTAAATCCAAGGCATTTGGTCATGGGAGGAGCCAGCATTTGTAGTGCACTGGTCCCCCTGACATGCCAGGACACCAACCGGGCACCCTAGGGGGCACTTCTAAAAATTAAAAAAATATATATATACAAATAGCTCCCAGGTGCATAGCTCCCTTACCTTAGATGCTGAGCCCCCCAAATCCCCCCCCAAAACCCGCTCCCCCACAACTCTACACCATTACCATAGCCCTTATGGGTGAAGGGGGGCACCTACATGTGGGTACAGTGGGTTTTGGGGGGGGGTTTGGAGGGCTCAACATTTACCACCACAAGTGTAACAGGTAAGTGGGGGATGGGCCTGGGTCCGCCTGCCTGAAGTCCACTGCAACCAACAAAAACTGTTCCAGGGACCTGCATACTGCTGTCAGGGAGCTGGGTATGACATTTGGGGCTGGCATACAGGCTGGCAAAAAGGTTTTTATTTTTATTTTTTTAGTGTGGGAGGGGGTTGGTGACCACTGGGAGAGTACGGGGCGGTCATCCCCCATTCTCTCTGGTAGTCATCTGGTGAGTTGGGGCACCTTTTTGAGGCTTGGTCGTGAAAATAAAAGGACCAGATAAAACCGGGGAAATACTCATTAGCGCCACTTTTGTTTTTTCCATTATGCGCTGAAGCTGGCCATCTGGTAGCCACACCCATGGCCCGCCCATATCCCGCCTTCACTACTCCACTGACACGCCCCCTTTAACTTTTGCCGACTCGGCGACGGGAAAGCGGCGATGGTGTCAAGGGGGTTTCGATTATTCCGATCTGGCCGTTTTTGAGAGATCGCCGGCCATCTCCCAATTTGTGTCGGAAGATCACCAGCGATCTCTTTCGAAAACAAACCAGGGAATACTGATCACACCTTTACAGATGCAAACCAAATGGGGATAATAAACCTCTCGAACCATCAATTATCACAACATGAGGTCTCTGTGCTCTCAAAAGGGCTCTCATTCTGCCCATCTAGTAAACTAGATGAAATCCAACTATACTCAGACCTAGAAGAATTCTTTAGAAAAATGCGCCTTAAAACACATTTCTATAATAAAGGGACACCAAACAGACAGGAGTACAGTCTTAATCAAAAGAACACTTATTTCACCCCACAGGAGGGACAAAACTATAAGCTGGATAATTACATAGAAAGTGTCAGACATAGGGTGAAATCCCAACTTTCCAACAAACAAAAGAGAATCCTGTACAATCTTACCCCACCAGAAAGAGCGGCCATAAGAACCCTACAAACTAACGAACGCATTATCATCAAACCCGCAGACAAAGGAGGCGCCTTGGTAATTATGGACATACAAAAATACATTGAAGAGGGGCACAGACAGCTCTCAGACAATAAATACTACAGAAAACTAACTGAGGACCCCACACAGGATTACACAAAACAGCTGAAATACCTTATCAAAACATTTCCTACACAAGCGCAACCTCGCCTGAAGAAACTCATACCAAACCAGCCTGTGGTGGGCACATTCTACATGTTACCCAAGATCCACAAACCGTGAAACCCTGGCAGACCAATCATATCAGGTATTGGCACACTCACGGAAGAAATATCTGGATTCATAGAGGGAATTCTGATACCTCTCGTAAACAAAACTAACAGCTTCATACAAGACACCACAGACTTTCTGAATAAATTGAAAAATATCAAGCAACTACCACCTAACACCCTTCTGGTCACTATGGATGTAGAATCACTATACAGCAACATTCCACATGCGGATGGCATAGCTGCATGTGGAAGACTCCTAAAAAAATCCACACTGGACCATCAATACTCACCAGAAACTATTACAAAATTAATCAAATTCATTTTAACTCACAACTACTTCCGCTTTAACAATTATATCTATCTGCAAATAATGGGCAATGCGATGGGCACCAGGCAGCACCCCAATATGCCAACCTTTTTATGGCTGAGCTGAAAGAGACATTTCTGAATACACACCAGACCAAACCTCTAAAATACTACCGGTACATCGATGACATTTTTATGATTTGGACGGAGGGTGAAGAAACTCTGAAACAATTTTATTCTGCCTTCAATACATACCATCCTACAATCAGATTCAAAATTGACTACTCCCCAGAAAAAGTCAATTTTTTGGACACCACGGTCTCAATCAGTGATGGCTGTATACAAACATCTATATACAAGAAACCCACAGACAGATGCAGCTACCTCCACAACTCCAGCTTCCATCCTTCACATACAAAAAGATCCATCATTTACAGCCAAGCCACAAGATACCACCGTATCTGCTCTGACCCAGGGGACAGAGACAGACACCTTAAAAGCCTGACTGCATCCTTCAAACAGAAAGGCTACAACCCCAAAATAATCTCCAAGAATATTGCCTCCTCCCTCAAAACACCCAGGGAGAATCTGCTACAGTACAAGGAGAAAAAACCCACAGACAGAATCCCTCTTGTAGTGACATACAATCCAGAGCTGGAAAAACTGAGGAAAATCATAAGAGATCTACAACCTATACTCCAGGAGGATGAATTACTGAAAGAGATATTCCCATCCCCACCAGTACTGGCCTTCCGACAGCCACCCAACTTAAAACACAAGCTAATCAGAAGTAAACTTCCATCACAGACTGAAAAGGAACAGAAGGGCACACGTCCCTGTAATTTATCCAGTTGCAAACTATGCCAAAATATTTCACAGGACCCCACAGTTATCCACAAAGGAAAGATATTCAATATAAAGGGATCTTTCACTTGCTCATCTTCCAATGTGGTATATATAATTCAGTGTAAAAAATGTAACGAAGGATGCTATATTGGAGAAACAGGCCAGATGCTTAAGACAAGATTCAATTTAATAGACATCACATGAACAATACAGCCAGTAGGGCCCCCACCGTGGTGGGAGAGCACTTCACAGAACCAGGACACTGTACCAGTGATTTCACAGTGAGAATACTGAAAGGTAACTTTAAAACCATACAAGAACATAAGACCTTTGAAGTCAGAATGATTGAATATTTTAACACCCAACAGAAAGGACTTAACAAGGATCTGTATGTCTCTGTTGATCACCCCACCCCTCACCTATCCACACCCATCCTGTTAGAATATCAATGATATGCTTTGATGTCCCCATGCATACCTCCGACCCACCCCCATCCTCCCACCCTGTCAGACTGTCATAGTAATGCTTGAATGTTTTCACTTATATAAACTGTCAGCTAGCACATTTGCTTATTTCCGATCTGACGAAGAAGGGCAACCTTCGAAAGCTAATCAAGAAATGTATTAAGTTATGTCCAATAAAAAAGGTATCATCTTATTTTCTTTTCCATGTTTTATTTTGTTTGATTTCTATTGATAACCTTAAGAGTGGACTAACACGGCTACCACACTCCTCTACTAGAAAATAAGCCTGAATGACACCTTAAAACATCAAACACTAAAATATTAAATGCCATCTTTTAAAACAAAATAACTTTTTCAATTACAGCTTGCATGTGTTTCAATTTGTTCCTGTGAGTCTTGTCTTTGAATCTTTGAATCTGTGTTTAGAGAAGAGCTCTATGGGTATGGGTAGAAGAGAAAAAAAAAAAGGCCTCAGAAATAACAGGGCTTTAAAACAAACAGACACAGCCATTTTGAGTATGTTCAGTTGCCAGTATCCTCTGAGGATGCCGTGTCGGAGAAACAGGGATCTCCTGTTGGGAATTTCTACTGTATTTTTTTTTTCAGCCTTCAGATGAGTATTTTGAGTTGCTTTTTATAGCTGCGTTATTGCCGTTATCGTTGGTATGCTGGATTAACTTTCATTGATTGGACCTTATTTTGCCTATTCATGTGGTAGCTCTTGTCTGTTGTTTGCAATCTTTTGAAATTATTATAATTGTGGAGTTTTGTTTTGTTTTTGTTTTTTTTACCAATGATTGAAGGGGAGCTTTTCACTGCTATCAGCTGTGGCTGTCTGTTTTAAAGCCCTGTTCTTTATGAGGTATTTTTTTTCCACATTTTTGGAGGATTGCAAGGCAGTAGGAGGTACCTTGAATAGAAAAGAGATGATTTTTTTTTCTTTGAGTACTGGATATTTTTCATCTCTAATCCTGTCTGATTTAAATCACCCATTATTATTGTGTTCCCTGGTTTGTTAGCCTCCCTAATTTCTGATAACATTTCTGCATCTGTCCATCCTGGCCTGGTGGACAGTAGTACACTCCTATCACTATCCTTTTCCCCTTTACATATGAGATTTCTATCCATAGGGATGCCAAAGTGTGTTCTGTATCCTCCAGAATTTTTAGTCAATTCAAAACCCTCTTTAGTGTATAATGCTACCCCTTCACCAAGTTGGACCACTCTATCGCTGCAATATAATTTGTACCCTGGTATCATAGTGTCCCATTGCTTATCTTCCATCCACCAGATCTCAGAGATGCCTATTAGATCTATCTTTTAATTTAGTGCAACATATTCTAACTCTCCCATCTTTTCTTAAGCTTCTGGCATTTGCTTACAGACACTTACAACATAAGAATTGCCATACTGAGATAGACTGAAGGTCCATCAAGAACAGCATCCTGTGTCCAACAGTGGCCAATCCAGGTCACAAGTACCTGGCAGAAACCCAAAGAGTAGCAGCATTCCATGTAGAACTGCAAACAATAGCAAGATTCTAGAATCCTAAAGAGTAACAAGATTCCATGTAGAACCCCAAAGAGTAGTAACATTCCATTCAGAATCCCAAATACATAAGTACAACAGTATTGCCATACTGGGACAGACCAAAGGTCCATCAAGCCCAGCATCCTGTTCCCAACAGTGGCCAATCCAGGTCACAAGTACCTGGCAGAAACCCAAAGAGTAGCAGCATTCCATGTAGAACTGCAAACAATAGCAAGATTCTAGAATCCTAAAGAGTAACAAGATTCCATGTAGAACCCCAAAGAGTAGTAGCATTCCATTCAGAATCCCAAGTACAACAGTATTGCCATACTGGGACAGACCAAAGGTCCATCAAGCCCAGCATCCTGTTTCCAACAGTGGCCAATCCAGGTCACAAGTACCTGGCAAGATCCCAGAATAGTACAATACATCTTATGCTGCTTATATTAGAAAAAAAAGAAGTTGGATTTTCCCAAGCCCATCTTATTAATGGCTTATGGACTTTTAGGAAGATATCCAACCATTTTTAACCCTGCTAAGCTAACTGCTTTTACCACATTCTTTGGCAATGAATTCCAGAGTTTAATTACACGTTGAGTGAAGAAATATTTTCTCTGATTTGGTTTACATTTACTACTTTGTAGCTTCACTGCGTACCCCCTAATCCTAGTATTCACATCTACCCATTCTTCTCCTCTCATTATTTTATAGACCTCTATCATATCACCCCTCAGCCTTTCCAAGCTGAAGAGCCCTAGCCGCTTTAGCCTTTCCTCACAGGGAAGCCGTCACATCCCCTTTATCATTTTTGTTGCCCTTCTCTTTAGCTTTTCTAATTCCACTATATCTTTTTTGAGATGCGGTGACCAGAATTGCACACAGTTTTCAAGGTGCAGTTATCCATTCCTTTTCTAATAATACCTAACATTCTATTCGCTTTTGTTGCCGCCACTGCACACTGAGCAGAGGGTTTCAGCATCTCGTCAGCGATGACACCTGATCCTTTTCCCGGTCAGTAACTCCTAATGTGGAACCTTGCATCACACAGCTCAACAGTTGACGGTGATCCTTTACAATCTTGAAAATCTTGTCTGCTCCTAGAGGGGCATGTTCAATATGATGTCTAAGTTCAACCTGGGATGTTTTGCTCAAAACGTCCAAAATTCAAGTGGGGAATATAGCCATTTTTGAAACAGAAAAACATCTTATCTTTTTTTTTTTTCTGAAAATGCCTATTTTCTAGATGTTTTGTGCTCAAAACGTTTATCTTTTTGGCCCACTTTAGGGGGGGGAAATTGTCCAAGTGCAAAAATTAGAAAATAAAGCAATTGTGATGTATGAGGTGCCAGCATTTTTAGTAGACTGGTCCCCTGGACTTCCCAGGAAAGCAGTGGGACACTGTAGGGAACACCGCAGTGGACTTCATGTAAATGCTCCCAGGTACACACATCTCCGTTGCTCCCTTATCTTGTCTGCTGAACCCTACAAAACCCACAAATAAACCCCCCAAAACACTGCCCCCAACTGTACACCACTACAATAGCCGTTATGGGTAAAGGGAGCACCTATAAGCCCTGAGTTACATGACAGACTTGATCAACTTACCAATTAGAAATATATCCGAATCAACACGATCTTATCTAAATCTGCACTACCCAAGCTGCAAAGGACTTAAATACAAGGGAAAGGGAATGGGACTTGATATACCGCCTTTCTGTGGTTTTTGCAACTACATTCAAAGCGGTTTACCTATATTAATGTACTTATTTTTTGTACCGGGGCAATGGAGGGTTAAGTGACTTGCCCAGAGTCACAAGGAGCTACAGTAGGAATCAAACTCAGTTCCCCAGGATCAAAGTCCACTGCACTAAACCACTAGGCTACTCCTCCACTAGCAACATTCCATGTAGAAGCCTGCCCTTGCAGATCAGCAACGCGGCCACGCAGGCTTCTGTTTCTGTGAGTCTGACGTCCTGCACGGGCAGGCTTCTACATGGAATGTTGCTAGTGGAATAGCAATATTCCATTAGAATCTACAAATAGTTTCAACATTCCATGTAGAATCTCAAATAGGGAAAGGGAACTGGGACTTGACATGCCGCCTTTCTGAGGTTTTTGCAACTACATTCAAAGTAGTTTACATATATTCAGGTACTTATTTTTGTACCAGGGGCAATGGAGGGTTAAGTGACTTGCCCAGAGTCACATGGAGCTGCAGTGGGAATTGAACCAAGTTCCCCAGGATCAGAGTCTGCTGCACTAACCACTAGGCTACTCCTCCACTCACAAAACAACTTACACATCTAGTTTTTCCTACATAAGTACATAACTGTGGAACGCATTACCAAAAGCCTTGAAAACAACGTACGACCACCTAAACTTCCAGAAATCACTAAAAACCAACCTGTTTAAAAAGGCGTACCCTACCGATCTAACTTAAATGCCTAATCTCCGCAACACAACCAAACTAAAGCATGTAATGGACATAACACAACTCTTCTGTTCTCCGATTCCCTAATGTGGCTGTGCCATATGAACTTGATCTTACCACAACATCACCCTGTATTTGTTCACACTGGAGCCTGCAAAGGCTTCTCCGGCACTATGTAAGCCACATTGAACCTAAAAATAGGTGGGGAAATGTGGGATACAAATGTAACAAATAAATATGTGGGTACAGTAGGTTTCTGGTGAGTTTGAGAGGGCTCAGTTTCCACCACTAGTGTAACAGATAGGGGGAGATACGGGCCTGGGTTCACCTGTCTACAGTGCACTGCATGGACCACTAGACTACTCCTGGGATCTGCATCCTGCTCTAATAGACCTGCCTGTATGAAGTTGTCATACAGGCTGGTAAGTAATATTTGTATTCACAGTTTGTGGGGGGGGGGGGGGGGGCAAGAGGGTCAGTGACCACTGGGGGAGTAAGCTGGGTTCATCCCTGATCCCCTCCAGTGGTCATTTAGGGCACATTTTGTGCTTTATTTGTTCTAAAAACAGGTCTAGACCAAAACATTGAAGTTTCAGCCCTAGACGTTTTGGGTTTGGTCCATTATGGCTGTAAAACATCCAAGGGTTAGCAATGTCCTAATCCCACTTCCAAAACTCCCCTGACACACCCCCCTTGTGATTTGGACAAACTGCAGATGAATTGCACAGATAAACGGCTGCAAAACAGGTTTTGAAAATACTGATTTTTGACGTTTTTCCAAATGCTGCTCTATGCCACATTTTAGACGTTTTTCCTCTTTCAAAAAGGAGCCCCCGGTCTACTATAGTCTCTATTGCAACCTCACTATTGGGATGCCTTATCTTCTCTGTTTTGGTGATATCTTTTAAAGATACCTTGTTCCAAACCATGCGCTTTTGAGCGACTGTTGGCCTTCCCCCAATCTCTAGTTGAAAAGCTGCTCTATCTCCTTTTTAAAGGTTGATGCCAGCAGCCTGGTTCCACCCTGGTTAAGGTGGAGCCCATCTTTCCAGAATAGGTTCCCCCTTACCCAGAATGTTGCCCAGGTCCTAACAAATCTAAAATCTTCCTCCTTGCATCATCACCTCATCTATTCATTGAGACTCTGGAGCTCTGCCTTTCTCTTGGGTCCTGCGTGTAGCATGGGGAACATTTCTGAAAATGCTACCCTGAAGGTTCTAGATTTGAGCTCTCTACCTTAGAACATACAATGAGGCTTCCTGTGCTTTATACTGATATTAAAATTACTGTAAGGCACGTGGGCGAAGCCTGCTTCTAAATTTGTTATAAATCTGTCTTGGGAACTAATAAAGTTTTAATGCCTTTTTCCCCAGCAATGGTTGGTACTTGGGGGAAGGGAGGGTCTGCCTGGAACATTAGAGTTCAAGTTCAGGGAGACTGGAAGGACGAAGGATTATCGAAGGGAGGGAGGGGGGCCTGAGAGGGAAGGGGAGGGGGGACAGGGGAAAGGGAGGTGGGATCAATTGCTAAATGAGATGTGGAAGGTGGTAACGTTAGCTATAAGAGTGTGGGAGGGAGGGGGGGGGGATAAAAGCTAAAAGATTGATGACAGTACGTTTTATTGTGTAATTGATGAGGACAACCTTTCGTAAATGAATGTTAATGCACCATATCAATGACTGTACATATTCTGAGTTGTCATTAATAAAAATTGTTGAAAGTTAAAAATTACTGTAAGGTAGCTCACTTTAATGCTAGCCTATGGAACTGTAACAGAGACCTTATATGCTAAGAAAAACTATTCCTTAAACTCCTTTGCAAAGTGAACAGATTAACTCAGTGGCGTTCCTAGCCTCGACGACACCCGGGGCGGATCGCCGATGCGCCCCCCCCTGGGTGCAGCCCGCCCCCCCGGTGAAATGACACCCCCCCGGGTGCACGCCGCTGGGGGGGGGGTGCCGTGGCGTGCGCCTGTCGGCTGCGAGTTTGCTACGCTAAATTATTTCGTTCACTGCAGCTCCCTCCCTCTGCCCCGGAACAGGAAGTAACCTGTTCCGGGGCAGAGGGAGGGAGCTACAGCGAACGAGAGAATTTAGCGTAGCGAACTCACAGCCGACAGGCGCGCGCCGCGGCACCCCCCAACGGCGTGCACCCGAGGCGGACCGCCCCCACCGCCCACCCCCCTTGGTACGCCACTGAATTAACTTAAAGTCCCTGAGGTTCCCTATTTAATTCTAAGTCTACCTTTCTCCAATGTTAGAAACAATTTCCCAGCAAATTCTTATCAATGCAGATCTTTCCCTCTCTTGAAGTCTTCTCACAGCACCTCTTCTGGACTGAGGGGAACTCAGCCCTGCCCTACTTATGTGTGTTGTGCTTCCTTAGTGATTCACACTGTAATCAGTGTGCCAATAGGGTCCTTTGAACTTTTTTCTTTAGTCAGTCACTGTGTATTGATCGACAGATAACTGAACACAGTTTATCTTGCTGCCTGAAAGATTTCTTTCTGTAATAAATAATTGTAACTAAACATTCACAAGTCTGAGCCTACCTTTTTTTTCCCCTGTGAGTATTGATATCTTAAAGCCCGCTTGTATCAAAAACATTATTCAAAACAGATTACATATATCAACTTCTGCAACTATCCTATCTTTAGATCTCTATTCCATTACCTAGAAAAGATCAATAAACCTGCAGAAATTTCTTCCCCAAGATGATATGACTTCTTTCATAATGTAATGTCCTTTGCTATGCACTTCATTCACACGGAGCTTGACCTTTCAACATCCACTGGCTAGTGGACGGTAATTTGCAACCCCTAAGTTAGGGGATCTTTTACTAAGCCGCAGTAGGGTTTTAGCTCCTGGTAGAAACCAGCTGAGATGCCCATTATATTTCTACGAATGTCTCGGTGTTTACCGCCGGCTGATTTCTACTGTGAGCTAAAAACACTACTGCAGCTTAGCAAAAGACTTCCTTTAACATACATAGTAACATAATAAATGACGGCAGATAAAGACCTGTACGGTCCATCCAGTCTGCCAAACAAGATAAACTCATTTTACATGGTATGTGATACTTTATACCCGAGTTTGATTTGTCCCTACCGTTCTCAGGGCTAAATAAGTGTTAAAATATCAGAGCAAATGGTTTCAAATTAACCCCTATCCTTAAACCTGGAAAAGTGTTCAAGTGAACAGAAGGATAGAATGAGAATCTATCTGCACATGGGGATTAGGAACAACAGGAGTTGCAAAGAATATTTAAAAAGGCTGAAGAATTAGACCACCAAACTGACACCCCAATGATCAAAACTCCGGCACTGCACAGAACACCACCAGAATTTTACCACCACAGCAGCGCCCTGACATAACTCCCTCATTTTCTGATATGCACGCTATTAGGTTTTATCATGAGGGAGCAAAGTGGGCCAAATGGCACCTAGCGCATGCATTCAAGAGTTGCACTTAACACACAACTTTTGAAAGCATGCCCAGGACACGGGGTTGTCAAATGACAGCCTGGACCCCCACCCCCCATCGTTAAGGCTCCAGGGGTCCAGTGTACCCCCTGACCCTGCACCCAAAAGAAAAATCAGCCTGGTGGTCCAGTGAGACCCCTGTCCTCACTTCCCCCCCCCCCCCCCGCCCCCACCACAAGTGTAGTGTGACCCACAACAGGGGGCCTGACTTGTTCCCCCCCCCCCCCCCACACTGAAGTGTTTTCCCTGGTGGACTAGTGGTGGAAAGAACCTCCCCAACCCAACCCCCTCACCCATATTTGTTGATGTTGGAAGAGGGACAAGCACTCTCCTCTTCATCGGGCGCCACCCCAAAATGGTGGCACCCTGCCCTGATCGATGCATCATGGGATGCACGGGGCGGGGTTTAACTTCAATATAAGGGTTGTTTGTCACGTTAGAGACCTCTAATCATTCTGTGCATTCACTCTGCAGCTCCTCAGTACCTCTCCACTCTCATCGCTCCCTAAATTCCTCCCCGGGAACTCCGTTCACTGGGTAAATCTCTCTTATCTGCACCCTTCTCCTCCACCGCTAACTCTAGACTCCGTTCCTTTTATCTTGCTGCACCATATGCCTGGAATAGACTTCCTGAGCCGGTACGTCAAGCTCCATCTCTGGCTGTCTTCAAATCTAAGCTAAAAGCCCACCTTTTTGATGCTGCTTTTAACTCCTAACCCTTATTCACTTGTTCGGAACCCTTATTTTATCATCCTCATGTTAATATTCCCTTATCTCTTGTTTGTCCTGTTTGTCTGTCCTAATTAGATTGTAAGCTCTGTCGAGCAGGGACTGTCTCTTCATGTTCAAGTGTACAGTGCTGCGTACGTCTAGTAGCGCTATAGAAATGATAAGTAGTAGTAGTACTGTGCAAGTAAATGCAGATGCTAGTGTGGTGCTAGTGGCCTCTAGCACCCCCATTTACCTTTGATCATCTCCCCCTGAAAAAAAAATGGCTAAAAGAATACAGTGCAAAATAAAGAGTTTCCTCAGAAACAACATAGGAACAGTCAAAGGGGGTGGGGTGAACTTAAACCTAAAGATGAGATTATCACAGCACAGGTTAGTAGACTACAGACAATGGTTCAACTTCACAGCCACCAAAAATCAAACAAACAAAAAATGGCAAAACAGACTAATGCAGATTTTCTTGCACTGAATTAGAAATGGTCACACATTTTATAGCTGGGTGTGACATGCTGACGTCAGAAGGCCTCAGGGGTCAGTGCTGGGGCCCATTTTGTTTGATATATTTGTAAGAGATATTGCTGAAGGGTTGGAAGGAAAGGCTTGCCTTTTTGCGGACGACATGAAGATAGCCAATAGAGTGGATACCCTGGAGGGAGTAGAAACGATGAGGAGGGATCTCCAAAAGTTCGAAGAATGGTTGAGGGTCTGGCAGTTAAAATTTAAACGTACCAATCAAAATTCTGGGTAACCTATAAGAATCGGTTTCTAATATACAATTAGTAAACTATTACAAAAACCACAAAAACAATTAAAGCAAATATAAAAAATGTGTAAACTACAAAATATCTTTGTATAAAATAATAATTTATATAAAAATATATTAGTTTGTGCTCATTTTTTTTGGGTGTATTGCAGTGATCTGGTGATTCCAATTGTGTTTAAACACCACATTTACATCATTGCACATCCTACCTCCATCCTAATGAAGTTCTTAACAGAGAAACAATATTTCTTATCCAAAACTCTGGTGCTGATACTTTGTTAATAAAAAGTACAAGATCTAAAAATATGTATCAGCTACTTAGCTTGGGTGGAGTGTGTGCAGGTCCACTCGCGTTCTTGTTGTATATTCTTGACCACTGCGGTACTTCTTAAATATCAGTCTGTATAAGTCAATGTTCAAAAGCTCCTAGTTCCCTACATGGGCATGTTTCGCCAAAATACTGGCGTCTTCAGGGGAACTAATCTGTACAAATAATAATGCATACAGTGTATAAAAACCAAGCACTACAAAATGTATGTTAGATTAGAAAAAAAATATACCTTTGAAATGTAAAAATATTTCTAAATTCAATAGAGTTGGAAGACTTTTATTACGCACTGTTCAGAATAACCAGGGAGGGAAAACACCTAACCCTGTCCAAAACCTGCTAAAGAACGCCCACACATGCCCAGAAATATATAGGCTGTCAGCTGTTTCGGAGAATTCAATTAGATGAGTGCTTGCCCTACGCAATCTCTCTATTCAAGCCACTAGGGGTCACTGTGCGCCATCTATAGATAAACTCCTGCTCTTTTCTCAGAAGGATTTGGGAAACATCACCCCCCCCCCCCAGTGGTAAACAAGCTTGTAACAGGACAACAAATTTGAAGTATTTAATATCATGTTTAGCTTGCAGCCAATGGTCTACAAGCGGTGCCTCACATTTGCTGGTTCTTAAATTGCTTAACTGCTCCCCAATCCTTTGTTTAATACGTCTATTTGTGTGCCCTATGTACCACTTTGTACAACATAAGTACATAAGTAATGCCACACTGGGAAAAGACCAAGGGTCCATCGAGCCCAGCATCCTGTCCACGACAGCGGCCAATCCAGGCCAAGGGCACCTGGCAAGCTTCCCAAACGTACAAACATTCTATACATGTTATTCCTGGGATTGTGGATTTTTCCCAAGTCCGTTTAGAAGCACTTTATGGACTTGTACTTTAGGAAACCGTCCAACCCCTTTTTAAACTCCCCTCAGCCGTCTCTTCTCCAAGCTGAATAGCCCTAGCCTCCTTAATCTTTCTTCATAGGGAAGTCGTCCCATCCTCACTATCATTTTAGTCGCCCTTCTCTGCACCTTTTCCAATTCTACTATATCTTTCTTGAGATGCGGTGACCAGAATTGAACACAATACTCAAGGTGCGGTCGCACCATGGAGCGATACAACGGCATTATAACATCCTCACACCTGTTTTCCATACCTTTCCTAATAATACCCAACATTCTATTCGCTTTCCGAGCCACAGCAGCACACTGAGCAGAAGGTTTCAGTGTATTATCAATGACGACCCCCAGATCCCTTTCTTGGTCCGTAACTCCTAACGTGGAACCTTGCATGACGTAGCTATAATTCGGGTTCTTTTTTCCCACATGCATCACCTTGCACTTGCTCACATTAAATGTCATCTGCCATTTAGCCTCCCAGTCTCGTAAGGTCCTCTTGTAATTTTTCACAATCCTGTCGCGATTTAATAACTTTGAATAACTTTGAGGCTTATTTTCAAAGCACTTAGCCTCCCAAAGTTCCATAGAAACCTATGGAACTTAGCCTCCCAAAGTGCTTTGAAAATATGCCTCTATGTGTCATCAGCAAATTTAATTACCTCGCTAGTTACTCCCATCTCTAAATATATTAAAAAGCAGCGGTCCTAGCACAGACCCCTGAGGAACACTATATTTATTTATTTATATATTTAATTTATTTATTTATTGCATTTGTATCCCACATTTCCCCACCTATTTGCAGGCTCAATGTGGCTTACAAAAACCTGTTATGGCATCGCCATTCCAGGAGACAGGTACAATTGGTGTTACAATAAGATCATGGGTGAGAAGAAAAGAGCAGAATAAAGTTAGAGAAAGGTGACTGTCAGAGTAGGTGGTAAGGTGTTATAATAAGCTATGGATTGTCTTTGTAGGCATTGTTGAAGAGAGAAGTTTTCAGTGATTTACAAAAGTTAGTTATTTTGTTGATCGCTTTCAAGTCAGTTGGTAGTGCATTCCATAGCTGCGTGCTCATGTAGGAGAAGCTAGTCGCATGTGTTAGCTTGTACTTTAGGAAGGGGGGAGAAAATCCGCCAAAAAAGCGGAGAACTCAAACACCCCATGATAAAAAACGGAGTCACAGAAAAAGTGGGAGAGCGACCAAGGAAGCCAGAGACTGGAGGATGTGGGAACAATGAATAATTTTATTAATAAATTTGGAGACTCGACACAACGTTGTGTTTCGGCCGTCAGGCCTGCATCAGGAGTCTTTGTGACAAGATATTGTCAAAGACTATCAATGATAGTTGTTCAAACGTAACGTTATAGTCTTTAAAAAGACTTTGTTGGGAAACAAGTGACCGTCAGGTACACATCGCGGACAGCGCTAGCTGTGTACCTGACGGTCACTTGTTTCCCAACAAAGTCTTTTTAAAGACTATAACGTTACGTTTGAACAACTATCATTGATAGTCTTTGACAATATCTTGTCACAAAGACTCCTGATGCAGGCCTGACGGCCGAAACACAACGTTGTGTCGAGTCTCCAAATTTATTAATAAAATTATTCATTGTTCCCACATCCTCCAGTCTCTGGCTTCCTTGGTCGCTCTCCCACTTTTTCTGTGACTCAGCTTGTACTTTAGTCCTTTGCAGTTGGAGAAGTGCAGATCAAGGAATTTGCGGGCTGATCTTTTAGCATTTCTTGAAGGCAGGTCCACGAGGTCTAGCATGTAGCTCAGGGCATCTCCATGGATGATTTTGTGAACAATCGTGCAGATCTTGAACACAAAACGTTCTTTGAGTGGGAGCCAATGAAGTTTTTCTCTTAGGGGTTTTGCACTTTCATATCTTGATTTGCCAAATATGAGTCTGGCTGCGGTATTCTGGGCTGTTTGAAGTTTCTTGATATTCTGTTCTTTGCAGCCTGCGTATAGTGCGTTGCAGTAATCTAGGTTACTCAGCACCATTGACTGTACCAGGCTACGGAAAATGGATCTCGGAAAGAAAGGTTTTACTCGTTTGAGTTTCCATATGGAGTGGAACATCTTTTTCGTTGTATTCTTCACGTGGGTTTAGAGTGTGAGATTTTGGTCAATGGTAACTCCCAAAATTTTCAGATTGTTTGAGACTGGAAGGGAAAAGTTCGATGTGGATATGGTGGTGAAGTTACTTGTGTTATGTTGTGAGGTGAGGATAAGACATTGTGTTTTTTCTGCGTTGAGTTTTAACTGGAATGCATCAGCCCAGGAGTGCATGATTTGGAGGCTTTGATTTAGCTCGGTGATTTCCTTTACGTCGTGTTTGAACGGGATGTAAATTGTGACATCGTCTGTGTATATATTTAGGGGTTGAGGTTATGATTGGCTAGTAACTTGGCTAAGGGTGTCATCATTAGGTTGAAGAGGGTTGGTGAGAGGAGGGATCCTTGGGGGACTCCACATTCAGGTGTCCATGGGGCTGAAATATCTCCGTTCGCTATTACTTGATATGATCTTTATGGTCAGGAATCCTCTGAACCAGTTGAGAATGTTACCTCCAATTCCAAAGCATTCAAGAATATTTAGTAATATTCCGTAGTTGACCATGTCAAAGGCACTGGACATGTCAAATTGTAGGAGGAGTATGTTATTGCCAGTTGCGATTGTTTGTTTGAATGAGTTGATTAAAGTCACTAGTACGGTTTCAGTACTGTGGTTCGAACGGAATCCTGATTGAGACTCGTGTAGAACTGAGTATTTATTTAGGTAGTCCGTGAGTTGTTTCGTCACTACGCCTTCCATGAGTTTGGTTATTAGTGGGATAGATGCCACTGGGCGATAATTGGTTAGGTCATTTGTATTTTTCTTTGCATCTTTGGGTAAAGGGGTAAGTAGAATGTTTCCTTTATCTTTAGGGAAGAGGCCATTTTGTAGCATGTAATTTAGGTGTCTCGTGAGGTCTGTTTTTATTTATTTATTTATTTATAAGATTTCCCAATTTCTTACAAGCATATCACTTGTTACAGAAAAACAGCATAATATAAATATTAAAGAAATAAGCAAAAGGAAAAATTATACATGCTTTCTTAGACCTCAACTAGAGGGGGGGGGGGGGGGGTTACAATTTAGTGGAGTTATATACAGGTAAATAACACAAATATACATAATGCGGTTTATGTGTGTAATTCGTCACATATCATTTATCCAATTCTACATTAAGCTGTTTCATATCCAGAAAGGATTTTAGCTGTTCTGAGTCATAAAATACATACTTTATCCCACTAAACCTGACTAGGCATTTGCAAGGGTACACTAACAAAAATTAGCCACCCAATTTAAGGACATCCTGTTTCAATGCCAAAAATAATTTTCTACGTTCTTGGGTTACTTTAGTAACATCCGGAAATATCCATAATTTTGTTCCATAAAAAGGAACCTTTGAAAATTTAAAGTATAGTTTTAATATTGCATTGAGGTCTTGTTCAAACACCAGTGAAACCAAAAGGGTGGCTCTTTCTGGAACTATTTCAATAGGTTGTTCTAGGATTTCTGACAGATTGTTCAAGTCTATACCATCCAAACCTTCTTTCTTTCCTTTTTTTTCCATCTGAGCTTGTTGGAAGATAATAAATTGTATTTATAGGAGGAATAAGTTCTTGAGGCATTTTCAAATTTTCTTGCAAATATTTTTTAAACAATTCAATAGGCGTCTTACCAGGAATTTTAGGAAAATTCAATACACGAAGGTTTAGTCTTTTATTAAAGTTCTCAATCTGTTCAATTTTTCTAAGCATTGCCAAATTGTCTTTTATCACCGTCACTTTAAATTCTTGCAATTGATCCATATCTTTTTAAAAATCTTTTACTTGTGTCCTCAAGTCTTCTTTAACCGTTTCTAACTTTTTTTTGCCATATCCTCAATTCTCAGAGACAAAGTATTTACCGTTTCTGAAGCATTTTGAAGAGTTGAATCCATTTTGCTCAGCTTTAGCCAAATCCTCTCTAGTTGACCTCCGGAGTTGTTTCGGGTCCTTTAAGCACACGGACCTCTCTCTCCTGGCTACTTTTCTGTGGCAAGGGTCCTCCATCTGCTGGCTCCTTATTCCCCATATTGGGTTCTCAGATGCCTGCTCCCCTCACCATCGCTAAGGCCAGACACGGACGGCACTTAGAATCGGGAGGCGGGGATAAAGATGTTGCAAAGCCCATGAGGGGCTCCGCTCCACCGGATGCCCCTGCTGCAGGCGACCCCCGTCTCTCCACTCTGTGACGGGCGCGTCAGGAAACGCTCCATGCTACCCTGAAGTGGAGAAGAAGAAGCTGCGGGCGGCGGTGGAAGCCTCACAGCTCCTTTTCGCTTTGTGTGCGGCATCGTGGAATAGAGGAATCGCTTCACCCCCGAGCAGTACGAACACGCTCACACTTCCGCCATCTTGGTAACGCCCCTCGTGAGGTCTGTTTTGAATTGCTGAGGGGCAGATTTTATGAGGCTAATAGGGCATAGACAACTTGCGAAGAGTTGCAGTCTGTAGATCTGTTTAGAAAAAAAAAAAAGGTTTATTTGTGTTGGGGTTAATAACCCTTGTGGTTTGCTAGGCGTGTTGACAATATACACATCTCCCACAGCTTTTGTGACCTCTTAACTCAGATATAGTAGAAATCCGGGGAGATGGGTTAACGGATTAAAAAAGTATTGCATATTTAAAAAGTACTGCAGTGGTCAAGAATATACAACAAGAACAGGAGTAGACCTGCACACACTCCACCCAAGCTAAAGTAGCTGATACATATTTTTAGATCTTTTACTTTTTATTAACAAAGTATCAGCACCAGAGTTTTGGATAAGAAACATTGTTTCTCTGTTAAGAACTTCATTAGGATGGAGGTAGGATGTGCAATGATGTAAATGTGGTGTTTATACACAATTGGAACTGCCAGGTCACTGCAATACACCAAACAAATGAGCACAAACCCAATATATTTTGATATATATTCTTTTATATAAAGATATTTTGTAGTTTACACATTTTTTTTATATTTGCTTTAATTGTTTTTGTGGTTGTTGTAATAGTTTACTAGTTAACATTTAAAGCCAAGAAGTGCAGAGTGATGCACTTGGGGTGCAGAAACCCAAAAGAGAGAGACTGGATAGGAGGGGAGAGATTAGTAAACTCGACTCAGGAGAGAGACCTTGGGGTGTTGGTGTCTGAGGATCTAAAGGTGAAGAAACAATGTGATAAGGCCATGGCTGGGGCCAGAAGGATGCTAGGCTGCTTGTAGAGGGGTATAACCAGCAGAAGAAAGGAGGTGTAGATGCCCCTCTACAAGTTGGTGAGACCCCACTTGGAGTATTGTGTTCAGTTTTGGAGGCCATATCTTGTTAAAGATGTAAAAAGACTGGAAGCAGTGCAAAGAAAAGCTAGAAAAATGGTATGGGATTTGCAATGCAAACCATGTGAGGAGAGACTTGCTGACCTGACTACGTACACCTCGGAGGAAAGGAGAAACAGGGTTGACATGATACAGACGTTCAAATATTTGAAAGCTGTTAATCTGTTAACGAACCTTTCCAGAGCCGGGAAGGCGGTAGAACTAGAGGACATGAATTGAGCTTGAAGGGAGGGGAAGACTCAGGAGTAATGTCAGGAAGTATTTTTTCACAGAGAGGGTGGTAGATATGTGGAATGCCCTACTGCGGGAGGTGGTGGAGATGAAAACGGTAATGGAATTAAAAAATGCATGGGATAAACACAAAGCAATCCTGTTTAGAAGGAATGGATCTATGGAATCTTAGCGGAGATTGGATGGTGACATTGGTATTTGGAGAGTAAAACCAGTGCAGGGTGGACTTCTACGGTCTGTGCCCCGATCGTGACTGAATAGGTATGGAGGGGCTGGATTGTAAATTTTAAGGGGCTTCGACGTTAGCTTCAGAACTTTTAGTACAGGAACAGTGCTGTGCAGACTTCTACGGTCTGTGCCCTGAGAAAGGCAGGGACAAATCAAACTTGGGTATACAAATAAAGTATTACATACCATGTAAAATTAGTTTATCTTGTTGGGCAGACTGGATGGACCGTTCAGGTCTTTATCTGCCATCATTTACTATGTTACTATATACAGAGAGACACAATAAGGTAGCATATTTCATCCACAGTAAACTTTGTAAACATTATACTATTGCTGTACCAGAAAAAAACCCCCCAATTGGGATCATGACAACAGAATTGTGGAGAGCTAAGAGGATGTGATCTCCTGAGATATTCCCAATTCCACTGATAACAAGCTCGATGCAAGAAAACCATACCCTGTGGCAAAGGGGAAAGCATAAGAACAGCATTATATATTTGTCCATTACCAAGTGACTAGTCTGTATTATGTGTGGAGAAAGTGAAGAACCTCAAAATGGCAAAAAAAAAAAAAATGCGATCAGCAACCATGCAAATGTGGTGTAAAGATATAGAGAGTGTTCAAACTCTATTGGGAGACAACTGCCTGATTACTACTACTACTACTATTTAACATTTCTAGAGCGCTACAAAGTGTACGCAGCACTCTACAAACACAGAAGAAAGACAGTCCCTGCTCAAAGAGCTTACAATCTAATAGACAAAAAGTAAAGCATTTAATATTTAAGCAGTCAAGCACAAGAGAACAGTCACAGAAGGACTGAAGATGTTGAAGGGTGGTCAGTGTGATTAGGTGTAACTCTGGTTGGAGTAGTGGGAGAAGGTGACAAAAGAATAGAAATGGGTGATGTAAAAGCAATGAGTGGGTTGATAGGGAGGTTATATAAGACATGTCACTCTAGGGGTGGGCGGGACTAAGTCTAAAGCAGGAGAAGGTATTCTCTGCAGCCTATCTGTGAGATGGAAAATGCTCTCTGAAGCTGCTGCAGCAGCTATAAGTTGTTAGTTTTCTCTCCCTGAAAGAGATCCAAGCCACACCCACGATTAAAATAAAAACTAATAGTACTTTGATATGTTTTGCATATAGTTGTTGCTTTTTATGATCTTCAGAAGGAGGCTTTCTTTGGGACAATGACCATTGAGACCAGCAGCAGCGGTCTGTCAACTCCAGCATACGGTGGTGACATAGGACCAAGGTGCATCCTGTCATTCTATGCAGAAAACTATGGAGACTACAGAACCAGCAGCCAACCAGAGGTGACAGTCTGATCTTTATCAAATGATTCCAAACTGAATCTATTTGAAGATATCATCCAGTTTGAAAAAAACCAAAAAAGACGCCACTGTTTTTCATGCCTTGTGCTGCCATGTGGAGCACAGTTCTTCTGGTCCTGTATGCAGAAAACGACCCCATCTGGAGAGCTTACCATAACAGAGAATGGAAAAATCATGATCGCCTGGGTCACTTCCATCTCATCCATAAAAAGTGTATATATGTACAGTACACACCAGGGGCATAGCCAGACTTTGGCGACAAGGGCGGTCCAGAGCCCGAGGTGAGGGGGCACATTTTAACTCCCCCTCCCCCAAACCCTCCACCGCCAGGTACCTTTTGCTGGCGGGGTCCCCAACTCCCACCAGCCTAAGTCCCCTTTAGCGCCGGTCTCCGAGTCCGGCGCGTTCGCTGATCTGGATTCTGTTTCTGTGAGTCCTCAGGACTTGCAGAAACCAAATCCAGCTCAGCAACGCACCGGAGACTGGAGCTGAAGAGTTATATACAGGTAAATAACACAAATATACATAATGCGGATTATGTGTGTAATTCGTCACATATCATTTATCCAATTCTACATTAAGCTGTTTCATATCCAGAAAGGATTTTAGCTGTTCTGAGTCATAAAATACATACTTTATCCCACTAAACCTGACTAGGCATTTGCAAGGGTACACCCACCAGCAAAAGGTACCTGGTGGGGGTGAAAGCAGGGGGGCCAGGGCTAAATCTGCAGGGCCCCCCATGCCCCCACCTAGCTACGCCCCTGGTACACACACGCTCATAGAGAGATAATATTAAGTACATAAGTATTGCCACACGGGGACAGACCAAAGGTCCATCAAGCCCAGCATCCTGTTTCCAACAGTGGCCAATTCAGGTCACAAATACCTGGCATGATCCAGAAAAAGTTCAATACGTTTTATGCTGCTTATCCCAGAAATAAGCAGTGGATTTTCCCCAAGTCAGTTTAATAATGGTCTATGGACTTTTCCTTTAGGAAGCCATCCAGACCTTTTTTTAAACCCCGCTAAGCTAGCCGCCTTTACCACATTCTCTGGCAACGAATTCCAGAGTTGAAATTACACATTGAGTGAAGAAAACTTTTCTCCGATTTATTAAATTTACTACTTCGTAGCTTCATCGCATGCCCCCTAGTCCTAGTATTTTACACACATACATATACACTTACTGGGAGGAGCCTCTCCAGTGGTATAGCCAAGATCTTTGCCTGCAGTGAGCAGCGACTGATACATACTGCCCGCACCGGACCCACAGCCTTCCCTCTGATGTATTTTTGCCTATGCGGAAACAGGAAGTTGCATCAGAGGCAGGGGCGTATCCAGATAGCTAATTTTGGGTGGGCCTGAGCCCAAGGTGGGTGGGCATGGAATTTACCTCCCCCTGGCCCCCCTCCGGTTGCTCCTCTCTCCACCCCTGCCTGTCCACAAACCCCAAATATTAAATACTTGAGCTGGCGGGGATCCCCAAACCCTGCCAGCTAAAGATTTCCTCCTCCTCCTCGAGCAGCCAGCACTCTTCCAAACGGCAGCTGCCATTACTTGCCTCAAACTGATGCTAAGATCTGCTATTTACAAAGTATGCAGGAGGGACTGATGTTGGGAGTTTTCAGCTGGTGGGGCTTGGGAATTCCTGCCAGCCACATCATAGGTGTGCTGCTACTGGGTGGGCCTGGGTAGAACCTCCCCCTCACATTTTCCTATATCATTGGCACCCACATGTATGGCTCCCCCCCCCCCCCCCAGCACCATCTAAAATCTGGACAAGATTTTAGATGGTGCTGGG
This sequence comes from Microcaecilia unicolor, assembly GCF_901765095.1. NCBI lineage: Eukaryota > Metazoa > Chordata > Amphibia > Gymnophiona > Siphonopidae > Microcaecilia > Microcaecilia unicolor. Next base: position 631,722,227 of record NC_044032.1, read on the forward strand.
TGGGGGGGGGGGGGGGGAGCCATACATGTGGGTGCCAATGATATAGGAAAATGTGGGAGGGAGGTTCTGAAAGCCAAATGTAGGCTCATAAATAGAAAGCTGAAATCCAGAACTGCTAAGGCAGCATTGTCAGAAGTGCTCCCCATTCCATGCGAAGGGCCCAAGAGACCGGCAAAGCTCCAGAGCCTAAATGCGTGGATGAGACAATGGTGCAGGGAGGAGGGTTTTAGATTTGTTAGGAACCGGGCAATATTCTGGGGTAGGGGGTACTTATTCAGAAAGATAGGTGGAACAAGGATGCTATCATCAACATTTAAAAAGGAAATAGAGCAGCTTTTAAATTAGAAACAGTTGCTCAGAAATGCATGGTTCAGAACAAGGTATCTTTGAAGGATATCACCATAACTGGGAAGAAAGGGCATCCCAAAAACAAGGTTGACCAGATTTCTTTAAATAAAGAGCAGACAGATTTTAAAGATTGCACATTATCGCTGTCAACTGCTGATCGAGTTGTACATAGGAATTAAAAAAAACATTGTTTGAAATGTTTGTATGCAAATACCAGAAGTGGCAATGCAGAATATGGGAGGTGGGGACAGACGTAGCAATGCAGAATATGGGAGGGGGAGATGGGGCAGTGCAGGATATAGGGGGAGACAAGGGAGTACTAGATGGTTGGGGGTGGGGAGAGAAAGAGAAGGGGCACTGAGGGATGTTGGTTTTGTTTTTGTGGTAGCGGTGGTGGGGAGAGGAGGAGAAATGGAGTGATACTAGATGATTGGGGGGCGGGTCCGAGGGACAGGGCAATGCTGGACAGTGATGGTGTGTGAGAGGGAAGTGATGTTGGAAGGTGGGGGAAGAGACAGAGGGGTGATGCTGGATGGTGAGTGGGAAGAGAGATGGGTTGATACTGGATAGCTGAAGAGACAGAGAGAAAGGGATGATGCTGGATGGCAGGGAAGAGAGGGACAGATGTTGGAAATGGGGAGATGGAAGAAATGAAAAAGAAAGAAAGAAAGAAAGAGAGAGGGGAAATGTACATAGATGGCAGGGCGTGGAAGACAGAAGGAAGGCAATGCCACCCATGGATGGAGGGAAAGGGATAAGCTAGAGACTAGATAAATTTAAGAAGGAGGCAGGAAAATGGAAGAAAGTTGAATGTGAAAGAGCAGGGAATGAAGAAGAAAGGTGAAAAGAAATAGTGAATGGACAATAGGCCCTGGAAACAGAGTTCACAGCAAAGAGAGACGGAACCAAGATGATTAGAAAAATAAAATCACCAGACAACAAAGGTAAGAAAAATGATATTATTTTCAGTTTAGTAATTGAAATGTCAGTTCTGAGAATTTACTTCTGCTGTCTGTAATTTGCACTGTACAGGAGGAAATGTGAGAGGGGACGCTTTACGCTTTATGCAATTGTGTGATAAAAAATGTTAATCAGGGTGCAGCCCTAATATTTACCAATGCAACCTCAACTTGACTTATAGTTACATGGATAAATAAGTACCTTCTCCCAGGGTCCCTCTTTACCTACTGAAGCTGTGCACCCAAGTCCTTATGTATCAAAATACCCACCCCTTTGGTTTTGCTGCCAGCAGTATCAGAAACAAAAAGTGTCATGGGGTAATTTCAATGGGACAGCAGGGACTTATGGCTAGAACGTGATCCAATTCCTTAAGATGGCATTTCTTAGGGAAATTTAGGCCTTTGCCATTAATGGTCAGCACTTAGGCACCTACCATATCAATATGCTGAGAAAAGGATCACCCAATAGAGACTGTACTGACATAATGTCAAAGTGCAGACAGTCAGAGTCCCAACACTCAACTATAAAAACCCCAAGGAGAATTCCCCCACTGAGAACCCTTGCATTAAAAGAGCCCCAACCCATCCACCCCAGTAAAAAAACCCCAAAACATTCCACCCATACAAAACCCCCTCCCCACAAAAAAAAAATATCCTGCCCCACTTAACCACCCAGACTTATACCCTTGATGTAGTACATTTAAAGCACACCCATTTCCCTCCTGGAAACTTATGAGTATGTTAAGCTTCTGAACTCTGAATTCACAGAGCAAAGAACACTTGGAGAAGTTACCGAGTAAAGCAGTAATGCGGAGGACAGGTTCAGTGTCCAAAGAGTTCCTTGTCAGTCTTTTGTTACTGCTGTTAGAGGGGGGGGGGGGGGGGTGTCCGTGTGCCAATTCTGCACCCTGGGTTTTATTGAGGAGGAAGGGGCCGAGGATTGCGGCGGTGGTGGTGCAGCTTCTAGTCCTCCGTCTCGCATTCATCGCCAGTCCTCTTGTGCCACATCTGTAGAAACACCAGGGGCGTAGCTACATGGGGGCATGGGCCCAAGTAGATTTGATCCTGGCCCCCCTCCCGCTGCCAACCCTCCCCCGCCACCGTCAGGAACCTCTGCTGGCGGGGGTCCCCAATCCCCGCCAGCTGACGTCATCTTCGGTGCGGCCACGTTGCTGATCAGCAATGTGTCTGCGCCAGAGAAGAGGACTTTGGCTGGCGGGGGTTGGGGACCCCCCCGCCAGCAAAGGTACCCGGCGGCAAGGGAGGGTTGGCGGCAGTGTGAAGGGGGGGGGGGGTCAAAGCAGGGCCGCCGAGAGACTGGGCCGGGCTCGGGACAAGGTCGCTCCCGGGCCCCCGTCCCCACCCCCTCGGCCCGTCCCCACTGCCACCCCCAGGTTGTCGTCGCCCCCCCCCTGAGGGGGGCCTGGCGCCACAGTCTCACCTGCCTCCGCCACCGGGCCAGGCCCCTTCCACCCGAACACCCGCCAGCAGAAGTGCTGTCTTCTGACTCCGGCATGCGTGGCCCACACAGATGCGCTCCTCTCAGCTGATCTTCACTGTACTCTGCAGGGCTTCTGTGCATCTGACGTCCTGCAGAGTACAGTGAAGATCAGCTGAGAGGAGCGTGTCCGTGTGGGCCGCGCACACCGGAGTCAGAACAGAAGACAGCACTTCTGCTGGTGGGTGTTCGGGTGGAAGGGGCCCGGTGGCGGGTGGAACTGTGGCGCCGGGCCCCGGGAATTTTGTCCCCCCTGTCCCCCCCCTCTCGGCGGCCCTGGGTCAAAGGTGGTGGTGGCGGCTGTGGGAAGGTAAAACAATGGTGGTGGTGGTGGTGGGGGCTAAAGTGTGCCCCTTCTTCTTGGGCTCTGGACCCCCCTCCTGCCGAAGTCTGGCTATGCCCCTGAGAAACACAGAGCAAAAGCAAACGACATCCTGTATTTTAATACTTGCCGTGCCAGTTCCTCCAGAACAAGTTGAAATTCCTTTAGACTGATGTGGAGGATAGACATGGAATTTTGAAAAGAATGACAGGCCGGATCATCTCCTCAACAGAATTATGAAGTAAATTTAGGGGGGGGGGGGTTCCATTTTGTTGTTGGGGGAGGGAGCCATTATTATTGGCCATAAGCTGAGAACTGTGCATTACGTTCTGCTTTCCCATCGTGTGTCAGTCAGTGAAGTCTCTCTCTCTCTTTCCTATGTGTCACCGGCCCCCCCCTCCCCCTCCTCAGCGGGGCGGGGTGGAGGGAGGTGAGAGCCAGGCTGAGCTGTGAGGCCGCCGCTGTTGTTATTTTTTCTCCTGGCTGTGGAGAGAAGAGGCCGCTCCGGGCCCAGTCGCGCGACCGCCGGATCTTGTGGTAAGAAGCAGCAGCACCTGCTGGGGAGGGGGAGCGGCCCTGGGGGCAAATGCGCGCTCTGTCCAGGCCCCCCCCCACCGCCAACCGGAGCGGGCCGCCACCGAGTGCCAAGGCTGCAGTCGGGGCCTGGTCCCGGCACCGGGGAGGGGTTGCAGGCGCCTTTCCTGAGCGGTGGGGGGAGGGCCTCTGGCCTGGGGAGTGGGAGGGGGCTGGTGAAGTAGTTTGGAGGCGATTTTACCCAGTGGGAGAGAGGAGAGCGCTGGGGGTGACTGCTCTGGCTCTATATCCCCTAGAGAAATTGCCAGGATGTGAAGGAGACCGGCCTAGTGGGTGATGGTACCGACTACTACTTACCCTATGTTTGGAATAAACTCCCTGCCCACCTCTTCAATGTCGCTTTTGGCACATAACCATTCTACCTCCATCCAGGATATCTAGACTGCCCCATCTTGACATTTCGTCCTTTAGATTGTAAGCTCCTCTGAGCAGGGACTGGCTTTCTGCGTTAAACTGTACAGCGCTGCGTAACCCTGGTAGCGCTTTAGAAATGTTAAGTAGTAGTAGTATAGCGCTACAAGGCATACGCAGCGCTGCACACCATACACAAAAAGACAGTCCCCGGCCCTTGTTACCAGTGCCTGAGCTTGGGTTAGGAGTGGACATGGTCTCAAGGTTACTTGGGTGTGGGAAAACTTGTTTTTTCCTTTGGTTGGTGAAGGTTGGGGGGGGGGGGGGGTTAACACTTGGTGGGATGACGGTCCATGCCTGGCCCCCCTGATCAGGAGAGTAGGAGTAGTGGATTGAGAATCAGGGAAGCAAGGGTTCAAATCCTGCTGCTGCTCATCCTTGTAATTTTCCGCAAGTCCCTTAACCTCCATACTACTACTACTTATCATTTCTGTAGCACTACTAGACATACGCACCGCTGTACACTTGAACATGAAGAGCCAGTCCCTGCTCGACAGAGCTTACAATCTAATTAGGACAGACAAACAGAACAAATAAGAGAGAAGGGAATTACTAAGGTGGGGATGATAAAATAAGGGTTCTGAACAAGTGAGTAAGGATTAGGAGTTAAAAGCAGCATCAAAAAGGTGGGCAACTAAGGGCTCTGTTTACAAATGCACGCAAAAGATTAGCGTGCGCTAACTGTGTAGACATCCATAGGAATATGATGAACACTAGTGCACCTTTGTAAACACGGTCCTTAGGTTTGAAGTTCTCAGGAGACAGCAAAATACATACTATACTGAATGTAAGTCACCTTGAGATACTATTGAAAAAGGTCTGAGTTAAATCCCAAATCCCTTCCTACAATGCCTAATCCTAGTTGAATCAATATAACCTATAACCCACTCAGATAACTGGAAGTCACATTAAACCTACCAATAGGTGAGAAAATGTGGGTTACAAATGTAATAAATAAATAGATGTATGTATGTATGTGAGTATGCTACCCTTGGAGTTGAGAGTTAAGCAGTCGAGTCCCTGTCAGGGTTGGAAGTATTGAAGGATGTCAGTATCTTGCTCTGGTCGGTTGATCCTTGGCTTCAGTTTATGGGTGATTGTCACTTGTCACCAAAGTGGAGTTGGAGTGACTGTGCTGAAGTTAGCGGGAGGAGTGTGACCCCTGGGGAGGGACAGAGTGGGATATGGGGTGACCCTGCCTGACGTGGGGTGGTGGTACTGTACATTTGTCCTTTAGATTGTAAGCTCCTTGAGCAGGGACTGTCCTTCTATGTTAAATTGTACAGCGCTGCGTAACCCTAGTAGCGCTTTAGAAATGTTAAGTAGTAGTAGTGATACATGATCCTGGGAATGAAGGTGGGGCTGAGTGTACCTGGCTGTGATCAATGGGTTGTGGGTAACGTTGACTGGCACCAGGCCTGGGGATAACCATACCTGTTCCCTGGGCTGATGTCTATGTGTGCAGTGACATTGTGAGGCCTTGGCAAGGAGTGAAAGGTAACTTTGTTTGGACTCAGGTGGACTTTTGTGTGTGTTGGATAGTTTCAAAGTTATCCAGTTCCGGGAGGGAGATTATGGGAATGTCCTGGACAGGGGCGGACTAAAAGTGATCTGGGCCCCTGGGCAGTAAAGATCATTGGGCCCCTCTGACTGCTGCTCGCTGTCCCCCTCCTGCACAGTACAGTCCCCCGAGTCTCGGTGGGCTCTTCCTGATCCTACCTTGAAGGGCCCTGATGGTCTCTAGCGGATTATTTGGTGGTAGGAAAGATTCCCACTCTTTCCTGCCTGGTGCCTCTGTGTTTTCAAAATGGGTACCGAGACTTCTTGCGGTAGTCTTGCGGGTCTCGACAGACTCATGAGACTGCTGCAGGGATTCCTGACAGTCATAGTAACATAGTAGATTACGGCAGAAAAAGACCTGCACGGTCCATTCAGTCTGCCCAACAAGGTAAACTCATATGTGCTACTTTTTGTGTATACCCTACCTTGATTTGTACCTGTCCTCTTCAGGGCACAGACCGTATAAGTCTGCCCAGCACTATCCCCGCCTCCCAACCACCAGCCCCGCCTCCCACCACATTTTTAAAACAGTGATGTTGTGCTGGGCAGAATAGCAACAGCAGGCAGGAGAGTGTTGTTCTTTTCTGCCCACACAGAGGCCACTAGACCACTAGGGCCCTTCAAAGAAGGATCCACTGAGAGGGGGGGGGGGGAGCCTCTGGGCCCTCGGCCATTGACCGGTTGTCTGAATGGTCCTGGATTTTTTAGAACTCCATCCTAGTGCATTATAGTAGGTACTGCAACATTGTTTCAGAGGGTAGAATTATAACTGCTTTGAGATTTAAGTTAAAAACCAGGGTTAGACAAAAAAAAAAATCTCTCTTGGAACTGGGTAGTTTGGCAGCTCTGCCTAGTTATGGTGAACTTGACTTTTCCCTAGGTTAGAGGTATTTCTTTTTGGCGGGGGAGGGGAGGGTAGAACCTTCAACCTTGATCAGGTGAGATCTGAGTGATAATGGTGGTGGGGTTGTTCTGCCTGTTCCCTGGGGTAGGGTGTGGGTAAAGGTGCTGTGTGTGTGTGCGTGTGTATGTATGTATACATATATATATATATTTTTTTTTTTGGGGGGGGGGGGGGAGGGTAAGTGACTGACTGGACTTGTTCTGGGGTGCGAGGAAATAGGTTAACTGTGCGAGACCTAAGTGTAGAAGTGAGAGTGTGTTACTATGCCTTTGGGGAAGGGTAAGGCATGACCACTTTTAGCCCTGAGTTGTGAGGGATAGTGCCTGTCCCTTCAGCTGGGAGACGGCGGCACTTGCAGGTTGGAGCCGAGGCTGATTGTTCTCCTCTCCGTGTAGACATGCTGTTGGGAACAGGGCTGGTCTTACGCGGGGCGGCCGCACAGGGCCTCATAGCCCCAGCATAGTAACATAGTAGATGATGGCAGAAAAAGACCTGCACGGTCCATCCAGTCTACCCAACAAGATAAACTCATATGTGCTACTTTTTGTGTATAGGATACAAATGAAACAAATAAAAAAAAAAATCCAAAATCTGTTTAGTGCTAGTACATAAGTATTGCTATAGTGGGACAGACTGAAGGTCCATCAAGCCCAGCGTCCTGTTTCCAACAGTGGCCAATCCAGGTTCCCAGCCTGTGGGTCACATCACCAAATGTAGTCACACTGTCATATACAGTATATATATATGTATGTGTGTGTGTGTATATATATATATATATATATATACACAATAACAACTCATCATAAATTCAAATTAACATAACGCAATTGTACAACATGTATTCTCTATATCTCCACTGTTTTTGCTAATTATCTTTATTTCCAGTTTAATGATCCTAATTGTTCAAGCTTTCTTTGTCATGAATGAAATTTAACCTATTACCTTTAGCTCTTATCATAGGACGAACTTTCCTCTTGTAACCTAACCTAATCTGTCCCTTTACCCCAACTATGTATTTCTCCTATCCGGAACTGGTAGTCACCACTTTCGGAATTATGTAAGCCACATTGAGCCTGCAAATAGGTGGGAAAATGTGGGATACAAATGTTATAAATAAATATAGTAGAGCTGAGTTGGCCCTGATTTAATATATATATATATTTAAATAAGAGCTGTTCCTGAGGAGCAACAATATATCAGCCAGTCAAAAAAAAAACAGCTTATGTCTGGACTCTTCCTGGCTGGAAACGAGGATTGTGAGGTACCCTACCTTGATTTGTACCTGTCCTCTTCAGGGCACAGACCGTATAAGTCTGCCCAGCATTATCCCCGCCTCCCAACCACCAGCCCCGGCACAGACCGTATACGTCTGCCCAGCACTATCCCTGCCTCCCAACCACTGCCTCCCAATCAACATGACAGTATCAGCATTCGGCATCATGATGTATTTAATCCTCTCTGTCTCAACCAGTCAGGATCCCCCTTTTAGGCGCCAGACAGGGCTCCCTGACTAATCACAGCTGCACTTCGGTAGCAGCTCAGCCACCTGAAAAAAAATGTGGCTGAGTCCACAGAAGTGCAACTATGATTGTGAATGCAATTGAGTGATCCAGTCGGCGCACAGCTGCTCTCGGGAGTCGAGCCACTGTCTGCTGCTTCTGTGAACTGCATGGGCACTACTGAAGGGCTGAAGATCAAAAGCAAAAACGGGCGCTAGAGGCCAATAGCTCCATACTATCGCCTGTGTTTGCTCCCTCCTGATGATCAGAGCCGGTGAGTGCATGTAATAACGTGTATGCCGGCTCTGAACGCTAATTGCATGCAAACAAGGGTCTCCCGCATTCATCCCTCATGATCAGCGGGCAGCGCGCCAAACAAGGGCACTGCTACCGCTGTAAACCTTACACCAGCTAGGAGCTGGCATTAGGGTTTGCTAGCAAGGGAGGAATTAAGGAGACCACTGAAGAGGTTTGATAGGTCTGGGATTTTCTCCCGGACCTGTCAAACCTAAGTCCACCCCCCCCCCCCAAAGGCCCTCCACCAGCAAAGCACAAAAATCCTGGTGGTCCAGTGGGACTGCTAGTTTCTCCCCCTCTCACACCCCTCCACTGAACTAAAGTGCCCTGGTGGTCCAGTGGGATTGCTACCTATCCGCCTCCTTCCCTCTGGCAGCCTACCTCTCCGTTATCGTAGTAGTGGGAGGAGGGAGGGACTAGCACTCCAGACGCGTTCCTAAAATGGCGGTGTCCCGTCCTGCTCGGTGCATCCTAGGATGCGCAGGGCGGGACATCAGCCCCGCCCAGCGCATTCCAGGATGCACCGGGCAGGGCGAGACGCCACCATTTTCAGAAGGCACCCAAAGAGGAGTGGAGGGAATGCTAATCCATCCCTCCTCTCACCACTACAACCACAGAGGGGTAGGCTGCTGGGGGGAGGGGCAGATAGCAGACCACCAGGGCATTTTTATGCGGGGTGGGGAACCTAGTGGTCCCACTGGACCACCAGGGTTTTTGTTCTTTGGGAGTGGGGGGAGAAAATCCCAGACCTGCCAAACAACTTCTGCGGAGGGGCACCTAAATTTGCACGCTATTAGATTTGATCATAGGGCATTATAGTCTTGCGCTGTTCCGGCGCTATTTTTAGAGTGCTTTTTAGAACAGCGTGGGGCTTCTGATCATCGGCCTATGAGCAATTCAGTCAGGGTCTGCTCTCAACCCAGCTGCTCTCTTGGGCTATATTCTTACCTCCCCCCCCCCCCCCCCCCCCGCTGAAGTACTGAGGACCATCTAACGTTAAAAGCAAGTACTTCCCTTTTGTGTGTTTTTTTATTTTCCCACTTATATTTTTCTTTTTTGGGGGGGGGGGAGGGGGTCCTTGTGCTGCATGTGCTATGGATTGCTGTATGGTGAGTGTGTCTGTGTTTGCTTTTTTTTTTTTTTAAAGCAAGTATAATGTAGATCATGTGAGGGTTGCTTGGTTGTCAGATTTCTATGGAAGGGTCCATTTAAGTATTTTCATGTAGATGGGTTATGGGTGTGGGAAGGTCTAGATTGGGATGTTTACGGATTTTTTTGTTTGTTTTGGCTGGAGGGTTTCAAGAACAAGGACCCTGTGAGTCTGGGGTTAGGTTTGTATAGATTGGGGTTTGGGTTTCTTTTTATAATTTCTTCACATTTGAACTTGCTCTTTTATTTGCTGTTACTGTTCATCTGTGCAGCTGTTAATTTTGGTAGTGTTACCTCTTGGATACAGTTTTTTTTTTCTGTTTGTGCTATGGTGCATGCTCTTCAATAAAAATGCTTAAATCTGGATAAGGTGGTTACATTTTGACCTTCTTTGAGTTTCTTGAGTTGGGACTTTGATTGAGAACTTAGTTTGTGATTGATTGAATGCTTATTTTTTTATTTCTGACACCCTGATGATTTCTATAGATATTATTTTTGCACTCATATATGTTTGCCAACCCATATGATGTATAATGTTGTGCATTGCTTAAACAGTCACTCCTTTTTTTTTCTGCTATTTATGTTCTAATCAGGCATGTTATGTTGAGCTCATATTGTTGGTTTGGGAAACCTTTTAAAGACTTTTTTTTTAAAAATTGCTATTTGTGTTTTTGGTTTGCTTAGAACTTTAAATTGTAAGCCACATTGAGCCTGCGAATAGGTGGGAAAATGTGGGATACAAATGCAATAAATAAATGAATGAATATATAAGCAGGTTTGGTAACGTGATGATGTTCTACTCCACACAACGCTATCATTAGTTTTTATATGGCCCAGGCCCCAGGTTAAACACAATAACAAATTTATATCTGAATTAAAAACAACATGCTGCAAAAAAGTTGTGATCCAACAAAGCTAAAATGGAACCGTTTGCCCTGAATCAGGAGTAGTATTTGCTTGATAAACAAGATTCAGGCCAAAACATTCTATTTTAGTTTTGTGGACACCATTTTACTGCATGGCCATGGGGGGGGGGACTATAAACTACCCCCCCCCCAAAAAAAAAAAAACAACAACAACGTGCTTGGTCTAATGGGGGTGGGGGGGTGGGGAGGGTTAAAAATTCTATTGTTAACCAGAAATTTGTCCTGTTACTTCAATATTGTGTGTTTGACAGATCAGTTTTTGAAAGTGTTTAGCCACCAAACTGTGGCACTTTGGAAGTTTAACATTGAGCCCTGGCTGAAGTCCCCCCCCCACCTTTTCAGCTGCGGGCCTCCAAGTTCTCCTCACCATCAGTGGTACCAATCCTTCAGATGTTAGTCAATTTAGATGCCCATATGTCTTTATTTGTAATTTCATAAAAAAAAAAAAAACAAAAAAACTTATTGTCAGCAGGAGGCTAGGCAAGGGGGGGGGGGGGGGCTCCATTAAACGGGTCTGCACAAGGTCCCACAATTGCCAACACCCGGCCTTGGTGGGAGAGGGAACCGGGCTCTTAATTTCCAGATAATTTGTCAGTGAGGGGAGCCAAGTCGATCCCCCCCCCCCCCTCCCGGTACTCCACGAGATAGTGAAAGCAAAACAAATCCCCCGCCCCACCCCCACCGCCCTGGGGGAGGTGCTCGTGCTGCTAGTTTTGGTCCTTTCGCTCTGTCCTGGGCAGCATCGGCGGGTTTCTTCTCTAAGCAAGGGCAGATTCAGCTCCTACGTAGGCATTTATCCCGCCTCGTGATCTCGGACCCCTCTAGCCCCCTCCTTGCTCTGATCAAAGCCTGCTGTCCTCCCCTCCGGGTTAATATCCTCGTGCAAACACAGAGCACTAGTGCAGCAGAGTCTCCTCGGAGCTTCGCTACAGTCCTCGTTCTGGTAGGTGCTGCTGGGCTCCATGTCTCTCCATTGCGTGCGTGTGTGTTGGGGTGGGGGGAGGATGCACGGCGCTGAGCTGCTCCTCCTGCGGGCCAAAGTATGGGCATGGCCGAGCCGCTTTGTGCCCACTTGGAGTGACCGGGACGCTATCCTGCCATCCATGTCCTGTTCAGCACCAGCCTCTCCCTCCCAAGATCGGGGCTTGGGCTGCCCTGGAATGGGCGTTGAGGCAGGAGGGGATTCCTTGCAAGTCAGCAGACATGGTGGCAGGGCAGCTTCATCTCATCCGGCTGGTCCTAGAGGTTGTTGAAGTCAGGCCGTAGCTGTGCGTGATCTGCCGCCTCCTCCCCCGTCTGCTGTCAGATCTGCCTGTGCAGGCTGCAGATCGGGTCCCAGGCTGGGCCTATCGAGAGCTTTCACAGTCCCGATCTCCCTCGATTCCTGTCCTGGCTGACCCAGGAAACTAAAAGTAATCACCATATACCAAACAACGCCTTCATAAAACCTTTTTCTTATGTAACACAAGGCAGCTGCGTTTTGCAGGTTGTATTCTTTTGTCCGTCATCACCCTGAAAGTTGTGTGTGTTAAATTAATCGATATTGTTGTGTTAGAAGTTGTAAACTGTAGTATCTTCTTTGCGACCACGTTTGGCGTATGTTTCTGATGTTTTTTTTTTTTACATGTCTGGGAGTCTGGGAAAGCTAATGGTTATTTTTAGCAGCATAGTTTGGATACACATTGACTCTTCTTATTGGACTTCTGTGGCTCAGATGATTTTTTCCCCCCAATTTGTAAACTATCTAATTGCAGAAAAGATCAGTTAGATGATGTGCATTGGACCATCAGGGGAATCGGCTCTACAAACATGACATTTCCCAGTAACCCCCCCCCCCCCAGTACTGGTTATTAGCAATGGTGCCCCACCCCTTGTTGACAAGATGTGTTTTAAACGTTGTTTTATTTTGAATAAAGACAAATCAAGCAAAACTTGTACAGAAAAACGAATTCAAATATGTAATATGCTATCATAGGAAACCTTTATGTTTAAAAAGCAAAACCATGTGCATGTAAGGGCTAGATAAATGAATTAAAACAAATCCCCTTAATATTATTAAATAATTTCTATAGCGCTACCAGTCGTACTTGGTAGCAATAATGAAACAGTGATTGAATATTTATCTATTTGTTGCATTTGTATCCCACATTTTCCCACCAATTTGCAGGCTCAATGTGGCTTACATTATGCCGTAATGGTAATAGCCATTTCCGGGTAGAGAATTACAAGTGGTATTGCATTAAGGCACATAAATGATACAAAAGAGTATACAAGTGGTATTGCCTTGAAGTTCCTGAGCGATAGAGTGAATTATGATTAAAGTTAGATTATCAACTATAGAAAGTTCATTTCTGGCCTGAGAAACAAAGTGGTAGTGTGTATTGTGTAACTTTCATTAGTAGTTGAGAAGGTTATCAGTCTAATGTGAATAGTTTGTTATTGTATAGTTCAGGTAAAGTCTAGTTTTCTAGTAATTAGGATGGGTCGTTGTGGTATGCCTTCTTGAATAGGTTGGTTTTCAGTAGTTTTCGGAAGATTGTTAGGTCGTGCATTGTTTTTATGGCCTTTGGTAGTGCGTTCCATATTTGCGCGCATATGTAGGAGAAGCTGGATGCATAGGTGGATTTACATTTAAGTCCTTTGCAGCTGGGGTAGTGGAGATTCAAGAATGTGCGCGCTGATCTTTTTGTGTTCCTAGTTGGCAGGTCTATGAGGTGTGACATGTAGGTCGGGGCTTCACTGTGAACGATTTTGTGGACCAGGGTGCAAACTTTTAACGCAATTCGTTCTTTTAGTGGGAGCCAGTGGAATTTTTCTCTTAGGGGTTTGGCACTTTCGTATTTAATTTTTCCAAATATGAGTCTGGCTGCTGTGTTTTGGGCAGTTTGGAGTTTCTTAATGATTTGTTCTTTGCATCCGGCATAGATGGCATTGCAGTAATCTAGGTGGCTTAGTATCATTGATTGTACTAGGCTGCGGAATATATCCCTTGGGAAGAAAGGTTTTATTCTTTTGAGTTTCCACATTGAGTGGAACATTTTCTTTGCTGTATTTTTCGCATGGCTTTTGAGTGTGAGGTTTCGATCAATTGTGACTCCAAGAATTTTCAGACTGTCTGAAACTGGAAGGGTGTAGTTTGGGGTGATTATTCGTGTTATATTGTGAGGAGAGAATGAGACATTGTGTCTTTTCTGCGTTGAGCTTTAGTTGGAATGCATCCGCCCACAAATTAATTATTTGGAGGCTGTGTTTGATTTCATTTGTGATTTCAGTTAGATCGTGTTTTAATGGGATGTAGATCGTGACATCATCTGCGTAGATGTACGGGTTAAGTCCTTGGTTGGATAACGATTTGGCTAAGGGTGTCATCATTAAGTTAAAAAGGGTTGGTGAGAGCGGTGATCCTTGAGGTACTCCACATTCTTGTTTTTTTTCATAAGTATTGCCATACTGGGAAAGACCAAAGGTCCATCAAGCCCAGTATCCTGTTTCTAACAGTGGCCAATCCAGGTCACAAATATCCGGCAAGATCCCAAAAATGAACAAAACATTTTATACTACTTATCCCAGAAATAGTGGATTTTCCACAAGTCCATTTAATAACGGTCTATGGACTTTTCCTTTAGGAAGCCGTCCAAACCTTTTTTAAACTCCGCTAAGCTAACCGCCTTTATGACATTCTCTGGCAACGAATTCCAGAGTTTAATTACACGTTGAGTGAAGAAAATGTTTCTCAGATTCGTTTTAAATTTACTACATTGTAGCTTCATCGCGTTCCCCCTAGTCCTAGTATTTTTGGAAAGTGTGAACAGACGCTTCACATCTACCCGTTCAACTCCACTCATTATTTTATAGACCTCTATCATATCTCCCCTCAGCCGCCTTTTCTCCAAGCGGAAGAGCCCTAGCCGCTTTAGCCTTTCCTCATAAGGAAGTCGTCCCATCCCCTTTATCATTTTCGTTGCCCTTCTCTGCACCTTTTCTAATTCCACTATATATTTTTTGAGATGCGGCAACCAGAATTGAACACAATATTCGAGGTGCGGTCACACCATGGAGCAATACAAAGGCATTGTAACATCCTCATTTTTGTTTTCCATTCCTTTCCTGATAATACCCAACATTCTATTTGCTTTCTTAGCCACAGCAGCACACTGAGTAGAAGATCTCAACGTATCATCAACGACGACACCTAGATCCCTTTCTCGATCCGTGACTCCTAACGTGGTTCCTCTCTCCCACATGCATCACTTTGCACTTGCTCATATTAAACGTCATCTGCCATTTAGACGCCCAATGTCCCAGTCTTGTAAGGTCCGCTTGTAATTTTTCACAATCCTCCCGCGATTTAACAACTTTGAATAACTTTGTGTCATCAGCAAATTTAATTACCTCACTAGTTACTCCCATCTCTAGGTCATTTATAAATATGTTGAAAAGCAGCGGTCCCAGCACAGAGCCCCAGGTTTCCATGGTGGTGATGTATTTGAATTTGATATCACTTGGTATGTTCTTGCGGTTAGGAAGCCATTAATCTACCTAAGTACGTTTCCTCCACTCCCGAAGTAATCAAGAATGTTTGAAAGTATTTGGTGGCTGACCATGTCAAATGCGCTGGACATGTCAAATTGTAGGAGAAGTACACTATTACCAGTTGCAATTGTTTGTTTGAATTTGGTTAGGAGTGTGATTAATACTGTTTCGGTGCTGTGGTTGGCTCGAAATCCTGACTGTGATTCAAGTAATATTGAGAATTTGTTTAAGTAGTCGGTAAGTTGTTTGGTTACCATACTTTCCATTAGTTTGACTGTCAGAGGGATGGATGCTACTGGGCGGTAGTTGGTTGTGTCATTTGTCATAGTAAGCAGCCTGAGCCAACAGATTTATTTTCCACAGAACATAATTAACTTTGTATGAACTTGGCTGTTAATAGCAGTGGCGTAGCTACGTGGGGCCATGGGGGCATTCCTGTCCTGGCTGACCCAGGAAACAAAGTAATCATCGTATACCAAACAACGCCTTCATAAAACCTTTTTCTTATGTACTGAGAGCTGTAATATAAGACAGCTGCGTTTTGCAGGTTTTATCCCCGTAGATTTGGCCCTGGCCCCCTCCCCGTCCGCCAGCCCTCCCCCGTCACCGTCAGATACTTTTGCCGGCGGGGGTCCCCAACCCCTGCCACCTGAAGTCCTCTTCTCTGGCACTGCCGCGTTGCTGATCTGCAAGGGCAGGCTTCTGTTTCTGCAGGACATCTGACTCGCAGAAACAGAAACCTGCCCTTGCAGATCAGCAACGTGGCTGCGCCGGAGAAGAGGACTTCGGCGGCGGGGGAGGGTTGGTGGCGGGAAGAGGGGGTCGAAAGGGATGGTGCCGGGAGGGGGTCAAAGGTGGTGGCGGAGGGGGGGGGTACAAAAAGGTGTCGGGGGTTAAAAATGGTGGTTGGGGTGGGTCGGTGGTGCTGGGGGGGGGGGGTAAAATGTGCCCCCTCACCTCGGGCTCTAGACCCCTCTCCTGCTGGCTACGCTCCTGGTTAATAGTGTGCCGAACTGGACAATGTTGGCACATTTAGACTGACTCAGGGAGGGGAAGGGGAATAACAGTTCTGCATAAAGGATACCCTTCCCTCATTATTCAATACCTACTCTGTGAAATAGTAATAATAAATAAAAAAAAATGGCAAGTGCATTTTTATAATATACCACTGCATTCCACAAAGCAAAAGGAGCAAGTTCCCACATGCCATCTTTTTTTCTTTTGATGTAGGCACAAGAAAAAAAAAAGGTTTTAAATGCTCCCAGGTTTCACTCTGATTAATGTTTAATGTGGGATAAAATGCTATAAATAAGTAAATAAATAGAAACTCTGAATGTTGAGCACTTAATTCTTATAACATGATGTCTGTTTAGTGGCCCTTTACAAGGAGAAAAAAAATCTCTGCACGAATATAATAGTACTAGGGTGTCCCTTTAACCAGCCCCTCCATATGACAGATATTACCTTGATTTTTTGTTTACAGTGTCCTCCCCTCCCTTTAACCAGCCCCTCCAAATGACACAGATCATTACTTTAAATGTTTTTACAGTATCCTTCCCTCCCCGTCCCTTTAACCAGCCCCTCCAAACAGATATTACCTTTTTCTTTTTTTAACATATGCTCCCCTCTGCACCCACCTACCTATTCCAGACCTCCTCCCCGCTCCCCCGAGCCGCAGGGTACCCTCCCGGCACCTGCCCGAAGCCACCCTGGTCTGCTGCCGGCGCTGACCTCTTTGTTGCCACATCTTCTTTAAAATGGCTGCCAAGACTTCCACTGGCGGCCTCGCAAGACTTCAGCAGAAGTTTCGCAAGGCCGCTGCTGGAAGTCTCGGCAGCCATTTTTAAAGAGCAATGTCAGTGTCCCGCTTGCGCTCCTTTACTGTAGTGGTAGTCTGGTGCAGAGGGGGACAGAATGCATTCGACTGGGCCGAATAGAAGTCACAGCGTTGGACTGCAGGGAGAATTTCCTGCCCAATTGTGCAATCTGTTTCTTCTGGCGCTAATTACCCTCCCCCCCCCTGGGTGGGTGGGAGGGAGGGCGGACCCTGGAACTTGGAGGGGGGCCAGGCGGACCCTGAAACTGGGAGGGAGGGGGAGGGGGGCAACGACCCTGGAACTGGGTGGACCCTGGAACTTGGAGGGGGGGCGGGCGGACCCTGAAACTGGAAGGTAGGGAGGGGGCCCCGGCACACATTCTCATTCTCACACACACTCACAGCTCCCTAATTTTTCACTTAAACATCGCAGGGTGGCTGGAGGGGGGGAGAGGGGGGGGCAAGTACCCTGGAACTGGGAGGGAGAGAGGGGGGCAACGACCCTGGAACTGGGTGGGAGGGAGGGAGGGCGGACCCTGGAACTTGGAGGGGGGCAGGCGGACCCTGAAACTGGGAGGGAGGGAGAGGGGGTGACCCTGAAACTGGGAGGGAGGGGGGAAACAACCCTGGAACTGGGTGGGTGGACCCTGGAACTTGGAGGGGGGCGGGCGGACCCTGAAACTGGGAGGGAGGGGACCCCTGGCACACACTCTCATTCTCACACACACACTCTCTCTCTGTCACACACATTCACTCTCTCTCTATCACACACTCACACACACACTCCGAGGAAAACCTTGCTAGCGCCCGTTTCCTTTGTGTCAGAAACGGGCCTTTTTTCCTAGTCTCTACTATAATAAAAGGCACCTTCAACGTTCTGAAGCTGACTCCGTGGTTTCAAGTGAAGGGTTCATTAGGATCGTTAGGTTCGTAACTCTGTCACCATCTCTCTCGGCCCCGCCCTTGCGCCTCTGATAGGTCCGCCGCCCTCGACGTCATCATGTTTTGACGTCGAGGGCGGCGGACCTATCAGGCACGAGGGCGGGGCCAACAGAGATGGTTACACAGCGACGAACATGAAGAAAAAAAACCCCCTTCACTTCAGCCACGGAGTCAGCTTTACCACGTTGCAGGTGGGTGGCTGGAGGGGAGGGAAAGAGAGGGGGCAACTACCCTGGAACAGGGAGGGAGGGAGAGGGGGGGGGCAACGACGCTGGAACTAACTTGCAGGGGGGCCAGACGGACACAGAAACTGGGATGGAGGGAGGGAGGGGGGACCCACAAACTGGGAGGGGGAGGGGAAACTACCCTGGAACACGGTGGGTGGGTGGGAGGGAGGGGGGGTGGATCCTGGAACTTAGAGGGGGGCCAGACGGACCCAGAAACTGGGATGGAGGGAGATAGGGGGGACCCTGAAACTGGGGGAGAGGGGGGAAACGACCCTGGAACTGGGTTGGTGGGAGGGAGGGAGAGCGAGCGAGCGGACACTGTACCTTGCAGGAGGGGGCCGACCCTGAAAGTGGGAGGGAGGGGGCCCCTGGCACACACTGTCATTCTCACACACGCACACAGTCTCACTCTCTCTGCCACACAGACTCACACATTCACTCTCACTCTGTCACACACACTCACACACTCAATCTTTCTGTATCACACTCTCACACACACTCTGTAAAACACACACACTCCGAGGAAAACCTTGCTAGCGCCCGTTTCATTTCTGTCAGAAACGGGCCTTTTTTCCTAGTATAAATATATATATTTTAAAAAACATTAATTACTACGTAAAGACGGTGATTATATTGTATTTTTGATAAATATTGTATGCAGGATTTAAAAACCAAACTTAACATTACATGTTTTGTATTCTGCTAATACTAGAAACATTACTAAGCAAATAACAAATAAGAGAACTAGATAAATGTCTATGAATCACAATACATTCTCTATATAAAAATTATAATAAAATCTCAGTGACTTGATTTAAACTTTCCATTGTGCAGACCATATTCACAGAAGAGATGAGTTTTTACAGTTCTCCTAAAAACAATATAATTGGAAATAGATTGGCGATTAGTCAGTAATGCTTTCCACAATTTAGCTACCTGAAAAGCAAAGGAGGAAGTAAATAGTTTTTAAAAATTTCTTCCTCATTGGAATTGGAATAGAGAATGTAGAATCATTGTGTAAAGAATGTCTCCTACCATAAGAAAACTGGCATAAATCACACATATACAAAGGTGCAATACCACTGATAATCTTAAATAAAATACAGTAAAATTTAAGCATAATTTGAGCCTCCATTGGATGCCAATGAAGTTGAATATAAAAAGGTGTTATTTGATCATTCCATCACGTTCATGTCCTCTATTCCAAGACAAGTGGGTAGTTATGTCCATCGACCAGCAGGTGGAGATAGAGAATACAGAACTGAGCACCACTACATAGCTCCCTGCTAGCAGCTCAGCTCCTTAGTATCTTCTATCTCCAAGCAGGTGGATGGACAGACTTCCTCTGTCTCTGGTTCTGAGGTTGAGCATAGTGGGCAGACATACCTGGTGGTGCTGGGTCCCTGTCATGCTTTCCCCCTGGAGTGTTCTGCGTTCTTTTGGGAGCCTGCTCAGCAACCAATCTGCTTCAGAAGATAAGGAACAGTGCAGGCAGCACAGTGAGTTTGGCGGGCCGGTGGTGCTGTGCCCTGCCGTGACAGGGGGGGTGGCACTGGCCCCTGGGAGCATGGACCCGGGGTAGTGTGTTCTCTGCTGTGCTTTGGGCCTCAGGACGTCTTTGGGAGCAATTTGTGTCTGTGCTCACAAAAAAAAAAGAGCTTTATGGTTGAGTTGTGTTGTGCTCTGGTTAAAAAAAAAAATGCACAAAAGACAAGCAAGTGTGTAGTGCGGTGCGCCACATGCTTTCCCGCGCAGCGACAATCTTCGTTCATGGCAGCCCCTGCTAGGAGTGTGAGGAGCTGCCCGTCTTGCAGCGGGCGGGGTTCCTCCTCGGGCTGCTGCACGGTGTGCATTCCAGTTCCCAAGTGGAGGGGTTGAGTCGGGGTTCACGCACACAGAGCGCCCTCAGTCGCAGCAATGCGTTTCTTGCAGCTCTGGTCTCCAGTTCAGCATCTCGGCCCTTCGCCTCAGAGGGAGGTGGGAATGGCAGCCATTTTGTTCTCTGCGGGCGCGAGGGCCTGTGCAGACAGCTGTAGCAGTGGGGATCTCTTCTGGGCTTGTTCTTTTGCTGTGCCAGACTTTTGGGTTGGTGTAAGTAGTCCCTTCTCCAGCGGCCCTAACATCTCCTGGAGGACAGGGGACGGGGTTTTCCCCGCCGGCTCCCAGGATTTCGCAGTGGATAACACGTGGCATCTTCGTTTTGTTTTGCTGCAGTTGGGCTGCTGTATGGGGTCTCCTCTGTCAGAGCCTTGGTGGAGGGTGAGCTCCCACTGGGGGAGGGGGATGACCCTCGGGTGCTTGGTCTGTTTCAGTGGGGGGAGTTCGGCTCCCTGTTTTCGGTGGTGCTAGCAGCGCTTCCCATAGCAAAACCCTTGGGGTTCTCTGGAGGAGAGTCAGGCGGCTAGCCTTGCATAGGGCCTTAGGGGCTTGTCCAAGGTGTTCCCCATGTAATGGTCATTCGGGGCCTGTTACCACAATGTACAGTGCACTTGACTCAGGCCTGCAGGTTGGGAGAACCATGGCCCACTTAATTTCTCTAGTGCGGGGAGAAGGAGAAGCTCTGTTCCCTACATTGGACTCAGTGTCGCAGTCACCTTGAATTTTCCCTTCCTGGTTGCTGTTGACATTGCCTTGCGGAATCTGCTAGATGGGAAGCTGAATCAGACCTTGTAGGCCGTCTTGGAGGTGTTTGCATTAGGAGCTGCAGGCTTCTATTTGTAGCCCTTTGTCTTTCCCGCTGTGGGCTGTCTTGGGTCGAGGGCTCGAGGGCTGCGGCATGGGCCTGTTTGCAGTGGCAGCAGCAGTCTGTTTCCTGGGGCAGTCCCCGGGCTGCCTGGTTGGAGGCACATTTTGCCTGTCTGGTGGACGCTGTGTATGACATTCTTCGGGCTTCGGCCTAGGGTATGTCTTTGGCATTCACCACAAGTTGTCAGTTCTGCCTGCGGCCGTAGGCGGTGGTTGCCACCTCCAAGGCCTGCATGGTCAGATTTCCACTTTGGGGCACCTTTCTCTTTGGGTACATCCTCAGCGATTTGGTTCAGGAGCTCAGTGAGTCGGGCTCCAGCATTTGCCAGGGGACATCCCTTGTTCCCTGTGGGCTTGGCAAGTGCCCGGTTTCGTGTCAGCACTAAAGGTAGGCCTGGTCTTCAGAATTTTGGCCAGAGGGCTCGGTTTCGAGCCTGGCATTCTCCCTTCCGGGGGACGGGGAACTAGGAACCAGCAGGGCACTTGGGGTGAGTGGCTGCTGTCTCATGGCCATCCTTGGGTGGCCTGGCTGGCTGGCCCATCTGGGCCGACATGGAGCCGCTTTCGGGCATTTCGGGATGTGTGGACTACCTTCTCCTTAGCTTAGGGTGAGTAGTATTTGTTAAAAGTAGTTTGTGTCTTCAGTGCTGATGTTTTCCTGGGTCTAAGAAGGTTTTTGATAATTTAGAGCTTGCTGGTTGTTATGGTAGTGTAGTTATTAATGAATAGGTCTGGGTATTTGTGGTTTTTTTTTAAAATGTCAGTAAACTTCTTATAACTTTGTATGTTTTAGGGTCCTGTTTACTTAGGTGCACTAGGGTTTTTAGTGCATGCTAAAAATGAGCATGCTGTAACCGTGTAGACACCCATAGAAATATTTATCTATGTATTTATTTATTTGTTGCATTTGTACCCCACATTTACCCACCTATTTGCAGGCTCAATGTGGCTTACATAGTACCGTCAAAGGCGTTTGCCCAGTCGGTGGATAACAAATACAAAGTTGTATAGTGATCGTATGAGGTATAAGTGGAGGGTCGGAATGGATGAAGATTGCATGTTGTCCTGTTCGATCATAGTCATGCTGTGTTGGTAGGTGAAGAGGGTTACGTGGGGTCGTTGGGGTAGGCCTTTTTGAAGAAGTAGGTTTTTAGTGATTTCCTGAAGTTCAAGTGGTCGTGGATTGTTTTCACAGCTTTTGGGAGCCCATTCCATAGTTGTGCGCATATGAAGGAGAAGCCGGCTGCGTAAGTTGTTTTGTATTTCAGTCCTTTGCAATTTGGGTAGTGTAGGTTTAGGTAGGATCTTGATGATCTGACTTTGTTTCTTATTGGTAAGTCTATAAGGTCTGTCATATATCCTGGGACTACGCCTTACATGATTTTGTGGACTAATGTGCAGATTTTGAAGATGATCCGTTCTTTGATTGGGAGCCAATGCAACTTTTTTCGGAGGGGTTTGGCACTTTCGAAGCGTGTTTTGCTGAATATCAGCATCTACCTGGTTATGGGCATCTACCTGGTTAGTGCATGCTAAAAACACTATTGCACCTCTAGCACGGCTTAGTAAACAGGGCCCTTAGTATGTAAACTGCTGACTTTTATTCTTAATGGTCAGCAAATCCCAGCTGTGTGTGGTGGTATTACTGTGTGTGTGTTTTTTTGTATGAGAAATATTTATGTATTATATGAAATGTATTGTTCTGAAATATTTGAACTGTAAGATGCACTTAGGACAATCCATAGGGATTGATTAGGCAGTACAGTTGTAACAATACATAGATTAGGGGGCAATATTCTAATCCTGTTTTGTCACGGTGGGGATTCGGCTAAATGTTAAAGTATGTGTAACCCTGGTCCCGCTCAAATAGTCCAGGATGTGAGCTAAGTTCCTTTGGGTTAGACACCTGGGCCAGGGTCCACAAAAAGTGATGTCTCTGAACTGGACACAGACCAGGGTCGGGCTAATTCCTAGTAGGTCAGGGGGTTTTACAACCATCTTTTTCAGCTTTTACACAATCCAGGAAAGAATCCATTCTCACACCTGGGGTTTTTTTTTTTTTTAATCAACTTGAAACTTTACTAACAGGAGCTTGATAAGAACTTCAGACAACAACCATGTTCATAGCCTCATGAAATGTAACTCATGGGGGGAGGGGTGTAAGTACATGGGTCAAGTCTGTTCTTTAGTCTCTCAGTTTCAGTCTTATTAAATGTCCGCTCTGCACCAGGCATTCAGACCCAATTCCATCCAGCAGAACAACCTGGAGCCGTGGCTTGCCCACTCACTCACCAGGCAAGCGTTCCACTGGTTTACCCCAGCTGCCGAACTGGATTCAGGACTGGACCTCTCTGTCCTTTCTTCCCCCAGAGGTGCGGTTCCGTTCACTCACCTGTGGATCAGGTCTCTTCTCTGTTCCACTGATGGGAGGGGGGGATGCTCTCTCTTTCTTCCAGAGCCTTCTCACTTCAGCCTCTGCTCTCCAGCAGAGGTCAATGTGCGACAGCAGTCCCTGCTTCTGATGCTGGGTAGGATACCCCTTCATCTCCATGGGTCCTGGAGGGGGTTAGGGCAACCAAAGACACAGCTCTCCGTAGGGCAAGACCTTTTATCACATACCAGCCCCCCCCTCCCCATTACATCCCCTGTCAATCCTTAAAGTAAAGTTTCCTAGCAGTGTCGTGTTTCATCACCCCACCCCCTCAAGTCTTCACCACTTTCCCAATCTCATATTCCCCCTCATCCTTAGGCGTCTTAACCCGCACACCGTTATCCTCCCTTCCCCTTTTATCCCTCTCATCTAGCCAGGCAGCTTTTAGCTTCGGCCACTGTTCAGTCCAGAGGCCACAAGCTGTTCCCCTAGCTAGCAAGCCACCCTTAGCTCCCTGGCCCCCCTTTCTAGCCAGTGCCAATCTCTCTTCCCCATCTCTCCCATCCCTATCACCTTGTGATTTGGTAAAGGTTGTCATAGAGACAAGATTGGCAATGTGTTTCTTAGTGAAGTGCATGGTGCAGGAACTCAGGCCAGTCTTGGGGTGTAAAACCTTGCAAGACAAGCATGGAAGTTCATGTGCCATGCTGCTCAAATTAGTTGAAAGCTTCATGGTGCAGATGAGAAGTCAATTTCTATTTTGGGGGCAGCTGCCATAGTGGGGGTACAAAAAAAATCCCAAGCACTGCATAGAAATTGCTAGTTGCCATGGTGACCATGGCCTTGCTATATCAGTATTCTGGAAGTTGTAGACGAGAGAGAAATTAGAATAAAATTTCTCTGCAGGATTTCTGTTGGGGTTATGACACATCCTATATAGTCTGGAGTTGATAGACCATAGACCTCACTCCCATATAGAGTGGAGGAGTGGCCTAGTGGTTAGGGTGGTGGACTTTGGTCCTGGGGAACTGAGGAACTGAGTTCGATTCCCACTTCAGGCACAGGCAGCTCCTTGTGACTCTGGGCAAGTCACTTAACCCTCCATTGCCCCATGTAAGCCGCATTGAGCCTGCCATGAGTGGGAAAGTGCAGGGTACAAATGTAACAAAAATAAAATAGATACTATTGGAGATTCTACATGGAATGTTGCTATTCCACTAGCAACATTCCAACATTCCATGTAGAAGGCTGCGCAGGCTTCTGTTTCTGTGAGTCTGACGTCCTGCACATACGTGCAGGACGTCAGACTCACAGAAGCAGAAGCCTGCGCAGTCACATTGGTGATTTGCAAGGGCCGACTTCTACATGGAATGTTGCTAGTGGAATAGCAACATTCCATGTAGAATCTCAAATAGTAGCAACAGTGGAGGAGTGGCCTAGTGGTTAGGGTCAGTGGAGGAGTGGCCTAGTGGTTAGGGTGGTGGACTTTGGTCCTGGTTTACTGAGGAACTGAGCTCAATTCCCACTTCAGGCACAGGCATCTTCTTGTGACTCTGGGCAAGTCAGTTAACCCTCCATTGCCCCATGTAAGCCGCATTGAGCCTGCCATGATTGGGAAAGCGCAGGGTACAAATGTAACAAAAACAAAATAGATACTATTGGAGATTCTACATGGAATGTTGCTACTATTGGACATTCTACATGGAATGTTGCTATTCCACTAGCAACATTCCATGTAGAAGGCTGCGCAGGCTTCTGTTTCTGTGAGTCTGACGTCCTGCACGTACGTGCAGGATGTCAGACTTGCAGAAGCAGAAGCCTGCGCGGCCACATTGGTGGAATAGCAACATTCCATGTAGAATCTCAAATAGTAGCAACAGTGGAGGAGTGGCCTAGTGGTTAGGGTGGTGGACTTTGGTCCTGAGGAACTGAGTTTGATTCCCACTTCAGGCACAGGCAGCTCTTTGTGACTCTGGGCAAGTCACTTAACCCTCCATTGCCCCATGTAAGCCGCATTGAGCCTGCCATGAGTGGGAAAGCGCGGGGTTCAAATGTAACAAAAAAAAATACAGGATTACTGGTGGAATGATATGTTGAATAATTTTTAATAGTTGTTGTACTCAGGGTTGTAACTGCTCATGAGTTTCTTTGTTGCACATAGGGGTCTTCTTGGTGCTTTTTCTTGTGATGTCTTTATTGTTAGTTTAAGATTCCTAAATGCATTTAATCTTGATCTGGGGTATGTATGTTGGTTATTTTTTTTTTTTTTGTTACATTTTTCCCACTCATGGCAGGCTCAATGCGGCTTACATGGGGCAATGGAGGGTTAAGTGACTTGCCCAGAGTCACAAGGAGCTGCCTGTGCCGGGAATCGAACTCAGTTCCTCAGTTCCCCAGGACCAAAGTCCACCACCCTAACCACTAGGCCACTCCTCCACTCCTCCACAGATATTTAGACAATATCTGAATTTATATTTGAAGATATTTGACTTTTTTGCCTTTAGTGCTCTCCAGGTTTAGGATCTCATGTAGACCTTCAGGGACAGGGGATGAAGTGATCAAATCATTTGTTTGTAGCACACTTTTAAGGAGTTGTTTAGCTATCTCTCCAGCAGTGTGTGAAGATCACTGATGTAGATATAAAAAAGTGTGAGGTTCAGATTACATCTCTGTTTTCCTAGCTGCTCCTGAGTGAAACTGGCTGTCTGCAGTTTGTTTATCTTGATTTTACAGCTAATGGAAGAAATACATGGATTTAATTATTTCCTACTCCCCAGTTTGCAGTAGTTTAAGAGTAGAGTACCAGATAGAATCAAAGGTTTTTGTAAAGGCCATAAAACATGCAGATATATTTAAGGTTCCTTTCCAAAGTTTGCTCAAAACGGCATTAGTAGAGTTCAGGTTTGACCTCTGCAGAGGTGCTCTGTGCCAAGTCCAGATTGTATTTATTTATTTATTTTATTTTCTGCACTTATATCCCACATTTATCATTCAGCAGGTTTGGTTTTGAGTTTAAATCTTTTTCTTTTGTCCTAGAAGTAATTATGTATTGCCTCCTTAGTTCTCTACAGTTTTTCCTTTGGTTCATATTTTTTCCCATTTCAACTGTAGAACATAAAAATTGCTATATTGGGTTAGACCAGTGGTCCATCTAGCCCAGCATCCTGTTTCCAGCAGTGGCTAATCCAGGCTACAAGTACCCAGTAGGATCCCATAAATAGTTTTCATGTTACTAACCACAGTGATAAGCAGTGGCTTTCTCCTGGTCTACCTTAATAACTGTTAATAGACTTTTCTTCTAGGAATTTGTCCGAACTGTTTTTTAACACCAGCTTTGCTAACCTTCCATTGCCCCAGGTACAAAACTTAGATTGTGAGCCCAGTAGGGATAAAGAAAGTACCTGCATAGAATATGTAAACCACTTTTTGGTTGTACCACAGAAAAGGGAGTATATCATGTCCATGCCCTTTTACTGCTTTTACCACATCCTCCAGCAACATGTTCCAGAGCTTAACTATGTGTTGAGTGAAAATATATATTCCATAGCGTCCCACAGATCAATCCAGAGATTGGTGGGTTATGTCCCTCTGCCAGCAGGTGGAGATAGAGAGAACTTCTGAGGCTCACTATATGTGGTCATACACAGCCACCCAAACCTCAGTATTCTCTCTATCTAGCAGGTGGAGTGTCATAACTCTGCAGCTCTGGTGTCTAGGCTCCTCACCCGTTCCCTCGGGATGAGTTGAGCCTTGTTTTGGGGGTTGAGAGCTCTCTGCTTGGTGAGCGGTGTACACCTGGTGGTGCCAGGTCCCTCCTTTCCTCCCCCCATAGCCCTTTTGGGACCCTTTCTACAGCTGAGAATCAGGTTGAAAAAAAAACCCGCAGCGCTCTCAGCAGCAGGATTTCGTTCCCGCTGGTGATGGTGGTGAGCTTGTGGGGAAGGGGTCCGCGGGGTGCGCTGGCGGCTCCGTTGGAGATTGTGAAGTGCTGCTCTCGGTGTGGGAGCCGCAGAGCAGCGTTGGGAGTTTGTTTAGCTTGCCCTCGCGAGGCCATGGACGGGGATTGTCTGGTCGACGGAGTCTGGTGGGCGTTCGGCTTCGGAGTCGGCGGCCTCCTACAGTGCTGTTTTGGTGGTTTTGGGCGCTTTTTCTGACAGTTAATGAGTTGAGTGGAGGGGACTGTTTCCTCTGA
This sequence comes from Microcaecilia unicolor, assembly GCF_901765095.1. NCBI lineage: Eukaryota > Metazoa > Chordata > Amphibia > Gymnophiona > Siphonopidae > Microcaecilia > Microcaecilia unicolor. The sequence goes on from NC_044032.1 coordinate 631,749,520, forward strand.
AGTGGGTGTAAGGTGCTTTTAGGTATCTGAGTGTTATGTTACTGATGGACCCATGGGAATTGTACAGGGTGAGACAAAAAAAAGTAACACCTACAGTTTTTTTTTCCTATTTTATCAGCAATCGCTTGGAATTTCAACATTAAATTTACAGCTTTATTTGTTGTTACTATATACGTTTATGTACAAAGTTAATTGTGGTTTTCTTTAAACACGGCAATGTTGTAGACTTTTTGGCACCCAGTGAATTTTGGCACGTATAAAAATGTTTGCACTTTAAACCTATTATTTGGACCCCCCCCCCCCCCCAAAAAAAACAAAAAACACCCCAAGGCACCAACTTACTGTTAATGATGCCACACGTAGACTTTTTTCTAGGGAACAATGTTGGAGGCCTATCACAATCTCCATCCAAAGCCGCAAACAATCGCCAAACTCAAGAAATCCCTTCTGCTGCAGATGATCAGGGACAACCTGCAACAGGGACTGATCAACAAGACTGTTATCATCCCAAAATGACTTCAGGCCTGTGTTAAAGCTGGAGGTGGACACTTTGAGCATTCACAGTGACTGTGAAATTCTGACACGTTATTAATTGTATTATTTGAATGATGTTACTTTACTATGTTTTAGTTTAAACATTTTTAACGCACAAAAATTGCTAAGTAGTAATGCTAAAATGTCAGTAACATTAACATAGCTTAAGATAATTAAATGTTGTTTAATAGTAATACATAAGTATGATGACTAAGTACGTCAAATTTTCATTGAAATTCAAAGTGGTTGAGTGTGCAAGAATGGGAACAGATATGCTTAGAGGTGAAAAAATCATCAGTGTGTGTATTAATAAAAGAAAATGCCTATAAAGTCTTAAGCAGATGGTACTATACGCCGGACAGAGTGAAGCGTATGCACCCAACTGCATCTAATCGATGCTGGAGATGCGAATCAGCACTGGGTAACTTTCTACATGTATGGTGGTCGTGCCCTCCCATACAGACTTTCTGGATGGAGGTAACGGCACATTTGACACTGATTCTAGACACCCAGTTTATACCTGAACCGAAATGGTGTCTCCTAGGTTGGAGCAACAAGAGAGGCCAGAAATGGCAGAGACGACTCAAAAGACTCTGTTTGGCAGCAGCAAAAATGGAGATTGCAGCTCACTGGAAACAACGCATAGGACCAACGATTATAGACTGGAAAACGAGACTCCGGGTCCTAGTGGATCTGGAGAAAATGACAGATCAAAGAACGGGCAGATATACACCAGAAGCGACAGAATGGACAAACTTGAACTGAATCTGGAATAAAGCCATAGATACTTCGGAAGGATAACCACATGAGCATGGGAGGGGGGGAGAAGGGATAGGGAGGAGGGGAGGGAGGGGAGGAAAATAATACAATTTTGGATAAGTGTTATAGCGGAGATAGAGCTGTTTTAGATAATTAGCAGCCTTGAGGCTACAACGATGTTTATTGTACAACTCCTTTTCATTGCAGTGTTGAATAAAAACTTATTAAAAAAAAAAAAAAAAAAAGAAATTCAAAGTGGTTGCTGAGAAAATGGCAAAAAACTGTAGGAGGTTATTTTTTTTGTTTTGTTTTGTTTTGACCTCACCCTTGTACGTGTAATAGTCATATCCTAATTCAGGCTACAGAGGTACAGTTGAAAGCATGTCTGGTCTTGCCATTGTCTCTTAGTGGGCAGATATTGTTGTATAAGATGGCTGTATTTCTGAGATGGCTCTATGCGCTTTATTTTTTGAAGAAGGGTTTGTTGATGTGGATTATTTTATTAAGTTCCTTTATATAGAAGGGTCATAAAGATCAAATATGTTGAAAGTACTGCAGGGATCGTGGAGAGAAGGAGGTACCGTGTTTCCCCGAAAATAAGACACTGTCTTATATTTATTTTTCCTCCCCAAAACGCGCTAGGTCTTATTTTCGGGGGGGATGTCTTTTTTTCTGGGGAAACATCGGTCGCCCCCCCCCCCACCCGAGGTCGCCGGGCCCCCCCTCCGTCGCTCCCGGAACTAACCTGAAGCTCCTTTCACCTTCGCAAGTTCGGATTCGAAGCAGCAGCGCAGCAGGGCAGACCTCTCCTTCCTTCTGTGTCCCGCCCTCGCCTGACGTAACGTAACGTCAGGCGAGGGCGGGAAACGGAAGGAAGGAAAGGTCTGCGCTGCTGCTTCGAATCCGAACTTGTGAAGGTGAAAGGAGCTTCAGGTTAGTTCCGTGAGCGACGGAGGGGGGGCCCGGCGACCTCGGGTGGGGGGGCGACCTCGGGTGGCTCTTGGCGGCCCTGCTTAAAAAAAAAGTTTGGTAGGTCTTACTTTTGGGGGGAATGTCTTATATTTTAAATTTGCAGGAAAACCCCGGTAGGTCTTATTTTCGGGGTAGGTCCTATTTTCGGGGAAACACGGTATGTACTTTTACAGCCTGGTTATATACCTCACTATCCCCTGGATTCTATATAGCACGCCTAGAGATCCATGCCGAAATCCAAGTGGATTCTATAACAACGCGTGTAAGTTAATTAGCATTGATAACAGCACTTAACAAGCAATAATGAGCACTAATTGGCAATAATTAGAATTTATACACACAACTCGCTAAGCATATTCTGTAACAGTGTGCCTAACTTCTAATGTGCATAGGCAAAAAATGGCATGGTTATAGGCGGGGAAAATGGGAGTTTTGTGGGCATGCTGATATTTCCATGTGTAGTTATAGAATATGGGCCGCTGCGCGTTAATCTAAGTGCTGGGATTTATGCCACATTTTCTTTGGTGTAAATGGAGGTGCTTAGTTTTAGGCGCTCAGATATCAACTAAGTGTATTCTATATACTGTGCCTAAATCTAGGCGCCACTTACGCTTAGTCGGCATTGATTTCCATGCTGATTTTTTTATTTTTTTTATTTTTTAGGTGCCATATATAGAATCTCCCCCTATGTGACTTGGCTTCCCTTTGTCGTTGACATGCATCTTGTATACCATAATGATTGCACTTGTAATAATGTTCTGTTTCATGGAGTGAGGAAAGCTTTTGAAGCTTATCTGTCATTCCTCTGAAGTTACTGTTTTCTTTCCTTGTGAGGTAATGGTATCTTTAGGTGGGGAGATGGGAGACTTTAGGACTGCAGGTTGTTTCACAGAGAATTGGTTACGGTGATTTGCCGTGGAATTTCCTGTATTGGGAGTATGTGTTTAACTTTACCATGCTTTGAAACTGTTTAATAAGTTTTTGTCAGTTCGCAATATGCCAAGATTGGTGTAGGTATATTCTGGCACGATCTGATCTTGGGGTTGGGGGTGGAGAAATAGAAAATTGTAATACACGTTAGCTTGATCCTGGATAGCAAGTAGGGATGTTATTGTTCAGTGATTCCTTCTCTATGCTGAATGTATTTTACTACAAGCACAGAAGAACAATCTTCCACGGATATGGTACAACAAACAGACAACAGTGGAAGAGACCAAACAAAAAGTCCTTACATCTACGGCATATAAGATCTTGAAATCTTCCCAAATGACCCGATACTTTTCGGCCATAAAGGCCTGCCTCAGGAGTCTAAGAAAGCAAGTAGGCAGGTGACTCGCAAATCCAACATGGGATGAAAAAAAGAAGCAAATCCGCTAAAATATCCCATGATACAAATCCTTAACCAGGAAACTGACCCTATATTAAAAAGGTATGCACAATAAGATTTAAAAAGACCTACAAAGCAACAAAAATATACTATGAAAACATTGTAAAAAAATCTACATAAATAATAATAAAATCCCAAAGATACAGTACATTGAAAAATAAATATACCTCATACCATATACCAAAGAAAGGAAAATCATACAAAATGCCAAAGAATGAAATCGTTAGAGGAATGAACTAAGATCAGTCTCAGTTTTCAAACCATTAGGTGTAAGGGTATTTAATAAATATATTATTATTAAATCTTATGTAAGCCACATTAAGCCTGCAAATATGTGGGAAAATGTGGAATACAAATGTATCAACCATTCCTTGTTTAAAAGTTTCATATCAGCATCTCCACCTCGCCATGCTATGTATATCCTTTTGATGACAAAAAATTAAATATCATCAATGGAATGATCCTTCTGATACCAATGCTCAGTTAGAGGTGCATTCTGTACGTTCCTACCAATACTTTTCCTATGCTCGATAATTCTAGTTTTAATGGCTCTTCTCATTTTTCCCACATTTAGTAACCTGCATGGTCAGACAATAATATATACAACATGGGAGGTATTTCAATCTGAAAAATTATGTATCAAAATAACCTGGCCAGTGACTGAATGTGCAAAAGATGTTAGACAATGTCTGCAAACAGAGCGTCTCCCACATGCAGTATGACCTGCATCTCGTGGTGTTCTATTCCTAATCTCTGGAAGAACAGAGGGACAAGATGTTCTCTAAGGTTCTTATTCCATGAATAAGCTATAATAGGAAATAGGAGTGGCCTAGTGGTTAGCGTAGTGGACTTTGGTCCTGGGGAACTGGGTTCAATTCCCACTGCAGGCACAGGCAGCTCCTTGTGACTATTGGAGATTCTACATGGAATGTTGCTATTCCACTAGCAACATTCCATGTAGAAGCCTGCGCAGCCACATTGGTGATCTGCAAGGGCCGACTTCTACATGGAATGTTGGAATAGCAACATTCCATGTAGAATCTCAAATAGTAGCAACAGTGGAGGAGTGGCCTAGTGGTTAGGGTGGTGGACTTTGGTCCTGGGGAACTGGGTTCAATTCCCACTGCAGGCACAGGCAGCTCCTTGTGACTCTGGGCAAGTCACTTAACCCTCCATTGCCCCATGTAAGCCGCATTGAGCCTGCCATGAGTGGGAAAGCGCTGGGTACGAATGTAATAAAAAAAAAATATATAAACCAGTGTTTCCTAATAATCTTGCGAATACTCCCTGCAAATATGATTTATCGAAATAACCTGGCCATTGATCAGATTTGACCAGTCGCATCCGGTCAATGGCCAGGTTATTTTGATAAATCATTTTTCAGATTGCAGTACTACACATGTATATATTATTGTCTGTCCATGTGGGCTACTATATGTGGGGGAAAATGAAAAGAGCCATTATAATGCCCAATTACGTATTGTGTTGACATTGTAAGTAGTATACTATGCCATACTTCGTATTGTTTTCGAATATTTTTGACTTTTGTAATTGCCTATTGCTCATGTTTGTACACTGCCTTGAGTCAATTCCTTCAAAAAGGCGGTAAATAAATCTTAATAAAACTAGAATTATCAAGCATAGGAGCAGTATTGGTAGGAATGTACCAATGCAATGCATCTCTCGTAGAGTATTGGTATCACAAGGATCATTCCACTGATGATAATTTTTTTGTTATCAAAAGGCTACACATAACATGGTGAGGTGGAGATGCTGATATGAAACTTTAACATGAGGAACAATGGTTGATACCCTTTCGCCCAGTGGTTTGACTACTGAGACTGATCTTAGTTTGCTCCTCTAAAGATTTCATTGTTTGGCATTTTTGTATTATTTTCTTTTTTTGGTGTATGGTATGAAGCACTGTATCTTTGGATTTTTATTATTTATGTAGTGGTGTTTTTTTTTTATAGTATATTTTTGTTACTTGTGTTTTTTTTTAATATTAATATGCATACATTTTTAAATATAGGGTCAGTCTCCTGGTTATGGATTTGTATTATGACTTTACCTTTTAATAGCTTTTTATACATATCCAGGGATATTTAAACTACAGTGTGACTTTCCTTTTTTCATTTATGGACAGTTTTTTTCTTAATAGCAAGTTTGTGCATTATTTTCAGTCTGGTGTTCTTATCATTTTACAAGGCTATGGAGGTTTGGTTACATACTTTTTATTTATTAAGGGTAGAGTGTTTTGTACTGCAAAATTATGTTGATGAGGTATGATGTTGTTTTTTGTGCCGCTCTGACATCATAGTTAAATCACACACTTTCTGTTTTTATCTCTTCTTGAATTGTTCCACTCTTTTGTTGGTGTCAACTTGTTTTACTGAGGAGTGGAGTTTTCTTTTCTTGAATTGCAGTGCTGGCAGAGCAGTTTGTATCATCATAGACGCTGTTTCTTAGTGTAAGATAAAGTTAACACTTTTTTTGGTTTTGCTATATGGATATGATTGTGGTTTCATATGTCACACAGCAGATGTTTCCTTGTCATCAAACAGATGAAGCCATTACGTATGGGTTGTGTCCATCAACCAGCAGGGGGAGATAGAGAGCACTCAACTTTTCTCAGTGCCTCATGGCCAGCTAGCTCCACTGCCTCTTCAGTATTCTCTGTCTCCCCAAGCAGGGTGGCTGCAGCTTCTTCGAACTCCATCAAAAATCTGCCTGGGGGTGGCTCCTGGCTTGCCAGTTGTTAGCCGGGGTGTTAGAGGGTATAGCAGTTTCACTTTGAAGGCACATAGGTCAGCCCTTTCCCTGCCTTACCCATGCCCCCGTGGATGTGGACATATTAGCTTGCTTTTCCCTGTCCTTTCCCACTCAGTGGATGCAGGCACATTGGTTCGCCTTTCCCTGCCTTTCCCACTTATCTGAGCCTCCGGAGTGTTTTTATTTACCTCTTTTGCCTCTGCTTTCCTCACAGCGTAAAAAAAAAATAAAATAAAAAATAAAGTTGCGTCACGCTTTAGCGCAGCGATCTTGGAAAAGAGGTTTTTTTTTTCTTGAGATTCTTCTGCAGGACTGGACCTTTGAAACTCGGTCTAGTGAGGTAAGAGTGTTTTCTGACACCTCCGAACCGCCATTTTTGAATTTTACCGCCGTTTTCGGCGATGGCTGCGGAGACTGTAAAGCGCTGTTCTAAATGTGGCAAGCGCAAATCAGCAGCGGGGCTCTGTAATTCATGCTGTACAGATGGTAGAGCCGGCCCGAGCATGGCGAGCGGCGATCTTTCGCGCTCTGAGCTGGCAGCGGACGCCATTTTGGATTTTCCACATGGTGCGGCCTCCGCTGCGACGGAGAGCCCTGAATCCGGGGGGGGGGGGGGGTCCTCTGAGTGAGGCTAATAATAGAGCTGATAGCCCTGGGCAGGATCCGGGCGGTCAGGGAGCGGTTTTCTCCCCTGATTTTGTTTTAATGCATAGGGCATACATGCTTAAAAGAGCTCTTCCACAGGGATCTTCGGACCCTCTGCCTGCCCCCCCCCGGTGGATCCTGGCCTTTTGGAGTTGGCTTTGCCTGTTTCTTATCCTGATAAACGCAGAAGGGCTAATTCCCCTTCTGAGTGTGGCGCATCCCCCTTTTCCCTCCCATGGTCGGGCTATGAGGATTCTGAGGGGTCTGGCAGAACTTCTTGGGCTGAGGAGACAGAGTCGGGTGCAGAATTGCCACAGGAGCTTGATGATCCGTCTGCGGTGAGGATTTTCCACGCGAGGAGCTGCCAGCGCTTATTTCAGATGCCTTACAAGCCCTCTCGATTGAAGATCCTGGGAGTGGCACAGCCTCCTCGGTTAATCCAAGGATGGCTAGTACCAGAAAGCCTGCTCGAGCCTTTCCTTTGCATGACTCCATCCAAGAGCTTATTTCGGCTCAGTGGGCTGACCCCGAGGGACCTTTGAATGTTGCCAGGGCTATGGGGCAATTATACCCTCTGAGTGAGGAACATTTGGCTCGCTTTGCAATGCCTAAAATGGATGCCCTGGTCACAGCTGTGACAAAGAGAACTACCCTCCCTGTTGAAGGAGGTGTTGCCCTGAAGGATATTCAAGACCGCAGGCTTGATTCAGCTCTGAAGCGGTCCTTTGATTTGGCAGGTCTCACTGTTCGGGCGTCTGCATGCAGTTATGCTGCTAGAGCCTGCCTGGCTTGGTTTCAGTCAGTGGAACAGCCCGGTGATGGAACGGAGACCTTATCTGAAGTGGCTCCGCGGATGGAGTCGGCCTTGTCCTTTTGGCTGACGCCCTTTATGATATGGTCAGAGCTTCAGCTAAGCAAATGGCTGTAGCAGTGGCGGCTCGCCGCACTCTTTGGCTACGACATTGGGCGGTGGACATGACCTCTAAGCAAAGGTTGGTGAAGTTGCCCTTTCAAGGCCTTCTCCTGTTTGGTGAGGAGCTGGAAAATATTGTTAAAGGCCTGGTGGATTCCAAACCTCAGCGCTTGGCCGAAGATAGGCCGAAGCCTTCCTCTAAGGGTCAGGCGGTCCGCTCCTCTTACAGACCTCGCTTCCGTGAAGCTAGAAGGTACCGCCGGGGCGTGCTGCTGGGTTCACTTCGCGTGCCCGCTTTCAGCAGAGAAACTCCTTTCGCTTGGACAAACGTTCCGCAGCTGCCGGTTCAAGGCCTGGAGTTCAGGGGCGACCCTCTCAATGGTGGTGCGCCAGCCCTCTCCTCGTTTTTCCCTCTTTTTTGAGGAGTGGGCCAAAATATCCACAGATCAGTGGGTCTTGGACCTGCTCAGAGACGGATACCGAATAGAATTTGATGCCCCGGTGAGAGACGTGTTTGTGGAGTCCCGCTGCGGTTCTGCCACCAAACGGGCGGCGGTAGAGGAGACTCTGCATGGTCTGTGCCAGATAGGGGCTGTGACCCCGGTGCCTCCCGCCGAACAAGGTCTAGGTCGCTACTCCATTTACTTCGTTGTGCCACGAAAAGGCGGGTCTTTTCGCCCGATCCTGGACTTAAAAGAGCTAAACAAGTCCTTAAGAGTGCGGCTTTTTCACATGGAAACCCTGTGCTCCGTCATTGCGGCGGTACAGCCAGGAGAGTTTCTCACATCTCTGGACCTGAAAGAAGCTTACTTGCACATACCAATTTGGCCCCCGCACCAGAAGTTTCTGCGGTTTGCGGTGTTGGGAAAACATTTCCAGTTTCGAGCCTTGCCTTTTGGCCTCGCCATAGCTCCCCGAACCTTCTCCAAGGTAATGGTGGTAGTAGCTGCCTTTCTCAGGTGAGAGGGTATCCGGGTTCACCCGTACCTAGACGACTGGCTCATCAGAGCAGACTCAGAAAAAGAGAGTCATCTAGCTACAGCCAGAGTGGTTTCAGTCCTTCAATCTCTGGGCTGGGTTGTCAATATGGCCAAAAGTTACCTGACCCCCTCGCTATCTCTAGAATATTTGGGGGCCAGGTTCGACACAGCCTCGGGCTATGTGTTTCTTCCCGAACAAAGGCGGTGCAAGCTTCAGAATCAGGTCTGTCTGCTCCTGAGGATGCCCGCCCGCGAGCTTGGGACATTGTCCAGCTGTTGGGATCGATGACGGCCACCTTGGAAGTGGTGCCATGGGCGAGAGCGCACCTGAGACCTCTACAGTATTCTCTACTTCAATGACGGTCTCCAGTATCTCAGGATTATCAGTGCAGACTTTCTTGGCTCCCTGCGGCCCTCCTCAGTATGGAGTGGTGGCTCTCGAACAGCATGTTGCGGCGGGGAATGCCGCTGGCGCTCCCCGATTGGTGCCTAGTGGTGACAGATGCCAGCCTGAAGGGCTGGGGTGCACATTGCCAGGGGAAGCATGCCCAGGGTCTGTGGACGCCCGACGAGTCGGAGTGGTCTATCAACCGCCTGGAGTTGAAAGCGGTGTTTCTGGCTCTTCTGGCCTTTCAAGTGACCCTGGAAGGATTGGCTGTCCGAGTGATGTCGGACAACACGACAGCAGTGGCCTACATAAATCGACAAGGCGGCACTCAGTGCAGAGCTCTAGCCACGCAGGCCGAACAAATTTGCCACTGGGCCGAGCTGCATCTTCAGTCCCTGTCAGCAGCTCACATTGCAGGTCAGAACAACGTGCAAGCCGACTATCTAAGCAGGCATCAGATTGATCCAGCAGAGTGGGAACTAGCAGACGATATATTCCTGCAGATATGTGCCAAATGGGGCAAGCCAGTGATGGATCTTATGGCGACCAGTTCCAATGCCAAAGTCCCGTGCTTCTTCAGCAGATGGAGGGATCCTCGCTCTGCCGGGTTGGATGCCTTGACTCAACCCTGGCCCCTGGGCTTGCTGTTTGTCTTCCCTCTGTGGCCCTTGATAGGGTGAGTGCTCCTGCAGATTTGGCTGCATCCAGGAGAAGTGGTGCTCATCGCCTCGGATTGGCCCAGGAGGCCTTGGTATGCGGACCTCCGACAGATGCTGTTGGAGGCTCCCTTTCCGTTACCTCTGGTTCCGCACCTGTTGTCACAGGGTCCGGTGGCCACGGAGGATGCCTGCTGCTTTGGTCTTATGGCATGGCGATTGAGAGGGCGCAATTGAGAGATAAAGGCTACTCAAATAAGGTAATTTCCACTCTCCTGCAGGCCCGTAAGCGCTCCACTTCCGTGGCTTATGCCAGGATTTGGCGCCAGTTTGAAGTCTGGTGTGTTTCAAGAGCGCTTTCTCTGTTGTGGGCTCCTGTCTCGCCGATTCTGGACTTTTTTGCAGGATGGTGTACACAAAGGCTTGGCCTATAATTCCCTGCGGGTGCAAGTGGCAACATTGGCCTCCCTGCGTGGCAAGGTTGAAGGCATGTCCTTACCTGCTCATCCAGATATGGCATAGTTTCTTAGAGGGGTGCTTTGACTCCGTCCTCCGTGCAGGCACCTTGTCCAGCTTGGAACCTGGGGTTAGTATTGAAGGCCCTTCAGGGGGCTCCCTTTGAACCGCTTCGGCGTGCTTCAGAGAAAGATTTGACACTGAAGGCCATCTTTTTAGTGGCCATTACCTTGGCGAGACGGGTGTCAGAGCTCCAGGCGCTGCCTGTAGGACCCTTTTCTGCAATTCTCAGAGTCAGGGGTCACGGTTCGGACCGTGCCTTCCTTCATGCCTAAGGTGGTTTCAGCGTTTCACCTAAACCAGCCTGTTTTTCTTCCCTCCTTTGTTGAGGAGGCGTTTCCAGGTTCATTTGGGCAGTTGCACCTTTTGGATGTGCGCAGGACTCTGTTGCAGTATCTGCGAATTACAAATTCTTTCAGGACCTCTGATCATCTTTTTGTGCTGTTTGCAGGTCCTCGCAGAGGGTCATCAGCGTCTAAAGCCACTATTGCCCGTTGACTCAAAGAAGCTATCTTTTCAGCATATCTGCTGTCTGGCCGGGCTCTGCCTGAAGCCTTTAAGGCACATTCCACAAGAGCGATTTCCTCTTCCTTGGGGGAAACTGGAGCACTATCTCTTCAAGAGATTTGCAGTGCTGCAACATGGGCTTTGTTTTTAATTACTCTTCTCTAGACCCCCGCAGGACCCTTGCCCACGGAGGTGTACAGAGGGTTTGTTCTTCGAGGATCTTGTTGATCAACCTCTCCCTAAACTTCTGCGATACCCCATTCCATGGTGTTATGAATCGGGGTTCTAAGGAGCACCTCCTAAGCTCTCTTTCGCCCGACATTACAGGCTGGATGTGGCTGCCAGGAGGGATGCGCGTTTTGGAGCACAGGTGCTAGTGCGTGGTGTGGCTTGTTCCCACCCTATTTAGGGATTGCTTTGTTACATCCCATACGTAATGGCTTCATCTGCTTGATGACAAGGAAGGGAAAATTAGGTTCTTACCATGATAATTTTCTTTCCTTTAGTCATAGCAGATTAAGCCATGAGCCCTCCCTGTATGATTGTCTGTATTGCAGTGATTCTGATTTTAGGTGCTGTTCTTGTTTCCTGAAGTTATATTCCTTCCTTGGGGAGTCGGAAAACAGTCTTCAGGATTCTTGTTACAGTTGTAGGAGGATGAGTTCATTCCCTCCAGTTCATGTTTTGGGAGGATGAGTTTATTCCCTCCAGGAGGATGCAAGTATTCCCACTGTTTATATGAAGTGGAGGACGAGTTTATTCCCTCCAGGAGGATGAGTTCATTCCCTCCTTTTTTGGAGTTTATGCCCTTGTTAAGGGACCATCGTTCGCTGTGAGGAAAGTTCATGTTATTCCCATTGCGGTTTGCCATACTGCTTTGGAAGCTTCAAATACTGAAGAGGCAGTGGAGCTAGCTGGCCATGAGGCACTGAGAAAAGTTGAGTGCTCTCTATCTCCCCCTGCTGGTTGATGGACACAACCCATACGTAATGGCTTCATCTGCTATGACTAAAGGAAAGAAAATTATCATGGTAAGAACCTAATTTTCCCTTTTGTCAGTTACGGACAAGCTCCCCTCTTCAGGGTGTCACTTTTTCTTTAGTTTTTCTCTTTCATGCCGACACTTGTTTGGTGCGTTAGGTATCCTTTAACTTATTAGAGTTGTTTTTTCCATATGTGTTCCAGTCTGCGCTTTTATCTTCTTAGAATTTTCATTTACAGAGTTCTTGGAAACTTTCCTTTGGTTTTGAGGGGTGTACTGAGGCAGTTTTCTGTAATTGATTTTTAGTTGGTACTCTTGTCCATGTCAGTAGTAGACATATTTTCTTTTGCTATGGTATTTGTTTTTCTTATTCAGTCTTTTTTGGTCCTTTTTGGATATTATCTGTTTCCTCATTCTTATTATACATATTTTTTGTTTAGGCTTTACCGATATAAGTTTGGCAAGGCATCATCACTGCACTATTCACCATTTAGGTAGGATTTATTGTTTTTTTTTTGTTTTGTTTTTATTGCATTGTTTAAGTTGTTTGACATTTATTTTATTATTTTTTTCATTTTATTATTCTTCAAACAGTAGTTTCATTGTGGCCACATATAATCTATTCATTGGTATTACCGTGTTTCCCCGAAAATAAGACACTGTCTTATATTAATTTTTGCCCTCAAAAATGCGCTAGGCCTTATTTTCAGGGGCTGTCTTATTTTTGGGGAAAACATCGGGGTTGGATCGGGGTTGGCCCACCCGCCCTCCGTTGCTCCCGGAACTAATCTTAAACGCCTACTTTCACCTTCGCAGCAAGCAGCAGCAGGGCAGGCCACTCCTTCCTTCCGTGTCCCACCCTTGCCTGACGTAATGTCCGCTAGGGCGGGGCATGGAAGGTAGGAGAGGTCTGCCCTGCTGCTGCTTGCTGCGAAGGTGGAAGGAGGCGTTTAAGGTTAGTTCCAGGCGCGACGGGGGGGTTGGTGGAGGGGGGGCCCGGCGACCTCGGGTGGGGGTGGGGGCGGCCTTGTCCGGCTCTCAGCAGCCCTGCTTTCAAACAAAAATTTGCTAGGTCTTACTTTCGGGGGAGGCCTTATATCTACCAATTCAGGAAAACCTCTACTAGGTCTTATTTTCGGGGGATGTCTTACTTTCGGGGAAACAGGGTACATAGAGGGGCATAATCGAAAGGGGCGCCGAAGTTTTCCTGAGGACGTCCTCGCAGGATGTCCCGGCGAAGGGGATGGGAAACCCGTATTATTGAAACAAGATGGGCGTCCATCTTTCGATAATGCGGTTGGGGCTGCTCAAATCTTGACATTTAGGTCGTCCCTAGAGATGGTTGTCTTTAGACTTGGTCATTTCTGATTTTCGGCGATAATGGAAACTAAGGATGCCCATCTCAGAAACGACCAAATGCAAGCCATTTGGTCGTGGGAGGAGCCAGCATTCGTAGTGCACTGGTCCCCCTGACATGCCAGGACACCAACCGGGCACCCTAGGGGGCACTGCAGTGGACTTCAGAAAAAGCTCCCAGGTATATAGCTCCCTTACCTTGTGTGCTCAGCCTCCAAAACCCACTACCCACAACTGTACACCCACTACCATAGCTCTTACAGGTGAAGGGGGTCACCTAGACGTGGGTACAGTGGGTTTCTGGTGGGTTTTGGAGGGCTCACATTTACCACCACAGACGTAACAGGTAGGGGGGGGGGGATGGGCCTGGGTCCGCCTGCCTGAAGTGCACTGCACCCACTAAAACTGCTCCAGGGACCTGCATACTGCTTTGATGGACCTGAGTATGACATTTGAGGCTGGCACAAAATATTTTTAAAGATTTGTTTTAGGGTGAGAGGGGGTTAGTGACCACTGGGGGAGTAAAGGGAGGTCATCCCTGATTCCTTCCGGTGGTCATCTGGTCAGTTCGGGCACCTTTTTGTAAGACAAACTGGACCAGGTAAAGTCGTCCAAATGCTCGTCAGGGACGCCCTTTTTTTTCCATTATGGATCGAGGACACCCATGTGTTAGGCACGCCCAAGTCCCGCCTTCGCTACGCCTTCAACACGCCCCCGTGAACTTTGGTCATCCCCATGACGGAAAGCAGTTGGGGACGCTGAAAATTGGCTTTCGATTATGCCGATTTGGCGACCCTGTGAGAAGGACGCCCGATTTGTGTTGAAAGACGGGTGTCCTTCTCTTTCGAAAATAAGCCTGAAAGTATGTTTTGGTTCCCTTTTTACTTGGATGTTCTTATTTCATTATAATTTTAATTTAAATGTTAATGTTATTTTATTATATTTGCATGTATGTGTTATATGCATGATTTTATTGTTTTGTTGCAGACCCCTGAGGCAGGTCTTTATGGCAGAAACACAAGCCATGTCAAGTCATTTGTGAAGATTTCAATGAAAGATCTTTTTTTGTACACCATTGCTGTAAGGACTTTTGTTTGGTCTCTTCCACTGTTTTGTGTTTGTATGTATTTTACTACCAGTTCTTTTTAGAGATATTTAAAGTAAAAGCATGATGTCTTGAGTGTGTGGGAGGAGATTAGGAGCCTGAAAGTTAATTGAAGGGAAGACGCAAGGCTGAAAGTTTGCCTAAGGCACCCAATGCCTGTGCACTGGCCCTGCCCTAACTCACCTGTCTGGGCAGTGTTGGTCCTTGCCTGTCATCCACTGTACTGCTTTCTTTCCTGCTGCTTTGCCTTTGAAAATCTCCTCTCATTGAGTGCCATGAGATCCTATCCATATAATTGTGCTGAGTGAGCGCTGTTTTCAGATAGCTAGTTTACTGAGCTAATTGGCTTTATCCTGTAAGTACAGAATTGTGGAAAAAGCAAGTTGCTGTTGCTGAGACATAAGATTTTTTTTTCTCTGTGTGATGCATTCTGTTCGGTTCTGCTGGCATATTATTTTGTTTTGATATTTATCCTCTGTTGTGATTTAACATCAGTCAACACAACATGTAGTAAAACAGCTCTATGTTGTGGAATGTCAGCCAAAATCAGAAATTCAGCAGATGTCAGTTATTTGTGAAAGGAAGTATGTGTGAGCTTGCTTTGAGTTTGTCCTGATTCAGTGAAAGATGTGTACTCTCTCCGTGAAAAAATACTTCCTGACATTTTGTCTTGAGTCTGCCCCCCTTCAATCTCATTTCATGTCCTCTCGTTCTACTGCCTTCCCATCTCCGCAAACGAACCTTTTCCGGAGATGGGAAGGCAGTAGAACGAGAGGACATGAAATGAGATTGAAGGGGGGCAGACTCAAGAAAAATGTCAGGAAGTATTTTTTCACGGAGAGAGTAGTGGATGCTTGGAATGCCCTCCCGCGGGAGGTGGTGAGAAACGAAAAACGGTAACGGAATTCAAACATGCATGGGATAAACATAAAAGGAATCCTGCTCAGAAGGAATGGATCCTAAGACGCACGCAGAGGAACTTGAACCGAAGATCATTGAAGAAGCAACGCCGCGAAGGCCAGCACAGGACTTCGGCTGACGGGGGTTGGGGTCCCCCATCAGCACAGGTACTGGACGGCGGCGGGGACGGTTTTCACCGAGAAGGGGGATCGACTGGGTTGCGGAAGTGGGGGGGGGGGGGTGAAAACGGAGGGACGGCAGAGTCTGGAACAGCGAGGGAGGGTGGGGGATGGCCTTTGCTAGCGCCCGTATCCTTCCCTTTTGAAACGGGCATTTTTTTGCTAGTATCTATTATTCTAGTGATCCAAGAACATTAAGAGCTTGGGAACTGTCAGTTTACCAGGTAAATTGGTTTGGCTAAAATCTCACCTAGACTTAGAGCATGCACACTTTAGATGTGAGAGAAAGGAGGCCTTCCTACGTGTGTGTTTAACTCAGGGGAGGAAGAAGTGTATGTAAGTTTTATTTCCCAATATACCACACAGTAATAGGAGGTACCGCAGAGGCTTTTTGTGCACATAACTTTCTGGCTTGGAAGTTTCAAAGAGAAATGCTTGGTGGTTGATTCAGTCTGAAAATTTGCTCTAGTACATGCATTAGAAGCCCACATGCAGTAGAGGGTAATTGAGTATTGCTCCCAAAGTAAACAAATTTTAAGTTTTATTACTTGGGTTCTGAAGTGATAGCCTTCCAAAATTGAAAACTGTCCGTTCAGTGGTGGGAGAAGGAATTGAGTGAAGTTTTTTTTTTTTTTTGTCTATCAAGTGCTATCAGCAATGGTTGATTTTATACCTTTTGTTTACCCCTAGGTACATAGACTGCTGGCTGTCCCCTCATTCCCCCCCCTCCCTCCTCTTCCACCACACCACCACCATACCATACAGTTAATTCAGATAAGATGGTTCCCATCTGGTGCTGTAAAATGATTCTCATTTGGCAAGTCGGGTCTACTATGGACACTTGTCTACTCTGCCTTTTTGGTAATTCTGCCTCTGGCGATCATTGTACACAAATCTACTGTATAAAACAGAAGGGACATAAAAACAGGTATAATACAAAAAAAAAAAAGGCAATGCCTGATTGGAACCAGGAACGATATTTTTGCAACTTGTCTTCAAAAGATAGAGGCAGAATGAGATTTTGATGATCATCTGACTGAAACTCTTGACTGTACTTTTCAAAGTTTCTGGTCCAACAGTATATGGAATTATATTAGCATTTGTATAGCGCTACCAGATGCACGCAGCGCTGAACACCGATACAAAGAGACAGTCCCTGCTCGAAAGAGCTTACAATCTAAATAATACAGACCAGACAAGACAGTTAGTTACAGGTGACGGAAGTAATGGGTGAGAAGGGAGGAAGGGACAAGGGGAGGGCAATTGTGGCTAGGAGCCAAAAGCAGCAGTGAAAATGTGGGTTTTCAGCATAGATTTGAAAACAGGTAGAGATGGAGCTAGACTTATAGGTCCAGGAAGTCTAGTCCAGGCATAAGGTGCCGGGAGAGAAAAGGAGTGAAGCCTGGAGTTAGCAGTGGAGGAGAAGGAGGACGACGAGAGATTTGTCCAGTGAGCGGAGTTTCACGGGGAGGAATGTAGGGAGAGATGAGAGCGGAGAGGAATTGAGTTACAAACTATCTTAAGGTATTTCAGAAGCAGTTGAAAGCTTATTCATTTCAACAGGCATTTATATAACTGTTCTACTTTGGTTTAGTCTACAGTTGGTCTTTAATGACTTGTTGTTATCAGGTTTTTGATGATACTCTTTTTGCAGCGTATACGGTTTTCAGAAACTGCTAAAACCTGTTGTTTTTCTATAGTCTATAACATTACAAAAATTCTTCTCTTCCTTTCTGAATACACTATCAGAATCTGATCCAAACTCTCATTACTTCCTGCTTGATTACCACAAATCACTCCTCGCAGGTCTCCCATTGAACCGTCTGTCTCCCTTTGAATCTGTTTCAAAATTGTGCTGGACAACCTGTATTCCACCAGTGTCATTTCACTCAGTTTAACCACCTCTCCTCAAGTAAGTTCATGGCTGTCTGTCATTTCCACATATTGTTCAGACTCCTCTTACTGACCTAAAGTGCAGTGATTCTGCTGCTCCTCAGTATCTCTTTATCTTTCCCTACACCCAATGGCGTACTTACCTCAGATGCCACCTGGGTTAGACCCCTCCCTGGGCTGGAGCATCCCCTTCCTCTGAGCAAGGAGGTATGCAGAGCAGGTGCGAGGCTGTTGGCTCCACCAGTCCTCTGCCCCAGAACAGGAAGTTGACGTCAAAGGGGGCAGGAGACTGGCAGAGCTGACAGCTGCACACCACCTTGCTGCCTTCACATGGGGTGGACCGCCCCGCTCTTGGTACACTAGAACCTACACCCTTCCCCATGAGCGCTGTTCATCAGATAAGATACCCTCCTTACACCGTATGCTTGGCATAGACTTCCTGAGTCAGTACATCATGCTCTGTCTCTGGCCTTATTCAAATCCAGACTAAACGCCCACCTTTTGGAGGCTGCTTTTAGCTCCGTTAATACCCATGTTGTTTTAATCATTCCCATAATAAGTGTAACTGCCTAGTCCCTCGTTTGTCCTGTTTGTCATGAATAAATTGTAAGTGCTGTCAAGCACTGCAGTGTATGTCTAGTAATGCTATAGATATAATTAGTAGTAGTAGTAGTATCAGTAGGGTAAATGCCCCTCCTGGGGAAGATTGTGGAGACAAAAAAGGTGAATAAATTAAAATAAAATGGGCTATACACGGAGGGTCCCTAAATAAAAGAGAGAATGGAAACCAAACACTGAGGGATTCAGCTGAAGACAGCAGTGAAGTCTTCGCATAGTAACCTGCACAGTGTGACAGTTTTATAAACTCAACCACCTTACTGCTCAGACTGGGTGGACAATTTCAAGCTTCATCTGCCAATCTTTATCTGCTATCACCTGCTGTGTTACTATTTGGATTTTAGGCTGTTGGGGTCTTTTGAGAAGTGAGTTGTCAGTGGATGTTTGTTAAATGATCACATAGTAACTGAAGCCCACAACATGCAAGGGGTGACTCTGTCCAGTACTGTAAACTGAGCCAGTTCGGTGGCTGATGCCAGAATATTGTATGATTTTTGAGGGATTTCCAGGTTTGGATTAGAGAATGACATGGGGATAAAGTTTATTTCCGTGAGCTCTGTCCCCGCCCCCATCCTTGCAAGCTCTGACCCCATCTGTACAAGCCTTGAACAGTTATGTAGTACAACACCAGAGATATATAGAGAGATGCTTTTACATCTCTGTGTGCAAAAATATAAAGATGGCACATGCAGGGATGGTGGTAGAGGATTGTGACTGGGGCAACTTGACCAGAGAGAGCTCCAAGCTTGCTGGAATCTGAAGGAAGTGCTAATTGGTAGGGGATTTGGGGTCCTCTCCCAAATTTCCTCTCTGGGACCTAACCAGCTCTGGCAGGATGTACATTTCAAATCTGATACACTCTAATCACAAAAATAAATTATTTTTTTCTACCTTTTGTTGTCTGGTCATTTTATTTTTTTTAAATCATGGTCTCGGGCAGTGGTTTCTTCTTCTCTCTGTCTTCTCTTAACTCACTGACCGGGGTCTCCTGTCCCTATTCTGTCTCCCATTGTGTTGAATATCACTCTTCTATGTCCCTATGCCTCCAATCTGTGTCCCTTCTTTCTCCCATGTGTAACATCTCCCCTCTGTGTCCATATACTCCCTTCCTGTGTCTGGCATTGCCCCTCTGTGTCCATATAAAATCCCCACGCAGTATCTCCCCTTTTTTCCCCTGTCCCTATGCCCCCCCTCTGTTTTTGTTACATCCCTGTTTCCAGCTTCTCCCCTCTCTTCCTCTTCAACAACAATATGTCTCTCTTCCCCGAGGACAAGCAGGCTGCTTGTTCTCACGACTGGGTTGACATCCACGGCAGCCCCCACCAACCGGAACAAAACTTTGCGGGCGGTCCCGCACGCAGGGCACGCCCACCGCGCATGCGCGGCCGTCTTCCCGCCCGTGCGCGACCGTTCCCGCTCAGTTTTTTTTCTATTCCTCGCTGGAGAGAGACGTGTTGCCGTCTCTCTCTCTGTCAGCCCCGGAAACCAGATCGCGGCCTAGCCACGAGCTTTTTCTCCTACGTATGTGTTCGCGTATTTCTTTTCTTTTTCAATTGTGTTTAAAAAAAAAAAAAGAGAGTCCCTCGTCATTTTTTGGTCGTGAGGGCACTTCGTTGCGGCCTTGTGGCCGCTACGCGAGTCGTTCTTTTCGTGTGCTTTTCACCGCCACCATCGACGACTTTGACTTCGCCGACGCGATTTTTCCGTCGATGTCCTCGAACGTCCCGAGCGGATTCAAGAAGTGTGGTCGGTTCGGCCGGCAGATCTTGCAGACCGATACCCACGCTTGGTGTCTCCAGTGCCTCGGGCCGGAGCATAATACCAAGACATGCACCTTGTGTCTCGGCTTACGGAAGCGGACACAGGTGGCGAGGCAAGTTCTTCGGGACCGTCTTTTCGGAACGTGCGCCGGCCCCTCGACGTCGACTGCATCGGTGTCGACGGCCGGATCTCCGGTACCGGTACCGATGTCAACGAAATCGGCACCGACCCCAGGAGTACAGGTACCGTCGGCCCGCCAGCGACAGCGGGGGTGAGCGGCCGCGCGGGCAATCGGCCCCGGCCACTCCCTCTACCCAGGGCCATCGGGACCGAACCCTGTCAGACCCGATTCCTCGAGGCCGGGGGGGGGGGGGGGTTCTACCTCTTCGTCTCTACCGCCAAGCGCCGATGACGGGCACCGAAAGAAAAACAAGAAGCACCGTCATCGGTTGCCCATGGCGCACGGGACTGCCAGCACCGGCACCTCGAGGGATGACTCGACGTCGAGGAAGCAGCAGTGTCGAGAGGAGCATTCCCCCTCGGTTGAAGAGGTGTAGCTACGTCAGTCCGCGGGTGCTTCGGTACCGTCTCCTGGACCCGAGCAGCTAACGGCACTGACACCTACGCTGGCCCCCCTGCCTTTCTCGACAGCGGGCCTTGACGAGTGCCTCCGAGCCATCCTTCCGGGGATTCTGGAAGGGCTGATGCGCCAGGCTCTGCTGGCACCGGGGTTGCTTGCGCCCCCGGCGCTGTTGATGGAGGCGCCGGTGTGCTCTAGCCCGATGCCGCGGCCTCCGACGCCGACGCCGCTTGCAGCACCGGTGTCGACCGCCACGCAGGTGGAGTCCCCGTCGACGTTGATGGAGGGAGCTTCATCCCCGCCGGCGCGGGAGTCCACCGCTCGACGCCATCATCGGGGACATGGTTCCTCGCAGTCGAGACGGGCCCGGTTGAGGTCTGAGCTGCAGGAGCTCATGTCCGACACTGAGGAAGAGGCCTCGTGGGGGGAGGAGGAGGACCCCAGATATTTCTCCTCAGAGGAGTCTGTGGGCCTTCCCTCCGACCCCACTCCTTCGCCGGAGAGGAAACTCTCGCCCCCTGAGAGCCTCTCCTTTGCCTCCTTCGTCAGGGATATGTCTATTTGCATTCCCTTTCCCGTGGTCTCTGTGGATGAGCCGAGGGCTGAGATGCTTGAGGTCCTCGACTATCCATCACCACCTAGAGAGTCTTCCACGGTGCCGTTGCACAATGTCCTCAAAGAGACACTGCTTCGGAACTGGCTGAAGCCATTATCTAACCCCACCATCCCCAAGAAAGTGGAGTCCCAATACAGGATCCACTCTGACCCAGAGTTGATGTGGCCCCAGTTGCCTCATGACTCGGCGGTCGTGGATTCTGCTCTCAAGAGAGCACGGAGTTCGAGGGATACCGACTCGGTGCCCCCGGGCGGGGAGTCCTCGCACTCTGGGCTCGTTTGGGAGGAAGGCCTACCAATCTTCCATGCTCATGACCCGCATCCAGTCATAACAGCTCTACACGAGCATTCACATGCGGAACAATGTGAGGCAACTGGCGGACCTGGTCGGACAGGCTCCCTCCGGAGCAGTCCAGGCCTTTTCAGGAGGTGGTCAGGCAGCTGAAGGCATGCAGGAAAGTTCCTGTCCAGGAGTATCTATGACACCTGTGATGTGGCATCCCGAGCTGCGGCCCAAGGTATAGTGATGCGCAGACTCTCATGGCTGCGTGCCTCTGACCTGGACAACCGCACCCAGCAGCGGCTGGCGGATGTCCCTTGCCGGGGGGATAACATTTTCGGTGAGAAGGTCGAGCAGTTGGTGGACCAACTACACCAGCGGGAAACCGCTCTCGACAAGCTCTCCCACCGGACGCCTTCAGCATCCACCTCTGCAGGTGGACGTTTTTCCCGGGCCCGGCAGGCTGCACCCTACGCCTACAGCAAGCGTAGGTACACCCAGCCGGCCCGAAGGCCTCCTCAGGCACAGGGACAGTCCCAACGCGCTCGTTCCTGTCACAGCGTGCGCCTAAGCAGCCCCCTGCGCCTCCACAGCAAAAGCCGGGGACGGGCTTTTGACTGGATCCATGGGAACATAGCCGCCATCAATGTGTCCGTACCGGACGACCTGCCAGTCGGAGGGAGGTTGAAAGTTTTTCACCAAAGGTGGCCTCTGATAACCTCCGACCATGTGGGTTCTCCAAATAGTGCGGTGCGGGATACACCCTGAATTGGCTCCACTCTACCAAATTGCCCACCGGGAGCCCAATCCTTCAGCTCCCAGCACAAGCAGGTACTTGCAGAGGAACTCTCCGCCCTTCTCAGCGCCAATGCGGTCGAGCCCATGCCACCCGGGCAGGAAGGGCAGGGATTCTATTCCAGGTACTTCCTTGTGGAAAAGAAAACAGGGGGGATGCGCCCCATCCTAGACCTAAGAGGCCTGAACAAATACCTGGTCAAAGAGAAGTTCAGGATGCTTTCCTTGGGCACCCTTCTACCCATGATTCAGAAAGACGATTGGCTATGTTCCCTGGATTTAAAGACGCTTACACTCACATCCCGATTACTGCCAGCTCACAGACAGTATCTCCGATTCCGTCTGGGAACACGGCACTTTCAGTATTGTGTGCTGCCCTTTGGGCTCGCCTCTGTACCATGGGTGTTCACGAAGTGTCTCGTGGTGGTTACGGCGTATCTACGCAAGCTGGGAGTGCACGTGTTACCGTATCTCGACGATTGGGTGGTCAAGAGCACCTCAGAGGCAGGAGCTCTTTGGTCCATGCGGTGCACTATCCACCTTCTGGAGCTGCTGGGGTTTGTGATAAATTACCCGAAGTCACCTCTCCAGCCAGTCCCAATCTCTGGATTCATAGGAGCTCTGCTGAATTCTCAGACGGCTCAGGCCTTTCTTCCAGAAGCGAGGGCGCACAACCTCCTGTCCCGCGCTTCCCAGACCAGAGCGTCTCAGCAGGTCACAGCTCGGCAGATGTTGAGAGCTCCTGGGTCATATGGCCTCTACAGTTCATGTGACTCCCATGGCTTCCCATGGCTTGTCTTCACATGAGATCTGCTCAATGGACCCTAGCTTCCCAGTGGTGCCAAGTCAACCAGGAATCTAGAAGATGTCATCCGCTGTCCGTCAGTTGTCGCAATTCGCTGCACTGGTGGACACTTCGGACCAATTGACCCTGGGAAATCCATTCCAAATTCCGCAGCCCACGAAGGTGCTGACGATGGAGCATCTCGCCTGGGATGGGGAGGCTCATGTTGATGGGCTCCACACCCAGAGCCTGTGTCCCTCCAGGAACAAGATCTTGCAGATCAACCTCCTGGAGCGCCGAGCGGTCTGGAATGCACTGAAGGCCTTCAGAGATCGGCTGTCCTACCAAATCATCCAAATTTGGACAGACAACTCAGGTTGCTATGTTATATCAAAAAAGCAGGGGGGCACCGGATCTCGCCCCCTGTGTCAGAAGCCGTCGGGATGTGACGTTGGGCTTGCCAAGTTTCGGCATGCTTCTCCAGGCCCAATACCTGGCATGCGTAAACAACAGTCTTGGCCGACAGACTGAGCAGAGTCATGCAAATCCGCACGAGTGGTCGCTCCATTCCAGAGGTGGTACACAAGATCTTCCGAGAGTGGGGCACCCCCTCGGTGGACCTTTTCTGCCTCTCGGACCAACTACAAGCTGCCTCTGTTCTGTTCCAGACTACAGGCACCCAGCAGACTGGCGTCGGATGCCTTTCTCCTCCATTGGGGGACCGGTCTCCTGTATGCTTATCCTCCCATACCTTTGGTGGGGAAGACCTTGCTGAAGCTCAAGCAAGACCACGGCACCATGATTCTGATAGTGCCTTTTTGGCCCCGTCAGATCTGGTTCCCTCTACTTCTGGAGTTGTCCTCCAAGGAACCGTGGAGATTGGAGTGTTTTCCAACTCTCATTTTGCAGAACGACGGAGCGCTTCTGCACTCCAACCTTCAGTTTCTGGCTCTCACGGCCTGGATGTTGAGTGTGTAGACTTTGCTTCGTTGGGTCTGTCGGAGGGTGTCTCCCGTGTCTTGCTTGCCTCTAGAAAGGATTCCATTAAAAAGAGTTACTTTTTCAAGTGGAGGAGGTTTGTCGTTTGGTGTGAGAGCAAGGCCCTAGAACCTCATTCTTGTCCTGCACAGAACCTGCTTGAATACCTTCTGCACTTATCAGAGTCTGGTCTCAAGGACCAACTCAGTAAGGAAATCACCTTATGCGATCAGTGCTTGCCATCATCGTGTAGCGGGTAAAGCCAGCTCTGGAGAGCCTTTAGTAGTTCGATTTATGAGAGGCTTGCTTTTGTCAAGGCCCCCTATCAAGCCTCCTGCAGTGTCATGGGATCTCAATGTCGTCCTCACCCACTGATGAAACCTCCTTTTGAGCCACTGAATTCATGCCATCTGAAGTACTTGACCTGGAAGGTCATTTCTGGTGCAGTTACTTCAGCTCGTAGAGTCAGTGAGCTTCAAGCCCTGGTAGCTCATGCTCCTTATACCAAATTTCATCATAACAGAGTAGTCCTCTGCACTCACCCTAAGTTCCTGCCAAAGGTGGTGTCGGAGGTCCATCTTAAACCTGTCAATTGTCTTGCCAACATTCTTTCCCAGTTGCACACATTGGACTGCAAGTGAGCGTTGGCCTTCTATCTGGAGCGGGACCAGCCCCACAGACAGTCTGCCCAATTGTTTATTTCTTTTCGACCCCAATAGGAAAGGGTCGCTGTCGTGAAAACGCACATCTCCAATTGGCTAGCAGATTGCATTTCCTTCACTTACGCCCAGGCGTGGCTGGCTCTTGAGGGTCATGTCACGCTCATAGTGTTAGAGCCAGGGCAGCGTCAGTGGCCCACTTGAAGTCACCACTATTGAGAGATTTGCAAGGCTGCGACGTGGTCATCTGGTCCACACATTCACATCGCATTACTGCCTCCAGCAGGATACCCGACGCTGACGGTGATTTGGGCAGTCGGTGCTGCAGAATCTGTTGGGGTTTGAATCCAACTCCACCCTCCAGGACCCTATTTTGTTCTGTTCAGGCTGCACTCTCATTAGTTTGTCTCGTAGGTCAATTTCTGTTATGCCCTCCCGTTGGCGAGTTAAATTGACCTGGGTTCTTGTTTGAGTGAGCCTGAGAGCTAGGGAATACCCCAGTCATGAGACAAGCAGCCTGCTTGTCCTCGGAGAAAGCGAATGATACATACCTGTAGCAGGTGTTCTCTGAGGACAGCAGGCTGATTGTTCTCACCTACCCTCCCTCCTCCCCTTTGGAGTTGCGTTTTACTCATTCCTTTGCTTGTCATTCAACTAAGCGGGAATGGTTGCGCACGGGCGGGAAGACGGCCGCGCATGCACGGTGGGCGTGCCCTGCGTGTGGACCGCCCGCGAAGTTTTGTTCCGGTTGGTGGAGGCTGCCGTGGACGTCAACCCAGTCGTGAGAACAATCAGCCTGCTGTCCTCGGTGAACACCTGCTACAGGTATGTATCATTTGCTTTCTCTTCAGCCCCACCTAGCTTTTCTCCCTCTGTTCTCCCCTCTTTCTAGCATCAGGCTCACCTGTCTGCCCTCCTTCCTTTTCTCCTTTCTGCTATGGGTTCAGTATTTAACTTCCTTCATCCCCTTGGTCTGGCATCTCTTTCCTTTCCTTTTCCCTCCTTCCAAGGTTCTAGCCCCTCTCTCCCTTCCCTCCAGCTCTACTCCTCTCATGGGTCCAGTACCCCTTCTCTCTAGCCCTGTTCCTCCTTTCCTGGGTCCAGCACCAGTCTCCCCTTCATTCAGCACCATCCCCTTCTGCCATGGGTTTAGGAACTTTCTCCCTTCCCTCCAGCACTATCCCCTCCTCCTCCTCCTCCTCCTATGAGTCCAATACCTTTGTTCCTTCCCTCTAGCACCACCCCCTCCTCCTTCTCCTCCTACAGGTCCAGCACCTTTCTCCCTTCCAGCACCATCCCTATTCCTCCTCCGGGTCCAACAGCTTTCTGTTCCCTCTAGCACCACCCTCTCCTCCAGTGGGTCCAGCACTTTTCAACCTTCTCTCTCTCCTCCCTCCATGGATCTGGCATATCTTTGTACCTGCTGCTTGTAGTTTACATTTTCCTGTGGCCCGGCAGCGATTTACACTGGTTGGCTCCTTGGCCTTCCTTCTGCCACATCCTGCCCTCTCTAAAGCAACTTCCTGTTTAGCAGTCATAACAGGAAGTTGCAGTAGAGAGAGGGTGGCCAAACAGAGAGGGTAACCAGTATACATAGAAATTACACAAACAAAAAAAGCAACACTGGGCCTTCAAGACTGAGACAACAGGAGTATTTTATTGATAAACTAGTAAAAAAGGCCCGTTTCTGACACAAATGAAATGAGCGCTAGCAAGGTTTTCCTCAGAGTGTGTATGTTTGAGAGAGTGTGTGTGAGAGAGAGTGAATATGCGAGTGTGTGTGTGTGAGACAGAGAGAGAGTGAGACTGGGTGCGAGTGTGTCTGTGAGAGAGAGAGAGAGAGTGTGTGTGTGTGTGTGTGAGAATGAGAGTGTGTGCCATGGGCCCCCCTCCCTTCCTCCGAGTTCCTGGGTCGACCCCCCTCCCTCCCGCCCTCCGAGTTCCAGGGTCGCCCCCCCTCCTTCCCTCACTCCGAGTTCCAGGGTCGTTGTCCCCTCCCTCCCTCCGAGTTCCAGGGTTGTCCCCTCCCTCCCTCCCTCCAAGTTCCAGGGTCGTCCTCCCCCTCCCTCCCTCCCTCCGAGCTCCAGGGTTGTCCCCCCCTCCCTCCAAGTTCCAGGGGACCGAATTTCAGGTTCCTCCCTCCGAGTTCCAGGGTCGTCCCCTCCCTCCTTCCGAGTTCCAGGTTCGTCCTCCCCCTCCCTCCAAGCTCCAGGGTCATTCCCTCCGAGTTCCAGGGTCGTCCCCCCCCTCCGAGTTCCAGGGTCAGGTCGTCCCCTCCCTCCGAGTTCCAGGGTCGTCCCCCCTCCCTCTGAGTTCCAGGGAACCGAGTTTCAGGTTCCTCCCTCCCTCCGTTTCAGGTTCTAAAATTTGGATTTTAGAATTTGCTTTTGCAAAATACAAGGCTAAATACAGGAATTTCTCCCTATATTGCGGCTGTCATTCTGTGAGACACGCTTGGCTTTAAGATTTTTTCCGTTCACATTCGGAGGTATTGGATACATACACATTTTATTCTATTTACATTCAAACCCTGACCCCTGAGGCAGGCGTTGTTTAGCGCCAAAACACAAACCGTGTCGGGTCATGTATCAATAAAATACTCCTGTTGTCTCAGTCTTGAAGGCCCAGTGTTGCTTTTTTTGTTTGTAGAGAGAGGGTGGGACATGGCAGAAGGAAGGCCATGGAGCGAATCACTTCCAGGTTCCAGGAACATGTAAGTTACAAGCAGCAGGTAATAAATAACAGACCTGGGGGGAGAAAGGTGGGAAGGGAGCAAAGGACTTTAGTTCCTGTGGTTTAAAAAAAAAAAAAAACCCAAAAATCTTTTTACCATTCCCTCAGGGCAGTAAAAAGAGTTTGTTTCTTCATCCGTGGTAATTTTGATTGCAGTTTTACCGTGCCATTCTCTAACTATGTACACATGCAAGTCCATATGCAATGGGCAATTATATTTTTTAAGAAGTATTTTTAGCACCATTATCCAGATAGATCAGCAACACTGAATATACAAAATCAGATGGCCATCACCGGCACCTGTACATATGATGGTAATTCTTTAACTGTGCACCAATATTTAGGTGCCTATTCTATAAAGGGGAAATAGGTGCCTACTTTCCTTTATGGAATACTAATATAACTGGATATATATGACACTTTAATGCCTGTGATAAGCTGACATAAGTGTGTGCACCTAAGTGCTGAAGATAATGTGCACAACTTGTAAGCCGCATTGAGCCTGCCATGAGTGGGAAAGCGCGGGGTACAAATGTAATAAAAATAAAATAAAACTTGTAAGTTATCCCCTGGATTCTATATATGGTGCACAGATATGTGCATGCACCTGAGATGCATATGCAAATTTAACTGAATAATGAGCTCTGCAAAGGTATAGTCAGGTAATTTACATTTACTCCGGTGTAATTCTGGTGCCCAAAGTTAGGCACGGGAATCAGTGCTAAGCACTGTTCTATAAAGGGCTTGCACCCTTTATAGAATAGTGTTTAATGCTGATTTTTTTTCAGCACCCTATGGGGTGAATTCTATATATGGCACCAAAAATGCTATTCTGTAAATCGCTCTTAGGTGTGGTTTATAGAATAGAGCTTATGCCCAAGACTCGCGCTCAACTTTAGGTTGGACCATTTGCACCAACTGAAATGTGGTGCAAATGTATGTGCCTAAATTAGGTGTGTATCCTCTGTATTCTGTAACATGTGTAAATGCTACGAATTTCCCCATTCCATCCATGACCCTCCCATTTCCATGCCCCTTTTTTGTACTTGCATAAATTCCAATTACAGCTAATTAGTACCAGTTGTTAAAAAGCCAGTTGGCTCTAATTAGCTCATTATTCAATTGCAGTCTTTGTCTTCACATGAAGAAACGGACCCAAGCGTCTCGAGAGGCCCAACGAGAGAAGCTTTTTGGTGCTCAGTCCGGTCCTTCGACATCGGTATCGAGGTCTGCGGCGTTGACATCGAGGGACGCATCGACGTCGGGAGCAAAGGTAATGGCTGCGGAACGACCAACTCATGCTGGAGCAGTGAGGCATCGAGTGGGTCTCCACCTGTCTTGAGGCCTACCTGTTATGCAGGCCCCCCGGGGACCGACCTTCGTCGGCCCCGGCCCCGAGGAGACGTGAGGATTCCACGTCTTCCTCATCGGTACCGAGGAGTCTTGATGACGGGCATCGAGCGAAGTGCGAAGAAGCACCGTCATCGTTCTCCTTCAACACACGGTGCCGGGAGCTCCGGGGCGTCGAGGGATTGGCACCCGAGAAGCATTGGCGCCGAGAGGATCGCTCTCCCTCTATTCAGGAGGTGCCGATGCGTCGGTCTAGCAGCCCAGTACCTGCTCCCGAGCCCTCGACAGATTCTGCCACTGGCTCCTTTACTGACCCCGCAGTCTTGTCCGACGGCGGTTCTCAACGAGCGCATCAGGGCCCTGCTTCCAGAGCTTCTGGAAGGGTTGCTGCGCCAGTCTGCTTCGGTGTCAGGGGTGCTTGCGCCTTCTGTACCGTCTGCTGCAGCGGTATCTTGCCCTTCGCTGTGGTGAGGTCCCCGATCTCGGTGTCGCCTGCGGCATCGGTGTCGGCTGCCACCCAGGTCGCTCCCCTTCGACGTCGGTGGAGGAAGCTTCCCCGGAGTCCAGGCGGGCGTCGACTTCTCGGCACCGCCATCGAGGACGTCATTCCTCGGCGTCAAGTCAGGCTCAGTTTCGGACTGCTCTGAGAGATGTCTTGTCCGATACTGAAGATGAGAGTTCGTGGGAGGAAGAGGAGGATCCCAGGTACTTTTCTTCTGATTCCTATGGGATCCCTTCTGAACCTTCCCTTCCACCAGAAAGGAGACTTTCTCCACCGGAGAGTCTATCCTTTACCTCCTTTGTCCAGGAAATGGCTGCGGCTATTCCCTTCCCTATGGAGGTTGAGGATGAGCCCAGGGCTGAGATGCTCGAGCTCCTGGATTATCCTTCTCCGCCTAGAGAGGCTGCAACGGCTCCTTTGCATAATGTACTGAAAGAAGTCCTATGCAAAATGGTCGTTCCCTCTGTCTAATCCCGTGATCCCGAAAAGGACTGAATCCCAATATCGGATCCACGGGGAGCCTGGATTGATGAAGTCTCAGCTACCTCACAATTCCATGGTGGTGGACTCGCTCTCAAAGAGCCAAGAGTACTAGGGACTATGCCTCGGCGCCCCCAGGCAGAGAATCTAGAACCTTGGACTCTTTTGGGAGGAAGGTGTATCAGGCCTCTATGCTCGCTGCCAAGATCCAAACATACCAGCTCTTCACGAGCATCCACTTGCGGAACTTAGTGAGGCAATTGTCTAGCTTGGTTGATGCACTCCCTCGGAGCAAGCTGAGCCTTTTCACCAGGTCGTCAAGCAGCAGAAGGCGTGTCGAAAATTCCTGGCCAGGGGTACGTTCGACACTTTGATGTGGCATCCAGGATCGCTGCCCAAGGTATAGTGATGCGCAGACTCTCATGGCTGCGTGTCTCTGACCTGGATCATTCGGTCCCGCAGCGGATGGCGGATGTTCCTTGCCGGGGGATAACCTTTTTGGTGGAGAAAGTAGAGGATCTTATTGCCACAGCTGTAAGAAGCACAATGATGCTATGGATTCTCTCTCCCGCCGGGCATCTTCTGCTACTACCTCCTCATCTAGGAGGCTTTTTGGAGGGAAGAGGAGTGCCCCTATTCCTATGCTAGGCGTAGGTACACTCCTGCTTCTCGGCCGCCTGTCCAGGCTCAGTCCCAGTGCGCTCGTCTTGTCAACAGCGTGTGCCTAAGGCCTCTGCGGCTCCCCAGCAAAAGCAAGGGACGGGCTTTTTGACTGGTTCCAGTTCAGCATATCCTCAGTAAACGTGGCTGTACCGGAGACTTGCCGGTTGGGGGGAGGTTAATGTTTTTTTTCACCAAAGGTGGCCTCTTACTACCTCCGACCGGTTGGTTTCTTCAAATTATCCAGTTAGGATAACACCCTCATATGGAATCCAAGCCTCCCAAATTGCCCACCGGGAGCTCAGTCCTACAGCTCCCAGCACAGGCAGGTACTTGCAGAGGAACTTTCCGCCCTTCTACAGGCCCAAGCGGTCAACCCGTTCCACCAGGGGAAGAAGGGCTGGGATTCTATTTCAGGTACTTCCTTGTGCAAAAGAAACAGGGGGATGCGTCCCATCCTAGACCTAAGGGCCCTGAACAAATTTCTAGTCCGAGAAAAGTTCAGGATGGTTTCCCTGGGTACCCTTCTTCCCATGATTCAGGAAAACGATTGGCTATGTTTTCTGGACTTAAAGGATGCTTACACCCACATCTCGATACTTCCAGCTCACAGGAAGTATCTTCGATTTCGGCTGGGAACACAGCACTTTCAGTGCCGTGTACTGCGTTTTGGCCTGGCGTCTGCGCCAAGAGTGTTTACCAAATGCCTAGCTGTAGTCACAGCGTTGCTACGCAGACTGGGAGTGCATGTGTTTCCTTATCTCGACGATTGGCTGGTGAAGAGCACCTTGAAGGAGGGTGTTCTGGAGTCCATGCGAATGACTATTCGGGTGCTAGAGCTCCTGGGGTTTGTCATAAATTATCCCAAGTCCTATCTCACCCCATTCCAAAAATTGGAATTCATTGGAGCCCTGTTGAACACTCAGACAGCTCGAGCTTATCTTCCCGAGGCAAGGGTGGACAACCTTCTGTCCCTGGTGTCCATGGTTCGAGCATCTCAGCAGGTCATGGCTCAGCAGATGTTGAGACTTCTGGGGCACATGGCCTCCACAGTTCATGTAACGCCCGTGGCACGTCTACATGTGAGATCAACTCAATGGACCCTAGCTTCCCAGTGGTTTCAAGCTGCGGGGATCTAGAGGATGTAGTCCAACTGTCCACCAGCTTTCGGAATTCTCTTCAGTAGTGGACGATTGGATCCAGTTTGACCATGGGGCGACCATTCCAAGGTCCTCAGCCACGAAAAGTGCTGACGACGGATGCATCTCTCCTGGGGTGGGGAGTTCATGTAGATGGGCTCCACACTCAAGGAGCCTGGTCCTTTCAGGAAAAAGGTCTGCAGATCAACCTCCTGGAATTAAGAGCGATCTGGAACGCTCTAAAGGCTTTCAGAGATTGGCTGTCCAACTGAGTAGTCTTAATTCAGACAGACAATCAGGTTGCCATGTTTTACACCAACAAGCAGGGGGGCACCGGATCTCGCCCTCTGTATCAGGAAGCCATCCAGATGTGGCTTTGGGCTCACCGTCATGGCATGTTTCTCCAAGCCACTTATCTGGCAGGCGTAAACAATAGTCTGGCCGAGAGGTTGAGCAGGATAATGCAACCTCACAAGTGGTCACTGAACATGGGCGTAGTCCGCAAGACCTTCCGAGCGTGGGGCACCCCCTCGGTGGATCTTTTTGCCACTCAGATCAATCACAAGGTCCCTCAGTTCTGTTCCAGACTTCAGGCCCACGACAGAATAACGTCAGATGCCTTTCTCCTACATTGGAGGACAGGCCTTCTGTATGCGTATCCTCCCATACCTCTAGTAGGGAAGACTTTGCTGAAACTCAAGCAAGACTGCAGAACCATGATCCTGATTGCACCCGTCTGGCCGCGTCAGATTTGGTTCCCTTTTCTTCTGGAGTTGTCCTCCGAAGAACCGTGGAGATTGGACTATTTTCCAACCCTCATCACTCAGAACGAGGGGTTGCTTCTACATCCCAACCTCCACTCTCTGGCTCTTATGGCCTGGATGTTGAGAATTTGCCTCCTTGAGTCTTTCAGAGGGTGTCTCTCGAGTCTTGCTTGCTTCCAGAAAGATTCCACGAAGAAGTGTTATTCTTTAAAATGGAGGAGATTTGCCATCTGGTATGACAGCAAGGCCCTAGATCCTCTTTCTTGTGCTACACAGACCCTGCTTGAATACCTTCTACAATTGTCAGAGTCTGGTCTCAAGACAAAGTAAGGGTTCATCTTAATGCGATTAGTGCCTATCATCGCTGTGTAGAGGGTAAGCCTATCTCTGGACAGCCTTTAGTTGTTCGCTTCATGAGAGATTTGCTTTGTCAAAGCCCCCGGTCAAACCTCCACCGGTGTCATGGGATCTCAACATCATTCTCACTCAGCTGATGAAAGCTCCTTTTGAACCACTGAATTCCTGCCATCTGAAGTACTTGACCTGGGAGGTCATTTTCTTGGTGGCTGTTACTTCAGCTCGTAGGGTCATTGAGCTTCAGGCCTTAGTAGTACATGCACCTTATATCAAATTTCATCACAACAGAGTAGTTCTCCGCATGCACCCTAAATTCCTGCCAAAGGTGGTGTCAGGAGTTCCATCTGAACCAGTCAATTGTCTTGCCAACATTCTTTCCCCGTCCTCATACCCGCCCTAGCGAAAGCAGTTTGCACACCTTGGACTGCAAGAGAGCATTGGCCTTTTATGTGGAGCAGACAAAGCCTTTTAGACAGTCTGCCCAGTTTGTTTTTTTCGATCCCAACAGGAGGGGAGTCGCCATCGGAAAACGCACAATCTCCAATTGGCTAGCAGATTGCATTTCCTTCACTTACGCCCAAGCTGGGCTGACTCTGAAGGGCCATGTCACGGCTCATAATGTTAGAGCCATGGCAGTCCACACATTCACATTCACTACTGCGTTCAGCAGGATACCTGACGCGACAGTCGGTTTGGGCAGTCAGTCCTGCAGAATCTGTTCGGGGTTTAGAATCCAATTCCACCCCCCTAGACCCATTTTTGTTCTGTTCCAGGCTGCACTCTCAGTTAGTTGTTTGTGGTTTCAGGTCAATCTAAGTTATGTCCTCACTGTTGCGAGGCCCAATTGACCAATGTTCATTGTTTTGAGTGAGCCTGGTAGCTAGGGATACCCCACATGTGAGAACAAGCAGCCTGCTTGTCCTCGGAGAAAGAGAAGATACATACCTGTAGCAGGTATTCTCCGAGGACAGCAGGCTGATTGTTCTCAAAAACCTGCCCACCTCCCCTTTGGAGTTGTTTGTTTATTATTTGCTTTTTGATTGAGTGGGAACGCTCACGCAACGGGCGGGAAGTTGTTCCCGCATGCACGGTTCGCGCACCAGAAAGCCTTGGCAAAACTTTTTAATTTTTGCTCTGAAAAAATTTGCCGTTTCCTGGGCCGCCGTGGACGCCGACCCACATGTGAGAACAATCAGCCTGCTGTCCTCAGAGAATACCTGCTACAGGTATGTATCTTCGCTGTCCCAATATAAAATAAAAGTGGGAGGATGACCATGGATACCAAAGACTGAGAAGATGTGAAGTAATAGAGAAGTTTATTGAAGTATGGAGACTCGACACAACGTTGTGTTTCGGCCGTTAGGCCTGCATCAGGAGTCTATAATCAAATTATAATACATAAATTATAGAAAAAACAATACACAGATAAATAACATACTCACGTCGCAATGTATAAATTAAATGCACTATATATATGTGTATGTAAAATATAATAATAAAGATAAGACTATAAAAACATTGTAATTTAATTCGCTTGAAACTGAATTTAAAAACATATGTAGAAAGTGACAGATAAATGTTTAAAAAATATTAAACAAAGAAAATATCTAATATTTAAGTTCATTCAAAATGTGTTAAGACAACATTGCATACGTTTATAAATGAATATAACAAAATATAAGTTGAAAAATAACATACCAAGTTTTTGGTGTGCATGTACAAAACTTTTTTTAGATAAAATAAAATCTGTCTTTCTATCTTGATTTTATACAAAAACAAATACATTAAAAAAACAAATCGTATATGTACATATTTTAAAGTAGTCTTTAAATTGAGTGGATGATATATGTGTAATATAAAATTGAAGATAATAAACAGAAGAATAGAATGACTACAATCTTAATGAAAGAGAATGATAAATGGCAAACTTAATAGTAAACTTAATAGTATGAATGGCAAAATTAATAGTATGAATTATGCATGAGGCAGAGTGATCCATAAATGTAAAAGTGTAAGTAAATGGTTTAAATGGAAAAGTGGTATTGTTGACTGTGTATAGGTATGTAATGACACTGACCTTATTTCCAAATAACTTCTGAATGAATGATGATGGAAAATCTTCAGGAAAAGATAGTCTAGTTGAAAAATAAGGTAATGAATTGACTTCAAATAAGCAAAAAAGGAGAATATATCATATAGTGAAAATTGTATAAATATGGTAAAAAATCGTTTATTGAAAAATGTCATGCAAAAAGGCAATTCCAATTGTGGTATAAAAAGGATTAAACAAAACTTGTTACAAACAATTGAGAGAAAAAAAAGTATGTATATATATATATATGTATATATATATATATATATATATATATATATAAAAAGAAAGTTGATTTTAAAAAAGGATAATAATCTGAAGAGATGAGTAAGAAAATATATAAAAAAAAATATAACCAAAGATGATAAAAAGAACTGGAAAAACCTATTTGAAAGGGTACCCCAGTCATGTATGAATATATGAAATATAAGGTGAATTTGTTCGGTTGAACAGAAAAAATGCGAGGTAGTGTGTTTTAAAGGTGGCACAAAACAAACTCGTTTAGCTGACATCGGTGTCAGCTAAACAGCTGTGATTGGCTGACAGAAACTTGGAGGGTCTTAATGGAAAGGGAAGGGTGTCTAAACAACTGAATAAGTGGTGCAGTGGTTAGAGCACAGGTCTTGTAATCAGAAGGTGGCTGGTTTGATTCCCCCTATTAGTATTGTTTTAATTTGGACGTCCCTGACTACACTTGCATGTTTTTTTTTCTTCTTCCAATTTTTGCTCTCTGCATGGGTCCCGCGCAGCACCAACTAGACTAAAATTGCTCCGGGGACCTGCATACTGCTGTCATGGAGCTAGGTATGATATTTGAGGCTGGCGTAGAGGCTGGAAAAAATATTTAAAAAATTGTTTTTAGGGTGGGAGGG
The DNA here is from genome assembly GCF_901765095.1 of Microcaecilia unicolor. NCBI lineage: Eukaryota > Metazoa > Chordata > Amphibia > Gymnophiona > Siphonopidae > Microcaecilia > Microcaecilia unicolor. The sequence continues at coordinate 631,784,983 of NC_044032.1, forward strand.
GGTTAGTGACCACTGGGGGAGACAGGGGAGATCATTCCCGATTCCCTTCGGTGGTCATCTGGTCATTTAGGGCACTTTTTTGGGACCTGTTCGTGATAAAACAGGGTCCAGAAAAAGTGACCTAAATTCTCGCTAAAAACGCCGTTCTTTTTTCCATTATCGGTCGAGCGCGCCCATCTCTCCTCTGCCGATAACCACGCCCCAGTCCCACCTTCACCACGCCTCCGATACGCCCCATCAACTTTATTCGTTCCCGCGACGGAGTGCAGTTGAAGACACCCAAAATCGGCTTTCGATTATACCGATTTGGGCGCTTTTGCAAGAAAAACGCCCATCTCCCGATTTAGGTCGAAATATGGGCGTTTTTCTCTTTCGAAAATAAGCTGCAATGTATAAAAACAACTACAAATGTACAAACCACCCAGGCTATGTCCACACTCTGCCTATGTGTACACCTACCTGTAAAATACATTCTGTGTAAGATGTGTGTGTGTTTACAGGATAATACTTAGGTGGGGTTTTTTTGTATTTATGTGTTCCATTATTCTCATCATTTATGCGTATAATTAGTTTGTAAATGTTGGTGCCTGTTTTATAGAATTAGCCCCTGTGGGCCTTTTCTATAAAGGTTATGCTCCTAAATTATGAGCATAATCTGTTTTGGAGCATAGAATAGTCTCGTAATTTAGGAGTATAAATTATGCTCATAAATTTAGGAGCATGACCTTTATAGAATAAGGCCCTATACATATAGTTATGTATTTAATTTGGAATGGCTTTTTTTCTGGTCTAATTTACACTGCTTAGCTGTACGTATTGGGGCTGAATATTGCTGCTACCTGTATAACTTTATGTTCTGCCCTCACCGCACCCTAACTCTGCCCCAGCACTATCTGGATATTCCTGTGGCAGTTAAAGAAATTTTCAGCGGTGCTATCCAGATAGGGGACTCGTACATCTAGCAGTGACCACAGTCCTTTGAATATTGGCCCGATGAAAAATAAGTGTAATATTTTAAAAAATCATGAAGTGAAAAGTATATATAGAAAAAAACCTACATATAGTACGCTAGCAAAAAGAATATTCATGTTGAAGGACTATACACTGTGAACAGTGTTAAACTTAGAATGCAACTTGAACTTTACAAGGCAAAGTCTGTAAACATTTAATATGCTAATATACCTGTGGATCTTTGACAGTTTTGTTTTACCATCACCTCTTTTCACTATTTCTAGGTGACACAGTGAGAGAACTTGGACATCTAAGTTGTTCATGTTTCACCACGGTTAGCTTCCAGGTGTCGTACAATTTGGACTTGCTTACAGTCTGTAAGTAAACCTTTCAGATTTCCATACTGGTATATGTATTTTATCAAATTACAAGCTTGGCTCTGCTGCTAAAGGGAATGGGACAATTTTGGAAAGATGAGGATGGTGATTCCAAACTCTGGGGCAGGTGCAGGAAGCCATGCTGTAGAGCTGTGCGCCAATGACTGAGCACACGGTGTCTGTCACAAGATTAATGAGAATATATTCCGTGATAATGCAGTAAACAAATGAGATGTAAATTAAAAGCACACAGAACTTGTGTGCTAATCAGAGAAAGCTTGCTGGAAACACGCACAAAGGTTCTGCGTCAAAGATGCCTTATTGTGCGGATGTCCGAAAGAAAACTAAAATGTTGGCACACATCTACATAAGTATCACAAACATTTCATGCCCATAAAACAGTTTTGTGAGGCTAAAATTTGTGTGCAGATGTGTGCTGGTACTTCATTTTTTTCAGATTTGTGGACATGAACTGCTGTTATCTCTGTGCACAGCTGTTACTTCTGTCTTTTTTAATTTTTAGAAGTCTTTATTGATAAATGTTACAAAACGTCTGGTACATAATACATTATGCAAATCGTGTTACAAGCCTTTTAAGTAAGCCAGAATGATCTCAACTATACACGGTTATGCAACATAGAACACAACAACAATTTCTTTGTATATCAAAAGGAGAAAAAGAAAAGAATACAATATTCTTGTTATGTTGAAATAGCAAATAAAGTAATCAGACTTGTGATTTCAAAACTTCACTTTTCCAGTGTTTTCATTTATGTTACTAGTCCCTTCCTCTTAACCTCTCTTAACACAGGTATACCCTTCCCACCCTCCCTCCCCATCCCTCCCACCCTTCCAGCACAACCTTAACAAAGAACTTTGGTCAAGTTATACATGAAGAAGAAAAGGGTCCCAGATCTGATGCCATCTGTCTAGTTGGTTACGCCTCTCCGCTAGAAGCCTTTCCATTTCACAGGTGTATCTCAATTCTGGACCCATCTAGTGATAGGCGGGGTCACCGGCCGCTTCCAGTACGCGGCAATTATTACTCTTGCGGCGATTATGGGCTTGTCCACAAATTTATGCTGAGCACTGGGAAGACTCAACGCCCCCCCAAGAAATAGAAAGAAAGTGGGCTCCATGGCAATGGGCTGCCCGTCCCACCGTTGTAGCCTGCTATGAATCGATCTCCAATAGGCCCTGACCTTCTTACAGGTCCACCAGATATGACCAGCTGTGCCCCTTACTCCGCAACCCCTCCAGCCAGCCCTGACAATGTGGGATAGATATGCTGTAGACGTTCAGGCGTCAAGTACCAACGGTACAATAGCTTCACAGCATTTTCCTTAAAGGGCACATGAGACGACACCCTCGTAACTGCCCGCTCATCCTCTCCCATGTTGCCTCCTCAATTACCATACCCAGCTCCCTCTGCCAACTCTTCCTGTGGAGCGTGTAGCTCGGGGAATATCTATTAATAATGCGGGTAGAGGCGAGAGATCACCCCAGCCGTAGTGGGTGGGCCGTCACAAATAAGCTCCAGCGCAGTTTGTTCCCTAGCCATGACCTCCCCGAACTGCGCTTGTCTTAAGAAAGGAGGCCAGTTGAAGGTATGAGTATCTATCAGGACCCCACTATCGGGAATCTTTCAAGAGCTGCAGGGTAGGACAACAGTTTCTCTCCATCGAATAGCTGACCCCACGTTCGTAGGCCCCCAGTGAACCATTTTGTGAATACTCCTTTTGTGTTTCCAGGCATAAAACAATGGGTTGTAGGCTATGGGGATAGACGGGATAGCGTGTGCGGACGATGTAAGAACATGCTATCCCAATTGGAAAGGGTGACGTATATTGAGGGGCATAGTTCCTGTCTCCAAGACCTAAATGAACCGGAATCCACATGAGGGCCCCCAGTGAACCTATCGCCCAGGGTGTATTGTTCAAGCTGTACCCACTGCCTGTCTGGGTAGTCTTGGAACCATTCCACTGCTGCTCGTGCCTGAACTGCTCTGTAGTACCAGGCAAATTGGGTACACCCAGCCCTCCCTCTCCCTGCCTTGATACAGAAACCGTGCGTGCCATACGTGAGCTTCCCTGCCCAAATAAAACGCATTATACTGTCCTGTAAAGATGATAAGAATCTTCGTGGCATTATTGATTGGGAGAGCCTGAAATAAATATAATAGGCGTGCAAAACGTTCATCTTTACTGCTGCTATTCGACAAACCACGAAAGGGTAATGTCACCCCATTTACCCAGGTCTTCTATGAGAGCCTCTGCCAAACCTTTATAGTTGGCCGAGAAGAGATCAGAGAGGTCTGCTGTCAAGTTAATCCCCAGGTAACGAATGCTCTTATCTGCCATCTAAATGCATAGGAGGTCCTCAGTGAGTCCCTGAGCTCCGTCGGAGGGTTATGTTCAAAACCTCAGACTTGGACATATTAACTTTAAATCCCGACATGGTCGAGTATTCCTCTATCTCCCGCAGAAGCCCGGGGAAAGTGGACAGGGGGTTCGTAACAAATAACAGGACATCGTCCGCGAAAAGGGCTAGTTTATGAGTTCTCCCACCCATAGTTAGTCCTGATATGCTTGGATTATTTCTCAGCCGGGTTGCAAATGGTTCCATAACCATAGCAAATAATAGGGGGGACAAAGGGCAACCCTGTCTAGTGCCTCTATGCAAGGGTATCATCCCCGAATTACCCCCCGTTCACCCGATACAAGCTTTAGGGGAGCTATAGAATGCTTGTATCCATTTACAAAACTGTGGTCCTATTCCAAAGGTCTCCATCACCCTATACATGAATGGCCAATGCACCCGATCGAAAGCCTTTTCGGCATCCAAGCTAAGGAGGCATAGAGGTCTCTTCATTTTCTTAGCCAGATATATTAAATCGACCGCTCTCCTAGTATTATCAGTAGCTTTTCTATAAGGGACAAATCCCACCTGGTCAGGATGGATAACCGCTGGGAGCAAGGGAGCCAGCCGATTGGCCAGGACTTTAGCTAGGATCTTGACATCAGCATTTAAAACAGATATAGGGCGAAAGGATCCACAATCATTATGATCTTTATTCGGTTTGGGCAATACCGCAATCCACGCTTCCAACATGGTAGCGGGCAGAGACTCTCCCTTCCCTATCAAGTTAAATAAATCGGCTAGCAGTGGGGACAATTCAATGGTGTATTTCTTGTAAAATTCATTGGGGAATCCATCCAAACCTGGTGACTTGCAGGATGGTAAGTGTTGGATGGCTTTTTGTACCTCAACTGGGGTGACCGGTGCATCTAAAGCTGTTCTTTGCTGACTAGTTAAAGAAGTCAATTGACTCTCTGCCAAATATTCCGAAATAGCATTTTCAGGTGGATTGTTCTCCTGCGCATAGAGTTTCTGATAGAATTCACTAAAGCGCCTCCTTATGGCCTCAGACGTGTTAAGCAACTCTCCCTTCGAGCCCCTTATGTGAGGGACCGTTCGGTCTACTCTTTGCCTACGCAGCTTTATGGCCAGGAGTCGACCTGCCTTGTTAGTGAATTCATAAGATCGAACTTTGTTTCTGGATTGTAACCAACTTAGCTGTTCTGAATAAATAGAATCCAGCTGGAGCCTCTGCCCGCGCAACTCTTCCAAAACAGCCTGGGAACCTCCCAACTTGTGTTGTGCCTCCAGTTTCCTTATCTTTTCCAAGCACTGCGCCAGCTGGATCCTACGCACCCTAGCACGTCTACTAGCTATCTGTATAAAGTGACCTCTTGAGACTGCCTTCATTGCATCCCACACCACACTGAGGGGGGGGGCCAGATTCCATATTTAACTCCAGATACTCTTTCAGGTACCTTCTACACCCCCTCCACCACTTCCTCCTCTCAATAATAGGTCTGTGTTAGTGTCCATCTTGGTCTTTAACCTCTGCTTTGATAGTCGGTAAAACCAGCCCTACTGGGGCATGATCTGAGATTGTTATACTGCCAATTTCTGCTCTCGGGCCCCTCTCTGCTAGTGTGACGTCCAGGAAAGATGTAGTCGATTCGACGAGTATGACTTATGTACAGGGAGAAAAAGGTATAGTCCTTGGTTGTCATATGACTCAGTCTCCAAACATCCAGGGTACCTAATGAGTGACCAAAGAACCCAAAGCCAGTGAATCCCTAGATGTCGTGTTGTGGTGGTCTCCCAGATCTGTCCACCCCAGGATCCATAACTTCATTAAGTCACCCCCATAATCAGGAACCCCTAGTGAACGTAGCGAGTATGTTTTTCACCTTAGGTAAACAAGTTCCTGGTGTCATTAGGGGCATAAATAGAGGCAAGTGTGAGATCTACCTGACCCAGGACAATTTGCAGAAGCAAAAAACGCCCTCCCGGATCCCGTCTGATTTTCTTTATTGGGCCGGATTGTTTTATGAAACAGAACTGCCACCCCACGTTTTCTAGAATCGTCGGCAGAGGAGGCAAAGAAGACGCTTGGGTAGTCTGGATGAGCTAACAGTCTCTCATGTGCCCTGCGGAGATGAGTCTCCTGCAATAGTATAATATGCGGCCTAAGCAACTGCATCTCTTTGAAAAACTTCTGCCTTTTCTGAGGCATATTCAGCCCCTGACATTATATGATAAGATTTTTAAGTCTGTATTCATACCTGTGGTGTTACACCAGCTGTTCTACCCCCCACCAAGTGGGAACCCTCCACTTCATGTTTTTGTGCTATCCAGTACCAATTGTGCTCCCTTCCTATCCTAACCCTCCCCCCCCCCTTTTATGAACCCTCCCCCCTACCCATTACCCACCCCATCCCCTCCTGTTTAACATCGACTAGAGGGATCAAGTCCCAATAGTGGGAAATGAGGAAATAACACACCTGCATCCAGGCACCCCAGCCCCTCCCCTCCCCCCCCCCCCCCGATATCCTATGTCATCACCAATGGCACGGGCACGCTCGAGCACTCGTAACACGCCCGCATGTTTGATTGGATCCTGCCATTTTCCATCACCTTACATTCCCCCTCTTCTTAGTTTCTCATAACTATGCAGCCTTATCACATTATACCTCACAGCCATGATTATTATATACTCTATGGGCTTAAAGTTAAAGTTCAAGTATGCATAGAATAGCAATAATAAACTGAGTACATGTATTGTCAACTTGAAACAGAGGAGTATTTTACCTAACTCTCTACAACATTACCAACCCGGAAACAGTTTCGGCTAGTTTTCTTCTGGCCAAGTTCAAGTTTCTTCCACAGCCACTTTTCTTTTGGAATATTCCTTTTAGGAGTGGCAGGAATCCTCTGCCACTTTTGAAGCTTTGTCTTCGTGGCTGGGGCCAGAGCGCCTGGTGGTTTGGTTGTCTGTACCAGGCCTGCCCCGTGCAGGGATTTCCATGCCTCTGTCAGCGATGTAGCTCTCATCTTGACACCCTGAAGTGAGTAAATCAGGGAAAAAGGGAAGCCCCATCTATAGGCAATCTGTTCTTTGGCCAAAATGTCCAGAGCTGGCTTCATCAAACGTCTTTGTTGCAAGGTAAACTGTGATAGGCTTGATAAACAGATATACGGGTCCCGCCATAATCCAAGTTGGGCTTTTTCCTGGCGCAATTGAGCAATTGTTCCTTTGTTTCATACCTATGAAACCGGGTGATAATGTCCCGTGTTCTATTTTCCTGCCGCTGGCCCAGGGATCTGTGTGCTCTGTCGATCTCAATCTTTACCCCTGCCTCCATCTGCCCCCAGCAACTGGCGCACAGTGTCTGTACAATTTGAAGAACATTCTCTGTCTCTCCGCCCTCACCAGGGACATCCGCGGAATCTAAGTTTGTTTCTCCGTCCCTATTTTCAAGATCATCCAGTTTATAGGTTAGATCTCATATTTTTGATCTAGGGTTTGGAGATTGGTCTCAAATGTTGTATAGACTCCGAGTGCTCTCCAGCTTAGATTCTGCCTCCTCACTCTGCTCCCCAGTTCACGGAGGTCTGAGCTCAGCGACTCCATTCTATCCAAATCTCATCCTTCGATTTATTTATATCCGATGTATACCGCTCAAAATTGGCGAAGTTCGCCTGAGATCCCTTTTTTGATATGCGGTTTCCGCGATCTGGCTAGTGAGAAGCGCCCGAATCAGATTCAGAAGGAGAGACCGGCGCCATTACCTCGTGGCGCTTCGCGGTTTTAGCCGGTCCGCCGCCAGCTGACTTCTCCTGCTCTTTAGCTCGCGCCGAGACGCTTTGCTCATTCTGTTATCGATGATGAGCAGCGGGGGAACACTGCAAAAAGTTCCAAAAAGGTTGGTGATGGCTTTTTATAGCTTTTATATGTATCGAGGAACGGGAGCTAGAACGCTAGGCAGCCATCTGCTTCAGTGACGTCACTTCCTCATTACTTCTGTCTTTTAGGTATTTGCTATGTGCAGAAAAAAAAGTAAATCCCCCCAAATTGTCATAAAATCCTCTCAACTAACCCTTAATGCTGCCTTGGATCTGGTAGTGAATTTCTAGTGTAATACACACCTTAAAATACTCTGTTTACTGCTGTGTATTGCACAAAATACCTAATGGCCTCATTACATTGCACTTTAATATATTGTGCACTAGTTAACTCCTATTGTGAAACCTTTTCTGCAATCTGTGCCCATTTACATGTTGCAGTAACTGTGTGCTTCTGCCCACCGTAGCTCTGGTTGTACCCCCAAATGGCAACACTGAAGTTTCATCTAGGGCCACAAGTCACCAGTGAATTTAAAGCAAAAAAGCCAGCCTCGTAGGGTCAGCTGGCATGAAAAGCAGGCTTGTGGTTCTTAAACAGTTAATATGTATGTGCTGATTGAGAAGAAGAATGCTGGAATTAATTCACCACCAGCATTGCCACTGTTGTTGTCACTAGGCCTGAACTGTAGGTCGCTCCCTGCCACGAAGTCACAATTGCCAACACCAGTTTATAAATGCAGGACAGTTGATGACCTATTCCTTCCTCCACAGCTATGATCACTGCTACTAGGCCAGAATGTGGATTTTGTTGCTGAATTTTTCCTCCCCCAAGGTTGTGATCACTGTCTCCAGTGTAGGCTGAAATGCAGATCGGTTATGGCCTTGTCTGTCCCCGTGACGGGGATCATCTTCACTGCTGGACAGCGGAGGAGGAGGTGGCCCTTGCCTTCTCCTCCTCTTACTTTGATTGTTGGGGGAGTGGATGAGTTTGAAAAGAGGAGGAAATGGCAAGGAAAGAGGGAAAGTGAAGAGAAAGGGCTTTGAGAGGATATCAGCTGTATGGGAGGTGAGGAGTTGAGCTGGGGGTGCGGGGGTATATACCTGTGGGAGGATGTGAGCTTGGAGGTGAAGAGTAAAAACATGGTGAGGGTGAGGAGGAGGTTGAGAGGGAGTGAGCTGTGAGGTAAGGAGAGAACTAGGGGGAAGTAAGAAGAAGGTGGCTTGGTGGGAGAAGAGATGACCCAGGTGCTTGAGAGAAAGGGCATTAGCTTGGAGGAAGGGGTAAATGAGGTTTTTAAGAACAAATCAGTCACATTGAACTCAAAAGGCTGAATGTGGTATACAAATGTTTTAGTAAAGAACTAGTAAAAAAGCCCCGTTTCTGATGCAAATGAAACGGGGGCTAGCAGGTTTTCTTCTGTGTGCATTTGGGAGTGTGTGTGTCCCTGCCCTCTGCCCTCTCTCCCTTCCCCTGTTGCTGTCTGTCTGTCTGTCCCCTCCCCCCTCAGAGTCGAGTCCTTCAGTGTTAAGTTTCCTGCTGTGTTTGTGTACAGAGATAGTGAGGGCTTCTGCCCTCTCTCCCCTCCCCCCTCTGAGTCCTTCACTGTTACAGAGAGAGCGATTTGATTTCGTGCTTTGCTGTGTTTTCCTTCAATGTTTGTTTACAGAGAGAGCGAGGGCGGGGCAGACACTCATGGGGAACCGGATATCTCTGCCCCCTTCAACACTTCCGGCTGGAGGCTTCATTTAGAACGTTGGTGGTGCCTTTTATATATAGAGATAAGATAGGTGAAGAGAGAGTGGTTTGGATTGGGGCAATTTAGAGAGGGAATTGGGGGTTGGATGGGAGAAGTAGGTTGAGAGAGGGCATAAGTGGTTTATAATATTTTATTTTAAAAGTTTATATACTGCCTTCCTGCCAGACATTCAAGGTGGTTAAAATACATATGTAATAAAATATGTTTTAAAACATAACATAAGCTTGTATCATTTAACAGAACACATAAAGCTTACAGATTCCACTTGTGGATGGGGAACCTTGATATCTCCAAGCAAATTCCTCGCAAAGGAAAAGAAAAAGCTTTCATTTTTTAATGAGAGGATTTATTTCACATCATATCTCCTTAGGCATACTATTCAAAAAAAAAGTGGAGCTGCTAGAGAAAAGCATGCCTTCACAACTAACTTTTCTGATCATCTCGCTAGAGGGAGTACTACGCAGATAACCTTGACTTGAATGTGGTGGTCTAGCGTTGCAAGTACAGTGTAATTTTTCCCTTAGATGTTCTTGCTTTTGATTAATAACACTTTTGAGTGCCAAAACCATCAATTCATTTTTCATCCTGCTATGCCAGTCCAGACTGATGGGTTATTTTATATTACATTAGCCATTTCTATCCCACATTAGCTGTAAAGTTCAGATCAGTAAAATTACACTTCACTAAGTATAACACCGCAAACACTTCTTCTAGGATTAATCCAATGTCATTATCGCTTAAGAAGTCAGGAATTTTTGAAATAAAAATGATTTTAAAGCCATACAAACTAGGCCAATAAGATGGGTTACGTTCCACTCCCCCCTTCCACCAGCAGATTGAGGCAGAGAAGCTGAACTTCCAGTGACCTCAGCATTGTAAGGATTGGTGCATCCTAGAACTTGTCAGTACTTCTCTACCTCAGCAGATGGTACAAGTTGGAACTGATGCAGGGCGGATTCCTTTCAGCAGACCTGACATCCTGGGGCAATGGCCATTGTCCTAGTGGTACACGTCTTTGGGTGTTTGGTATTGACTACTGGGGCATCAGTTCATGGGCCCTTTTCCCTGGGTGATGCCTGGAGGGAGCCCATCCTTCCTGAGCCCAAGCTTAGTTGCCAGCAGGATGAGTAGTTTTATCTCATGCTCTCCTTCTCCTCCCTACCTCCTTTCAGGGGGACGTCTATAGAACTGTTTAATGGATTTTCTTTAATTGACCTTGTTTCCTTAGTAAAGTAGTAAAAAAAAAAAAGAAAAGGGAACCTGAAGTAAATTGAGAAGGTATTTTGACAGGAGAAGGCATGGGCAAAGACCTGGTAAGAGTGGTAGTGATCTGAGCAAGCTGTGTGTGTGTGTGTGTTGGCATTTGTAGCAGGCTGCATCGGGATGCAGGCAGCAGATACTGTGAGGTATATGGTAGCCAGCGGCTTAATACAGCTACTGGCTTCTTTTATCTCATTTGTCATGAAGTAGCAGTTTCTGTAGATTTTGATCCCTGGGGATTCCTTTAACAGGAGCTCTGGTTGTTGAGGTGTCCTCCATGTCAACCAGGTTGGCCACAGCTGAGATGAATTTGGGGGTAGTGGAAGCCACTTTGGTGCTGGACTGCCAAAATACTGTACAGCCTGCTTGGGAGCAGCCTCAGGATGTGAAGGCTGCTACAGAGTCCCTTTCTGCCTTGTTGGAGTTCTGGGGTCCTTGTGACGGCCGAAATAGGGTGATAAGTGTCCCAAAGCCCCTATTTGGAGCTCAGAAGGTGAATAGACCCTGATCCTGCGTGCATTTCCCTGGAGACATTTGCCTTGAGGAATAAGATGATTCCCTGCTGGGGGTTTCCTCCCCTGAGAAAACACAACTACCACATTGTCCTTTAGTGGTAGTGTCTGCTTTGAAATACTACTACTACTACTACTACTACTTAACATTTCTAGAGCGCTACTAGGGTTACGCAGCGCTGTACAATTTAACAAAGAGAGACAGTCCCTGCTCAAAGAGCTTACAATCTAATAGACAAGTGAACAGTCGGTCCGATAGGGGCAGTCAAATTGGGGCAGTCTGGATTCACTGAACGGTAAGGGTTAGGTGCCGAATGCAGCATTGAAGAGGTGGGCTTTAAGCAAAGACTTGAAGACGGGCAGGGAGGGGGCTTGGCGTAAGGGCTCAGGAAGGTTGTTCCAAGCAATAGGGTGAGGCGAGGCAGAATGAGCGGAGCCTGGAGTTGGCGGTGGTGGAGAAGGGTACTGAGAGGAGGGATTTATCCTGTGAACGGAGGTTACGGGCGGGAACGTAAGGGGAGATGAGGGTAGAAAGATAGTGAGGGGCAGCAGACTGAGTGCATTTGTAGGTAAGAAGGAGAAGCTTGAATTGAATGCGGTATCTGATCGGAAGCCAGTGAAGTGACCTGAGGAGAGGGGTGATATGAGTATATCTGTTCTGGCGGAATATGAGACGTGCAGCAGAGTTCTGAACAGATTGAAGGGGGGATAGAAGGCTAAGTGGGAGGCCGGTGAGGAGTAAGTTGCAGTAGTCCAGGCGAGAGGTAATGAGAGCGTGGACGAGAATTCGGGTGGTGTGTTCAGAGAGGAAAGGGCGAATTTTGCTGATGTTAAAGAGGAAGAAGTGACAGGTCTTGGCTATCTGCTGGATATGCACAGAGAAGGAGAGAGAAGAGTCAAAAGATGACTCCGAGGTTGCGGGAGGATGAGGGTGTTATCAACTGAGATAGAAAGATAGATAGAAATACACTCGCAGTGCCAGATTTCACGCTGCTTCTTCTCCAGGCAGAGAAGCAAAAACATTAGAGTCCTTCTTGGGGATGATCGCTAGTGGGGATACAATGAAATCTTTGAAGGGCTGCTTAGGAAAAGGGCCCGCTACTCTCCCGAGGTTCACTTCCTTCATGATTCTCGCCTTAGCCTCTGTGAGTAGTTGTGTTACAGAAGGGGAGTTTTTTGTTGCTCTTCCGAGTCTCGTGCCATAATAGGGGATTCTAAAGCCTTGGGTAAAACCTTGTTCGAGGGTTTGGGCGTCTTTTAAATGTGGGTATTGTGCCAACCACGGCCGCAGGGCGTTGAGGCTGATGGGGGAGGGGGCTTTATATATGTTGAAGGTGTGAGAGGGTGGGTGGCTTATCGTGGGCTTTCTTGGCGCACTTGTTTGCGGGATGTGGGGCTCCGCAAATGGCACATGCGTGCTTAAATTTGCAGTTAAGCAAAGAGCAGGCGGATCTATTGAAGCGCAAGCAAATCCTTTCTTGGGGCCCCGTTGATCTCCCTGCACCATTGAACCCTCCTTGACGAAAGGATCTATTCTGTCCGTTGAACGCTATCCCCCTGTTAGTCATGGTATATAGCCAAAGGTCTACGTCCTTTGACCCCCATCCCAATGTGGTGTCCTCCTCCATCCTGTCTCTATATTCCTCATCATATTTCAGCCATCTGAAACCCTCGTAGTCTTTGTACGCTTGCATTATGCTCTGAGCATAAGCCAGCATGGGGCTGTATTGTGTTGGGTCAGAGTGGCCGGCGATGTCTATCACCCTAAGGAACGTCCACAACCAATTAAACAAGGTTCTAGGTGCTCCTTTTTCGCGTGCGGGTCCATGCTCTTTCCTGTCCTTTATTTCTTTTCTTACCCCGTTTTCTACCTTCTAGCACCTGGAACATGTCAAAAAACTTTCTCCGCTGTATCTTTTTCCTGGTTGATTTGGGGACCATCCTCCATAGGCGAGGCAACGCGGCCAATGGTGGGGCACTTTTGTCTTTTATGCCAGGAACTGCCCCGTTTTCACCTTGCGCTTCCTCCTCCTCATCAGGTGAGGAGGAGGAGGAGGAATCGGAGCTACTATCACTGTTGAGTCTCTCCGCTTGGTCCTTTTCTTTCCTTTTCCTTTCTTTTTCTTCCTCTCTTTCCTGTCCTTTGATGGCCTGTCATCGCTATTAGTGGGTATAATCTGGCCTCCTCTGTCAACCTCTCCCGCTGCGTGTGAATCTCACCCTCTTAAAACCGGTGCGCTACACCCTTCATCCCGCTCCATCCCTGACATGTCCATTAACATTGGCATCGTATTGTGCTTGACCCCCACTGGACGTACCTGTGGTTACCGTTAATGGGGGGCATCTCCACTCTGGGTTCACTGTCAAGCCTCACGGCGCTCCCTTGTTCCGTTGCATCTGGTCTTGGCCTGGGGGCCATTGCTTTGATCGCTGTTGGGGGCATGTCCGTCCCCTACTATAGGTGGTTTAGGACACAGATAACTGGGGTCTGGGGTACACGAGGCCACTGGGAGTGAGGGGAGTGAGGTAGCACCCTTAGAAAAGGCAGCTTGTTGGGTCAGGTAAGGGGTGGCTCCATAACCCGGCCATGTACTATAGTGTTGTTCCTGCTGGGGGTAAGCCCAGCTTTGGCCATATGTGAGTTGGGCTGGGCCCGGATGCTGCCAATGACCCGCCATTGGCCCCGGGTATTCCATTGCCTGTGCCCCATAATTTTGCACCCTGGGATTCGTAAATGTCCATCCGGGACCCGGAGTGGGGTTCTGCCACAGTCCGGGCCTTTCTTGTCCCATCAATTGCGGCATGCTCCTTGTGTTGTCTGTGGAGTTCCCTGTCGCTTCTGTGGTAGCTGTGACTGTTATTGCTGGTTGCGGTGCTCGCATCTCGATGGTCTTCCTCTGCTGACCTTTTTTCTTCTTTGCCCTTGCTTCCAGCGTCGCGCACAAGGCCTGGCCGTTTGTCTTAGCTTTGGCCTACTTTTTCAGGCCTTTTCCTTTACTTTGGACCGCTGGTTGTGCAGGCATTGGTGCGGTGTCGCTTAATTGCTCTGCGTTTGTCGCTGCTGCCTCCCGTTGTTGTTGAGTTGTGGTTTGTTCTTCTTACTCTTCTTTGATTATGCGGTTGCTTGCTCCCGCAGCACCCGTGATTATTGCGGCTTCCATTCTGCTTGAATGAGGTCAGGTGTTGGGGGGAGTGAGGAGGGGGGGATTGGGGATTCCACAGGGTTAGAGAGAAAGGAATCTGAATAGACTGAAACAGACATTATTAAGCATTTTTTTTGTTCTGCTTTGCTTACTTGTTGTAAAATAATCAATCATCTTATTGTTTATTTTATGTATTTGTACCCCACGCTTTTCCACTCATAGCAGGCTCAATGCGGCTTACATATTATATGCCGGTACTTATTTGTGCCTGGTGCAGTGAAGGGTTAAGTGACTTACCCATAGTTACAAAGGGCTGCCTGTGTGTCCATGTAATTATTAGTGTTGTTATTTTATTTTATTTCATGTATTCTATTCATTTTATTCTTAGTTTCCACCTTGCAGAAAAAACACACCTTTGTTATTATTTATATATATATATATATATATATATATATATATATATATATATATATATATATATATAGTCCTCCTCAATATGGCTGCCATGTGCCCTCCCCCTGTATTGCCGTGTGTGCTAAACTGCACGAAATGCAGTGAAAACATAATCACATTCCTAGTGTCTGGGCAAATAACACAAGGTCAGAGCAGTGTAGGAACGGCGGGCGAACACGCACTCGCGCCTACATCGCTCACTAGGTACTCCTCGCCGGCCAAACCGCGGCTCTCCGTGACTAACTGCAGGGCAATTTTTTTTTTTTTTTTTGCAAAACGTTGAGCGGTAAATGAACCGAAACGGGCCTGAGGAGAATGATCCCACACGCTCCATTCTACAAAACACCGCGCCCGGCCTAGCAACCAGGGACCACGATGCACAGACAAAGGGAGCGAAGGATAGTAGACGATAGGATCGCTACATGCACAAGTTCATAATGATGCCCATCATGGAGCCGTGTACATACCATAAGGGGCACATTGCGCTATTCAGCGATCGGGAAATTAAAGACCCAATGAATCTATATCGCCGCCACAATGTCACACGGGTCCTACAAGGTAACAGCTACCGTAGAAGGACGAGCCTACGCGCTCCGCTCCGTTCTACCACACACCGCGCCCGGCCTAAGCTGGGACAAAACGCTGAGCGGCGAATGAACTGAAATGGGCCTGAGGAGAACGATCCCGCATGCTCCGCTCCGTTCTACAAAACACCGCGCCCAGCCTAGCAACCGGGGGCCACGATGCATAGCCAAAGGGAGCGAAGGGTATGACACGATAAGGTCGCTACCTGCACAGTATCAAAGAGAAACCAATCAGGGAGCCATGTATCTTACCAGATGGGCGCCAGGCGTTCGGGAGAAATTAAGGACCCTTCGAATCTATGATGCGCACGAGCCCACCCTACTAGCACTCGGGTCCTTGCCAGGTAAAAGTTACCTTATTCAGTATATTGGCGAAAAACCCGATCCCGGTCACCACGTCCGGGCCAATAATTAATACTGACCTAATAATTGTAGTTACTTACTGATTGCCTACTCGAATGTGTACACCGGGGAGCATGGTCCGCGTGGGGTATGGAGTATGTACGGTTCTGACGCCAATCCCACGAGGTAGGGGCTGGTATCCTGTCCTGTAGCTGCAGCATGATCTGTCATCTGCTGCCCGGATGCCGGAAAGAGGACGTTCGGGCTCCGCTTCGGGGTTAAGTACCCCTCTTTCTCTCCACCCATCCCAGCGGGGTGCTGCTGTATGGCGGGAAAATTCCCTCTGGACTCAGCTTGCGCTGGGATCTGTGTGCATGCCCCATTGGGGCACGGCGCCATGTTAATGGCGGCTCCGTGCACCCGGGGGGGCACTGTGCCTTACTTAGAAGCAAAAACATTAGAGTCTTCTGGCAGAAAAAGTTTTCAAGCATCAATGCTAACCAATTGCATTTTGGATTATCAACTTTATTCCACCATGTACTTAAAATCTGTAAGACAGAATACTTTTTTTTTTTTTTTTTAAAGAAATCCTTCCCTCTGACTAGAAGAATTCCCAAAATTTCACAGAAAACGTCTGTTGTAAATATCTTGCCAGGCCGGCCTTTGATGACCATGAGGCATATTTTCAAAGCACTTAGCCTTCCAAAGTTCCATAGGTTTCTATGGAACTTTGGAAGGCTAAGTGCTTTGAACATATGCCTCTTTGTCTCCTCACGTATCTCCGCCTTAGCAGTAGCAATTTGCGAATATCTTGGTTCAGAGTCTCGAACTTTGAATCTGCTGTCCAGGGAGCAGATAGCAGATGTCCCTTGTGGAGAAAACTTGTTAGGTGACAAATTTGACAGGGGCCAACCTAATAAAAACATAAAGATTAGATGTGACTCTTTCTAGGCCTCAAGACTACTACGGCTTCTTCTTCTTCTTCTCAAAGATTTCAGGGATGACATCGCGTTCCAACTAGTACATAAGTTCATAAGTGTTGCCATACTGGGACAGACCGAAAGATCCATCAAGCCCAGTATCCTGTTTCCAATAGTGGCCAATCCAGGTTAAAAGTATCTGGCAAGATCTCAAACATTAAATAGATTTTATGCTGCTTATCCTAAGCAGTAGATTTTCCCCAAGTCCCATTTTAATAACTGTCTATAGACTTTTCCTTAGGAAGACGTCCAAACCTTTTTAAAACCCGCTAAGCTAACCGCCTTACCACATTCTCTGGCAATGAATTCCAGAGTTTAATTACACATTGAGTGAAGAACATTTTCTCTGATTTGTTTTAAATTTACTACTTGTAGCTTCATTGAATTCCCCCTAGTCCTAGTATTTTTGGAAAGAGTCTAACAGACGCTTTGACTGGCTCCAGGAGAGCATAGCCGAAGTAAAAATATCCATCCTGGATGACTTACCAGAGGAAGGTAGGCTGAATTTTGTCTAGAAAAGGGTAGCCCCTGTGAAACAAGTGATGACAGATAAAAAGACCTGATGGTCCCTCCATTCTGCCCCAACAGCATGAATGTGATGATATATTTGATCATGCTCTTTCTTTGGTGTTCTGAGGGTGTAGACCATAGACGTCTGCCCGGCTCTGTATTATGTTCCAGCTACTGGAGTTGCCGTCAAGGCTTACTCCAGCCTATCCAAATCCGTTTTGTCATTGTGGGAACAGACCGTAAAGTCTTCCAGTACTGTCCTCACGTTCCAAATTACTGGAGTTTCCATCAAAGCTCTCTCCAACCCATCCTTCAACCAGATTGCTATATGCGGACTCAGACCGTACAAGCCAGCCCAGCACCGGTCTTAAGCGATATAGCCAAAGTTACATCTAAGCACCACTTGACATGCAAACAGATATGTAACCCTTTAAGTTTTGTTTTTTTATACCATTCATTGTCTAACTAGCCGTTAAGCCCGTAAAAAACGGGTGAGTATTGCAGCCCTTCTCCTCTCCCCTGGCCTCACCTCGTCTACCGACCCTCCTCTTTTCCTGGGCCTTGGCCTCCCCCCATGTCCAGCAACCCTCCTCTCTGCCCTGCTCTCACCCCAAGTCCAGCAACACATGGCCTCTACCCCCTGCCCTCCCCCCATGTCCAGCTACCTTCATCGCCTCTGCTCCCTCTCCCCTCCGTGCCGGGCCCCCTGCACTGACCCTAACAGCGCCTCTCACCTCCATGTGGAAGCGCTTCAGGTGGGAGCGGTGGCGGGGATGGGGGGGGAGAGGTGGAGGTTGTTTCACGCGATGTTCCTTTTCAGGGCGGCAGCGGCGTCCGACAATTCGACTCCGTTTCCCTCTCTGTTCCGCCCTCTGACGTCATGACGTCTTGACGCGAGGGCAGGACAGAGAGGGAAGTCTGTACTGTGCATTTGCAAGTGAGTACGGTCACTTGCTGTTATATGTTTGATTAGGTGATCCTCTGTGTTCATCCCACACCTTTTTGAATTCTTCACAGTTTTTTTTTTTCTCCACCACCTCCCTCAGGAGGGCATTCCAGGCATCATCCACCCTCTCCGTGAGAGAGAATTTTCTGACGTTACTCCTAATGTCTACTACCCCGCAACCTCAATTCATGTCCTCTAGTTTTACCAGTTTCCCTTCTCTTGAAATATTTGTTTCTATATTAATACCTTTCAAGTATTTAAACGTCTGAATCGTATCTCCCATATCCCTCCTCTCCTCTAGGTTATACATATTCAGGTCTTCAAGTCTCTTCATACATCTTTTGGTGCAAGCCCCATATCATTTTTGTAGCCTTCCTTGGGACCGCTTCGAGTCTTCATACATCTTTTGGTGCAAGCCCCATATATTTTTGTAGCCTTCCTTGGGACCGCTTCGAGTCTTCTTACATCTTTAGCAAAATATGTCCTCCAAACTGAACACAATGTAACCCGGTGGGTTAGATTGTTTTATAAATTTTACCTGGAGTCTGGGGTCTTTTCCCAGGTATCCGGGAGGGGGGGGGAGGTTCCTGGCACAGGCGGATCATTGGTGGCCAATTCCAGGGCGGGGGCTCCTGGGGGGGGGGGGAGTCACGCTGTTTGCAACCTTCCCCAATGCTGCCGGCTGGAGTGTGAGCTTTCCTGGCCAGGCCTGAGCTGAAAAATGGCCATGGAGGGACCTCCGGGACCCATACCGGTGGAGGTTGAGTGAGGATCTTTCTGGGGACCAGGTAAAGTTTCTGGTGGCCCAAGATTTTGCTTAGTTTATTTTTAAAATGTAATTTTTTGGTCCCATTGGGCTGGTGTTTAAGGGGTTAATTTTGGGGGTTTTCTAATGGCAGTGTATGTTTAAACGCTAGTTGTCAAGTCTCAACCATATTGGCAGCCAAACATGATGGAGTCTTGGTTATAGCCATATATAATCCCAAAGTATCGCTGTTAGTATTGAACTTACCAGTCAAGATGTCTTCCCCCCACCCCCCTTGGGCTTCAGAGCACGTGGCAAGGTGATCTACAACACTGAAGTTGCTGAAGCTTCACTTGTCTTGCCATTTGTGCGACATAAAAGTGTCAGGCATTGGCCTTAGGTCCCCCATGCTGGATTTGGCATCTTCTTTCTGTCTTTTGTCATTTGCGGGACACAGACTGTGGAAGTCTGTCCAGCTTTTGCCTTAGTTCACACTTCTCTTGCCCAACATAACACCTCAGCAGTCATGTTGTTCTTCCATTCTGTTTCTATTTAGGCATCTCCAGTGTCTATCCCACACAGTTTTGCTCATCGTTTTTGACTTTACCACCTCTCCTGGAAGGGCATACCAGGTGTCCACTACCCTTTCTGTGAAAAGGTATTTCCTGAAGTTACCCTTAATTCTATCTTCATTCATATCATCTAGTGGAGTGGAGGAGTAGCCTAATGGTTAGTGCAGTGGGCTTTGATCCTGGTGACCTGGGTTTGATTCTCACTGTAACTCCTTGTGACCTTGGGCAATTCACCTAACCCTCCATTACCCCAGGAACAAAAACTTAGATTCTGTGCCCTCTAGGGAAAGAGAAAGTACCTGCATATAATGTGCACAGCGCTGCATATGTCTAGTAGCACTATAGAAATGATTAATAGTAGTATTTCTACTGCCCCTACATCTCTGGAAGAAGTTTGTATATTTAATACCTTTCAAGTACTTAATGTTTGTATCATATTGCCTCCCTCTCTCCTTTTCTCTAGTGTAAACATATTCAAGTCCTCCGGTCTCGTCTCTTTTATGTCTTTACAGCACAAACCTTGTACCATTCTTTTTGCCTTCCTCTGAACCGCCTCCAAGTCTTTTTATGTCCTTTAAGAGATATGGCCTCCAAAACCGAAACAAGTGGGGCCCTCACCAAACGACTTGTACAGGGGCATCAACACCTGTTTTATTCTGCTGGTTACACATCTCTCTATGCAGCTTAGCATTCTTCAGGCAACATCCACCACCTTGTCACATTGTTTTGGCTGCCTTGAGATCTTCAAACACTGTGACTCCAAGGTCTTTCTGCTGATCCAGGAAGTGCTCGCAGAGGAACTCTTCTCCCTTCTATAGACCTGTGTGGTTGAACTTGTTCCACCAGGGAAAGAAGGGAAGGGATTCTTTTCCAAGTACTTTCTAGTGCCAAAAAAGATTGGGAGGGGGGGAGGTTTTCAATCCATCCTACACCTAAAGGTCCTGAACAAATATCTGATTAAAGAAAAGTTTCAGGTTGATTTTCCTGGGCATTTTTCTTCCTATGATTCAGAAAAATGATGGGCTGGACTTAAAGGATGCTTATACCACATCCAGATTATGACCTAATCACAGGAAGTATCTTAGAGATTTTGGGTGGGGAACACCACTTCCAGTATCACATCTGCCATTTGGCCTTGTGTCCACTCCCAGAGGGTTCACAAAATGCCTAGATGTAGTCGTAATGTCCGCTATGCAGATTGGAAGTCCATATGTTTCCCTATCTGGACGATAGGCTGGTGAAGAGCACATCAAAGGAAAATCCCCTCAAGAATCAAAGCCAGAGAACTATTTGGTGCTGGATCTACTAGGGTTCATTATCAGCTACCCCCAAGTCCCACCGACTCCCCAGTACAGCAATTGGAGTACAATGGAACCCTGCTAGACACGGTTCAAGCTCGAGCCTATCTTTCTCGGGTACAGATGGATGCTGCCATTGACATCACCATTCAGATTCATTGTAGCCAACAGGCCACAGGTCATCAGATGTTAAGGTTGTAGGGCCATAAGGCCTCCACAGCGCATGTCACACCCATGGCCCCGCTTCCATTTACCAGTAGGATCCTTGCTTTCACAGTGGTATCAGACCATGGGGGAAACCTTGCTGATGTCATCTTGGTTACGCCAGAGTTGGCTCAGTCGCTTCTTTGGTGGATGATTCAAACCAATTTGACCTCTGGGACTCCTATTCGAAATTCCTGCATCCCAGAAAGTTCTGATCACAGATGCATCCAGTTTGGGATGGGTAGCTCGTGTAGAAGGTCTTCACACCCAGCGACACTGGTCTGCTCAGGAGACCAAGTTTCACATCAAGCAGTCTGGAATTCTCAAAAGGTTTTCAAATTGTTCTAATTTAACAATCAGGTTGCCATTTACTATGTCAACAAGCAGAGGGGTATGGGGTCCTACCCCTTGTGTCAGGAGGTAGTCAGAATGTGACAGTGGGCCACCAGCAATGGCATGGTAGTCCAGGTCTGGTGGGGAAAGATAACAGCCTGGTGGACAGACTGATTAGGATGATTGCATCTGCACGAGTGGTCTCAGTATGGGCATCGACTGAAAGATCTTCTGTGAGTTGGGCACCCCCTCGGTGGATCTTTTTGCAACTCAATCACAACAAGGTTCCTTAGTAATGCTCCAGGCTCAGATCACATGGTAAGCTAGCATTGGATGCCTTCCTCTTCGATTGGGGGAAATGCCTTCTGTATGCATATAATCCAATCCCTCTAATGGCTGGGATGTTGAAAATGTAGAATTTTGTATCCCTTCAACTCCCTGAAGTAGTGTCTTAGCTATGGGTGGGCTGGGTGGGCACAGGTCCATCCATTCTTGCCTCAGGCCCCCCCAGCCTAGTGGCACCAAAATACCTCATTGGTGGTGCCTCACTTCTCTTTCTCTCTCCGCTCTCTCTCTTTTCATTGTGCTGTGGCATTGGTGGTACGGCAGCTGCCTGTTTCTCTCTCAACCCCAGTCTACCTTCAGCAGTTGCCTGCAGCAGTTCCTGCAGGCCAACTGCACCAGCCCTGCAGGCTTCCTTCTACCGCATCCCGCCCTTGGTGTTACTTCCTGTTTATTCACTGACACGGCAGGAATGCGGTAGAGGGAAGCCTGCAGGGCCGACGTAGGGTGCCTACAGGAATCGCTGCCAGCAACGGCTTGGAGGTAGAATGGGAGGGGGCTTTCAGAGAGAGCCGGGCATATGCCAGGCAGGGGGGGTCGGGAAGAGAGAGGAACCAGGCGGAGGTTGAGAAAGATGATATGTGGGGCAAGGGTGGAGGGAAGGGTTAAAAGAAAAAACTGTATAGCATGTATGGAGGTGGGGTGGTGGTAGGAAAAGCCCACCCAGGTTAACTTGGGGACCACCTGAATTGGAGGTTTGGCTACGCTCCTGGCCTGAAGGTGTCGCTAGAATCCTACTGGCTTATAGAAAAGATTCCATCAAGAGGTGCTATATTTTTAAGTCAATGTCATCCTCACCCAGCTGATGAAAACTCCTTTTGAGCCACTTGATTGCTGTCATCTGAAGTACCCAACTGGAAGGTCTTGTTTTTGGTGGTGGTCACTTTACTTGCAGAGTCAGTCAGTTGCAGGCCCTAGTAGCTGATCCACCTTACACAAAGTTTCACCATTAAAGAGTAGTTCTCTGCACGTATCCTAAATTCCTCCCAAAGGTAGTGTTGAAGATCCATCTTAAATCAGTCAATTGTCCTATCAATATTTTTCCCCAAACCTCATGCCCATCCTGGCAAAAGTGCACTCCACACCTTGGACTGCAAGTGAGCCTTAGCTTTCTGTCTAGAGTGGACTAAAGCCCATAGACAGTACACCCAGCTTTTTGTTTCTTCTGACCCAAACAGGATGGAGGCAGCCATTGGTAAACACACTTTATCCAATTGGCTAGCAGACTGCACCTCTTTCACTTGTGCCCAGGGTGGGCTGACGCTGGAGGGTAATGTCTCGGCTTGGAGTCAGAGCCATGTCTGCGTTGGTAGCCCACTTTGAGGTCAGCCTCTATAGAAGAACTCTGCAGAGCTGCAACGTGGTCTTCAGTCTACACACTCACATCTCATTACTACCTTGAGCAGAATGCCCATCACATCAACTGGTTGGTCAGACAGGTTTGCAGAATTTGTTTTGAGTCTAGAAATCAACTCCACCATCCTAGGTCCATTCTTTTCTGTTCCAGGCTGCATCTTCACATCAAGCTTATTTTCTTTGTTAGTGTTATTGGTTCTGGTTGGCCTTGCCATTGCAAATTCCCTATTAGGTTTTTGTTTGTTGTTTCAGTGTGTCTGTTTACCTAGGGATTCCCACATATGAGAATCCTATGTCTTGCTTATCCTCAGAGAATGCGAAGTTGCTCACCTGTAGCAGGTGTTCTCCGAGGACAGTAGGACAAGTATTCTCACATACCCTCCCTCCTCCCTTAGGAGTGCATTCTCATGCTTTTATCCAACTGCAGGTCCCATGCAGCGCAGGCAGGTGGGAAGGCACTCGTTGTGGTGGGGGCCTGCCAAAGGCTTCTAAAAGTTACAGAACAGGTAGTGTCTGCCCCAGGGTTCCATCAGTGACGTCACGTACATGTGATTGGCCTAGTGGTTAGGGTGGTGGACTTTGGTCCTGGGGAACTGAGGAACTAAGTTCAATTCCCACTTCAGGCACAGGCAGCTCCTTGTGACTCTGGGCAAGTCACTTAACCCTCCATTGCCCCATGTAAGCCGCATTGAGCCTGCCATGAGTGGGAAAGCGCGGGGAGGAGAATGAATCAGGGACGAGCTATGGACCGTAATCTACTTAGATTTCAGCAAAAGCTTTTGACACGGTTCCCCACAGGAGGCTCTTAAATAAACTGGATGGGCTAAAGGTAGGACCCAAAGTGGTGAACTGGATTAGGAACTGGTAGACGGACAGACGCCAGAGGGTGGTGGTGAATGGAATTCGCTCGGAGGAGGGAAAGGTGAGTAGTGAGTGCCTCAGGATCGGTGCTGGGGCCGAATTCTGTTCAATATATTTGTGAGTGACATTGCTGAAGAATTAGAAGGTAAAGTTTGCCTATTTGCAGATGATACTAAGATCTGTAACAGAGTGGACACCCGGGAGGGAGTGAAACATGAAAAGGATCTGAGGAAGCTAGAAGAATGGTCTAAGGTTTGGCAATTAAATTCAATGCGAAGAAATGCAAAGTGATGCACTTAGGGAATAGAAATCCACGGGAGACGTATGTGTTAGGCGGGGAGAGTCTGATAGGTACAGATGGGGAGAGGGATCTTGGGGTGATAGTATCTGAGGATCTGAAGGCGACGAAACAGTGTGACAAGGCGGGTGGCCGTAGCTAGAAGGTTGTTAGGCTGTATAGAGAGAGGTGTGACCAGCAGAAGAAAGGGGGAGTTGATGCTCCTATATAAGTCGTTGGTGAGGCCCCACCTGGAGTATTGTGTTCAGTTTTGGAGGCCGTATCTTGCTAAGGATGTAAAAAGAATTGAAGCGGTGCAAAGAAAAGCTACAAGAATGGTATGGGATTTGTGTTACAAAACATATGAGGAGAGACTTGCTGAACTAAACATGTATACTCTGGAAGAAAGGAAAAACAGGGGTGATATGGTACAGACGTTCAAATATTTGAAAGGTATTAATCCGCAAACGAACCTTTTCCGGAGATGCGAAGGTGGTAGAATGAGAGGACATGAAATGAGATTGAAGGGGGGCAGACTCAAGAAAAATGTCAGGAAGTATTTTTTCACGGAGAGAGTAGTGGATGCATGGAATGCACTCCTGCGGGAGGTGGTGGAAATGAAAACGGTAACGGAATTCAAACATGCGTGGGATAAGCATAAAGGAATCCTGTGCAGAAGGAATGGATCCTCAGGAGCTTAGTCGAGATCGGGAGGTGGGGCTGGTGGTTGGGAGGCGAGGATAGTGCTGGGCAGACTTATATGGTCTGTGCCAGAGCCGGTGGCTGGGAGGCGGGGCTGGTGGTTGGGAGGCGGGGATAGTGCTGGGCAGACTTATACAATCTGTGCCAGAGCCGGTGGCTGGGAGGCAGGGATAGTGGTTGGGAGGCAGGGATAGTGTGGGCAGACTTATACGGTCTGTGCCCTGAAGAGCACAGGTACAAATCAAAGTAGGGTATACACAAAAGTAGCACATATGAGTTGTCTTGTTGGGCAGACTGGATGGACCATGCAGGTCTTTTTCTGTCGTCATCTACTATGTTACTATGTAACAAAATAAAAATACTTGTGATCTGGCTTGCCCACTGTTTGGAAAACAGGATACTTGGCTAGATGAGCCATTGCTCTGACCCAGTAAGGCTACTTTTATGTTATGAGAAAGCGCCTAGATTATTGCCATTTATAGTTACCCATCTTCTTTCTACCCAAAATGAGGTGGCTTCTGTTTCTGCATTAAGATTTAAAGTGGAAGCAATGAAAAATATAATAAAGAATGTGAACTTAAGGTTCATAAATTTTCCATGGGATATAATTTTTTTTAATTTTTTTCCTTTTGCTCACTTCTTTTTCAATAGTTTCTCAAGGTGAGTTATATTCAGGTACACTGGATATTTTCCTGTCCCTGGAGGGCTCACAATCTAAGTTGTGTACCTGAGGCAACGGAGGGTTACAGCGAGTGCAGTGTTTGAGAAATATTGTTCTGAAATTCTGCAGATATTGTTAGAAACAATTGTTAACTGTTAATCGAGTTTATTACCTCTCTGTGAAAAAACACCACCTTGGTGTTGAAAGTGGAGATATTACTGTGGGTTCATTGGAGGGTAGTGTTTCTTTGCAAGGCTGGTGGCGACATCTGCATCTAATATTGAGAGAGATTGGTTATTTTGCCAGTATTTTCGCTACAGAGAGAGAGAGAGAGCTTTTTTGAGAGTGAAATTATTGGCTTTTCCTGATGTTTCAAGGGAAACGCAAAACAAGGGGATGGCAATTTTTGCTTCTTCATCCTGCTGTGATACAACTAGGAGCTACATTTATTTTCTCAAATTCCATGCAAATGCATTATTCAGTACCAGTCTAGCAAATATAGAGACCCTACCTATTGACTGCATTTTTGACTGCTAGAAGAGCCTCGGGAAGTAGTTATTTCTTAAGGCGTTAATAGTGTTTTGTGTTCTTGTCACTTAAGTATTTTAATAGTTTACAAAGTTTGATATATCCTCTTAAAATGGCCAGAGTGGTTTACAATAAAAAATTTAAATAGTTAGAAAGAAACGCATTTATTACAGGAAAGCAACAACAAACATACCTGAAGAGTATTCCTGCATACACCAACAAGCCCATAAACACTTCCACCCCCAGATCTTCCATGATAGAACCCTAGTTAGCCCTGAGAACCAAGGCCTACCTTAAATTGACTCAATGAAGTCTCAATCCACAGATCATAAGGCAGTACGTTCCACAATGAAGGTGTGTGCCAAAAATAAGCTCTAGCTCTTGTTACTGAAATACGCACCTGCTGCATACTGAGAAGAGCTAGTAAAGCTAGATCTGCGGATTGTAAAATCCGCTGTGGATGGTAGAAATTGAACCAAATAAACGGGTTGTCCCTCCTTATACAATCTTATGGGTTAATATAGTGCTGGGCAGACTTATACGGTCTGTGCCAGAGCCAGTGGTGGGAAGCAGGACTGGTGGTTGGGAGGCGGGGGATAGTGCTGGACAGACTTATACGGTCTGTGCCAGAGCCGGTGGTTGGGAGGCAGGGCTGGTGGGTTGGGAGGTGAGGATAGTGCTGGGCAGACTTATACGGTCTGTGCCAGAGCCGGTGGTTGGGAAGCAGGGCTGGTGGTTGGGAGGCGGGGATAGTGCTGGACAGACTTATACGGTCTGTGCCAGAGCCGGGGGTGGGAGGCAGGGATAGTGCGGGCAGACTTATACGGTCTGTGCCAGAGCCGGTGGTTGGGAGGAGGGGCTGGTGGTTGGAGGCGGGGGGATAGTGCTGGGCAGACTGGATGGACCGTGGCAGGTCTTTTTCTGCCGTCATCTACTATGTTACTATGTTACTATATAATATCAAAGTCTATACATGGGCCTATGCTCTGGAATTGCAAATTGTAGTATCTCCTTCAGTTGAAGTCTTTCCCCTCTTTTCTCCTCTATTGACCCCACCCCTTTTGCTGTTGAAATGATTTTTTTGTTGTTATATTATTTTTCCTAGTTGATGTCGATATTACAGCTTTCTGTACAAGATTTTTATAAATACAAAAAATTAGGTGGCTCATTATAGAATTACTCCAAATTGATCCTGAGGGCTAAGCCAGTGATGGCTGGTGTGAGTCTTCTGCTCTTTACTATTGATTGTCACAGCTCCTTCAATTCACTGGTTTGGTGTGTTCCTGTGATGAGTATGGTAGAGTGCCTGGATGAGTGTGTTCAAAGCTGCATTCTCTTGAAGAGAGAAAAAAAGCCCAGAGTTGAAAGCAGTGAATGAACATTACTTCCTGTGCTACCAAAGGAACACTGACGAGGAAATTTAATGTGAGCAAGTGCAAAGGGATATAGATAAGGAACAGGAACCCAAACTATTAACTGGATGATACAAGGTCCCACATCAGGCGTCACTGCCCAGGAAATAGATCTAGGTGTCATGAAACACGTTGAAATCCTTTGCTCAGTGGTCAGCTAAGAAAGCAAATTGAGTGTTAGGAATTATTAGGAACGGATCAGAGAATAAAACAAAGAATATTATGATGCCTTTGTATTTCTCCATGGTGCAACTGCATCTTGAATATTGTGTGCAATTCTGGACACTGCATCTAAAAAATAAATAAATATATATAGTGGACCTAGAAAAGGTACAGAAAAGGGTGATCAAAATAATAAAGGAGATAGAACGATTCCCCTATGAGGAAAGACTAAAGAGGCTAGGATTATAAAGCTTGGAGAAGAGATGTTTGAGGGGAGATATGATAGAGGTCTATAAAATCATAATTGGAATGGTACAGGTAGATGTGAATCACTTGTTTACTCTTTCCAAAAGTACAAGGACTAGGGAGCACACAATGAAGTTACAAAGTAGTATATTTAGATCAATCGGAGAAAATATTTCTTCATTCAATGTGTAATTCAGCTCTAGGATTCATTGCCAGAGAATGTGGTAAAAGAGTTAGCATAGCGAGGTTTAAAAAAAAAGGTTTGGACAAGTTCATGAAAGTAAAATCTATAAACCATTATTTAAGCAGTGGATTTTCCGAAGTCCACTTTTTCCTGAGTTAAGCAGTATGAAATCTGTTTTACTTTTGGGATTGTCAGGTACTTGTGACTTGGATTGGACACTGCTGGAAACAGGATACTGAGCTTAACGAACCTTTGGTGTGTCCCAGTACAGTGTATGCTTATGTACTTTGTGAAGCAACACTGTACCTTGATTATCACTTTTATCTAAAACTTTGTCCCCCTTCTAGAAAACGCTGTCTTCTTGAGGCACCAAGTGCACATGCTGCACTTGACCTGTGGGTGTCCTGATCTTGTGCGTCTCTGAGGAAGTATTGTCTGCAATTTCCTAGCTCTCCAAAACCCTAGGGAATGCACCATGACATCTGTAGTGGTTGACAGTGGAGGATCTCTGTTGGAGTTCACCAGCAATGGAATACAGAAAGCCGAACAGGTAAGAAATCCATGGACAACTTGGAAGCTGTGTGTATAGAAGTGCACGGATATGCTATTTGTCAAATAGCCATAACTAAAAGTATTCCAAGAAACTGTTTTCTGTAAACTGCCAAATAGTGATGCAAGTTGCACTGATGTGTGCCAGCTCTTCGTGAAAACTGTACAGCTGAGCTGGGCAAAGTGCAGAACTGGTAGTTGCTGAGGGTGTGTGGGGGGGGGGGGGGGGGGGGGGGGGGTTTACTATGCTGGAAATGTCCCATGCAAGTTCTTTCAAAAAGCACATATGATAGAGTGCATCAAATACTTGACACCTGGAGAGTT
Organism: Microcaecilia unicolor; assembly: GCF_901765095.1. NCBI lineage: Eukaryota > Metazoa > Chordata > Amphibia > Gymnophiona > Siphonopidae > Microcaecilia > Microcaecilia unicolor. The sequence goes on from NC_044032.1 coordinate 631,813,752, forward strand.
TGTGCATATGTCACTTTTTTCTGCAAATAACGCACATTTACTTAAGGGAAGTTAGTGTAAAATTCTTTTCAAGACATGTAAATCCAAAGATCTCTCATGACAAGCAGCTTCAATAGAGAGACACATACAGGTTGCTTGACCTATGTTGCATGCACCTATGGAGTAACACTTTTATCTCTATTTAGGAATTTAAAAAACTTTCTCATTTTTCAGCAAATTGCTTCCCTGGAGTGTGCTAAGACTTGCCAGTGCAAGCAAAACAGTTCTAAGTCATTCATTGCCACTTTATCAGAAAGGGTCCAGTGGAGATAGCCAGTCTTCCTAGTCATACCCCTTGTGTAATGGAAGCAGGATGGTTTTAAAAATATTTTATTTATGCATTTTCAAAATTACATATTAGGATTTATTTACTGCCTTTTTGAAGGAATTCACTCGAGGCGGTGTACAGTGAGAATAGATCAAACATGAGCAATAGGCAATAACAGCAGTAAAAGTATTCAAATAATACAAAGTATAGCATAGTATACTACGTATAGAAATACTCTAACAACAAAAGGAGAATACAAACTCTGAAGAAAATGTTCCAACCTGATAAGGAGTTTGATATATATATATATATAAAGTTAGTTTGAAGGTGTCCCTTTAAATTGATGGAAAAAAATTCCAACCTATGCAAAGCATTTATATCAATTGGAACCTCAAACCTCCTAACAAGGGATAATACTAAAGTATTAACAACACCTTGTATAAACAGGAGTAGGTTAATATCATAGGCTCCTTCCAAGAACGAAAAAGAGAAAAAAAACCCAGACGCAAAAACTCATACTAAAGGAGAAAAACGGGATGAAAAACTCTCTTTCCCTCTTGTAAATAACAATTAAACGAACACCAAAAACCAAACTAACCCAAACTGACCCCAGCCCATAAGAAGACTACCTAAGGAGAGCCCCCCCGGGAGGAATAAAGAACCCTAAAGATCTACAAGGGAAACTAGAATTATAAGGGCAAAAACTAACATACCCACTCTTACCTAGTAGAGCATACAATACCCCACTACAGCAAGCATGCCAAATACAGTAGCTAAAAAATTACTTAGCTTAATCCAAGCAGGGCAGCTCCCACAGTGTCCTTTACCGCTACCTTTGCTGGAAATACTGACAATCGAAAATCCCCCCCCCCCCCCCCCCAAGGTCTCCGGAACCTTACAAAAAATCTTCAACCGACGAGGGTCGGCGTTTTTTTGTCGTTTGAAGATTTTTTGTAAGGCTCCGGAGACCTAAGGGGTGCAGGGGGGCACCTACATGTAGGTACAGTGGGTTTTGTGGGGTTTTGGAGGGCTCAACATTAACCATCACAAGTGGAACAGGTAGGGGGGGGATGGGCCTGGGTCTGCCTGCCTGACGTCCACTGCACCCACTAACAACTGCTCCAAGGGACCTGCATACTGTTGTGAGGGAGCTGGGTATGACATTTGAGGCTCGCATACAGGCTATCAAAAAAAGTTTTTAAAGTTATTTTTTTGTGGTGGGAGGGGGTTAGTGACCACTGAGGGAGTCAGGAGAGGTCATCCCCGATTCCCTCCGTTGGTCATCTGGCCAGTTGGGGCACTTTTTTGGGACTTGGCTCGTGAAAAAAAAGGGTCCAGCAAAAATGACCCAAATTCTCGCTTTTGCCGCCTTTTTGTTTTTTAATTATCAGCCGAAGGCGCCCATCTCTCCTCGGTCGATAAACATGCCTCAGTCCCGCCTTCACCACGCCTCCGACCCGCCCCCGTCAACTTTGTTCTTTCCCACGACAGACTGCAGTTGGAGGCGCCAAAAATTGGCTTTCAATTATACCGATATGGGCGCCCATCTCCCGATTTGGCTCGAAATATGGGCACCCATCTCTTCAGAAAATAAGGCTGATAGTGGTTAATTCATGCCATGTTTTACTTATGAATTAAAAGGTTTGTAATTTTTCTTTTGAAGTCAACGCTTGACACAACTGGAGGTTCTTGCTCTTATTCTGGTCTTGCAGGAGGGAGTGCATGTTGCTCAGTTCCCAGCAGTGATTGTGGAGCCAGTTCCCAGTGCCAGACTAGAACAGGGCTATGCTGCACAAGTCTTGGTTTACGATGATGAGACTTTCATGATGCAAGATGTGGCAGAAGAACAAGAAATTGAGACGGAGATTGTGGAGACAGGTAGAAATTTTACTTCATTTTTTTTAAGCCACTGTAAGCTGTTCACAGTGAACTTCTTTGAGATTACTCATACTAGAGCACAGGATTTGCTCACACTAGAGCAGTACTCAGCTTACATGACAACTAAACCCTTGATATGTGATTAGCTATGTACTTTTCTTTGTCACCTCATCAATATTGATGCACATCTGACTAATGGAGATGGGAAAGACTGAGCCAGAGTGCTGATTGCAGAACCATGCTTGTACTAGTTGGGAGCAGGGATTTCTACATGGCTCATCTTCCTGTTCCTTTCCCTTCACTTTGCTTGTAAGTACGTAAAGAATTTGACGCTAAAATAACAGAATTGGTATTTTGTATAGGATTAGGCTGGCCTTTAAAGAACTCCTGTTCAGGGCTGACTTGGGCTGCGGCATGGGAAGTCTAGGTTTAAATCCCTCCTTTGTTGGGGTTGGGCATGCATGGGTATGTTGGGGAGATGGTGTGCTTAGCCCTGTGGAGGGAGGGAATTTGGCTGCTGTTATTGTGGCAGCCCCCTCCTAGCAAACGTAGGTATGGAAGGTATATTTGCAGGAGGTGATTTGTTATCTGGCAGGGGTCCTCTAAGACACCTAGACATGTTGTTTAGGGAAGGGGGAAAGGCAGACTAATGAAGGGGAAGTCTGGGCATTCCATGGGAAGGAAATTTTTGCATTCTGTGTTGAGTATTGTTAGATTCCTGTATGGCATTAGAGTGATACCTGTGTGCCTTATCTCCTCTTAACTAGGGGTTGGTAGTGGTTGTCATGAGGAGTGAGTGGAACCTTTGAAATGAAGATACTTGACCTTGTGTCTACTGATAAATGTTAAGCAACCATTAACCTTTAATTCAGACATGTTTCCATTGAGCTCCAAGAATAGCTAGTTGTGAAGCTGTCATATCTAGATGGCTTTTTGCTAATGAAAATATTACTTTTAAATTTGCTTCCAAATTGTACAAGAATTTAAGAGATGTGGACACAAGATTGTATGCTATTTTTTCTACATATTATTTATATTATCATATTTCTATTTTACACCAGCAGTACAAAAGGGTTCCCAGGTCTTTTGGGGGGATTCAAAAGTTGACTCTTATGTTAATGAGGTAAATGAGAGTTCCTTGCTGGCAATACAGAGTTAATCATCTTTATGACCTGCATGTGCTGCAGTTTAACTGTCAAATATATCCAGGTTTGATTTGTAAAGGATATTGTGTAACAATTGTATGCTTTACTTGCTTTTGGACTGAAAATTCGAAGTTTAAGAAGACTTAACCAATACCTTCATCAGCCTTGCACAGTCTGAGGGGAAAAGGGAACCCTGAAGGGACACGTGGGAGGGGGGGGGGGGGGAGAGTGATAGATAGAGAAGGTGGAAGGGGAAGAGAGCAAAGAATTGAACTGGATGGATAAAGGAAAAAGAGAAAAGATATATTAACTCACTCCTCATCAGTAGCTCATGGCAAGTTACATTCAGGAAAATTGAGGTATGGATAGGGTTGGTGGAAGAACCGGAAGGTACCACCACTTCATCCTCAAGCCACTTGACCGTGTCCTCACTAATGGAATGAAGAGAGCGAGAGGAAAAAAGGCTTGGTGGAGAGGGAAGGTTGTGGGACAAAGGATAAAGAAAAATACACAAGAAGGTTGTAGAGGGGAGGGGTAATGGGGAAAGAGAAAGGGAGACAGAGAAAAGGGGCTATGGGGAGTGATGTTCAGAAAGATTGGAAAAGAGGAAAAAAAAGAGAAGATGGTTAGTAAAGAAGAGATAACAGTAAATTGTACAAAGGGCAAGAAGACCTAGAACTGAGATGGAAAAAGGAATAAAGGCCTAATAGAGAGAGGTTAGAAAAATTCTGATTTACTGCTGCACAAAATTATTTTGTGTGGTGAGCATTATCTTTTTAGTTTTTATAATCTTTTTCCAGTCAAAGATTGCCCAAATATTGTAGCATAGGCTCCACAAGCACAACCAGTAAGACAAGGACACATACAACACAATGCTATGTAGAGATCTGTGGTGTAAAATATGTCCTGCTTACCAAATATGTGTAAATCATCATCCAGGTCCATTTACATTTTAAGCCATTCCCATTTAGTACAAGAAGTAGTAATCCTTTTCTCTTTTAAATAAATCATGGGACAATTCCCAGAGTGCTTTTTAATAGAATAAAAGCAAAGTTAGGAAAAGCAGTGCACTTATCACCAGGATGGACATAAAATCATGTCTCTGTTAGCCCACTGAATAACAACCAGTATGCTCACGCCAATTTACAATTCAAGTTTAATATTCATAATAGGATAGCTAGATCTGACTTCGGTGGTGACTCGTTTCACATGAGCTACTTCTGCTCATGATTCACCAACATTATCATCAGTCTACCGATGATAATTATTTCCACTATCAATTTTAATCACTTATATACTTATTTTAGTAAAAGCAGTTGACATGGGCCATGTTTCGCTAACACCTTTTCATAGGCTGGTTCTTCATTGCTGTATTCTTCATAGGTTGGATCTCCATTGCTATATTCTTCATAAGCTGGTCCTTCATTGCTGTATAGGTGTTATTCCAATTCCCTGATTATCTCAAATGAGTCACCACTGAGGTCGGACATAGCTATCTTATTATGAATATTTAACTTGAATTGCAAAGTTAAATCAGTGCTGAGCATATTGGTTGCTATTACATGAAAGCTCCCGCTGTAGAGGTGACCGTATAAATTTTATATAGCCCACAGAAAGCAAACTCTGCAGTGCCCTGACTTTATCATGTGGAAGTTTTATATAAAAAACAAACAGAACAAAAACCCAGAAATAATCCCACTCATTTTTATACACTCTCATAACACTGACCGTTGTAGTGCTGATTTTACATCTTTTTCTAATTCTGCTTTGGATTTTAGTTTTGGGGGATTGCATCATCTTAAAGTTATTGACACTGAATTTAGCAGCAGAAGCTGAGGCAGGCCAGCAGTGGCTTATCCTGTCCTGTTCAATCATAGTTGTCTGGTGGCCTTAATAGTTAGCCAACAAATTCCTCATCTGTCTGAAGTACTGAAAGTTCATACTGCAGAGGCTCTAGTTGGAAGCAGAAACAAAGACCCCTCTTCAGTGAGTATTTTGGCTTCAAGCTTTTAATTTCCCTTTCAATCCTAAACCCCTAAAGGGACAGCTTTATAACACAGCACCTAGATGGTCAAGGCACATAGGTCATTTATCAAACTGCCTCCCTGTAAGCCCCCACAACAAACTTATACCTGCTCCAAGACAGGATTAACTTTGTGTATGTCAGACTTGTGAATTTTTGTACCAAGTAGAGCGCTGCTGAGCTCAGTACTCAGACCAGGTAGCCGGACAACCCTGGGTTTCACCTGCGCTCACCGCTGTTCCCCAGAGGTCGAGCATCTAGGTGTGGGCGGCCTGCAGGACTTAAGAGACTGAGCAGGAAGCGGGCTGGTGAACGTAACAGCCAGACAGGCAGCAGGCAAGTGAGTGATCCAGGTATAGGCAAAGTCAGTAGGCAGGCAGCAGGCAAGGGAGTAATCCATGAACATGCAATGTCAACAGGCAGGCAGGGGAGTGATCCAGGTTTAGGCAATGTCAGTAGGCAAACAACAAGCAAGAGAGTAATCCACGCACAGGTAAAGTCAGTAGGCAGGCAGCAGGCAAGAAAGTAATCCAGGCATAGGCAAAGTCAGTAGGCAGGCAGCAGGTCAAGAGGCACAGGCAAAGTCAGCAACGAGGGACAAAGTAGAGAAGAAGCACACTACTGAGCAAGTAACACCTACCAAAGTAGAAGCCAAGCATGGAGTCCAGGAAGAGCTCAGCTGATAAAGTGCTGGCGTCTGACATCAGCAGGGACCAGTAGGGAGAAGGAGCACAGCCACAGGACAAGAGCAGGGGAAGGAGGAACTGGAAGACCAATAGGAGAGAAGAAAGGGAAGCCAGGCAGAGAGAGAGAGAGCAGACTTAGGTGCATGGAAGCAAAGCAATCAAGGAGCCTGGAAGCCAGGCAGACAGAGAGCAGACCCAGGTGCATGGAAGCAAAGCAATCAAGGAGCCTGCACCAGAGAAGAACTACACACACATGGCTCAGGGCTGTGCCAGTCAAGTGTGCATGTCGGCGGGACCCTGTGCAGCCCGAGGACGCCGCTTGCTTTAAGGTAGGGAACATGACAGTGCCCCCTCCTTAAGGACCCCCCTCTGCCAGGGTCCGGGTCTGGATGGGTAGCAGGTAGGGAACTCCCGGATCAATTCAGATGCATGGACGTTGGCAACTGACTCCCAGGAATTATCCTCGGGACCAAAGTGCTTCCAGGATAGCAAATAGAACAGTCGTCCCCTTTGACGTTTGGAGTCCAGAACTTCATCTACTTCGAATTCAGGATCAGGCTTGGAGTCGGGAACAATGATCTTCTTCGGCTCTGGGTGCCATTTAGAGGTTAAGAATGGCTTTAGCAGGGACACATGAAAGGCATTGTGGACCTTGAGGTTAGCTGGTAACTGGAGATGATAAGTGACAGCTCCCACCCGAGATCATACTGAAAAGGGTCCAATGTATCGGGGAGCAAACTTGAAGGAGGGTAAATGGAGCCTCAAGTATTTGGTACTAAGCAAAACATTTTGTCCAGGTTGAAAAATCGGAGCAGACCACCTTTTACGATCTGCGAAAAGCTTGTCGGCCCAGGGGAGTAATGTAGACCAGCCATCCTGTCGGTTATTAGTGTACATTCGTAGGAAGGTCTTGAGAGCTTGATTGACCCGTTCCACCAGTCCATTGGTCTGTGGGTGGTATGCGGATGAGAAATGGGTGGTGATGCCAACAGCAGAACACAGAGCTCTCCAGAACCTAGAAGTGAATTGCGATCCCCGATCACTTATGATTCGGTGAGGGAGGCTATGTAAACGGAAAATATGCTGGATGAAAGCCTTGGCAAGAGTAGCGGCCGAGGGGAGAGATCTCATGGGAATAAAATGGGCCATTCGAGAAAATTGGTCCACCATGACCCAAATGACTGTGTGGCCTTGGGAAGGTGGTAGATCCGTAGCAAAATCCATAGATACTTCCTGCCAAGGCAGCTGTGGAACTGGCAGGAGCTGTAAAAATCCCCAAGGCTTGCCAGGAGAGATTTGTTTTGGGCGCAGATGGGACAGGTGAAAACAAATTGTAAGACATCCTGCGCCATGCGTGCCCATCAATAGTATTGAGAGATAAAGTGAAAGGTCTTGCGGAATCCGGAGTGACCGGCAAACGTGGAGGAGTGTCCTCATTTGAGAACCTTTTTCCTAGACTGGGGTGGTACAGAAGTCTTCGTGATTGTGGGAGTGACCACGGTAGTGGAGGCGACACAGGCAGGATTAAGCATGGGGTAGGACTTGGATTCTTCGGGAGGGTTGAAAGCTCTGGATAGGGAATCAGCTTGAACATTCTTTTCAGCAGGTCAGAATACCAGGCGGAAGTTAAAGTGGGCAAAGAAAAGAGACCAATGCGCCTGTCGCGGGTTTAGTCTCTTAGTATCCTGGAGGTATAGAAGATTCTTGTGGTCGGTGATCACTGTGATGGGATGTAAAGCCCGTACTTGGAGATATCGTCATTCTTGGAGTGCCAATTTAAGGGCTGACAATTCCCGGTCCCCAATAGTGTAGTTATGCTCTGCCGAAGAAATTGTTTGGAAAAAAAGAAACGGGGTTGACGCCAGAGTCTGAGGCTTGAGACAGAATGGCCCCTGCCCCCAGAGAAGAGGCATCCACTTCTAAGATGAATGGTCTTTTGATATCCAGACTTCGAAGAACAGGAACAGACAGAAAGGCTTGCTTTAAGGTGGCAAAGGCCTCTGGTGTCCAGTTCTTTACATCAGCACCCTTCCTGGTCAGTGTGGTAAGAGGGGCAGTGATGAGGGAGTATTGGTGGATGAATTGTCGTAAACAGGGCAGGCCCAGAATAACAGGATGGATGGCCCGGGGAAGAACCGGAAGCTGAATTTCTTCCTTATGTAAAATCCCGACTTGCATCTGCAACAGCAGAGTGACATGGGTAAGAGTAGGGTAGAGTTAGTAGCTTGAGTTGCTTGTGCAAATTTGGATGTGTGTCCAATTTGCATGGAACTTAATCAGTGCTAATAATTGGGAAATAACAAGCACTTAGCACTAATTGGTAATAATTTAGAATTTACACACACACTTTTTAAGTTATTCTATAAAAAGATGCGTGGATCTGAAAGGGGGTATGACCATGGGTGGATTGGGGGTATTCCTAAAATGTATGCAGGTTGTTATAGAATTAGGGGGATCCGTGCCTAATTTACACATGGGGATTTACACCAGTTTTCATTAGTGTAAATGGTTGCGCCTAAATTTAGTCGCAGCTCCTGATGCTAAGTGCTATTTTCTAAACCACGCCTAACTTTTAAGCGTGGTTTATAGAATAGTACTAAGCGATATTTATAGAATCTAGTCCTATATGGATAGCCAGCAATATTAAACCACTATCCATATAGCTCAGCAGCTTAATTTAGGATAAACAAAGGCTGTCTTAAATTAAACAGTTTAACTATATGATAGTGACTCAGCATCACCGCTGTACGTATAGCTCAAAGGTCACACATATATTGATCTTTTGAATGTTTGTATAGTAGCACTGAATACACATGAATGGTTTAAATGCTGCAGCCAGCATTTAAAAATAAAATGATGATCATGGGATTTAAATATTGACCTGGTAGGTGTTTATGTTTTCTGACTGCCTACTTCTATGCACATATATCCTTGGGGAAGTTTATAAACAGCTATTCAAGTCCATTATAAAATAACCCGTAGAAAGGTAATTTTATATCATCGTTTTTGACTTGGGCAGCCAGTATGGAGGTACCATATACTCAAATATACTGAGGTTAAGATGGCTGCACATGTCCACATATAGTAGACCTCTGAAGTTCTCTCTATCTTCACCTGCTGGTTGAGGGACATAACCCACTCTTCTCTGGATTGATCTGTTGGGACTAATGGAAAGAAAATGATCAGGTAAGACATAATTTTACTGTCTCAAAGGTGGTATTGAGCATCTTCCATATGCTATCGTCCAATCTCTGGTACTATCCAAATTTGACTATTGTAATGCCATATATGTGGGTATTTATTTATTTATTGCGTTTGTATCCCACATTTTCCCACCATATGGTAGGTTCAATGTGGCTTACATATTGCTAAAAAGGCGATTACAAAATTTAGATTTGTAGACGTCTAGTACATAATATAGAAGTACAATAAACGCTTAGGTTGATATATTAGCATATTAAAATCTCACTGCTTAAAAAATTACAAACAGCACAAAATACCTCTGCCTGCCTTGTACTCAGTACTCCTAACTTTGAGAAGGTTTCCCCTCTCTTTTTAAAACTTCACTGGCTTCCCATAAATGCAAGGATCACCTTCAGAATATGAGTGAATGTTTACCAAATCATATATGGTTTATCACCCTCCTACATGCAACAACTAATTGATTTACCGTCACATAATACAGTAAAAACAACTAGAGAATACCTTATGCTCCATTATCTAAACTGCAAAGGTCTTTCTTACAAATCAATCCGTGTAGCAGGCTTCACATATCAGAGTACCAAAACTTTGGAATTCTCTATCCAAGCAATTAAGGTACTTAGAAGATTATCAAGATTATCTGAGATTCTGTAAATTACTAAGGGTTTTTCTATTGAGTACTTATCTTATCAATACCTTCGTCTAGCTTTATGACAAACACACAATTATTCCTAATATGTTAAAATGTATATCTGACTGTATCATATTTTTTATGATTTTCTTGAAGGTAAGCCACATTGAACTTGAGCTTATTTGGGATAATGTGGGATACAAATGTCATAAATAAATAAATAATCAATCTATTAACATTACTACTACTACTACTATTTAGCATTTCTATAGCGCTACAAGGCGTACGCAACGCTGCACAAACATAGAAGAAAGACAGTCCCTGCTCAAAGAGCTTACAATCTAATAGACAAAAAATAATCAAATCAATTAATGTGTACATCCATTCAAGAGCAGCCATTCCTTACTAGACTCATCAACTGTGAAACAGGCATGAGATCCAATCCCTCCCAAGAACACTAGCCTGTGAAATCTTGAATAAATAAACTTTAAACTTTTAAAAATCTGCCTCCACCTCCCCCTCCCGAATTGCGCTTGGCAACTCATTCCATAAACTTGGAGCCAACTAGTAAAAGGCTCTCTTTTTAAACTATTCCGTCCTAGATAGATCAAAAGAAGGTGATACCAGGTGGTTATTCTGTACAGACTGTAAAACTTGGCTAGGCAAATAATGTATCACCAAAGAACTTAAATAAGGTGGCTGTTGATTATGATATGCACAATGAGTTAATTTCAATATTTTAAACTTTACTCTCTGAATAACCAGCAGCCAGTGAAAATGTTTAAACACAAGTGTATTGTGTTCATTTTTCTTAACATTACCTAATAATCTAATACCAGTATCCTGCAATGTTTGCAGCTGCATTAGACTAGATTGAGTAAGCCCTGCATAAACCAAATTCCCGTAATCTAATTTTGAAATAACCAGTGCATGAATGAATACATGCAGACTGGATTCTTCAAAATAGTGCTGCGCTGCTCCCAGGTGGCGTAGGGCATAAAAGCCCTTGCAAGCGACATCAGAAATTTGTTCTTCAAATGTCAAGTGAGTATCAATAATTTCATTTTTTTCATTTATTAGTTCTTATATCCTACATTTTCCAAATAGTTCGGTTCAGTATGGCTTACACTAAACAAGGTATTGCATGGAACTTCCTTTAACAAAACTTATTCTACCTAAGATTACATTAAACACTATTTTACAGTTGCAACCTTCTAATACAAGTCTAGGTTTTCCTAAAAAAAATTAGCAGGAAATTTAGAATAAGAATGAGCATGAATATGCTCAGTTTGCTTAGCTAATTAGTACATTTAGTATTTGTCCATTTGTTTGATTGGGTTTGAATGCAACGTTAAGGTAAGCCTATGTTTCAGTTTTGAAATACTTAAAAATTTGTTTGTAGCAGTAGGCTTTGAACAGTGCCTAAGAATAGCCTCAATAGTGGTGCTTTTCCTACTTTAGGGGTCTTTTACAAAGATGACCTGTTTTAGTGCGCACTAAATACTAGAGACACCCATATATTCCTATGGGTGTCTCTAGCATTTATAGCACGTCCTTATTTATAGTGTGCAATAAAAATGCTAGCGTGCCTTTGTAAAAGGACCCCTTAGAGTGCAATATGCCTGTTGGCCAATAGACTTTGAGCAGTACCTACCATAGGAATGTATTCTCAGTGGTAGTGAATTTCCTTCTACTACTACTACTACTTAATATTTCTAAAGCGCTACTAGGGTTACGCAGCGCTGTACAGTTTAGGGTGTGGTATGCATATTATTTGTTAGTTTGTGTAATTACCCTTTCTTTGTTAAAATAAATAAACAAACTTCTTGAACAGATGGACTTTCAACGTTTTGTTTATTCAAAACCATGCACACTGTTTTATCCAGAAATAATATCCACACAAAAAGCAGGCTCAAGTCTCTGCAAGTTATTTTTCTTTTAGCAATAATGAAAGCAAAACTACTTCATTTTATTTTAAAAATTCCTGCTAACCACAAAGGTTAAATTTTGAATAAACAAAAGGCATGCATTGCTTCTTCGTTGGCCCTAAGACTACCTCTTTAGCCTGTGAGTAAAAATAATTGTGGTGTTGAACAATGTATTTTCTCCAGAAGATGTGTTAGACAATAATGAAAGTTCTGATTTCCACAGGTAAAAATGCTATTATACCTCCTAAAGGGCTTTTATTATTTCATGCTTTGTATTTAAACCCATATAAATATGGACTTGAAAATAAATCAGAAACTTCTTTGCCAAGGCTGTTATCTTAGGAAATTGCAGCTTTAAAGGAAATTAACTTTTCAACTGAATCTTGTTACTGGATATACCGTCCAATCATACATAAACAAGATGGTCACTCTTTATTCTATTAAGGAGGAAAGACTTCAGATACTCTGCATTCACCTTAATTATATTCCCGTGAATGACAGACTGCTTAGAATCTCATGCAGCAATGGTTAATTGCTCTATAATGAGATACAATGCAGACTCCTCATAAGTCTGAAAACCTCCTGGATTACACAACTGTAATGCTTTTAGCTAAATACGTAGTTTGGCAATTTTACTGACTATGAATATTTTTCACTTATCTGGGCTGTGATATTGTCAGGGGGTTGTGCTCGACAGAGAGCCTCTGTTTCTCAGGAGCTTCTTCAGGAGCTTTACCCTCGAATATCGATAACTGCCCTTCGTGAATCTAGCTACTCCTTTGTAACTCTAAGTGCTTTGAAAATATGCCTTTGTCTCTTGATGGCCCATATATTTGGCTTGTGACCCTTTACAAATATATCCAGAAAGTAATCAAAAATATGGGAAAAATTAAAAGAACCTAGCTTTCTCTTAGATATTTGGGTTCTATTGAAAGTTCTGTGATAGAACTTTGATCATTTTGATTGACATGTTATTTGACCTATAGGATTGCCATATTTCTGAGATGCTTTATTATGAGTGATGGTGATGAATCAAACCAAGATCTGAACTGCGTGGTAAGACAAATTTTACTGCATGGTTATACCAGATCATGTAACCTATCAGTTTGCTTCATTCCTATATATCATTTTCAAAAACAAGTATAAGGAATCAAGCCTACTATCGAATCATGGCATCTCTGAACCAAACTCAAATGTATGAGTGGAGCTGACCTGTGACTTTTTCCAACTGTTTTCCTTTAAATATGGTTCTTGTGAACGGAGTAACCACTCGAAATGCAAAACTCTGGGTGCTTTTTGTGAGCTATCATCAGGATGTACTGTCTAATGTTAGGTTTGAAATAATACCAAAACAGGGTGAAGTAGAGGCCGACCAAATGACGAGCCAACTCGGGAGATGTTGCTTGAAAATGCTCTTATTCAAAGCACCAGGATAAGGACCTGACACAGATTGTGTTTCCGCAGATGGAGCCACCTGCCTCTGGGGTCACACCAGTATTCTAATAACCCAAAAAATATATCATATAGTTAAATAACATTCTAAAATATACTAGAAACTTATTAAAACTCATTAAGTGGTTGGGAGGCAGGGCTGGTGGTTGGGAGGCGGGGATAGTGCTGGGCAGACTTATACGGTCTGTGCCAGAGCCGGTGGCGGGAGGTGAGGATAGTGCTGGGCAGACTTATATGGTCTGTGCCAGAGCCGGTGGTGGGAGGCGGGGCTGGTGGTTGGGAGGCGGGGATAGTGCTGGGCAGACTTGTATGGTCTGTGCCAGAGCCGGTGATTGGGAGGCGGGGCTGGTGGTTGGGAGGCGAAGATAGTGCTGGGCAGACTTATACGGTCTGTGCCAGAGCCGGTGGTTGGGAGGCAGGGCTGGTGGTTGGGAGGCGGGGATAGTGCTGGACAGACTTATACGGTCTGTGCCAGAGCCGGTGGCGGGAGGTGAGGATAGTGCTGGGCAGACTTATATGGTCTGTGCCAGAGCCGGTGGTGGGAGGCGGGGCTGGTGGTTGGGAGGCGGGAATAGTGCTGGGCAGACTTATACGGTCTGTGCCCTGAAGAGCACAGGTACAAATCAAGGTAAGGTATACACAAAAAGTAGCACATATGAGTTATCTTGTTGGGCAGACTGGATGGACCGTGCAGGTCTTTTTCTGCCGTCATCTACCTTGTTACTATGTTAACTACTTAAAATGAACTATGGAGAAAGTGTGAGGATTCACAGATGCAAATAGAGGTGAAGGGATATCAAATTAACAATGCACAGATAAAATGGATAAACAAAGGAGCCTATGGGGCTTATTTTCAAAGCACTTAGCCTCCCAAAGTTCCATAGAAACGTATGGAACTTTGGGAGGCTAAGTGCTTTGAAAATATGCCTCTATGTGAGCTAGAGCAACTGGTTGTATGGCTGGTACAAAGGTGCTGTAGTATAAGCAGAGAAGAGGCAATTACATATTAGTATGGTGCGTAACTAGATAATATTGCATACATTAAAAAGGTTAAAAAAGTATGAGACTAAAAAGTGTGCTAGCACATATAGTAAAAAAAAATATTAGAGCACATTCTAAAAAAAATTCTAAAAAATGAGTATAGCGTGAACACAGACTATGTTGCATAAACAGAGGCTAAAAAACTGCCTCGTATTATAAAGTATATGGTTAAAAATCACTACTAGAATGATCACTGTAAAAAAAAAAATTAACCGGTTAAAAACATGAAATAACAGTCTAAACAATAATCGCTAGAAAGATAACCGGTTATGTATTAAACCACATAAGAAACCTGAAGCAGCCAAAAAATGGTGCCAAGCCACGATTTAAAATGCGGTTAACATTGCAATACAGAACATTTAAAGAGGAATCCAATAAAATCAATATGGAAATATAATGTTTGATTTTAACAAAATATTTCCAAAAAGCAAGGAAAAGACCTCAAAACGCCCGACCGCTTACTTTCAGGTTTTAGCGGCTTTAACTGGGGGCGTGGTGTTCATCACTGGTCATAAAAACCTTGCTTGGAAAGAATTATTTTAACTTTTAATATATTTCCAAATAGATTTTAACAATTTTGCTCTTTTTACAAGAAACTTTTTTTAAATATATTGACAATATCAATGCTAACTTCAAACTTTTTTTGGTTCATAAAAACCTTCACTGATTCTCATGAAGTGCTCTAAAGCAGCTTTACAAAGATAAAGTAAAGTCGAGCACTTATCTGTTGCTCTAAAGCAGCTTTTACAAAGATAAAGTGAAGGTTTTTATGAACCAAAGAAAATTTGAAGTTAGCGGTCGGGCGTTTTGAGGTCTTTTCCTTGCTTTTTAGAAATATTTTGTTAAAATCAAACATTATATTTCCATATAAATTTTATTGGATTCCTCTTTATATGTTCGGTGATCTTACATCTTGGAGTCCTGTGTATGGTAATCCTCTTACTATTGTTTACTTAAGTAACATTGCAGTACAGCCAGCTCCACTAAAAGCCATGCTCAAATAAATGGGACAAACAGAAAAATATAGAAAACCAAAGTGAACTTACCAGGATAAATGATGCTTGTAAAACACAGTGTCCAAGCAACCACCGTGTATCATTGGAAAGAGGAAATGTGCTGTGTGCGTGTCTTATTTAAATGTGGACTCCATGCATATGTAAATGTGCTGACAAAAGCCGGTTAAAGTAAAAAAAAATTGGTTAAGATTTATCGGATAAGATAAAAACTAGTTAATATTAAAAAAACGGTTATGTATAATCTGGCATTGTAAAAACAGTGTTATATGTAAAAAAAAAAAACAGTTCTATGAACAGACATATTAAAGGTTAAAATGCAAAATGCCTTTGGTTAAATTGCTAACATATCTGTAAAAATTAAAAAGTGGGGTAATAGATAAAATGGTAAAAATAAGTCCATATAAAAATAGATTAATGATGAGAAAAAGTCCATATATTGCGCAAATATCTTAAAGTAGAACATCTTACAGAAAATTTATTAGCTCTAACTCTGAATTCAAACCTTGTGGGGATAGGGATCCCACATTATAATTGGTTTTCTGCTCTTAATAAATGCTTGTCTATGTCACCTCTCCATCACAGTTTTAGTGCTTTAAATACGGAGGGCTTCTAACTGGGGTTTGCAGAGTTGCCTCTTAATCTCTGCAACATAGAGACAATTATGTTGCAGAGATTAAGAGACAATTTGATGATAGACGGTACTATGCTCTTTCGGACGCTGTTCCCACCATTCGCTTACAGAAGGATATAGAAGAGCCAAGTAGTTGGCTCTTGCATTATCCAGGGGTTTCCTAACAGCTAAGGAGAGAGAGTTTTTTTTTTTCTTTGTAAAACACCCCATTGTACCAAGATCCACAAATCCACTGTAAACCCCCCTGGAAGACCTATTCTCTCCGGGAAGGAATCAGTACTTAAACGTTTGTCAGTTTTTGTGAACTATTCTTGGTCCCTAAGATTGACTCCTATTTAAGAGATTCGGGGCATATAATTACTCTCCTAGAGGATTTTGATGATGTACTTCTAGTGACTCGATATTGATTTTCCATGTATACAAGCATTCCCCAGTTAGAAGCCCTCCAGATTATGGAAACAGCTTTACAGAACAGCATCTCTGACTGCCGTGTCCCTAATTGGTTCATCATTACACTTGCCACAATAGCCTTGACTAAAATTATTTTTGTTTTTTAGACCAATTCTATTTACAGATTTGTGGAACAGCAATGGGGGCAGCTATAGCCTCCCCAGTATAGCAAATCTGTATGTGGCTCACTTTGAGGAAGGACATCCACGAGATCATCCCTACAAGCATATCATCATCTTTTATAGATGTTACATAGATGGTATTTTTCTAATGTGGCATAGAGTTAGTCATCCCTTGGAGGAGTTTATTAATGAGAGACCCCCCCCCCCCCCCCCCAATCTGACATTTAAATTATAGTATGATGCACGCTAAATAAATGTTTTGGACTTACTCATCCACAAAAAGGAATAGGGCTTTGAAACATCTCTTTATCACAAGCCAACAGACAAAAATGCATTTTTGGAGTTTTCTGGTTTTCACAATCCATCCCTCAAACGTAACCTGCCCTACTGTCAATTTCTTTGACTCAAAAAATTTGCTCCGAGTTTGAAGAGTTTGAGCAATAATCAGTGATCATGAAAGCAAGGTTCTCCAAAAGAGTCTATCCCAAGAACTGCATAGAAGAAAGATATGCCAAGGCAAGCAAGAAATCCAGGGGTGACCTGTTTGACAGTGCATCATGCAAGAAAGGCTCCTCATCTAGTCTGCACTTTAAGATACTCACACATAGCCAGTCAGATACAGAAGATTATTAGGAAGCACTGGTACATCTTGGAGGGGCATGACTGTTTTAAGAACAAAGATCTTGTAGTGGCATATCCCAGAAACAAGAATCTTAAAGAAAAGCTAGTACCGTCAGCCCTCCAAGATCACCTGAGGGATCCCTTTGAGGATCTTTATTTTGGACACAGGCCATGTGGCAAATGTAGTGTGTGTTCACACACCCTTCAAATTACCAAGTTCTGCCATCCAAAAACTCAAAAAGAATATCTGTTAAGACACTCCTCTAATTGCAATACCAGTCAAGTGATTTAAATTATCTTCCCATGTCAACGTATATATATGGACAAAACCAAATGTGCCATCAAGACCCGCATTATTGAGCGCAGGTGGAACACTGGCACAAAGAGAATCACACCTTAGTTGATATGTTTTTTGTATTTAAACCACTAAAACTGTCATGGAGAGGAGGAGGTCACATAGACAAGGATTTGTTAAGAGAAGAGCAGAAGACCTATCCCCACAAGGTTTGAATTCAGAGTTAGACCTAATAAATTTTCTGTAAGACATTTGTGCAATATGAGGACTTCCTCTCATTATTATTCCATTTTTATTTTTACATGGACTTTTTAACATTTTAACTGTTTATTATCCCATTTTTTAATTTTCACAGTTATGTTGGCAGTTTAACCAAAGGCATTCTGCATTTTAACTTTGAATATATCTGGTAATTTTTCATAGAATAACTTTTTTTTTCTTTTTTACCTAAAAAGACCAGATCTTACATAACCATTTTGTTAGTATTAACCAGTTTTTATCTTATCCTGTTGATCTTAACCGGTTTTGTACTTTAACCGGCTTTATCCCTTACTGGGCAGCATCAGCACATTTACATATGCATGGAGTCCACGTTAAAAATAAGATGCGCACGCAGCACATTTCCTCCTTCCACTGATACGTGGTGGCTGCTTGGACACATTGCGTTTTACAGGCATGTTTTAACCTGGTAAGTTCACTTTGCTTTTCTATATTTTTATGTTTGTCCCATTTTGTTTGAGCATGGTTTTTAGTGACACTGGCTGTACTGCAATGTTAAATGTGTTTTAAATCGTGATTTGGCACCCTTGTTTGGCCGATTCAGGTTTCTTACCCAGTTTAATACATAACTGGTTTCTAGTGGTTATTCTTTAGATGGCTATTACATGTTTTTAACTGGTTAATTTTTTAACGGTGATCATTCTAGCAGTGATATTTAACCATATACTTTGTAATATGAGGTATTTTTCCCAATGTGCATGTTAGCACAATTTTTAAGCCTCTGTTTATGCATCACTGTGTTCACTATACTCATTTTTTAATTTTCTTTTTTAGCCTTTTATGTATGCAATATTATCTGGGTATGTACTATATGAATATATAATTTCCTCTTCTTGGCTGATACTACTGTGCTTACCAGCACCTTTGCACCAGCCATACAATCAGTTGCTCTAGCTCACGGAGTAGGCTCCTTTGTTTATCCATTTTATCTGTGCATTCTTATTTTTTCTTTTTTTTTTTTTCTTTTTCTATTTCAACATTTTTTATTGATGACACATATTATCATTATCACAGCCATGGGCATTCTCGGTAATGCCCCAAACAGATTTTCATCATACACAGCAGCGATAACATCTATCATCAAACTTTATTGCTTTTCTCCCCTCCTCCCTCCCTCCCATCCCCTGTGTCTCCCCCACCGAGCCTTTACTCTTATGGACTCGGTGGCGTCTTCTCTCCTTTCCCTTCCAGGATTGCATCCAGTAATTCAGCCCTTTCCATTAACATTACAAAATAATTGTCACATTCCATTTAAGAAAATATCTTAACTAATCCATGGTTAAGCTAACATCTATTACATGTGGGCATCCTCCGTCAACCCTTTTATGTCACTTCCCCTCTCCCCTTCCTCTTATCCCCGTCCCCCTTTATAAATGTGCCTCATGTTTCTGATTATACTCTTATCATGAATATAGACTAACCCAAAATGTTCAAAACATGACTACGTGCTCGTGGTGATATCTTGTGTAGGTATGCTCCCCATATCTTCATGAATCGTTGGCGCCTCTTAGGTGTATTACGGGCGTCTTGCATTTCCCATAGCATGAGCTCATGTAACTTATTTCTCCAATGCCAATATGAAGGACCTTTGTCTATTGTCCAGCAACTTAAAATACATTTTTTCCCCAAAATACAAAGTTTACTGAGGAACATCTTTTCTTCCAATGTTCCTTTGTGCCATGTCGCCATGGAGCTCAATATCACTTTTTCAAAAGATAGATCCACCCGATACCCCATAACCCAGCCCATAAACTTGGAGAGAGCTGTCCAAAACCCCCGTATCTCTCTACATTGCCACAAACCGTGGCTAAGTGATGCATTTACTTCTGCACATTTGGGGCACTTATGTGTTTCCACCACTCCCGCATACCATGCCTGTTTTACTGAGAAATATGCCCTATGTATGATGCGGAAGTGGCACTCCTGTAACTCGGCACTATGTACCACCCGTACCCCGCCTTGAAGTGCTGCTAATATCTTCCCTTCTGTTATTTGGTCTTTCACCTCCCGGTCCCATCTTTCCACAACCATCTTAACATCTCTTTGTGGTTGTTTCCCCTCCAACACCTTGTGAAATCTCGACACTGAAATCTGTCCCATTGCATCCCCGGCCAGAAGCTCCCTAATTTCCCTCTCAAAGCCTGGTAGGAGACTTGCGGTGGGGAGCTCATGTATGTAATGTGAGAGTTGAAAGTAGGCTAATTTCGCCAACATCCCCCCTCCATAGTGTCTCTCAAACTCTGAGTAAGCCATGGCGGTTCCATCCGCTTGCAAAAAATTTCCCAATAGTATGACCCCCCTGCTTTCCCAGATCTCGAAAAAATTTACTTTCTCTCCCAGGTGCAAACTCTGCATTACCCGTGATTGGCAACAGCACGCTGCACTCTGCACTGTGTTTCCAGAGTTTCGTTATCTCCTTCCACAAATATCTCAAGGGCTGTAAGAGTAAGCTATGTTTTACTTGCTGCGGGAGATTTCTAAATTTTGCGTGTATTAAGTAATTTAAATGCCAGGGGCTGAAATGCAATCTCTCTAATTGTATATCTGTGTAATTGTTCGTACCCATAATCCAATCTCCCAAATGTCTTAAGAGACATGCTTGATTGTATGTACGCATATTGGGGATCCCTAGACCTCCTTGTGCCTGTGCCCCAATGAGATATTCCCATCGAAGTTTTGGCTTCCTACCAGCCCAGCAAAATCGCGCCACTTGTCTCTGGTGTGCCCGAAGGTCTTTTTCCCAGAGCCTTATTGGCAATATTTGCAGTACATATAGCCATTTCGGGAACACCAGCATGCGGTATAAGTGGATTCGGCCCAAGAGCGTTAATGGCAGGGAGCTCCATCTATTTAATTGCACCCTCGTATCTCGCAACAACTGTGGGACATTAGAAATGTATATCTGAGCCGGATCCAAGGTCAATTTAATACCTAGATATCGGAAGGACCCCGTCGCCCACCTCAATGGGAATTGCCCCCAATCTGCTTTTTTAACGTCTGGACTCGCCAAGGCCTCTGATTTTGTCAAGTTTAAATGAAATCCAGAAAAATCCCCATATTCCTTTATACTTTCCATTAGGTGTCCCAAAGAATGCTTGGGATCTGTTAATAGTACTAGTAAATCATCTGCAAAGGCTGCTATTTTAAATTCTCGGTCTTTTATTTGTACTCCCTTTATGTCTACATTATTGCTTATTTCTCGTATCAACGGATCAAGTGTCAACACAAACAGTAAAGGTGACAGAGGGCAACCCTGACGGGTACCTCGACCAATGGGGAACCAATCCGAAGCTAGGCCATTGGCGAGGATTCTCGCTCTGGGATCAGTGTATAGAGTCTTGATCGCCTGCGTGAAAAACCCCGTCACCCCATATGCTTTGAGTGTTTCTAGTAGGAATCCCCAATCCACCCGGTCAAAAGCCTTTTCGGCATCGAAACTAATTAACATGGTTGGCTGTCTTTCCCATTGTGCTTTTTCCAACGCAAGAAGGATTCTCCTCATATTCTTTGCTATTTTTCTACCCTGAACAAATCCTGCTTGTGGTTCCTCTATCAGGGAAGGGAGATATCTGGCCAACCTATTAGCCAACAATTTGGCCAAAAACTTGGCTTCTGAGTTTAAGAGTGAGATTGGTCGGTATGACTCCGGGAGAAGAGCTGTTTTACCGGGCTTAAGTATTACTGTTATATGAGCCTGGTTCATGTATAATGGTAAAGAGCCCCGCTGGACTGCTAAGTTAAACACCTCAGTCAGCACCGGGCTAATCTCGGCCTGCAATAACTTATAAAACTCATTCCTCATTCCATCAGGGCCCGGCGCCTTCCCCAGAGGACTTTGCTTGATCACCCACATAACTTCATCTATTGTAATTTTTCCATTCAACACCCCTAACTCCTCAGCCTCCATTTGGGGTAAATCTACGCTAGCCAGGTATGTCTCACCAGGCCTGACCAGATCCTCTTGTGGTTTATATAACTGTGCAAAGAAATCTTTAAATATTCCCGAGATTTCCTTATCCTTATGTACTAGTGACCCTTGACTATTCTTAAGTGATAGTATCTTTTGGTAACCTAATCTTCTGCCCATAACCTTCGCCAGAAAACCCCCTCCCTTATTTGCGAATTTGTAAAGCTGATATTTATAATAAGCCTGGGATTTTCTAACTGTGCGGTGCAACAATTCGTTAAGGCTCTGCTGGGCCTCTAGCAATTGCACTCGGAGACTCTGAGTATGTCCCATACTATACTGACGTCGCAATTTAGTCACTCTCCTTTCTAATCCCAGAATTTCTTGTCTCCTCATTTTCTGCTTAAAACTAACATAGGCTATGATCTCCCCTCTAAGCACTGCTTTAGCTGTTTCCCAATACAGTACTGGGTCATTCTTGTGAATCTCATTAGTGATGCCAAAATCTTTCCAACTTTTAATCAAATGGGGTAAGAATTGTGCATCCCTATATAGCCAAGTTGGGAATTTCCACATGTAATCCTCTCTGATCCCTCCATCCAACTCCACCCTCACCATAACCCAGGCATGGTTGGAGACTGCTATGGGCCCAATTTTCGCTATGTCCACCTTTGTGAAAATGTCTCCAGTTACGAATATATAATCGATACGGGATAAAGTGGCGTGGGCCCTTGATAAATGGGTGTAATCCCTCTCTAGAGGATTCAGAGTTCTCCACACATCTACTACTGTGAAAGCTTCCTCCAGCGTTGCTATTCCCTTCCCTGGCTTGGCTCTCCCTTTCCCACTTGAGCCCGATCTGTCTAGTGCCGTATCCGCGACTTCATTAAAGTCTCCTCCCATTATAATCGGGGGTCCTCCAATCCCCTGTATGGCACTAGTGAGCTGTGTGTAAAAGCGCCGGTCAAACGAGTTTGGCGCATATATATTGCATAGCAAAATTGGTTGTCTGTCTAGTACTACGGATGCCAACACGTATCTTCCCCCAGTGTCTCCTACTACCTGATTTACTTTCACGTGTATACCTTTCCGTATTAGTGTAATCACTCCTCCTTTCCCCCCCACTGCCGGGGATTCAAAAATTTCTCCTACCCACCATCGCTTCAATTTAGCATGTTCTATGCTTGTTAAATGTGTCTCCTGCAAAAATGCAATCGATGTCTTTTGGTCATTGAGTATTTTTAAAATTTTTTGTCTTTTAATAGGTGAGTGGATACCCCCTACATTCCAAGTTATTACTTGTATTGGAGTCATGTTATCTCCATTCGTTCATCCATACTTCCCTGTAATCTTCCCGCAATCTTTACAGAGGGGTGTCCCAGCCACCACCCCTCCCACTCCTCTTTCCAAGACATCTTTACTCGTGCACTACACCATGTGTCAGTCATAACATCACTACATTCATAGAAACATCGTGTTCCCGTCCCAATTCTTATCCCTCCCCTCTCCCCCTCCCCCCCCCTCTACCTCTCCTGTCATTCTCCCAAGGCCCTCCCATGCCTTTGACTTCTCTCGCCCCTTGCAGCCCCTAGGTTATCTATGATCACCTGATTTCTTAATCCACATCCTCCATAACAGTCAGCTGTGTTATTTATCCGGGCATCCTTAACCCCGTCCCCAAACAGATTCTGGGACTCCCTGAAACTCAACCCATATTTCATACCTATGAAACAACCATAACCTTGAAACAATACTTTTAACTTTTAAAACATCACCCACCATATACCATTTCATGCGGGTTAATCCCCGCAGTCTCTTTCACCAAAGGAGAAGGCTCCCCCCAGGTGCCCGTCTTAGCTCGGACTCCACTGCAAAGTCATGTGTCTAGTTCTTTCATTTCCGTGTCTAGGAATCTTTGAGCCTCCTGGGCTGTCTGAAAGGATCTCCACTGATTTTTATGCTGAATCTTTAAAATGGCTGGGTATAGTAACATGAATCTGGTGCTCTTGGCAACCAGTGTGGAACATATGGGATGAAAGCGGCGTCTTTGTTCTTGTACTCCTGCCGAATAGTCTTGAAAGATCTTTATTGGGGAACCCTCATAGTGAAGGGAGTCTCGCTTCGTTCGGAATCCTCTTAGTATTTCTTCTTTATGTAGGTAATTAAGCACTTTAATAATGACAATTCGTGGCCTCTGCAAATTTGGTTGCCAACGCCCTAGCCTATGGGCTCGCTCGATACACAACTCTCCTCGACTATCTGATAAGGCCAACTCTTTCTTCAGCCACTGTTCTAATACTTGCCCAAGCAGTCTTTCTGGGACCTTTTCAGGGATACCCACAATTCTCAAATTGCATCTCCTGGCTCGGTTTTCCATATCATCCATTTTTTCTTGTTGCAACTTGAGTTGAGTCCTGAGCCTGGCAAGCTCCTGCATGTTTTGGGAACTGGAGTCCTCCACTGCTGCTATCCGCGTTTCCGCCTCTCCCACTCTTTTCTCCGTTTCGGCTCCTGATGATTCTAAGTTTTTTAGTTGTCCTGCCAACAGATCGAATCGTGGGTTGAGGGCTGCACTCACCGCTGCTGTTATTTGCGCCAGTTGTTTATCAGTGAATTCTCCCCCAGCTGTACCTTTCAAGTCCGCCATTTTGTGGCTAGGCTTAGGAGATGTTAGCCTTTCTTTGTCAAATTTTGTTCCTCTACGGGTGATTCCAGATGGCATGGGTTTCAAATATTGCTCCATACATTCAAATATACTGCTCTCAGTCAATCTCCCAGCACTTCGGCACGCAACACAATTGCCATTAGACAAATGCCTCTATCCAGGCGCTGTTTTTATTCGGAGGCACAGGCTTCGTGGGGTAACTATGCTGGGCCTTCCGCCCACCACCTCACGGTAGCGTGATTACATGCACCAGGGTATCCTTTTAATTAGCTGGCCATCTCAGACACCCAAAAGCAGTCTAACAAGCCATTCAGTTAGAGTTTCTTCCCTTTATCTCGGGAATGCTTCTATCCAATGTACTATCGCAACCGCCGAGAGAGCGTGTCCCCCAGCTAACGTTGCTTCACTCCTCCAGCTCTCAAGGTGCTCCCTCTAGATCCGTTACCGAAATTGGCTGGTTGCTTCGTGCCCCGAACTTAATAAAGGGTACTCACTACCACCGTCTCCACAGCAGGACCCGGACCTCCCCTGTCTGTAGGGACTCTCGTCTCTCCTGTTGTCTGCCCGCAGCTCTTTTTTGTTTAAACAATCCGGACTTCCTTTGCCGCCGCCATCTTGGAACCGCTCGTGTTCGTTTTCAAAGTTGCTTTTTTTGCTGGGTTTGGCGCCGGCAGTGCCGCTTCTATGTTCATCTAGGTCCCGGGTGTTCTCCGTGCTCACTGGATCTTTTTCTTGGAGCGGGATCAGCGATGGCTAAAGACGGGCTTCATTTGGGCGGAGCGGAGCTCACAGCGCGACGTCCATCTCGCTGCTCGTCTCCACCGGAAGTCTTCTGTGCATTCTTATTTTGATATCCCCTCATCTCTGCTTGCATCTGTGTATCCCTCACACTTTCTCCATAGTTCATTTTAAGTGGTTAGCTTTCTATGTATACAGACATGTTCCTTGATTCAACTATGTCATTTTTGAGACCGTCTTCTTCACTTCCATATATACTTGCTTATGTTTTTTGTAGCCCACTTATTTTAATGTGCATTTTTAAAATTGTGGTTATATTTCTTTATTCTTTTTTGTACATTCTTAATGAGTTTTAATATGTTTCTAGTATAGTTTAGAATATTATTTAAGTATATGATATATTTTTTGTTATTTGAATATTGGTGTGACCCCCGAGGCAGGTGGCTCCATCTTCGGAAACACGGTCCGTGTTGGGTCCTTGTCCTGGTGCTTTGAATAAAAACATTTTCAAGCAACATCTCCCGGGTTGGCTCGTCATTTGGTCGACCTCTACTTCACCCTGTTTTGGCTTTCTTCTGCATTGAGGTGCCCTTCCTGTTTGCTGTACATGTTTGAAATAATCTTATGAAGATCAAGTGTAGTAACTGATTGTGCTTAACTTTCCTTTAAACCACTAGACGTAGAGGCATATTTTCAAAGCACTTGTACTTACAAAGTTATATGGAACTTTGTAAGTCTAAGTGCTTTGAAAATGAGCCCCTAAGTAAATAACGAGCAACATGAATCAGAGCAGTCACATTTAATCAACATGGTTGTCTTTTTTTTTTTTTTTTAACAAAGAAATGTAACAACTGGATGCCCTCTTTAATCTCTTTCTGTATAACAACTATTTTACAGCGCAGGAATATTTGGAGGAGTAGGAAGATTTCACTGCAGATTTGAGCTCAACTTGTTTAATGTACCCAATGATAATGTAAGGGTATGATATTAAACTTTTTGTACTGTATCCACGATTGGGCAGTTATTGTAATTACCCAGAAGGAGTTAAGATCTTCCACTATTTTTCCTATGCAAAAGCTTCCTTATTGATCCCAAAAGACAATTGGAGCAAATTCTGGTTTTTAGAATTATCAGTTGGAGTGATCATCAGACCGAATAATACAATTAATACAATTAATCTGTAAGAATTTGCAAAGATTCATATACATACAGACACGTTATACTGAGTTAAATTAAAGCATTGAGTCCAGCAAACCAGTATCTGGATCTTAAAAGAAGACGTCGTTCCTTGTTGCTTACTCCCAGGGATAAACAATGGATTTTCCAAATCTACATGGCTAATAATGACAAAAAAATATTCCTTCTTCAGCATTACAAGACTGAAAAGGCCCATGACTCTATTAACTCTATTGATACTTCTGATTTGACAAATTTCCTAGAAGCTCCACAGGACAGTCTTCAGGAGTGGAGGAAAATGACAAACAATCCCTGCTTCTCAGCATTATCAAAAAAGACTACATCTCATGTTTCTGTCACTTTAACCAGAACGACTCTTATTCTGGTCTCTGCTTCCTCAAACCCATACCAACTTGTTTTGGAAAGAAGTTATACTTTTCCTATAGTCAAATGACACAGAACCTGTTCCAGCTGAGGGAAGGAATTGGGGCTTCTATTCCTTATACTTTCTAATTCCTAAGAAGACAGGAGGGTTACATTTTATTAGACCTCGGGGATTTTGGCTTGTTCCTTTGCAGAGAAAGGTTGAAGTGAACCTGCTCCACTCCATCCTCCCTAATTTGACAAAAGGAAATTGGCTGTTTTCATTGGATCTCAAGGGTGCCCAGACATTCTTCCCAATTGCAGAAAATATGTACAGTTTCTTCATATTTTACATTACATTACATCAAGATCTTATATCCAGCTACAGCCAACAAATTCTAAGCAGATAACAACAAGAAAAAGAGCATACTCCAGATAGTTGTACAAAATAGTCATGATCATCAGAAACAAATGAATTAGAAAATATATTTTCTGAGAAGGAAAGTCTTTAGTAATTTCTGAAACTCATAATAATGTTTTGTTTGCCTAAGAAATGAAGGAAGAGAATTCAAACTAGAGGCTTCCTGATTGGTTAGTGAGTACTGTAAAGGACGCATGATTCTACTTTATGAACAGTAGGGAATCCTAACATAAAAAGATTTCTAGAAACTCCACTGTAATTCCTAGTAAGAAAACCAAAATGATAAATTAAAAAGTCAAAACCAAACTCAACTGTACCTGGCCTCCACTCGGTAAACAGTGCAATTGTAACATAAGAGGGGAAATTGAATCATGTTTATGTGCCAAGAAAATAACTCTAACTGCAGCGTTTTGTACCCTCTGCAGCTTCAGTTTTAGAACTTTTGTGCAACCAATGTAGATGGAATTACAATAGTCCAATAATGGCACTATGAATAACTGTACCACTAAACGAAAGACAGCTAGTTCATAATTTTTTACAGATAACCCTCAGCTTTTTGACTAAGAAAAAAGATTTACTAACCATCTTATTAACCTTTCTTTCCCTAACAAATCAAGGAGAGAAAGCAAGACATTATGATCTATTAGGTCAAACGCACTGGACAGGTCAGATTGAATTATGATAGAACTCTGACCTTGACTCAAAAGTCTTTGACCAGATGTAACCAGAGAGCAGACCATGGTCTCAATGCTAATACCCCAATGAAATCCTGATTGGGACTCATGCAACAATTTGAAAATTATCCAGGAAAAAATCCAGCTTTTCGTTTACCCATCTCTCCATCACTTTAACACTGCCTTTAGGATTCTTTAATATTGGAGTCAAAACAATACCACCTTGTAAAGAGGGAAATTTACCTAACTGAAACTAAATTTAACCAATGGTTAAAAAGCATATAAAGCTAGGACTAGGGAATCTCATAAGATAAGAAGAACATATACCCAAAGAGCAGTGAGATGATGCAAACTTTTTTAATAATCTAGTAGCATCTGCAACTGTTATAGGTTCAAAGACTTCCCATAACCGATCAGATGGTATATCAATATCATTAAAATTCAAATAGGACTCAATATCTTGTGTATACTAGCCATTACCAGTACAAAATTCTCCAGCCTTTCCTCGGCCCCCAGGGTTTTTACCAAATACTTTATGGTTGTAGCAGTTCACCTACAAAAGCATCACTATCCAGTCTTTTCATACCTTGACAACTGACTTCTAGCAACTTCCTCAAGAACCTGTGTTTTTTTTCCTTCAGTCAGAACGATATGTGTCCTCAAAGGCAACACATCAATCAACAAGCAAGATTGCATTCATTGGACCTATTCTAGACATAGATGAAGTGACATCGTTTCTGCCACAAGACAAACACCTGAAACTAATGCATTATGTCCAGAGATTTTTTTTTTAATTTTTTTATTTATAACCATTTAAATTTTTACAAGCGATAAAACAACTTGCCGTAAATAAAGAGAAAGTAATATATAGGAATTATTTCAGTCAGGTAATTCTATTCTCTTCCTTAGACCACTAAATAGGGAGAGTGAAACAAGACAAGGAGATCAATTAAACAGTAAACAGAAAAAAATGGTATTAACCTGATTATCCCCAGATATTACTCGTCTAATTCATTATTCCACATTGATCATCTGGTTGGCTTCTTCAAGGCCATTACGGTGTATAGTCAAATCATTTCATTGAAAACATACTTATTGCCCAGTATTAGAAATAATACATCTGATTACATTCTTTCTCTTTTAAAAACCAGAAGTTATTTAACAATACATATACTTAAGTCTCTAATTCAAATCCCATTGATTAAAGTAATCCTAGCTTTCACAGGCTTCAATCCTTTTAAAGTAATAATTGAGGAAGTATTTCTGAGGAAAACTTTAGGAGTCATACCCGGAACTCTGGGAAAAACAATAATCTCGATATTAATCATCTATAATAATATTCATTTTATGTCCACAGGTTTTAATGGTCCCAGCACTCACTGCCAGAATCTACTTACAGAGGTTAGCTTTAAAACTGTGGCGATAAATGCAATATAAATGAAATATGGCCAATGCAGTCCATATAATACCTTTTGCCTGCCTCAAATATGGAAACCGTGGTGGGATCTCACATAGGATCTGTGCACAATTCATCCATTGCTTACTCTTTGGATCATGTTAGTAGTGCATGTCGGAACTTAACCTGAAAAAAGGAATCACCTTTGCACCACTGGAATATTATTCCATTGTCACAAAATGTGCTTGCTGCAATGTTTGGGGAGGCTACCTTGGCTCTCGACTAATAGGGGGAGCCTGAACATAAACTGACAAATACTACACATTAATCATCGGGAGCTCAGAGCGATACTTTGCTCCTTTCAGTATTTACACATCATCTTCAGGATCAATGTTAATAGAGATAATCAAATTACCATGTTTTATGTCAACAAACAGTGTGTGTGAAGACTCTTCACATGGCAGCATTATATATATATATATATATATATATATATATATATATATATATGTCCACCTTCCCGTCAATGCATGAGCCTGTCACCACTCATGCACGAACAGAAAGGAGGACATTTTACCAAGAGCTGCAGATTACTGTTGTGGTATGACAGTGCACACTTTTGAACACAGCAGCAATTTGCATGCTCATTGATTACTGTAGAGAGCTCACATTAGAAGCTGTGCAGACAGAAACTCTTAACACATGGCTTTCGGCATCAACCCCTGAGAGTGAAGCGATTGCTGCATGTGAGAAGGGCTCCATGTGCTCAGAACTTTAAATTTAGTGCTGAGCTCTGGGAGAGCTGCTCCATCCTGGTGCTGTGCAATTACATCATCCACTTGAGTGCCTGATTAATCCTGCTGCCTAAAGTAAATACCTGTTACAGGAGAGGGACTGGTATATTTGTAGTGGTCTCATTTTTCCAGACGAAAGGGCATAGAACATTTGAGTACCAGGCCTGATTGTTTTAAAAATTATGAATCATTTTTCTAAACCCAGACGTTGTAATTTATTGCTAATTGGAAAACAGGGAAGTTTTTTTTTCCAAGTAATAATGTCTAGTGACATACAAGAGATTAGTGTTAAGTTTTCAGATTCATACAAGTGAATGGATTGTTCATACCTGTGGAACTGGATGAAAACTGATTGGCTCACTGTCCACAGTTGTCACTATTACACAGCTCGAGCTGTGGCTTGACTTCGTCTTGTGCCATATATGAGTAGCAAATGTAAAGGAGCACAGCAGCAAACAAAGAGAAATTAGCAAAGAGAATGGAATTTCTGTCTAGGAATCTTTAATGTATAAATATCCTAGAATTAAAGCAGCAGACCCAGAGTCCTTACACCTCTTCCCCCCACCCCCATGGAATCCAGGCCTTTGGAAAGTATCCAAATGCTATTCTTAATTACAGTAATTCCCTTCTGGATTTGCCGTTTCCTGAGAAATAACACCATACCTGGATTAAAGTCATGCTGTCCTAATGGATTCATACTGCAGCCAAGTGAGGTTTTCTCTTTAGCTTTCATGTTAGATGCCAGGGGCCATGCACCCAGCCAAACCACATAGCAATGCTTTGGACAACAACAAAGGTCTTAAAAGTACATCAAATTACAAGCTGCAGGAAAATTAACTTTTATTTGCAAGATACTTTGGTTCTTTCAAAAGTGCTTAGCATTATATTTTAGTGCACCATATTTCAGGACTGCCTACATTTATCAGTCGGGTTGAGTGTTATTTTTTCCAAGCCAATGGAAGTTGGAAAGAATTATACAGAAAAAGTTAAGAATGTGTGTCTATCTGGGGGCAAAATAAATCTATGAAAATTCAACAGAATGGGGGCTGGATCCAAGATGATGCCATGAAGAGACACTGCATTGGGAGTGCAGTGACTCTTGACATTTTACCTTGACAGAATATCCTCAAATCCCTCTCTTGGGGAAGAAGAGGAAGGGAGTAGTGCACCAGTATCCTCCAGTACCAGTGCCAAATCCACCATTCAGGCAAATGACTTTGGAGCACTACAGGACTCCTGCTGTTGTTACCGTACTTTGCCCTTTTACCGAGCCAGAAAGGAGTAGTTCTAGTAACAGTGGAAGCAGGGTTTCTCTTAGCCCTGATGTTTCACAGCAACCCCGAGGTGCATCTCGAGTATGTGGGAATGAGGGAGACGTCTCAATACCCTCCTTAACGACAATGAAGGGATCTCCACTTGCAGGCTCCTCTCCCCATTTGAACAACAGAGAAGTTGCATCTGGTCAATTAATGCAGCGAACTTGAGAGAGGGATGATCTGGTCAATTAATGCAGTAGCACTTGAGAGAGGGATTTAAGAGCCTCTGATTTTTCTTTGAAACTACTGCAAAAGCCGTCAATTACGATAGATGCACCGTGGGATGCTGTGCAGTTCCTCAATACTTCCCTGATATCTGTGGCCAAGTTAATTGGTGATATATCTAAATTTAAGGGAACCATGGAAGTCCACTCTTAAGAGCTGGTTCAGCATGCAAATAGTCTGGATTCCTTAGAAGTTAAAGTGGAAGAACTTCAAAGAGAGCAATGCTGCTGTGGTATAAACTCTATACCCATTGGAGAATGGAATATCTGGAAAATCAGACCCGGAAGAACATTTTAAGGTTTCTGAATTTTCCTACATCTTCCCTGATACCTTCTGTGGATATGTTATGTAAATATATGATAGAGATTTTGAAGTTCTCAGTGAAGTCAATACCACCTGTAATAAAGGCCAACTATTTGGCCTTACCATCTCAGTCAGACTGTTTTCTTAAACGGGAAAGATCAGCTAGTAATGAATATCACAAAGAGTTTTTGTAATCTTCTTTGGAAGTCATTACTTAAAGGACCACCTCATTAGGAACATTTGCCTTGGAGATGGACCGAACTTTGGTTCTTAAAGCTTATCCTGTAAAGGATGAAAGGTTTTACGGTTTGAAAATTAGAATATTTCCTGACCTCTCCAGAATTACCCAGAAATGGCACCAGGAACTCTTGGCATTCCAAGAACCAAGCACTGGGCCTATAGTTTTTATTACGATTTCCTTGTATTTGTGTTCTAATTTTTGAAAATAAGTCATATATGTTTTTTGAACCAAAACAGCTTTTGGATTTTTTTGGTGTCTAATGAAGAAGCAAGGATTCAAGTATATGTTCCAGCTAGGCAAATGTGGCAGTAATTCTGTGTCTATACTGATAAAGAAAATTTAACAAAGGAATAATTATATAATATCTTAGATCTCTAATTTTGTGATCAAAATTTAGACTTCAGTTTCCTTTGTTTTGTATTTTGTATAAGTAGTGGTATTTCTTTTATCACAACAGCATTTGTAAATTTGTAAAACTTTATTTGTGCAAAATTATTTCAATATAACAAAGAAAATGTAATAGAATGGGGTGACATCATGACAGAAAAATATAGTAACAAGATAACAGGTTTGAAAATGGGCCAGTCATATTGGGGGTTCCAGAGAAATAAGCCCCCACGCCAAAAATGTCACAATGTGCTTCTCTAAGAGAGAGAGAGTTTTATCTGCTGAAGCATAGAAACATTAACAGAATGGCATGAAACCTAGCTTGAAGGGAAATCAAAAAAAGAGAAAAGTTTGAAAATGGGCCAGATCGGTCTGAAGGTTCTGGAGAAATAAGCGCCTCCCCTCAAAAAAAAATGCCCCAAATGCATTTCTGTGGGAAAAGGAATTTAAACTTCTATAGCACAGAAACAGAGTGGAATGTAGCATGTCAAGAACAGGACAGGGCAGTTTAAAGGGGAGGTGGGGGGGGAGATTTTCTTCTCTTCCAAACCCACTGAAAAGTACACCATTTCCCCACAGTCCAAAACTAACCACCTGGCTGCAACTGCTCCCACACCTGCCACACCACTCCGCAACTTGCCATATCCCAAAAAATTACCCCCCGACTGCCATACCGCCACGCAAACAGCCGTATCCCCAACATCTACCTCCTTGCAACTGCCCCACACCCAAAAACTACCTCCAACTGCCACACCAATCCTAAAACCACCCCCTGCTGCCCTACTATTCTGTAAACTGCTCCACCACCCCACAAGCTGCCTCCACCCCTAAATATTAACCCCTTGCAACTGACCCACACAAAAAGACTACCCTACCTTCAACTGACACTTTATCCCATAATGCCCCAACCCCAAAAATTACTTCCTGTAACTGCCCCGCCACCCCACAAAATGCCCCCTTAAAATTAGTCCCCAACATGCTCCAAAATACCTCACCCCATCTACCTTCCCCGCAGACAAAACAGATGCCCAGCACAAACAATACAGAGCATCAATAAACACACACATAGGTAATGAAAATAATTTTGTATCCCTTTTATTTCATTTTCTTGGTGGTTGAAATAGTTTTCACAGTAGAATTAAGAATCATAGTCTTCATATTGGTTGTTGTGTATTACCAAGTAACATATATTGTTGTGGACAGGGCCAGATTAACTATTGGCAAACTTTGTACATACTTCATGCTCACATGTTTATGGAAGGCTCCTGTGAGTTGCTCAAGACCCAGGAGGTTTAGTATTGCCAACTATCTGGCTTTTTTTCAGACGTCAGCAGAATTCCACATTAATGTCAAAGAACGGATCATCTTCAAAATCTGCACCTTAGTCCACAAAAACATATACGGCATAGTCCCAGAATACATGACAGACCTCATAGACTTACCAATAAGAAACAAAGTCAGATCATCAAGATCCTACCTAAACCTACACTACCCAAATTGCAAAGGACTGAAATACAAAACAACTTACGCAGCAGGCTTCTCCTACATAAGCGCACAACTATGGAATGGGCTCCCAAAAGCTGTGAAAACAATCCACGACCACTTGAACTTCAGGAAATCACTAAAAACCAACCTCTTCAAAAAGGCTTACCCCAACGACCCCAAGTAACCCTCTTCACCTACCAACACAGCATGACTATGATCGAACAGGACAACACGCAATCTTCATCCATTCTGACCCTCCACTTATACCTCATATGATCACTATACAACTTTGTATTTGTTGTCTACCGTCTGGGCAAACACCTTTGATGGTACTATGTAAGCCACATTGAACCTGGGAAAATGTGGGGTACAAATGCAATAAATAAATAAATGTACCGAAGGTAGAAGGATGGGGTATATGATGTCTGCATGTTTTTTGTAGTCCATCCGTCTACCCAGCCCCTGTAAGTGAGCCTGCTTGCACTGCAACTAGCAGCAGAGACTGTAGCTAGGGTCCAGCCAATGGAGATGGAGGTCTGGAAGGCAGCTGTAGTTACTGGAGGAAGTTCCAGTGTAGTAGAAGTGAAGTTACTGCATGGAGAGGAGGGGGCGGAAGAGAAACGAACCACCTACAAAAAATGCACCAATACATTTTACACACACGCATACGCACACACACACATGCACCCAAACGTTTAACATACATGCACAGACGCACCCAAATGTACAGTGATATGTACAGACGGGATCTTGGGGTGATATCTGAGGATCTGAAGGCGACGAAACAGTGTGACAAGGCAGTGGCCGTAGCTAGAAGGTTGCTAGGCTGTATAGAGAGAGATGTGACCAGCAGAAGAAAGCAGGTGTTGATGACCCTGTATAAGTCGTTGGTGAGGCCACACCTGGAGTATTGTGTTCAGTTTTGAAGACCGTATCTTGCTAAAGATGTAAAAAGAATTGAAGCGGTGCAAAGAAAAGCTACAAGAATACTATGGGATTTGCGTTACAAGACGTACGAGGAGAGACTTGCTGACCTGAACATGTATACCCTCGAGGAAAGGAGAAATGGGTGATATGATACAGACGTTCAACTATTTGAAAGGTATTAATCCGCAAACAAACCTTTTCCGGAGATGGGAAGGCGGTAGAACTAGAGGACATGAAATGAGATTGAAGGGGGGCAGACTCAAGAAAAATGTCAGGAAGTATTTTTTCACGGAGAGAGTGGTGGATACTTGAGGTGGTGGAGATGAAAACGGTAACGGAATTAAAAAATGAGTGGGATAAACGTAAAGGAATCCTGCTCAGAAGGAATGGATCCTCAGAAGCTTAGCGGAGATTGGGTGGCAGAGCTGGTGGTGGGAAGCAGGGCTAGTGCTGGGCAGACTTCTACGGTCTGTGCCCTGAAAATGGCAGATACAAATCAAAGTCAGGTATACACATAAAGCAGCACATATGAGTTTATCTTGTTGGGCAGACTGGATGGGCCGTACAGGTCTTTCTCTGTCATCATCTACTATATTACTATGTAAATGTTTACATACACTAATATATATGCACATACCCAAATATACACACCCACACACAACTTACATGCACACACACACAAACGTTTACATGCACGCCCACACTCACACATATACCAGCATATATGTACAGAAGCATCCACACAAAGGGGTTATGAAGAATTCTATGAACCATGGCTTTAGTGCATGTTATGGACACCTTATGTAATCTTGGCTGTCTCACTATGGTCCTAATCTGCAAAATTCCCAAAATAAATAAATGAAGGAATATCAGTTAATATTTAGCTTGATTATCTTTCCTGCTGCAAAGAAAAAAAAATCACATTGACTCTATGGTCCCAGTGCTCTAAGATCACCCTTTCAGAGATTTATTAATATATGTTTAGCATATTTATAAGCTTTGCCTATCTAAAAATCTCTGCAATTTACAGTAAAAACATATTAAAAATATACATGATTAAAAAGACAAAAAATAACCCACACTGTACCTAGCCCACCTCTGTCATAACCTCTAGAGTTGCACTAACTTTAACCTGCTAAAAGCCACATTACAACACATCTAGATAGCTCATTATTCCTCAGTTCTGATCACCTTTTAATGAAGTAAAAGATTGCCGAAATAAATATACCTTCATCCTCTTAGAGAAGGATACAGTATTGTTAACTTTTTGCAGATCACTTGGCAAGGCATTCCACAAAACTGGTCCTGCTATAGAAAATATTTAATTTCGCATCTTCACTGGTCTTACCACTTTCAAAGAGGACATGTGCAATTGTTCTTGACTCTAAGATCTGTGAGTCCTCAAGGGGCGATAAGGCATTAACATATTTTTCATACATGTTATTCTTCACAAATTAGGCAGCCACTGGAGTGATATCAAAATGAGTTATATAATCATGGCACTGTGTTCCAGTGATAACTTTCACTGCCGAATTTTGAACTGTTTGCAATGCCTAATAATGAACTGCTAAAATGATCAGGACTCAAAAATGGTTTTAATATATGTATTATGTTCAATTTATAAAAAAACCTTTTTGGACTACCAACTTCACATGAGGTCTTAATAACAACTTGGATCAATTTGTATTCCTAAATTTCTCAAGGCTGAAACAAATGCGTAGAGCTTCATCAGCTACTAATCATGATGAAAATAATTCAATTTACTCTGAATGCTGCAGACTGGAGCAGCATTTCTCTAGATTTACTAAACAGGGATATTGTGGGAAAAATTAGATTTGTGGTAATGCTTGGTAGTAAATCTAGCCCCCTGGGTCTGGCTTTAGCCAGGTATAGTGGGAGATATATCTTAGCATCTTGAAGAGTTTGGAGCTTTTCCTTTCTCTCTCCTGGGTGGTGATCCTGCTGTCATCCAGTGCAGTAGTAGCACAACTTCATGAGCTCCTGTTTTGGCAGTCAAACTTTGACCCAGTGACCAGAGAAGAGGTGGCAGGATTAGCTAAAAATATAAGAAAAGCCAAGATGAGTCAGAGCAAGGTCCATTGAGCCCAGAATCCTGTCTGCAACAGTGGCCAGTGTGGGTCACAAGTACCCAACAATCCCCATTTCCAGGGACGAGCAGTGGCTCCTTTTAAATAATTTTTTAATGTATTTTTCTCCCAGGAACTTATCCAAACCCTCTTTAGGGTCCCAATATGTTAGTCACCTTGACTACATCCTCTGACAGTAGATTTCACAGCTAAATTATGTGAACTGGGGGCGGGGAGGGGAACAACTTTTTTAAATAATTTCTTTGCAGTCTGCTGGTCCTTAGTTTTGTGGAGTGTCATTTTGTGGTGGTAACATGTTGAACAATCATTTTCTATTTAACCATTCCATTGCACTTATGATATTATAAACTTCTATCATATCCCCCATCCCTCAGTTTTCTTTTCTCCATGCTGAAATCTGTTTAGCCTCTTTTCATAAGGAAGGTGTTAATCCCCTTTATCATTATTGTTACCCTTCTCTGAACTTTTTCTATTTCCACCCTATCCTTTTTGAGACGTAGCAACCAGAAGTGCACCCCATACTTAAGGTATAGATGCACCAGAGATCTGTGGGTATAATTATATTCTTAGTTTTGTTCTCCATCCCTTTTTGAATAATCCTTAACATTATTTGTTTGTTTTTTAAAGCAGCTGTGAGACATTAGGCTGAAAATGTCAGCATTTTTTCTACATCTACTCCAGGATCTTTTTCTTGTATGGTGACTCCTACCTCAGAGCTCATTTTGTAGTTGCATATAGGGAAAAATAATCCTGCTTACATCAGTTTGCATCTATCCATCTTAAATTTCATTGGCCATTTAGATTCTCAGTCTAGTCACAGAAAATATTTCTGTTAATCCTTGTAGTTCTCTGTCCTTTTAATAACTTGTATCATCTGCAGTCTTGGCCATCTCATTCATCACTTTTAGCTCCAGACCATTTATGAATGTTAAACAGCACAAGTCCCAGTAACAAACCCTTGGGGCACTCCACCAGTGACCCTTTTCCGTGTAGATAACTGACCATTTAGTTTTACTATGTTTTCTGTCTTTTATCCTGTTTGCGAGCCACAATAAGGCATTGCCTCCTGTCTCATGACTATAATTTCTAATTTCTAAGAAGTCTATCACAGGGCTCTTTTGAAAATCCAGACATGTTCTACCAACTTGTACACCATTCATTTGGTTGGTAGATTTTTTTTTGAAGGTCTAAATAAGGTGGGAAGAAAAGACTTGCTTTTGCTGTACCTATGCTGGCTCATCCCATTAATCCACTTTTGCTCAGCATTAACATCCGGCTCATCAGTCTATAGTTTTCCAGATCCCTTTATCAAAATTGGTGTTCCATGGGCCACCATCCAATCCTAAACTATTCTGGTTGGCTAGATTACAAATAACAGGGAAGCAATTTTTTATGTTGGCCATTTATACAGATTCTGAGGTGCCTTCTGTGCCTAAGGAGAATGGAAGACTATGGGGAGGTTTGGTGCCTTTGCTTGTTATTTATTTATGGTTTGCTTATATCCCACATTTTCCCACACATGCAGGCACAACGTGGCTTACAAAAAGTTAAATAAAACTTGTAGTCTGAGGTGCCTGGTTAGTAAAGTGCAGTAGTTTTTGCACTTATTGCATATTAAAAAGCAAAAATTACCATGTGATTAGTGCAGTTTTTGTTCTAACGGTTGGAGGTATTTCCTAGCATGTTCCCATACGATTATCACATAGAAACGTTATTTACTGCATCGTGTTTGCAATTACTGTGGCTGTACTTAACCTGTTTTGGCAAAAAAAATTATTTTTATGCTACATTTTTGGAACACAGAGCAAAAATGGGTTAATTTTAGCTGACTGGGAACGTTGTATGTTTCCCTACTGAGCAAGTGTGTAGTTGAAAGTTTAAAACAGTGTTGAAAAATTGGGCTGATTTTTAAACAAGTGCCACTGAAGCAGTGAGTTGATAACCTTTTTTTTCCTTCGTTATCTACATCAATTTTTTTCTAACACTTTCTAGCTGGAAGCTACCCATTTCACGTCGCTCGTTGTTTGTGTACGCGCGCGCGCAGCTCGTGACGCTGACGCTGCCTGCCTGTGACAGTCAGCCTGTTCCTCTCTCTTCCTGTTTGCGTAGCTGGGTCGGCGGAAGGATTTCGCGGATGTTCACAGCGCAAAAGGAGCTTTGCAGTTGCGATCTGCTGCCGTCCGCGCAAGGATCTCTGGCGTCGCTTTCTCCGCCCCCTTCCGTGCCGCCGCCTCCGTGCAAACTCAATGTGAAGCAGAAGGTGCGGGATAAACATGGCGACGTCGCTGCACGAGGGGCCCACCAACCAGCTCGATCTGCTCATCCGAGCCGGTAAAGATTCCTAGGAAGTTGTGCACGGGGGAGGCGGGTGCATGCCGCTGTGTGCCGTACTGCCAGCTTGGCTGGCGGCATCTGTGCATGCTGTGATTTCGGGGGCGCTCGTAATGGAGGGCAAAGCAGGAAGTGATCACCTTTTGGTTAGCAACCTGCACGGCGTTGGAGGAGATCTTCCTGTTTTTACATTTGTGTGAGAGGCACCGACGGCTGCGGTTTTTTCGCGGCTGTTCGTGGCTCGCATGCTTTTACTCTGCAGACTTGTTTCAAGCTGAGGGGTGTTCTGTGTTTTACTCGTTGCTTGGGAAGCAGGAAGTGTGGCAGATTGTTGTCTTTCCTTGTGTGTTCTGCCACGCTGTCTGGCCGAGGAGGATGGAAATTTTTCTCGCAGGGTATCTTTTGTGGGTTTTATTAGAAAACCAGTGGCTTATGTTACCATTACAGCGTTGTTATTAAATGCAAGAACAGCTTTTAGTTTATTTTCTAAACTTTTCTATTCTCTTTATCTTACATAACGGGTATTGAAAGTCCCGCTAGTCGCCGCGACCGGAATAGCTGCACCTGTGCATTTTACTCGCTTTTGCTCTGTGGTGTGCTTTAGCTGTCGTATCGCTTCTGGATATTTTGTGCTAGGGAACGTTAAAGTGTTTGCTAGATAATATCACATTAAAAACCCGGGAATACACGAAAGGTTTTTTTTTTTCCTTTTCCCCTCTCCCTCCCCCAAAATCTGTATAGCGGAAGCGCAGAGATCAAACGGACTGTAGTGTTGACTTGATTGACAGGGGACACTAGCCAATTAGCTCCCGGGGACGTTCGAAAACCGAATGCCAACCTATGGGCTAGCTGGTTCTTCCGTGTTGCGGACCAATCGGTGTTGAGCTAACTGGTGATTGGTTGATGTCGGGGGATTACAATGCGGATGGAATTGGAGGGAAGAGGAGAGGATTGTAAACACGGAAGTGGCGTGCAGAGTACGGCCTCCTGAGCCTTGAGTAGCACGTTGTGGCAGGGTTGCCAGTTTAGAAACTGGGTTTCCTAGTCAAGTACGTTTACACCCAACTGTCAGAGTTTTATAGAACTTTTTTTTGTAGTTATAGTGTTTTGTTTTTAATAACTTTGTCGTCTATACTTGTATCTCATCATGGATGAATTCCTTTGTAAAGGCAAAATAAATTTCATTAATGGAAACTTGACATGTGATGCCAAGAAATTGAAATAAAAATGCAAAGAATAAATAGGATGATGGTAGGAAAGTA
This sequence comes from Microcaecilia unicolor, assembly GCF_901765095.1. Lineage (NCBI taxonomy): Eukaryota > Metazoa > Chordata > Amphibia > Gymnophiona > Siphonopidae > Microcaecilia > Microcaecilia unicolor. The sequence continues at coordinate 631,854,177 of NC_044032.1, forward strand.
GACGTAGACTAACCTGTTTATTTCTGTGCTGTAATTGTTTAATAAACCAAGAAGTAAAACTGATACAAGAATATATTTTATGTAAATCTTAACTTGTTTAAGCATTTTTTTAGGCTTGCTTGCTTTGTTGTTTTTCTTTTTTTTGAAAACTATTTTGAGTATAATTGAAAATACAAAAATAGTTAAATTCAGACATAAACAAGTCACAAATGTATAGAAACATGACAGCAGATAAAGGCCATATGACCCATCAAGTCTTCCCATCCTCTGTAACCCCTAATTCTTCCTGTTCCTAAGCGATAATAGGAACACCAAAAGGTCAGCTCGCACATTCCTGAATCTCTACAACCCCAGCTGCAAAGGACTAAAATATAAATAAACATATGCATCCAGCTTCTCCTACATAAGCACACAACTATGGAATGCACTACCAAACGTCATAAAAACAATGCACGACCTAACAAACTTCCGAAAATCACTAAAAACGAACCTGTTCAAAAAGGCTTACCACAATGATCCATCCTAAATACCAGACAACGAAATTTATACCAGAACTGAACAAAACCGAACTCTCCATACTTGATTGCTTATATACTTTGTCACTAATGAACTTTAACGCAATACCACTTTATTTCTCATTCCGGTAATGAACTCTCTATACCTGACTGCTTACTTATGAACTTTAATGCAATACCACTTTGTATTTCTCATTCCAGAAATGGCGATTGCCATTACGGCATAATGTAAGCCACATTGAGCCTGCAAATAGGTGGGAAAATGTGGGATACAAATGCAACAAATAAATAATAGTAACAAGAACAGTACTACAAAGAAAACATGAGTACAGTGAGTGTATATCCAGAATGAAAGTATAAATACTCTCAGATAACAAAGTGGCTGACCTTTGTGAGTTATATACTAGGTAAATATCTATTATTTTTCCATTTTAACAACTGATGAGATTTCTGGGAAGTACAACTTAAATTACTGCCGGGAACGCTGTCTAATGCGTAATATTTACATTTAGATTGTGATAAATTTTGATAAGAAATCAAAGAAATATCATCTAATATCATCTAATGGACATCTGTAAAAATAAATAAATTTATGAATCTAGCAAATCAATTTATTCTGGCAGTTACTGACAACCAATGTGGCTCCCTAAATAATGATGTCACACGATTGTTTTTTTTTTTAAACTAAAGATTAATCATACTGCACAGTTCTGCAACATTTGGTGTCTCTTCAGATAGATCTGATTAATCCCTGTATACAGGGAGTTCTAATAATCCAACTGCGACATAATCGCTGTCTGTACCAACATTCTATATTGAGTTGGGGGGTAAAAAGCGTATTGCTGTTGTCTAAATTTAAAAAATATTCATTTACTTAAATTTACTTGTTTTTTTAATGTTAATTATGTGTCCAAAATGATTCCCAACACGCTAGACAATTTCTCAAAATTCAATTTCTCCCCTGTCAAAAATAGAACAAAATAAAACATGGAAAATAAGATACCTTTTTTATTGGACATAACTTAATACATTTTTTGATTAGCTTTTAAAGGTAGCCCTTCTTCGTCAGACCAGAAATAAGCAAATGTTGGTAGATGACAGTATATATAAGTGAAACATCAAAGCATTTCAGTGACAGTCTAACAGGATGAGGGTGGGGTAGGTGAGAGACAGGGAGAGCTGGGTGGATGAGGGACAGGGAGGTATGCATTGAGATAGGGTGACAAAGCAGTACAATTTTATGGTTTATAATGGATTAGAAAACCCAGATCTTTGTTAAGTCCTGTCTGGTGGGTGTCAAAATATTTAATCTTTCTAACTTCAAAAGTCTTACGCTCCTGTATTGTTTTAAAGTTCCCTTTCAGTATTCTCACCATAAAATCACTGGTACAGTGTTCTGGTTGTGTACAGTGTTGCCCCACAGAGATGACATCCTGGTTGGTACTGGCATTTTTCATATGATGTATATGTAAATTAAATCTCTTCTTTAGCATCTGACTTGTTTCTCCAATGTAGCACTCTTCATTGCATCCCCTGTACTAAGAACCAAATTTTGTGGAATTTTAACCAAAGTATTATCAAAGTATAATAACTTAGTTTTAGATGTATTCCGCTTCAATAGATTTAGTGCCCATTTCTCAGTCTTAAAAATGCAATAATAGATTATCAGTTTCTTTCAAAATTTCACCGCAGAAGGGAAGGAACAAAACGATGTAGAACTTAAGAAATTACCCAAAGAACTCTTGAGTTGTCGGGCTGAAAATCCTTTGCACCCTAGGATTGTCCCAGCTTCATGAATCTTAATCTTTCATTTATATCTGAACAGCAGCAGTGTGCATGTCTAATAGTGCTATAGAGAAGTAAATTTGCTTTACAAATCCTGCTTTACAATATGCATCACTATATTCTAGAGTTTCAGATTTTAAAATAATTTGATTAGAACGTTCTTTAAATATTGAGTGAGTAGTTTTTATATAGTCAAGTGTGAAGAGGCGAAAAAGTGCCCTTTATAGCCTATTTTATAAAGACATGTAAGCGTCTGTTTTTATAAAATATCAGCACAGATCCTGTATAGGTAATTGGTAAAATGAACCTGTATGCATTTACACCAGCTTGGGAGCTTGCTGATTGTATAAAAATACACATGTAAATTTGTCACACACCCCAAATAAAATGCCAGCTTGTCCTCTGAAACTTTGCCACTTCTTATCATGGGCATATTTTTATGCTTGTAACACCTGGAGTACTTTTGTAAGAGGCTTTCTACACCCAACAGTCTTTTATAAAATTACTCCAAGGTTGTAAGTAACAGCTGTAGTTTACAGTGGAGTAATATTATAATTGTATTTTGCTCGCACCTTTTCAGTAGAACCTCAAGGTGAGTTACATTCAGGCACACTGGGTATTTCCCTGTCCCTGGAGGGCTCACAATCTAAGTTTGTACTTGAGGCAATGGAGGGTTAAGTGACTTGCCCAAGATCACAAGGAGCAGCAGTGGGATTTGAACTGGCCACCTCTGGATTGGAGTTTACTCACACCTTTTTCAGTAGTAGCTCAAGGTTAGTTGCATTCAGGTACAATGGGTATTTCCCTGTCCCTGGAGGGCTCACAATCTAAGTTTGTACTTGAGGCAATGGAGGGTTAAGTGACTTGCCCAAGATCACAAGGAGCAGCAGTGGGATTTGAACTAGCCACCTCTGGATGTCAAGATTGGTGCTCTAACCACTAGGCTACTTCTCCACTCCTATATGTTTACCTTTATTCATAAAGGTAAGCATACATGGTTTTTTTTTTTTTTTTTAATGTAACACTTGTTTTTTTGGGGGGGAATATGTGGAATGTTATGGATATTAGGCTTTTCTTTATTTCAAAGATATTTTTTGCGTGAGGTTTTTGATATATAATATATAATTTGAAATGCAAATAAAGGTAAGCCACGATATTTATGAATTGGAAAATATTTGCTCCTAGGTTCATTTGATAGAAGGGAGAGGGTGTCGTCATTAAAATTGATTTCAGCATTTCTCTATGCAATTTTTATAGTCCATTTTGCCACGATTGTAATGAAAGTGAAGGACAGAGTAACTAATAAACATAATTAAACTAACCTGAGCTTATTTTTATTCCATTGACTTACTCAGAATTCAAGCCAGAGCAGTTTCCTCCTGTAAGACCGGCTGGGAAACTAGCAGCCTGACAGAAACTTGTGTTCTAAGCTCCAGCTAATCAGGGGACATTTGCATGATCAAATTTTACAGTTTTATAAATAGTAAAGGTGATCTTTGTCATGTTACATAAATTAAAAAAAAAAAAAAGTAAAACTTCATGTTTTCACTTCTGATCAGATTATGGGGGGCCTTTTTACAACCATGTGGTAAGTTTTGCACTTATTGTAAAAATGAACATGTGGTAACCACAAAGCCTTTGTGATAAAGGCAGGGGGGCGTGTTCAGCATCTGCCCTGCGTTACATGCAGTTGCAGGTAATGTGGAAGCAACTGTACTACTTACATTGTAGTGCAGGGCCAACCGACAATAAATAAAAGATCCGGTGAGGTGGTTCCCATCCTTCCAACTGCCCTCCAGAAGGTTCCCAACCCTTCATCCCTCGATCTTCACATCAAGACCCCTTTGCACTCACTGTCTACTACACAGTAAAACTGCGCTAGCTGCTTAATGCAGGTTAGTAAAAGGGTCACTGTTGTGTTGTAATTAGTACTGTGGAGAGCTAGGACAGGGCATGGTAGTCATTTTTGGCTTTTTTAAGCCTACATTTACAAATATTACACCTAAATATTAATGATGACATACACCTCCTTCCCTAAAGAGCTTACAATTTTTAGAGGGTACCTGAGGCAATTAAAGATGATCACAAGGGACTGTCAGCAGATGTAGTGGAATCTCAATCCTGGTTTCCTTGTTTGTCAGCCTGCTGCTTTAGTAATTCTCGGTTCAGTTCTGAGTCCATAATGAATATGCTTGAAAGACTTGCATATGCACTGCCTCCGTTGTATGCAAAAATGCATATTGTCACCACTAGTGGAGCCCTAGTGAACTTGTCCCAGTCCTAATGCTTTCAGTGGAGCCAAGCACTGCTCTGTAGTGGCAAGGGCTGGCCCTGAGGGACTCCCTTTCTACTATGACTGAGCTATCCTGCCCGCTACTTTATCCTCTCGGGTAGCAGCCACCCCCTTGGCCTAGGCAGTACCTAGCCAATAATCAAGGCTTCACAAGGTTTGGAATAAACAAATGCAATGTATTCTGGGTATTACAATGTTCATTTACTTAAACAATACTGCTCTCTTCCCTTCCAGAGAATAGGAATGCAACAAAAGTATTCCTTGGCTTCCTAGCACAATTATATAATAGTCAGCTAAACCTTTACACCTTGTTACAAGGTTGTAGGAAAGACCTTAAACAAGATACAAGGTTCCCTTTAAACGCATTTTATCTTCTTCTATTTCTCCTGTCCCAAGTTTCTAGCTGGTAGTGCTGTCCAATTCACGATTCGTTGATTCATTTTGCAAAAAAATAGAGAGGCCCAATTCGGGATTTCCCCACCTCTCACCCTCTGTCACCCGAGCCGCTGTCGCTGCTTCCCTCCCTTTTTCACTCGCACTGTGTCTCTGGTGCAAGCCGGAACAGGAACTGACATCAGCAGGCGGGACCGGCAGTCAAGCCAAGCAAGGAGGTTTAATAGACACAGGAGTGGACGTGAGGCGCCTGTCGAGTCCACTGTAAGCAAGTAAGCCAATTTGGTTAATCTGTGTACTGTCCACCCCCTCGCGCAGCTGTCACTGCAATGCGCTTCTGCATCCACGTTGTTGTTTATTGTTGGTTCGCATCTGTGAATAGCCAGATTTCTGTGAGGCTATCCTGTTCCTTGATGGGTTCATCTTAATTGTTGTAATCTGCCTTGGGAAGCCTGGTGTTGTCAAGAATCTTTATTAAAGATGATGGAATATATTGAAATTAAATGGTAGTAGAATTAAACTCTCCTTTCATTGGGGCACATGGAATCAAATCTTCATCTTTGTAGAAGTTTACCTTTTAGATATACAAATGGATTATTCTGTTTTTGACCATGTTTCTGCTGCTGGACAAATTATAGCTGCAAGACGCAGTTGTCTGAAATCAGCCGAAGTGGACAAAATGATTTTTCTTAATAAAAACTGGAAGATATAAGTCTTGACCAAACTTCAGTTTTCACATGGTGTAAGACAGCATGGCGTGCTCACATTAAAGTTTGCCTTTGTTCAATTGCTGCTGCCTGGGTTTTTTTTTTTTAACCCTTTGTGTTATAATATTAGCATGTGGGCCTCACTGTTTCAATCTAGTTAAATTGAATCGAAAAACCAATTTTTTTTTTGAAAAAAATCAAATTGAAAAATTTTTGAGTGAATCGGACAGCACTACTAGCTGGGTTACCCCAGGGCTAATCTTTACACCAAGAACAGTTCCCCCAATGATACTCCCCTTTTCTAGCCAAGGGTAGTTCTCACACTCCTTTTACAACCCTGGGCAATTCCAAACCCCCATTTTACTCCAGGGCAGTTACCCAATTCACAACCCAGGGCAATTCCAAACCCTCTTTACAATCCAGGCCAGTTCTCAGTTCTCTCCTAGGCTACCAAATACAGTCTTCCTGGGCTTTTTTTTCTTCCAGACTTTTCCCTATTCTGCTGAGCTTGGCTTTTACCTGCCTCTAGTTTTTTAGGACTATCAGTAACCCAGGGATTTTCAGCCAGTCCTCTTTTCCTTTCTCTCCCAGGCAGTTCCTTCTTATAGTGGCTGTTAGATCTGCTAGAGTTTTTCCAGCCACACACCTTTACTGTATCTGCTGTACTGATTAGCTTAGTGCCTTTCCCACCAGGGAAGAAACAGGCTGCTGCACTACATCTCCCAGATGCAGCTTCCTTCCTAGGTTGCCTGCTGAACCTCGCTATCATGTCTGCTTCCCAGCTACCCCTCCCCCAAGACTTCTGTGTTTGGTTAAAGGGCTTTTTGTGGAAGCAGATGGCACATCTCTCAGGTAAGGACTTATTTTAAAACCTTTGTTTGTGCGGTTCTTTTCTTTTCTTTTTGACCTTTGCACTTTAACTAGGTATAGCAACTGGTTACTTCCTGACATCCATGACCCCTGGGATTCTGATGCAGCTGCTGCATCACGGTATTCATTGTGGATAATCCTGAAAGCTGGACTGGCTGAGTATGTCCCAGGAACCACTGCATTAGGTCAGAGGTTTCACTTCTAGCAGTGTTATGTATAATTTAGGGAAGTCTTCCACTACAAGCTGATCATGAAACCTGGCTTGTTCCTCATAGCCAGATGCTTAGTGGCTAAAAAGCATTTGGGGATTAAGGGTGATTAATAACATGGTCTGGCCTAAGGATTGACCCTGTTAGATTCTGATCGGAGAGGTTCTGCAAGCAGCTTTGTTTCCTTACTGGATTCCACCTTGTGAAAAGTATTTTGTTTTGCAGCGTAAAGAGACATAAAAAAGGTCATCTATGCGCTTTAGTTCTACAGGGGGGGTATCTGTTTCTTACTTCTTGTGAATTTGGCACTAAATTCTTCTCAGCTCTAAGGTAAAGCCTTGTTGGGAGGGGGTAATCAACAGTAATTATAAAATTGTACTTTCTGCAGAATTAATTCTTTGGTTTTGGCAACATTATTTTGCTTTGCCTTTTTTAAAATCTGGATTACATAGAACAAGTACAAATTGGTTCATTTTATCTCAACATAGGACAGTATACATCAAACTAGTACTGTAAATTTCAAAATACAAACATTAAAATTTTCACACGATCTCTGTCTCTTATCCCTCACCTTCACAAAGGTCTAGAACAAGAAACCGATGTCGCCTCAGAACCAGACTATTATTATTAATAATGAGATTTGGAAGACTCTGTAAAGCTCCCAGTGTCCCTAAAGATGAACAAGCCTCTGGAGAGGGCAATATCCATGGCAAACATCTTTCTCTTTTTTATAGTTGTGATGCATTGAGGTGTATTCTGCCTGGATTAGTAGTCTTCATTAATTTTTAAGTTAGGGCCACGTATTCTAATGACCTGAAGGAGAGCTGCCAAATATCTTCTGTGTGGGACCACAACACTGCTGATTAGTGTGTTCCAATGCCATCCATCCCCTTCAGCCCACTTAACTTCATTGAGGGTATTTTCAAGGTTGTGAGAATTTCCAAATGCATTCTCTTTTGTCTACTGAGGAATACCTTGTCCATCAAGCATGTGGCTCTTCCTATCAATTTTCTCCTTTCTGTCCTGAGTCTGGGTATATATATATATATATTTTTTTTTCTTACATTTGTACCCCGCGCTTTCCCACTCATAGCAGGTTCAATGCGGCTTACATATTATATACAGGTACTTATTTGTACCTGGGGCAATGGAGGGTTAAGTGACTTGCCCAGAGTCACAAGGAGCTGCCTGTGCCTGCAGTGGGAATTGAACCCAGTTCCCCAGGACCAAAGTCCACCATGCTAACACTAGGCCACTCCTCCACAGAGGTAGAGTAGCTGGAAAATCCCCCAGAAAGACACTGGGAACCACCCCCAGCCCTTGTATTGAAGAACATTGGCCTTGAGTATCCCAACTCGAGTAGGGAGCAGTTATAGCTTGAGGGTAGAAATAAAACATAAAGAAAATGACCTGTAAAACGCAGTTTCCAAAAATATATTAACCAAACATACTTGGAACGCTGATTTGAATCCTCACGGGTCATTAATGGGGGTGGTTTTTATTCCCATATACCTATTAATGGTTGTCATGTAATACATCCACAGAAGTCTTGTAGATTTCTAGTTTTAAATTAGTTAAAACACTTATATTAGACCATTGTAGTGTGAGGAAACTAGAGAGATTTTGTAATTACTGCTAATTTCTTCTTCAGAGTTTTTTATTTTTTATTTTAGAGGTCCTGTTTACTAAGGTGCGCTAGTGTTTTTAGTGGGCGCTAAATGCTAGAGACACCCATATATTCCTATGGGTGTCTCTAGTGTTAGTGCGCGCGCTAAAAATGGTAGAACGGCTTACTAAATGGCCCTAGATTTAGCTCATGTTTTTTCAGTAGTACCTTAAGACACATTCATATTTTCAAAGCACTTAGCCTTCCAAAGTTCCATAGGTTTCTGTGGAACTTTGGAAGGCTAAGTGCTTTGAAAATGAGCCCCATTATATACAAGTACAGCAGGCTTGTCTCTCTATCCTAAAGGACTTACAAATTAAGTTTGTAATTGAGGCAAAGGAGAGTTATATAACTGACTTGTCCAAGGTCAAAATTTTGAACCCTGGTTTCCTTGGTTCTCTAACCATTAAGCTATTTCTCGTGGCACTGGAGAAAACTTTACTCTTGAGAATCTGTAGCCTACAAAAGGAAGCACCTGATCTCTCAAGCTTGTGTATCATAAGCAGCATCTTGCTGGTCTAATACAACGTTTTTATAAGCTTGTGAAATAGAACAATATACTTGCATGTCACACTAGGGACAAACCCTTACACCAATCAGCTTTTTATCTATGGTATTTTATTACAGTTTGATTTACCTTCTTCAATTTTTTGATAACATTTTCTTCCCATTTCTTTATTTCTAGCTCTGTCGGACCTGGGTCTAGGATATGTCATTAGTCTTTATTTGCAGGAATGAGGGTTTCCCATGTTTTATATGTGCTCTTAACTAGGAAAAAAAACAAGAGTATAAAGACAATAAGTACCAGGATGATGTATATCAGGTAATTTATTAGTCTTTAATATATATATATATATAAGTCCCAGCTAGGTGTCATCAACACAGGCTGTGTTACGGCATAACAGCCTTCATCAGGAGAACACTTAAAACCAAAATCATACAAAAACACTGTCAATATTTTAGAAAAATAGTATAAAAAATATCAATATTAATACAAAGATTATAACAGAACTAAAATACAGGAGTAGGATAAGACACTAAGTGTAATGAAAGACTTTACACCATATTCTTTGTGATAAACACAGCAGTTTAACCATTATGTTAGATGTCTGCTGATACTTATAAATTCTTCACATGCAACCATGTGGCACTAATGTCTGCTGTAACAAAAATACCATGTATAAGATATAAATATAAAATATGTACCTCCACGTCACATAAAAATGAATAAAAATAATTCTGATATTCAATGTCATGTGCTCCTGTATTAAAACCCATTGGTTCAGAACCAGGGGTCATCCAGCAGGGCGTAACTTTGTAGTCATGGGTCCTGAATCTGGCTACCACCATTAAGCGGTCACCATCTCCATATAACCTTGGAAAAGTCACTTAGGGGCCCTTTTACTAAGCCACGACAAAAAGTGATCGATAGCAGTGCGAGTGCATCTTTTGGGCACACACGCTGGCCCAGTTTCTCCCATGTCCTAGAAAAAGGGGCCAGAAAATGGACGTGTGGCAAAATTAAAAACCAACGTGCATCCATTTTTGGCCAGAGATCTTACTGCCACCCATTGACTTAGTGGTAAGGTCTCATGTGCTACCCGGGCAGTAGGCATGCAGTGCACGCCCACTGCTGGGTAAGCGCCACTCGATAGAAAAGATTTTCTACTGTGTTTTTGGCATGTGCCAAATTCAGAATTACTGCCCTGGGCACGTAGTAGCTGGCAGTAATGCCAATTTGGCGCACACTGGACGTGCGTAGGCCCTTACACGTCTTTGTAAAAGGGCCCCTTAGCTGTACATTGCCTTGAGTACAAAATTTTGAGCCTTCCAGGGACAGTGAATACTTAATTTACTTGAATGTCACTCATCTTGAGCTACTGCTGAAAAAGGTGTTACTCTGCAGCATTCCCATCTGACCTGGGGCACAGAAAACCCAATTTAGAGCTTGAACCAGGAATCTCACACATGATAGGACCCAGGGCCAGCTCAGGCCCCCCCCCCTCTTTAGGAAGTGGTAGAATAAACTCTTCAGGGTTTGAGCTTACAATTCCAATAAAATAGCTGCTGCTGTTTCTATGTAAGTGCTGTGCACCCTGAGGGAGGCTATACTGATTTGCTGACTTTTCAGGTGTTTTAGATATTGTCATTGTTTACTTTTTCATGTGTAGTAATTCCAACTCAGTATGTAATACAGTATTGACAGGGGAACATGGTGGGGAGCTCAAGTGAATAAGTGCAGAGTCAGGTTACCAGAATGGCTGCAAGTATGAAAAGACAATTAATAAACAATCCCTGTGGCTTTAGAATTTTGCCAGGTCAGAAATTACTGTAGCAAATTTGATACTAAAGATTTGCAGAAGTGGAAAATCCTGGTCATCCTGGGTGCTAACAGTTACGTTGGCTCACATACAACTAAAGGGATGCCTTCATGGCACCTGCCTGTAGGAAGAGGAAAATTACAAAAATAAAATGCAATATTCAAGAATATTCTACTTTTCTTATATAGAGGTTGACTAGTATTTATATTTTGAATATTTTTTCACCCCAAGAAATCCAGTTGATAGGTTACATTATTTTATTAGAAGAGTTCAGGAATAACTGGACTTCATTGACTTGTGCATATTCTCTTAGGTAAAAGAGATATCAAACACATGGTTGTAAATTAGGGCTTCTCAAACCTCCCCTGATGACCACACAATCAATAAATATGCATATATTGGGTTTTCAGTGCATGTAGATTCATCTTGTGACTATCATGCAAACCTCGCAGGCTGGGTATTTGGGAAGACTGGTGTAAATGCTGGGTGAAGTGCCAATCAGAGGTTATAAACAAATTATACCTTCAAGTCGTTATTTTCAAATAGCTCTGCAGAGTTGGGTACGACTAAACAGGATTCTTTTAATGCCCCTTTTTTGGTAATATTGCCATACTGAGAAAGACCAAAGGTCCATCAAGCCCAGCATCCTGTTCCTAACAGTGGCCAATCCAGGTCACAAATACTTGGCAAGATCCCCCAAAAAGTACAAAACATTCTATACTGCTTATCCCAGAAATAGTGGATTTCCCCCAAGTCCATTTAATGGTTTATGGACTTTTCCTTTAGGAAGCCGTCCAAACCTTTTTTAAACTCCGCTAAGCTAACTGCCTTTACCACTTTCTGTGGCAACGAATTCCAGAGTTTAATTACACGTTGAATGAAGAAAACCTTTCTCCGATTCGTTATGATTGGGATACACCGATCTATATCTCCTATTATGAAGGCTCACCTAGTTAGTGCACAGGATTGCTGTAATGTAATACATGAATTTGCGTACATTGAATTTCCAGTATATACAACATACATATTCATTATGGATACCCTCAAAATCAAGGGTAGTATTGGGTACCCTGGTGCACCGTGTCCATTTCAGCAGACCATGTAAAGTTGAAATGGGGTCTTAGGGTAGAATGACCAAGATTTCATAGAAGACTTTACCCTAGATATATTTCTACTGGTTAGGAATTTTTCCCAGCTTGGTCTTGTGACAATTATAAATTGGGTTAAATGGTGACTGTGTAACACTGATAACGTTGGCTAGAGGGAAGAATTTTGTGAGGGCTGCAGTAGGTTTCTCTATTATTATTATTATTTTTTTTTGTGATAGTGAGAAACAAAGGATTCATATAGTTGTATATAAACATTTAGGCAACTAATTCAAAGTGAACTGAAGCTGATACACCTTTACATGCTACAGCATTTTAAAACTACATTTTTCTATAATTTTTAATGCAAAATTAACTAGCTGTTTTTTAACAGATTGAAAATGGTATATTACATGTGTAAAAGTTTGAATGCCTATTTGATTTATAACTATTTTAAGTTCATAAAGTAGATTGATTCATTAGGACAATAGATGAAGACAGTTCTGTGTTAGAACAAATACTCTGACCCTTCTATCTTCGCAGGCTGTGATCTGTCTGCTGCCAGCAGTCATGGACTTTATTAAGGAACAGTCTAAGCATTTTTAAATGAATTTTCCATTATATAGCTTCCCACTATTCCAGAACCTGTGGGGGGGTTGTGTCCATCAACCACCAAGTGGAGGTAGAGAACTGAGTTGTGACGTCTCTCTTGGTATGCAGTCCAGCTCCTCAGTATTTTCTATCTCCAGGTGGATGGACATACTTTTTAGCCTTTGGTTCTGAATGATTTGCTCCTGGTCCAGTTGGTCAACTGGTCCCCAGTTGAGCTTTGTGGGTGGCTTGCGTCTGCAGAGTCATATGTCTGTGGTGCCCTGCGAATTTACTTCTTCCTTCCCTTCACCTCTCTCCTGTTTCCTGTGGAGCTCTCCTTTCCATCACAACAACCTTAAAAAATAAAAAGAGCAAGGAGAAGGAAAGAGGTTTACTGGAGAGTTTGGGACAGAGTATCAGTCCTGATTCTGTCTCATCTGGAGTAAGACTTATAGAGACTGTGAGCTTTGGGGGGAGCAGTTGGCAGTGACAGGCTCAATGGCTACTCCCACACGGTATTCCTGCTGTGGGACCCGCTGACTGGTATTGGGCATTGCAATATGTGCAAGCTAGGAATCACGAGGGACATGGAGGAAATGGTTGGCAGCAGCACATCTTCAGATTTGGTGCAACATCTTTGGGCTCTCTGGCAGGGCCGGTGCACAATTTGATGCAGGAGAGCACGGAAACGGGCAGGAATAGCCTCTGTCTGATCACGTGTGGAGCACAGCCACCATTTTACAACCTCAGGGCCCGACAAAGCATTCAGCTGCATCGGGATCTTTATTTTCTCTGGAGTTTATATTGCTGTTACACCAGGCCTATTGACTGAAGCAGGGACAGTTGGAGTTGCTGCAGGGTACTTCAGTTTCTCGCCCCGCTGGTCCTCTGGCGCCTAAGAGATCTTGTTCAGACCTCCAGGAGTGGGCAGATGAGGCTGTCTGCTTCTCTCTCCTTATCTGATGTGGCCGTCGTCATTGAAAGAGCCGTTAGAGGAGGGAGAGCTCTCTCATGAAGAGGAGGATGACCCAAAAGTACTGAGGTTTCGTAAAGAGGCACTGGCGGTGCTTTCCAGTGAGGAGCCTCGGTATCAGGCGTTTCATCTTCATCGATCATGAGCATCGGCGCCACTTCATCCTGAGATGCGCTAGGTGGGGTTTCACGCCATATGGTGCCGTTGGGGGGGGGGGATGGGGGGCCTGCTAGCATGCAAATGCATGCTGGACAGGGCTGACCATTCCTCTCCAATGGTCTGCAAACCTAACGCCAGGTCCAAGCTTGTGTAGGGTTTGCTGTGGACAGCGTGCACAAGCTGATCATTGAGGAATACATTTAGCATGCATTTGCATGCTACTTGCGCTAAGAACCCTGTTTTGCATGCTAGTTGCATTCAGAGCCCGCAGGCAAAGTGTTCCACGCGCTTGGGGGCTCTGATCATGGGGTGGTATCAAACGCAGATGCTAGTATGGCGTTAACAGCCTCTAGTGCTTGCATCTGATCATCAGCCCATCAGGGATGTATTTAAGCCCTCTTGATCCTCCGTCTACCACCAAAGGCAAGTCCATTATTCCACCTTACCCTTACCTCCCTCTCCTCCATTAACCTTCTACTTCTCCAGTCTTGCAGTGTGGGACAATCTTTACCTTCCCACTTTGCTGCAATTTCCCACCTAGCTGCTAAAACCCCCATTCTTTGCATTTTTTCCTCCCATTTCTGTCTTCTCCCCACAAGGCCAGCATATCTTGGGAATCTTTTGCACTACCACTTCCCCTGTTGTGTGCATTTTCTCTGTCACCCAAGCCCCGATATCTTGAGTTTTGGGGAATATCCACCAGATATGCATATAGAGTACCTACCTTCTCACATTGCCTCCAACACCTGTCCGAGGCCTCTGACTAATATTTTTACACATTTTGGTGTTAAATATTACCGAGAGACCACTTTATAAGCATTTTCATGAATTAACACACTTCGTACCATCTTGAAGTATTTTCACCCATTGTGCCTCGCTTATGTTCTTTCTAGAACTTGTTTCCATTTAAAGATGTATTTATATTTCTTGAACTTCCACTGTCTCAAAACGTAAAATACTATTAACTGCCCCATTCAATTGAGTCCCACAAGTTTTCCAAGCATCCCATTTCTTCAAGTTCCTCTACTTTCAAGGCTTTGGAGTACATACAATTGTGTACCTGCAGCACAAATAAAAAGTCGAGAGGTTGGATATTTTTGCAAGATGACTTTCAGAAACATACTTTAAAAATCAACCATGAGATACAGGAAAGAAAGGTGAAGATTTTGGATTAACCTTTGCAGTCTTCGAACTTTGAAAATCTGTGGCGAAATCTCAAATGGACAGTGCATGCAAGGAGATAAAGAATATTTCTGAACTAAGAGAGTTGGGGGGAGGGGAAATCCAAAAACAAGAACAAAAAGATTTAGCTGGCTACAGGAAACAGTTGGAAGCTGTTATTTCTGCAAAGGAGATGTTGCGGAGTGGGTACTAAAATGGTAAACATACTTTTTGTACCTGCCATATTCACGTTAATATTTAACAGACTGGAAAAATGTTGTGTGTTAATATTTTCAAAAATGTTATCTCTACCATGAAGAAAAAAAGAGATCCATCGAAACGACAGTCTGACCAGGGATGCTGAAACTTGCACATACCAGGAATAAAATTAGCCTATATCTGCCCTCATTCTCTGTTGTCATGCATAATGTTTATAAGCTGAAATGCACAAATGCATCTGTTTGCATTTTAAGCATACATGTTTTTTTTTATGTAACACTTGTTCTTTGGGGGGGGGGGGGATATGTGGAATTTTATGGATATTAGGCTTTTCTTTTTTTTTTTTTCCATCTTTTTTTTTATTGGTATAGATTTATCTTATATTACAACAAGCAAAAAAAAAAAAAAAAACAGATAATAAAACAACATTACATATCATGCTTGATTTACTTGTCTAACATCTGAAACTATCCCTATACCTTCCCGTCCCACCCTCCCCCTCCTCCCTCCCTCCCTCCCGTATCATGGTGGTGCTTCTTGCTGTTCTTTAAACTGTTCATAGGACTGCCATAATTTGCCAAAGGGTCCCATTCTTCCTCTTCTGATAGCTGTCAGTTTGGCCATTTGATACAAAAAGTCCACTCTCTGCAATACTTTTTGCATATCCGGCGACTGTTGTTTTTTCCAATTTCTTGCTATAGCAATTTTTGCCGCGACCAGATATTGTGTCGCCAGCTTATGCTGTACCCCCGTCGTTGAGCCCGGTTTGATATGGAGCAAACAATTTTCGGGCTTGCATGGGAAGGGTTGCTGAATCACTTTAGAAATTGTTGAGATAACTGTCTTCCAATATTCCATTATTCTGGGACATTCCCACCAGATGTGCATAAATGTTCCTTTCTCTCCACAATTTCGCCAACAGTCTGCCGATACCTCTGGATATATACGATGCAGTCTTTCTGGCGTATAATACCACCAGTAATATATCTTATATCCATTCTCGATTGCACTCTGAGCCAAAGATGGTTTAAAGAGATACCTATATCCTCTCTTCCAGCAGTCTTTAGTTATTGTAGTTTGCAATGCTGTTTCCCATCTATTCACATATATTGTTTGGGGGTCAGTATGACTTAACAACGCTAGATATAAACGCGATATGCTCCCTCTGCCCCCGCCCTTCTCTAATGCATTTTCTAAAGATGTTTTTCCCAGTTCCAACTCCTCTCGTGCCTTGCTAAGGATATAATTACGGATACAACAGTAATAGACTTGATCTCTGGCTTGCAGCCCGTATTCCTCCTGCAATATTGGAAAGTCTACCACTTTGTTATTAGGCTTTTCTTTATTTCAAAGATATTTTTTGTGTGAGATTTTTGATATATAATATCTAATTTGAAATGCAAGTAAAGGGTAAGCCACGATATTTATGAATTGGAAAATATTTGCTCCTAGGTTCATTTGATAGAAGGGAGAGGATGTCGTCGTCAAAATTGATTTCAGCATTTCTCTATGCAATTTTAGCGGGGCTGGTGGTTGGGAGGTGAGGATATTGCTGGGCAGACTTATACGGTCTGTGCCAGAGCCGGTGGTTGGGAGGCAGGGATAGGGCAGACTTATATGGTCTGTGCCCTGAAAATGGCAGATACAAATCAAGGTAAGGTATACACAAAAAGTAGCACATATGAGCTTATCTTGTTGGGCAGACTGGATGGACCGTGCAGGTCTTTTTCTGCCGTCATCTACTATGTTGGTGGCTTTAACTTTGTAAATTTGTTATATGCTAAAGTTGTCAAAAAGATCAAAGTTTTGAAAATCCACTCGCCAAGTGAGGTGGCGGAGGTAAGGCGTAGAAGAAGGTCAACTGGGATTACAGAGCAAATAGGAGGAGAGAGACAGGGTTGCTTGGGAAGTAGGGTGGTGGTTATGCGGGCCAGAGAAGCATTCACTATGTACTTAAAACCCCTCTTCTAAACTCCTTTCAGTCAAGGTACTACTGGGATTGGCAGTACTTGCTCTAAAATTCCTCCAGAACTTGTTTGCCTTTAATAAAATGTATCCTTTTTAAATAAGTCAGGAAATTCTGAAAGCGCACCTTTATCTGTGCAGGGAAAGCCAAAGTTCAAAATCGGCTTGCTTTGTTCTTCCTGGATTTTAATCTGCCCGTCCCTCACTTCATGGTTCATACAGGTCTTTTCTGCATGACGTTTCCTGTTGCCCTGTTCTTATCTATGGTGTTATCCTGAGCTCTCTTTATGTAGCTGCATTTTGGGACTTGACGAGGGGTCATTGGTCAGAACATTAGTAGTGTGGCAGGTTAAACAGAGAATGGGACAAACACAGCATGCGGATAGTGGCAGTAGAAATTGAAATTATATTTACAGAGCAAGTGAAAATATGTTACTATGTTAACTCTGAGCACCTATGGCATCCAGGGAAAAACAAAATAGATACTTTTAGAGGGCCTCAGAAGTGCACCTGTTTAACAGGTGTTCATGAGAGTTGTGATTTTTAAGACATTCTTATTATCAAAAATCAGATTAGAGAAGTTTATAAACCTGCATTACGTTGTAAAGTAGGAGTTTCACTAAATTAGCTAGAGTTTGTTTTAAAACACTCCTTATAAATCTTTTTATTTAGCAAATTTAATTTAATTTTTTTTATTTTTACTACTTTTGGATTGATTTTTTTATTTTTTTAATGTGTATCTTGTATGTAACCTTTTTGCAATCTGCTTTGGATGCTAGGGGAGTTGCTAGAATATAAACTGTAGATTAGACTAGTGGGTGAAATCTGAGTTTTGTTTCTACTGAAACTGAATCAGTAGCTAAATTCCTCTTAAGACCAAACTGAAAGCACCCCCTCCCCCCGACAAGGAGGAGGTCCTTCTCCTCCCCCTGCGCCCGGCAGAGGGTGGGTCCTCAGGGAGCAGGTCCTTCTGGCCTCCCTGTGACAGAGGCTGGGTCCTCCTGCATCCATGCAGGCCCCCCACCCCACACACACATCAATCCTCACCTTACACCAGTGGAGGTGTTCCACAGCCCACACACACAGTCACACACTCTCAGGGAAACGGATTTGATCATGAAAGCCGCACAAATTTTTGTGCCCCAAGCAGCCCAGTGGCGCCATTTTCTGGTGCATTCTCTCTCTATGTAAAGGGTAGGCAAACACAGTCCTCAAGTGCCACAACTCAGCTACATATTCAGAATTTCCACATTTAGTATTGAGTGGAGGAGTACCCTAATGGTTAGTTCAGAGGGCTTTGATCCTGGTGACCTGAGTTAGATTCCCACTGCAGCTCCTTGTGACTTTGGGCAAGTCACTTAACCCTCCATTGCCCCAGTTACTAAGCTTAGATTGTGAGCTCTCTAAGGATAGAGAAAGTACCTGCTTATAGGGCTAGATTCTATATATGGCACCTAAAAAAAAAATCCGCACTGAACTAAGCGTATTCTATAAGATATGTGTAGTGTATAGAATACGCTTAGTCAATACCGTAGCACCTAAATCTATGCGCTTCCATTTATGTCAAAATCCGTGCCTGTAGATTGTCACACTGACCTGTATTCTGTAATTACGTATGGAAATTCTAGAATGCCCACAAAACGCCCGTAAAGATGCCCCTTTTAAGCTAAGCATGTTTATTTTGAACTGCGCACTTTGCAATTTAGGCTCAGTTCTTTATAGAATATGTGTAGCAATTTCCACGCATAAATTGTAATTATTTCCAGTTAGTGCTTGTTGCTTATTAAGTGCTGTTAAAACTCTGATTACCTTGTTAATGTGCGTATCTCCGCATTGAATCTAGATGACATATATAGAATCCAGGGGATAATGTGTACAGTGTTGCGTAAGTGTAGTAGCTCCTTGTGGCTCTGGGCAAGTTATTTAACCCTCCATTGCCCCAGATACAAATAAATAATACCTGTATATACTATATAAACTGCTTTGAATGTAGTTGCAAAAACCAGAGAAAGGCAGTATATCAAATTGCAAAAACCACAGAAAAACCACTATGGCGATGATTAATAGTGGGAAAGGGGAAATGGGACTTTGCAACTACATTCAAAGCGGTTTCCATATATTCAGGTACTTATTTTGTACCAGGGGCAATGGAGGGTTAAGTGACTTGCCCAGAGTCACAAGGAGCTGCAGTGGGAATTGAACTCAGTTCCCCAGGATCAAAGTCCACTGCACTAAACACTAGGCTACTCGTCCACTAGCAACATTCTATGTAGAAGCCTGCCCTTGCAGATCAGCAATGCGGCCGCGCAGGCTTCTGTTTCTGTGAGTCTGACGTCCTGCACGTACGTGCAGGACGTCAGACTCACAGAAACAGAAGCCTGCGCGGCCGCGTTGCTGATCTGTAAGGGCAGGCTTCTACGTGGAATGTTGCTAGTGGAATAGCAACATTCCATGTGGAATCTCAAACAGTAGCAACAGAATCTCAATAGTAGCAACATTCCATCTAGAATCTCCAATAGCAGCAACATTCCATGTAGAATCTCAAATAGGGAAAGGGAAATGGGACTTGATATACTGCCTTTCTGTGGTTTTTGCAACTACATTCAAAGCGGTTTACATATATTCAGGTACGTATTTTGTACCAGGGGCAATGGAGGGTTAAGTGACTTGCCCAGAGTCACAAGGAGCTGCAGTGGGCATCGAACTCAGTTCCCCGGGATCAAAGTCCACTGCACTAACCACTAGGCTGCTCCTCCACTCCTAGTAGTAGAATATGCATGAAATCTGTTGGCATATAGTGGGAAAGTGCATACATACAGTCTCGTGCAAACCCCCCCCCCCCCCCCAGGACTGTATTTGCCCACCTCTGCTTTGTAGGGTAGTTTTGTATATGGAAACCAAGTCTTCATCTGCTAATTGACTACACAAGAAAAGCCTGGAATTCCTGAATGATGCAGGATAATTAGGGGGAATACGGGGGAGGGTTTTCTGTGTAAATCAACGGAACGCCTCCTGTCTAGAACTGATGATGATCCTGGAGGTAGCTTTTAGAATGGCATTTACATAGCTTTGAAAAAGTGCACATTAGTCACTTATGGGCTGTTCCTGCAAGACCTGTAGATGAGTTCCCTTTTCAGCTCTGCACAGACGCAAAGAGTAGCAGGCACAGTATTCTTTCACACTTCCATTCTGTAGTTCCTGCATCTTTTGCACAAGTGGCATTAAGTTACTGAGCCGGGACGCTAGCCTTTACTGAAAGAACAGGTGCTGTGGGCCAGCCTCGGATGAATCTCTTCAGCTTGGTGATGCTGAGGATAGAAAGAGCAGGGTCACCTAAAGATAGATTTCCTCTGGCACTTCAGCTAGGAGCAGATTTCCTTAAATGGACCGAGCAGCTCAAGCGACCGTGAAGCAAGTGCTGCTGTTGAGCAACAGGTGGCAGTGATTAGCCAACATGACAGACTGTGCCAAAGGCAAAGTGACAGTAAGACCAGGGAAATAGCCAAAAGAGGGTTCTCTACACTCAACACAAGTGCAGCTTGTTAAACAGGGTGAATGTTGCATATAATTGTATCTGA
This sequence comes from Microcaecilia unicolor, assembly GCF_901765095.1. Taxonomy (NCBI): domain Eukaryota; kingdom Metazoa; phylum Chordata; class Amphibia; order Gymnophiona; family Siphonopidae; genus Microcaecilia; species Microcaecilia unicolor. The sequence continues at coordinate 631,874,667 of NC_044032.1, forward strand.
TTGAATAACTGGCTTATCATTCAGAAAAATCTGTTAAAAGGAGGCAGTGAAAGAGAAAACCATGTTCTTAGAAAGCATAGTAAAAGGTGTTGGTGTTGATTCTTTAATTGCTCTGTGGAAGACTGCTTTTTCACCCCCCTCCCCCCAGTTTTCTGGTGGTTTTCATTAAATCATCATACTTTATATGTGGGGGGAGGGGTTCCTTCCATTTTTTATTGTAGAAATGCAGTTTTGGGGTAGTGGAGGCAGTTGAGTGGTTTGGTCCTGGTAGCTGCTGGCTTCCAGGGTGTGAATTGTTGATCTCTAGCCCCCCTCCCCCCACCCAACTGTGTGATGAGGAGTGTGGGGAGTTAATATGCTAATAGTTTTAGTGTTACTTTCAGTCCACAGCTGGTATGACTCCTGTATGCTAAAGATGTTTTGTTTTTTGTTTTTTCCCTCTTGCAGTGGAAGCCTCAGTTCACAGCAGCAATGTGCACTGTACGGACAAGACCATTGAAGCTGCAGAGGCCCTGTTGCACATGGAATCTCCCACCATTCTGCGTGATGCCAGGAGTCCCGGTACGGTAACCAGGACTTATCGTCTTCCCAGATTTTCTTTGTTTGCAAACACTGATTCTCAGGAGGAGTCAATATTTTTCCACCCTGGGTGAGAATGGGGGCACAGAAAAATGTTTGGCTATCTTTGTTCAGAGTGTACTCACTCTGTTGCTCCCCAGTATCTCTCCACACTCGTCCTTCCCGTGCACTCCGCTCCATGGATAAATCCTTCTTATCTGTTCCCTTCTTCACTACTGCCAACTCCAGACTTCGCGCCTTCTGTCTCGCTGCACCCTACGCCTGGAATAAACTTCCTGAGCCCCTACGTCTTGCCCCTTCCTTGGCCACCTTTAAATCTAGACTGAAAGCCCACCTCTTTAACATTGCTTTTGACTTGTAACCACTTGTAACCACTCGCCTCCACCTACCCTCCTCTCTTCCTTCCCGTTCACATTAATTGATTTGATTTGCTTACTTTATTTATTTTTTTGTCTATTAGATTGTAAGCTCTTTGAGCAGGGACTGTCTTTCTTCTATGTTTGTGCAGCGCTGCGTATGCCTTGTAGCGCTATAGAAATGCTAAATAGTAGTAGTAGTAGTGTTCTTTGGGAAATCTGCAGCATTGGTTGTTTTGATTTGCACTTTTGTCTTCTTCTGCCTACTTTACCCATTTGTGCCTGCCTTTTATGCTTTCATTGAGGTCACTCTGTCTGGTATTCTCTCTCCTTCCACTAAGGCCCTTGGATTTCTGTTCAAAGTGCACTTTCTTAGCCTCTGCTTCAGACAACTACAGAAACTGGTGGGCTGTATCCATCTACCAGCAGGTGAAGATGGAGATTACTGTACTGAAGACAGGGACGTAGGACAGCTGGCCCCCTAGTCAGTCAGTATATCTTTGTCTCCAGCAGGTGGTGGACTGCTTATCACCAGCTCCTGGATTTTTCGTGTATCGGGATGGTAGGCTGAGTGGTGCCACCTTTGGGGGCATAATGGATACTTCCAGGTCCCTGCTTCACCCCACGAGCCTCTTCCCTCAGCGCCCCTTGCCTGTGTTAGCTTGGTGGGACTGTGACCTTCCTCATAGCCAATATTTATCTGTCTGTTTATTTTTTATTTATTTATTTTTACAAAAACAAACAAAAAAAAAACCCAACCTCAAAGGCAGAAGCAAGCAGCAGCTCTTTTCAGTGGGCCCAGGGTGGCAGGGTAAGTGCCCTTGTTTCAGCGTGGGGGGGGGGGGGGGAGATAGCCGACCCTCGGTGATGCAGTAGCGGTGCATGACCCTTTAAATCTGATTCGGCAGTCGGACAGCACAAGTGCAGTGGAGTTTGCCAGCATGGTAGCAGATGCTGTGAAAAGATTCTCCCACTGCTGGGAAGTGGAGGTTGGCGGCGGGAGTGTATCCTGCAGGGCATGCCGATGGCTTTGTTGGGGACAGTGCAGAGCATCCTGCGCTTAGATATCAGGCATGCATACCATGTTTTCTTCTGAAGTGGCTCCTCTATGGGCCTTCATGGATGTGGCGCAGTCTTGGTTTCTGTCCCTCCCCGAGGCCTGTTAGGGGGCCCTTGGCAGCGTTGATTGGGGCTCTGTGGGGATTCTCCAGGGCTTCGCTCTCAAAGGAGATGTTTTCTCACGAGTTTCTTACCTTTTACTTGAGGCTTACGTGTTAAAATGGACTTTGCCTCTGACGATGGCCTCTCCTGTGCTGTTAGCCTCGGTGGGGTCCGCAGGAGAGTTGTGGCAGGCAGTGCAGAGCCTGCCGGAGATCTTGATTCATAAGAGGATGCGGCGAATGGCATCTCCATCTGAGGTGTGGGGTCATTGGGCCTGCGTCCTCTCCCCTTTCCAAACCCACACTGTCGGGGGAGTCGCTACACCCATCCTGGGCAGGCAAGTTGGAGGAGGGGGAGCTCTGTCCAGTGGAGCCGGATGACCCTACTGCTGTATGCATTTTTTACCGGGAAGAGCTTCCTTCCTTGATTACAGGATCATTGGCAGCGTACAATATTGTGGATCCCAAGGCGCAGGCTGCTGTTATGGTGAACCTGAAAATAGCGAGCACATGGAAATCTTCAAAGGTGTTCCCTGTGCATGAAGTGATTCAAGAACTCATTACAACCCGGTGGGCTACCCCTGACTCCAGTTTGAAAGTGGTAAAAGTGATGTCTCTGCTGTATCCGGTGGGTGCAGACTATTTAGAAAAGTTTGCGATGCCTAAGGTGGATGCGTTGATGGTGGCTATCACCAAGAAGACCACCTTTCTGGTAGAGTGAGGGTGGCTCTGAAGGATGTCCAGGATCGGAGGCTGGAGGCTGCACTTAAGCACTCTTGAGGTGTCCTTGCAGGCCTCGGTTTGCAGTTCGTACGCAGCTCGGGCATGCCTGAGCTGGGCGCAGCAAGCAGTGGAGGAAGATCAGGGGACCGGCCCCTCCTTCACCGCCTCTCTTCCCAGGATGGAGTCGGGGCTGGCCGACTCCCCTTTATGATTTGATTTCTGCCTCGGCCAAGCAAATGGCTTTGGTGATCATGTCCCACCAGTTATTGTTGCTTCACCACTGGGTGGTAGATACGATTTCTAAACAGGGGGCGGATGGGTCCCACTCTATTTCTCCCTCTCCCGAGGCATCGGTTCACAGGGTCCCGATGTCTGTGGTACAATCCGCAGCCATTTTTTTTAGGAATTATTACTACTAGTTATCACTGTCCCTTCTACCCCTGGGGTGGGAGGTTCTGGTCCCCTGCCCCCCCTTGGGCCCACCTGCTGGGGGGCGGTCCCGGGGTGATTTTTGGGTCCAGAGCTCGGCTTAGGTGGTCAAGCAGGCCCTGCTGGCAGATGGCAGGGTCCCTTCTCTGGAGGGCCACTCTGGGAGCCAAATGACGCAGGGCAGAAGGCATGCTTCTAGAAGCACCAGTGCCTTCGGAAGCTGATATGGGGGGGGGGGGGGCGGGTCAGAGACCCTCTCATACTCCCTTTTTCCCCTCCGGATTCTGATGTAGAGGGGCTTTCGGTGACGTAATGGTCACACGTTATCCAGCTCTTTCGGAGGGAGGCGTTCTTGTATCATTGATGAGGTTGCTACTTCTCTAGCCATGGTGTGAACCACAGATGTTGATCTCGTGGTTCTTCAAATAGTCCGTCTCAGATACACCCTGATTTGGCATCTCAAACCTCCAAATTGCCAACCGAGAGCTCATTCGTTCACAGCACAGGCAGGTATTTGTAGAGGAACTCTCTGCCCCTCTAAAGGCCCATGCTGTTGAACCCGTTCCACCAGGGAAAGAAGGGCAGGGATTCTATTCCAGGTACTTCCTTGCGCAGAAGAAGGGGGGATGTGTGCCATCCTAATCCTAAGGGCTCTGAACAAATTTCTAGTCTGAGAAAAGTTCAGGATGGTTTCCCTGGGCACCCTTCTCCCAATGATTCAGAAAAATGATTTACTATGCTGTCTGGATACATATACTCACATCCCGAAGTATTCTTCGATTTCGGCTGGGAACACATCACTTTCAGTATCGCGTGTCGCCTTTTGGCCTCTCGTCAGCTCCCAAGGTCTTCACCAAGTGTCTAACAGTAGTTGCAGCATCTCTGTGTAGACTGGGAGTCCATGTGTTCCTGTATCTTGACGATTGGCTAGTGAAGAGCACCTCCGAGGACGGTGCTTGGGAGTCCATGCAGATGACTGTTGGGTGCTAGAGCTACTAGGGTTCATTTTAATCTACCCCATCTCCACCCTGTTCAGCGATTGGAGTTCATAAGAGCCCTGCTCAACACACAAGAGGGTTCGAGCCTACCTCCCAGAAACGTGGACAATCTTGTCTCACGTCCAAGGTTCGTGCCTCTCAGCAGGCCAAAGCTTGGCAGATGTTGAGGTTGTTGGGCCACATGACTTCCACAGTGTATGTTTCACCCATGACACATCTTCATATGAGATCAGCTGAATGGACCCTGGTTCTCCATGGTATCAAGCCACGAGAGTCTAGATGTTACCAAGTGTCTCCAGAGCTTGTACGCTCTCTTCAGCGGTGGACAAGTCGTTCCAGTTTGACTCTGGGACTTCCATTCGAAATTCATCAGCCACAAAAAGTGCTGACAACGGATGCATCTCTCCTGGTATGGGGAGCTCATGTAGATGGGCTTCACACTCAAGGTGCGTGGTCCGCCCAGGAAATGAATCTTCAGATCAATCTCCTGGAGCTTCGCTTGATCTGGAACGCTCTAAAGGCTTTCAGAGATCAGTTATCTCACCAAATTGTTCTCATTCAAACAGACAATCAGGTTGCAATGTATTACACCAACAAGCAGGGGGTCACCGGGTCACGTCCTCTGGGTCAGGAGGCCATCTGGATGTGGCATTGGGCTCACCAACATGGCATGTTCCTTCGAGCCACTTATCTGGTGGGCACAAACAATACCCTGGCTGACAGACTGAGCAGGATTGTTCAACTGCATGAGTGGTCTCTCAATATGGACATAGCCCGCAAGATCTTCTGAGCGTGGGGCACATCTCCTTGGTGGATCTTTTTGATCAACCACAAGGTCCCTCAGTTCTGTTCCAGGCTTCAGACCCACGACAGACTAGCATCAGATGCCTTCCTTCTTTTGGGGGACAGGTCTTCTGTATGTGTATCCTACAATATCTCTAGTAGGAAAAACTTTGTTGAAACTTAAGCAAGACTGTGGAACCATGATTCTGATAGCGCCGTACTGGCCACAGCAGATTTGGTTCACGCTCCTTCTGGAGTTATTCTCTGAAGAACCATGGAGATGAGTGTTTTCCGACCTTCATTACTCAGAACGAAGGGTCACTTCTGCATCCCAACTTCCAGTCTCTGGCTCTCACAATTTGAACATTGAGAACCTAGAATTCTTCCTTAGGTCTCTCGGAGGGTGTCTTCCGTGTCTTTCTGGCTTCTAGGAAAGATTCCACTAAGAGGTGTTACTTTTTTAAATGGAGGAGGTTTGCCATCTGGTGTGACAGCAAGGCCTTGAATCCCCTTACTTGCCATACACAGATCCTGCTTGAATACCTTCTACGCTTATCAGAGTCTGGTCTTAAGACCAACTTCGTAAGGGTTTACCTTAGTGCAATTAGTGCTTATCATCAACGTTTAGAAGGTAAGCCCATCTCTGGACAGCCTTTAGTTGTTCACTTCATGAGATGTTTGCTTTTGTCAAAGCCCCTGTCAAACCTCCACCAGTGTCGTGGGATCTCAATGTCGTTCTCACCCAGCTGATGAAAGCTCCTTTTGAGCCACTGAATTCCTGCCATCTGAAGTACTTGACCTGAAAGGTTGTTTTCTTGGTGGCTGTTACTTCAGCTCATAGGGTCAATGAACTTCAGGCCTTAGTAGTGGATGCACCTTATACTAAGTTTCATCACAACCGAGTAGTCCTCCACATTCACCCTAAGTTCCTGCTGAAGGTGGTGTCAGTTTCATTTGAACTAGTCGGTGTCTTGCCCACATTCTTTCCCAGACCTCATGCCCATTCTGGCGAAAGCAGCTTGCACACCTTGAATAGTAAGAGAGTATTGGCCTACCACATGGAGAAGAAGGCCCATATACAGTCCACCTAGATTTTGCTCTTTTGATCCCAACAGGATGTGAGTCACCATTGTGAAATGCACAATTTCAATTTGGCTGGCAGATTGCATTTCCTTCACTTAAGCCCAGGCTGGGCTGGCCTTGGAGGGTCATATCACGACTCATAATGTCAGAGCCATGGCTGCGTTGGTAATCCACTTGAAGTCAGCCTCCATTGAAGAAATTTGCAAGGCTGCGATGTGGTCTTCAGTTCACACATTCATATCATACTACTGCCTTGAGCAGGATACCAGACGCGACAGTCAGGTCGGGCAGACAGTGTTGCAGAATCTGTTTGGGGTCTAGAATCCACCCTCATAGGCCCATTTTATTCTGTTCCAGGCTGCACTCTCATTCAGATTGTATATAGTTTCAGGTTAATCTGTATTGTGTCCTCACCATTGCGAGGCCCAATTGACCAACGTTTATTTTTTTTGGTGAGCCTGGATGCTAGGGATTCCCCGATTGTGAGAAGATAAAAGCCTGCTTGCCCTTCAAGAAAGTGTCAATACTTATCTGTAGCAGGTATTCTCTGAGGAGAGCAGGCTTCATATTCTCACAATCCCTCCCACCTCCCCTTGGAGTTGACTCCTTGGTATTTGCTTTAGTATTGAACTAAGGAGACCACGATTGTGCAACGGGCGGGAAGGCACTTGTGCATGCGCGGTGGAGCGCGGTTCAAGCTTCACAAAACTCTCTTTTTTTTAGCTTTGGCAAAATGCCAGACCGGGCGACATGGATCAGCGTCACCCACTTGTGAGAATATGCTGTCCTTGGAGAATACCTGCTACAGGTAAGTATCTTTGCTTTTCTCCTCTCTCCTCCTGTCTTGTTCCATTCTCTTATTACATCTGTCTCAGATGAAATCTGCCACTGCTTGCCCCGGGATTGGTAGCATGGAATGTTGCTGCGAATTGGATTTTTGTCAGGTACTTGTGACTACTACTACTACGTGACCTGGATTGGCCACTGTTGAAAGCAGGATACTGGGCTAGATGGACCATTGGTCTGACCCAGTGTGGCTATTATGTTCTTATATTGATCTTTCTCTTTTAGGTCTTTTCTCTTTTTCTTTGTCTGCCTCTCTGTCAACTCAAATTTCAACTACTTTCTCACCCCTCAGTCCTCCATCTAATTATTTTTTTTCTTTTCAACTACCTATCAACTTTCCATGTCCTCCCACCCCCTAGCTCTCCCAGTTACCATCTCATTCCTTTCCCTGCCTCCTAATCCCTTGTATCTTTCCCCTACTCCCCATTACTGCATTTTTACCCTCTGTGTATACAGTGCACTCCATTTAAGTGCACGTCGGATAAGCGCATGCTCTGTTTAACTGCATGCCGTACTTCGGTCCCATTTTTGGCGCCATCAATGTCTATGGGAACAAACTTTGGTTTAGTGCACCACTGATAAGTGCAAGATTCGCTTATATGCATGGTTTAAAACCGCTTCTCTGCAAGAAAGACTCCGCATAAGCGCGCACGGAATATGGAAGCTGATTGGTGCGTGATAACCAACGAGATTTCAAATTTACCGCTCCTTTAACTGCCACAGACCAAATAAGTGAAAGAATGTTGTTAGAGTGTACACTGGGGTTGTTGTTGTCATCATGCAACTGTAAGACTTTAACACTGGCTGAATGAATAGAAGTTCTTAAAAAATTAGAAAACAAACAGTCAAGCATCTATTGCTAAAGAATATGGTGTCAATCCCAGTCAAATTTCAAGTATCTTGAAGCAGAAAGACCAGCTTCTGGAAGACAGGCAAAACAATACAGATCCACAATGGAAACGAAAACGTGCGGGAAAAGCTAAGGAGGTGGAAGATGCTCTTTTTCGGTGGTTTTCTGAAGTCAGGATCACTGGTCCACTGCTTATGGAGACAGCTAATCAGCTAGCTGAAAGTCTTGGACTAACTGAATTCAAAGCTACTGTTGGATGGTTGGAAAGATGGAAGGAGAAGAACCACATAACATTCAAGAAACACCATGGTGAAAAACAAGATGCAAAAACATGGACTGATGAGACAAAGTCAGCACGGATTTAGTGAAGGGAAGTCTTGCCTCACCAATCTAATGCATTTTTTTGAGGGGGTAAGCAAACATGTGGACAATGGGGAGCCGGTTGATATTGTATATCTGGATTTTCAGAAGGCGTTTGACAAAGTGCCGCACGAAAGACTCCTGAAGAAATTGCAGAGTCATGGAATCGGAGGTAGGGTATTATTATGGATTAAGAACTGGTTGAAAGATAGGAAGCAGAGAGTAGGATTGTGTGGCCAGTATTCTCAGTGGAGGAGGGTAGTTAGTGGGGTCCTGCAGGGGTCTGTGCTGGGTCCGTTGCTTTTTAATGTATTTATAAATGACCTAGAGATGGGAATAACTAGTGAGGTAATTAAATTCGCCGATGACACAAAATTATTCAGGGTCGTCAAGTCGCAGGAGGAATGTGAACGATTACAGGAGGACCTTGCGAGACTGGGAGAATGGGCTTGCAAGTGGCAGATGAAGTTCAATGTTGACAAGTGCAAAGTGATGCATGTGGGTAAGAGGAACCCGAATTATAGCTACGTCTTGCAAGGTTCCGCGTTAGGAGTTACGGATCAAGAAAGGGATCTGGGTGTCGTCGTCGATGATACGCTGAAACCTTCTGCTCAGTGTGCTGCTGCGGCTAGGAAAGCGAATAGAATGTTGGGTGTTATTAGGAAGGGTATGGAGTCCAGGTGTGCGGATGTTATAATGCCGTTGTATCGCTCCATGGTGCGACCGCACCTGGAGTATTGTGTCCAGTACTGGTCTCCGTATCTCAAAAAAGATATAGTAGAATTGGAAAAGGTACAGCGAAGGGCGACGAAAATGATAGTGGGGATGGGACGACTTTCCTATGAAGAGAGGCTGAGAAGGCTAGGGCTTTTCAGCTTGGAGAAGAGACGGCTGAGGGGAGATATGATAGAAGTGTATAAAATAATGAGTGGAATGGATCGGGTGGATGTGAAGCGACTGTTCACGCTATCCAAAAATACTAGGACTAGAGGGCATGAGTTGAAGCTACAGTGTGGTAAATTTAAAACGAATCGGAGAAAATTTTTCTTCACCCAACGTGTAATTAGACTCTGGAATTCGTTGCCGGAGAACGTGGTACGGGCGGTTAGCTTGACGGAGTTTAAAAAGGGGTTAGATAGATTCCTAAAGGACAAGTCCATAGACCGCTATTAAATGGACTTGGAAAAATTCCGCATTTTTAGGTATAACTTGTCTGGAATGTTTTTACGTTTGGGGAGCGTGCCAGGTGCCCTTGACCTGGATTGGCCACTGTCGGTGACAGGATGCTGGGCTAGATGGACCTTTGGTCTTTCCCAGTATGGCACTACTTATGTACTTATGTACTTATGTACTTATGATGACTTTGGTGCTGAAAATTGGGTTGTTTCAGTTCTTCTTACCATCTTGAACGAGTTTGCACCTCGTGACATTTTCAGTGCTGACGAAAACGGTCTCTACTGGCGAGCGATTCCTGTTGGAACACTTGCATTCAAACAAGCCGAAACTACAGGAGGTAAAACGTCGAAGGACTGACTGACGATCCTCCTTTGCTGCAATATGGATGGAAGTGAGAAGTTGGAACCACTCGTCGTTGGAAAGAGCAAACAGCCCCGTTGCTCCAAGAATGTTAAGTGATTTCCTGTGTCATACGAGGCTAATGCAAATTCATGGCTGACTGGGGAAATTTGGAAGCAGTGGCTAAAGAAGTTAACTAGAATGCAGGCACAAAGGCGTCAGCTTTTGTTGCTTTATGATAATTGTGCTGCACACAGTGACAATGTCAAGCTGTCTAACATTAAGGTGGTCTTCCTGCCACCAAACACTACCTCTCTGATCCAACCTATGGATCAGGGCATAATAGCCAATTTCAAACAACATTATCGGCTCTTGTGCTACGTCGTCTGATGAGCGTTATGGATGACCAGACTGGCAAGGATAAACGTGTTGTTGAACTGGCTCGTAATCTATCACTGTTGGATTCCCTACATATGCAGAAAGAAGCCTGGAATCATGTTACACAGGCAACCATTGTGAACTGCTACAAGCGGGCAAGCTTTGTTAAGGATGTGGAGAGGGACGAAACAGATGCAGCTGTTGCAAACGCGTCAGATGAACAGGCTATTGACATCCCAGCCTGTGTTACTGAAGAGGAGTTTCATTGTTACGTAGCTGTTGATTACGGTCTACAAACAGCTGATGACAGCACTGATGTCAAGATATGCGCCTACACGTAGGCAACATCTGATGATGAAACAGATGATGAAATGAGCAGCGAGGCACATGCTGACGAAATTCAACAACCTCCTGTCACTTTTGCAAGAGCGCTGGAGAGTCTCAACACTTTGCGGGCCTATCTGGAGGCCACTGGATGTCAGTGCTATGACAGTTTTTACCGTCTGGCAGACGTAGTCTATGGAACTCACAGACACAAGAGTATACAGAGGACTATGACTGATTACTTCAAGTAAGCCTAACATCAGTTAACGGAGACTGTATACTATACATATAATAAACAGTACTGTACATATGTTTATCAGATGTCAAGCTTCTTTGGGTCACAACGGTGAAGTGCACGCTCCGGTTAACTGCATGTATTTCTTTGGTTCCAGACCCTTGCACTTAAGCGGATTGCACTGTATTATACTCCTCTCACTTATCTTCTTGACAATCCCCCATGATGTCTTCCTTATGGTTTCCCTATTTCTAATTTCTCGCATCCCTTCCTGTCTCTTCCCTCCCTCCCTGCCCCTGTGGTTCAACATCTCTCTCCCTCCCCTCCACCTTCAGGTCCATCACTTCTTTCTTTTCCTCCACCCCTTGGATCCATCATTTCTTCCCTCCTCCTCCTCCGGTCCATGGTGTTTCGCTCTCTCTTCCCTACCCCTCCTTCTTCCCTATCCCTCCCACAGGCCCAGCATTTTTCTTTTTCTTCCCTCCCTTCCCTTCCCTTCCCTCCACCTCCTAATGGTACCAGGATTTTCCTTTCTCCCCCCCCCCAATCAACCTCTCGCCCACCCTTGGGTGTACCTTAAACTGCGAGCCGCGTTTTCAAGGAGGTTCCCTGGCAGCGGCAGTAATTCACTGCCACTTCTTGCAGCCCCTTTTCTGCCGCAACCTGCCCCTTGATGCAACTTCCTTTTTATTCGGGGGTGGACCAAAGCAGAAGACGAGGTCCAAGCAGGCAGCAAGCAGAGGCTGTGAATTACTGTCGCTGCTAGGGAATTTATTTCCAAGACGTGGTTTAAGGTAGATTGGGGGGGGGGGGGGGCGATGAGAGAGAACAGCTGAAGAAACAGGGAGAAATACGGCACCGGGTACCTTGCTGCTCTGGATCATCGGTTGCCGGAAGTGTCAGTCTGCTTCGGCCCACAGCACATCTGGGGAGCAGCTACAGCACACCACTTGAAAAAGCAGTGAAAAGGGTAGAAGGTATATTTTAAAAGTAAGAGGGGGTAAAATAAAATTCTAGGTAGTTGCGAATAAATACTTAGGGTTCCATGACCCAAAGAAGATAATAGAAGCCCATATAAGTAAGAGGAGCCTTAACAAATTAGTATAGTTTTGCTAATAACACGAGAGTGAGCTATGTGTCTTTGGTTCATTTTGTGACCTCCATTTTCTTGTTTATGCAGACAGCAGCTGGATTGACCTCACACGCTTATTCTTTTTTTTTCTCTTTTATGTATAGTTGAAGTTTTTGTACCTCCCTGCGTGTCGACCCCAGAGTTTATCCACGCTGCTATGAGGCCAGATGTGATTACAGAGACAGTGGTGGAAGTGTCAACCGAGGACTCTGAGCCCATGGACACATCTCCGATCCCAGCATCCCCGGATATCCAGGAGCCCATGAAAAAGAAGAAAGGTAAAAACTTGGCTTCACTTTGAATGGCCGTCTTTTCCTATTCAGTTACACGTGTGCTACCAAGCACACGATGAGTCTTGCTACTTAACATTATTAGCTGCTTTCCTTAACGTTTAACCCCAAGGAGTATTCAGCAAAAATGATATATTACAATAGGGATGGCAATGTTTAAGTCTCATTCACTCGCTGCTGCCTGTTCACAGATTAAATGAATTAACCCAAGCCTGTGTTAATTATGAAAGAGCTGCTGATTTACTTTTCACAACACGTTAGGACTTTTCTTTTTTCAGCCAGTACGAACCGGTACAGAAAACCAGCACCTTTTTTTCTTGCCTTCTAAAAATGTTTTTATCTACCCCATTACATTTCTCATTCAAAATGTCCCTGCTAGGCCCGGGGTGGAAGAGGGGGGGGGGGGGGGGGGGGATGCTCAATTGAGAGCGTGGCGGTTCATGCGAGTGGCAACAATTTTAATCGCAGTTAGAGTTTGCGTGTTAACCGCAGTCATTAATAGCAGTTAATCAACAGCACTAATTTGTACTTCTTATTCTATGAATGGTGAGTACCTTTACACAGAGGAACAGCAGTTCTTCAAGCTGGGAGTCAATTTTGAGTGCTAAAAAGGCTGGGGAATTCTAAGTATTTAGATTTGTGGGCTATTGGTCTAGATAATGTGGGAAGTGTCTAGTTCTTGCAGCGTTCTGTAACTCAACTAACAGGTGTTTGGTGAAATTGGGTAATTTTTCATCAAAGTTTATTATTTTCTTTTTTTGTTAGAGTAGTCCTTTGTTTATAATGTAGAATTCTATCAGCTGTATTAGTCATTTGGAAAACTGAAATCTTTGGAGGCCGAGATGGCTACATAAGCTTTGGAAACTATTCTTTCTTCCCTCCTTCAGTTGTCAGAAGCCTCTCTTTTTAGCAGCCTCCTGCAAAGCTCAGTCTGTTCTCTCCTTAACCTGCCAGTCACTTCTCCTTCTTCCAGTGTGTATCACAGCCTTGCAGAGAGCTGGATTCTGCCCCTCTGAAGCACAGGGTGATAACCATAGTGACTGGTATAGGCAGTAAATAGGAAATTAACAGGCCTCAGAGAGAGGCTGCTGAAAGGGTGCCACACAAAGCCTGAGAGGGGAAAAGATACAGGGGACTAGTTTAAATTTGTACAGGGCAAGACTGGGTTAGTAACGTTACATATGTTGGCATCTGACATCTGGTTTATCTACTGTAATATTGCAAATTCTGTGTATCTGGCTTTATGTTCGCTGCTTTTCTGCCTAGGCTCCTCTATGCTCCTTCCGTACACACTTAAATTCTGTTACCACTTTGGCCTCTGTCACCTCTGCTGAGACTGCATCATGTATTCAACACTTTTTCTTTGAAGAAATACTTTTATACTCTATCCTTGATCCCTTCTATCCAGCCTCATATCCTGATGTTCTGCTGTAGAACTTCCTCTCCATTGAAAAAGGGTTATCTCATACCCGTTTTATCCCATGCTGTGGTCTGCGCATATATTGCCCCGTAAGCCTTGCTTTGTGAAATTCTTAGTGAAGAGACTGCACTATTTTGGTAGCCTCACAAGAAGAAAACTTCTTTTCATCCTGCTAAACCAGTCCACACCACACAGGAGATAGAGAAACTGAAGTCTTCCAGTAATATTGCCAGTATAAGAGCTGATGCAGCCTCAACTCTCATTATTTCTCTGCCTTCAGCAGATGGAACAGGACAGTTGGACTGGTGCAGCTGGTTTTTCTTGAGTACGCCTGATTCCCAGGGTGCCATCCATGATCTGCATCCCTAGTAGTTGGGCCCTTGAGCTGGTGTACCTCTTGGGATTTGGGCAACAGTCCCTTACCCCAGTTGAGCCCAGAAGGATCCACCCCTCTACAGCCCTGAGTCATAGCTGACAGACTCGTGCTTGATGAGGCTTGCTGGTCAAGGTTCCTGTGTCGGCGCTTCCAGCAGGAAGAAGGGTTAGATCGCCTACTGTCGCACCAGTGCACCCCTGCAGAAGCACAACAAAAAAAATCTATATGTAAACAGGCTTTATTCTTCTGGTTGGAGGGGGTGGAGGAATTTGCAGCAGCAGGCTGAAGTGGACAGAGGCTTTATTCAGGCACCAGCAGTTTTGAGTGAAATCTATACCCAGCAGGATGAGATGGAGGGTGGAGCAGTTTCTTCCTGTGGGTCCTGCAGGGGAGCAGGCGACTCTGTAATGTTGCTGGCTCCTACTACTCTGTATACAATGAGGGCAGCGGCACCTTTGTCCCTGGGTGAATTCAGGGAGCTCTCTAAGTGGGATCATACCAATGGTGTACCTCCTCCCATCCTGAAAGCACCAGTTGCTGATCTTGCTACTCTGGCGGGAACCATAGCCATTTTGCTGCTGGTCTGCCACAGTGCAGTTCAGAAAGAGGGCTATGGAGGCCAAGAGGTGGGGGAGGGGTAATGGGGAGCCTTGGGGCCACAATTGATCTAGGCTGTTTCTGACTGTTTATCAGGCCCTGGCAATGGTGGGGAGAGGGGGTTCTAAGATATCTAGGTAGTAGAGAGTGGAATTGGACATGGAGTGGGCATAATTACCACCTGCTTTCCCTCTAGAGGCAGCATGGGGGTTAGATCAAGGGGATTTCAAGGGCTTGCTGGAGGAATGGTTTCCCCAGGAATGGTGGACCTCTGTCCCTGGAAGAGAACTCCTTGATGGTCTGCTTCTTTAGGATTTTTGGTTTAGTGACTTCAGCTTTGCCAGGCTGAGAGATTGGATGGGGATATGGAAGACCTTTGGGAGCTGCCGAAAGCTTTACTGCTTCAAAGAGCTCTATCACAGATGTTCCGGCTGAGTTGGAGTTGCCAGAGGGTATCCTACAAGACACAAGGCTCTTTAGCAGGCTCTATCCACTGTCACACGAGGAGCTAGAAAAAGTGGCTGTGTGCTGAAGGATGTCCACAACAGAAATGTGGGGCAGCTCCTCAAACAGGTGTGTTCCTCCCCAGCAATGGGAGTGTAGGGGCTGTGTGACCTGGTCCCCTTTTGCAGTGGGTTCAGCAGTTGCTGAAGTCACCAGAGGTGACTCATTTGAAGTCAGGAGTGACCTTTCTGGTGGACATGCTACATGATCTCATCTGTAACTGTTTACGCTCAGCAGCAATTGGTGGTGGTTGTGACTGTGGCATTGGGAGGCTGATGTGGCCTCTAAGGTGCACCTGAGTTAGCTGCCTTTTTAGGGATTAGTTACTCTTGTGTGTAACACCAGTGTACAATAAATACAATCAAATTAAGAGACAAATGATAAAGAACTACGACATTAAACAGGAAGTAAAAGGAAAGAGAGATAAGTAATGAAAGGGAAGGAAAGGTTTGCAAAGAACCTTGGAGAGACCAGTCTGCAATGGTTCCACGAGGACTACCCATGGTCCTTGGCTTGACCCTTAGACACCAAGTCATTATCAAAGGACTGAGATCAGTACAGTCTGGTTAGGCGGTTCCCAGGCTTCTCTGGAATTTGAGGAGCTCATTTTCAACACTTTTATGGCATCTGCCTGAGGCTTTCCTCTCAAAAAGGAGGTGATGGAGGTCGCCCTATTGTGGTTAATTCTGCTAGGCACAGTGGAGCCTTTACCATCTCAGGAGGAGGGGTTGGGGGATGTTACCCATTTATTCTGTAGTCTCTTAAAGGAGCAGCACCTTCCGCCCCATTTTGAACTTGAAAGCGGTCAGTACATCCTGTGATTCCTTATGCAGACTCTGCACTCAGTGATTGCGTCCGTCAGGCTGGGCAGATTTTTATCTCTTTGGACCTGGCGGAGGCATATCACACTTATGAACTTTAATGCACTACCACTTTGCATTTCTCATTCCGGAAATGGCGATCGCCATTACGGCATAATGTAAACCACATTGAGCCTGCAGATAGGTGGGAAAATGTGGGATACAAATGCAACAAATAAAATAAAAAATAAACATATTGTAAGGAGGCTCACAAGCGTTTCCTTAATTTTTGTGGCCCAGGCAGGTATTTACAGTTCAAAGCTCTGCTCTTTGGCCTCACTGCCGCGCTCCACACCTAAATTATGGTGGTACACTTTTGCAAGCAGGGGAACCAGGTGTACCCCTACTTGGACAACTGGCCGATTTGAGCCAATTTGGAGACTGGTTCCAGGGAAGCAATGGCAGCAGAGATTTACCTGTTGGAGTGCCTCAGTTGGGTGGTGAATCAGTTTATGCCCTCACAGGTACTGGAGTACCTTGGAATGCACTTTGATACCAGGAGGGGGGTGGTTGTTTTCACAGTGGAACAGTTGTTCGAGCTGCAGTCCTAAGGACGGTGCCTGGGACTACCTCCAGCTTCTCAGGCCCATGGCAGAGACTCTGGAGTTGATATCCATAGATGAGAGCCCATATGCATCCTCTTCACAGAGTGTGGTTGTCTTGATGGGCCCTCGTCTTCTTCTTTCTGGAGCTCTTCAGAGGCTCATGTCTTGGTGGAACAAGCCCCAGTCATTTGCTCTGTGGGTTCCTTTGGAACTCCCAAGTGGTTGGTAGTTACCACTAATGTGAGTCTCGAGGTTTGGAGAGCCCATTCAGGGTCATCACAATTGGAAGTGTCTTGGCCTTTCAGCTGCTGGAGGCAAGGAGCATTTTGATTAGCGTTGCAGTTGTCTCTCCCCTTGTTGAGGGAGGGATGTGGATCGGGTGATGTCTAACAACGCCACAGCAGTAGCTTACATCAACAGGCAAGGAGAAACGAGAAGTGCAGTGGTGGCTCTGGAAGCTGGCTGGCTTTTTGCAGATGGGCAAACTGCACCTGTCCACGATCTCAGCCAGTTCATGTTGCAGGGACAGAGATTGTACAAGTGAAGTTCTTCAGCCAGAATGCCTTAGTTGCAGGGAAGTAGGAGCAGAGTCCCTCAGCCTTCCAGCTTCTGATGGAGCACTGGGGCCTACCTTGTTGCAATCTGATGTCATCGCGATAGAATACACAATGTGTTCTTCGGTCGCAGGAAGGAGTTCAGGTTGGTCAGTATTGACCAAACAGAGGCTATAGCAAGAGCTTTTGTTTCCACCCTGGCCCTTGTCCTGTTCAGTATAACTAAGCATCCGTTTGTTGTGATGCTGATAGTTTTGGACTGGCCCTGTTGCCCCTGGTACATTGGGGGGGGGGGGGGGGTGGATGGGGGCTGCTGAAGTAGGGCTCAATCATGGTGGAGGACCCAGCCCTTGAGGAACAAGGGTTACTTAGCTTTGATCAATTCTATTCTGCTTAAGGCCTATAGGTAGTCTACAGCCTTGACATATGCCCAAGTGTGAGAGGCTTTTGAGCAGTGGTGTGCTGATTGCAGCCTTCCCTTGGGCAAGTGAATTTCTTTTCTGGCACTTCTGCAGAAGGGGGTTGAAGCAGGGTTTGGATCTGCTGCCTTTGACACTGTTGATCACCGCCTACTCCTTGATACGTTGTTCTCACTTGGATTTCGGGGCTCTCTTCTATCCTGGTTTTCTTCCTATCTCTCCCATCGTACTTTTAGTGTATACTCTGGTGGATCCTCCTCCACATCTATCCCACTATCAGATGGTGTACCTCAGGACCTCTTCTTTTCTATGTCTATGCTACTTCCGATAGTACTCTGATCTCATCCCATGGCTTTCAGTATCACCTTTATGCTGATGACTCCCAGATCTACCTCTCCTCAGCAGGAATCCAGGCCAAAGTATCAGCCTGCCTGTCTGACATTGCTGCCTGGATGTCTCACCGCCATCTGAAACTAAACATGACAAAGACTGAGCTTCTTATCTTCCCCCTATACCAACCTCTCCTCTTCCCCCATTCTCTATTTCTGTGGATAACACTCTCATCTTCCCTGTCTCATCTGCTCGTAACCTTGGAGTTATCTTCGACCCCTTTTTCTCCTCTGCACATATTCAACAGATTTCTAAAACCTGTCGTTTTTCTCTATATCATCACCAAAATTTGTCCTTTCCTTTCTGAGCACACTACTAAACCTTATCCACACCCTTATCACCTCATGCTTAGACTGTTGCAACTTGATTCTCACAGGTCTCCCACTAAGCCATCTCTTTCCCCTTCAGTTTGTTCAAAATTCTGCTGCATGACTTATATTCCGCCAATGTCGCTATGCTCATATTAGCCCTCTACTCAAGTCACTTCACTGGCTCCCTATCCATTTTTGCATACTGTTCAAACTCCTCTTATTGACTTACAAGCGCATTCACTCTGCAGCTCCTCAGTACCTCTCCACTTTTATCTCTCCCTACACTCCTCCCCGGGAACTCCGTTCACTGGGTAAATCTCTCTTATCTGCACCCTTCTCCTCCACCGCTAACTCCAGGCTCTGTTCCTTTTATCTTGCTGCACCATATGGCTGGAATATACTTCCTGAGCCGGTACATCAAGCTCCATCTCTGGCCACCTTCAAATCTAGGCTAAAAGCTCACCTTTTTGATGCTGCTTTTAACTCCTAACCATTACTCACTTGTTCAGTACCCATGCTTTATCATTCCCACCTTAGTAATCCTTTTCTCTCTTATTTGTCCTGTTTGCCTATCCTAATTAGATTGTAAGCTCTGTCAAGCATGGACTGTCACTTTATGTCCAATGTACAGTGCTGCGTACGTCTAATAGCACTATAGACATGATAAGTAGTAGTAGGATCTAAACGCCCTGAGAGTCCAAATGGGTAGCTCATTACTCCTGAAACAAGAAAGTCCAAAGAGATTTCCTGGCAGCACAGGCAAATGCCAGGTTGTTTATTCATGGAGTGAAACACATTTGGCTCCTGCTCTGGGCTGTTTTGCCCCAGTGGAACCCTATCCTAGTCTTAAATGCCCTGGAGGGGGCCGCTTTAAGCCTGTTTTTTTGGGGGGTGGGTGGGTGGGGGTTGCAATTTGTTCAGCCAGGCACTGTCCTGTATGGATCCTTATTTGTCCTTTGTGGACAAAGCTGTTTCCCTTTGTTCAGTTGCATCATTGTTGCTGAAGGTGATTTCTCACTTTCATGTGAACCAAATGGTGATGCTCCTGGCTTTTTCAGAAAGGGGAGAATTGGAATCTGCATTCAAGCTCCGCAGGTTGGATGTTTGCAGAGTGCTTTTGCAGTATCTGTCCTTCTAAAAGTCAGATTCTTAACTTTATTTCAGAACCCACATAAAGGCGATGATTGCGATGACACATGTCCTTTGGCAGAAAGCTATTCTGGACAGGCTGCATGTACATTCCACATAAGCACAGGCAATCTTGTGTTCCAAGGCACGGACGATTACGCCTGAGAACATGTGTAGTGTGCTGACTTGTTGTCACTACATTGCTTAGTGAAATACTACAGGATTGACGTTCTAGCCAGGAGCGATGCTGCTTTTGGCAGAGCAGTCATAATAATAGAGCTTTGTCTTCTCCCTCCCAGTAAGGTATTGATCTGGACTGGTCTAGCAGGATGAAAAAGAAGGTGAAATTTATTCATATCAGTTCATTTTCTATCCTTGAATTCTGCAAGACCAGTCCTAGGGCCTGCCCTTGAAGTCTGTGGTGTCAGGAATTTTCTCTGGGTTCTGTTCTCTCTCTTACTGAGTTTTTTCCTTGAGCTATTTATTTTGTTACTGCATTCTGCAGTGGTTCCCTAAGGGATTTTCAAATTGTGTGTAGTAGTTTTTGCATTGTGTCGCTTTGGCATTTAGCATACTGAAGGGTTCCAGGCTACACCAGCTCTTATACTGGTAATATTACTGGAAGAATTTTTCTACTTCCATCTGCTGGTAGGAGGAAACAATCCATTGGTCTGGACTGGTCTAACAGGATTCAATGGAAGGAAATGAACAGGTTTGAATAAATTTCACCTTAAATCTTGCCACCCTCCCCTTATGGCGCTTACCTTTTGGGTTTGTAGAGACTTTACACTGTATTGCTTTCTTTTATGGGTAATTGGTATTTTCATTGGTGTGATTTAAGCTGAGTTAGCAGTAGAGTGCCTTGGGAATTCCTTGCGGATTAGCAGATTTCATCCTCTTTGAAGGCAAATCTTATCATTTCTTCTTTCTCACTGTGCTCTACAGCTGGTCGTAAACCAAAGCCGCAGCAGCCGGTATTCTCCAGTGCATCCCCCGATCTGGGGCTAAAGAAGAAACCCAGAGAAGGCAAAGGTAATCCTGCCCCGGTATTCCAGGGCGTACAGTTTTGCTTCGGTCTGCAATAGTAAAGGGAATTGGGGGAAGGGGAGAGGAAGAAAAAGGCCAAATTCTGATTCTTGAAATCATTCTCCTTTTTCAGCCTGCTTTCTGAGGTGATCTCAATCCATTTTTTTTCTTTATTCTTTATCTCAAATATGCATTCACTTTGTCTCTGTGTACATAATAGCTCCCAAATCATTTAATCTACAGCAGTCAAATTGTCAAGGTAGATATGACACTGTGTAAAAGACAGTGTTCTGTTATGGTGATTGGTGTGTTCAGAGCTTGCATGTCACGGACAGAACAACATGTGGACCATCAGTGACGGGGACATACAGGGGACTTCAGCAGCTTCCTGATAGGGCTGCCGGGGAGGTCAAGTCCTGTTATTTAGGGATGCAGCAGAGCTGAGCAAGCTCACCAACACGGCTGGTGGAGAGCAGCACTTACTACTACTTGACATTTCTAAAGCGCTACTAGGGTTACGCAGCGCTGTACAATTTAACATAGAAGGACAGTCCCTGCTCAAAGAGCTTACAATCTAAAGGACAAATGTATAGTCAGTCAAGTAGGGGCAGTCAAATTGGGGCAGTCTAGATTTCCTGAAAGGTATAAAGGTTAGGTGTCGAAGGCAACATAGAAGAGGTGGGCTTTGAGTAAGGATTTGAAGATGGGTAGGGAAGGGGGCTTGGCGTAAGGGCTCAGGAAGTTGATTCCAAGCATAGGGTGAGGCGAGGCATAATGGGCAGAAATGATGTATCAGAGGAGATAACGGAGAGTTGGGTCCTCAATCTGTATCTCTGGGGGTCATGGCCAGCCTGTCATTTGTAGTAGGCCTTTTTTTCTTCTATATGTAACACTTTCTCCTAAAACTTTCAGAGCTAACCCAAATCCTCCAATATATAAAAGTTAAAACTGTGGAGTTGTTTTTTTTTTTTCCCTTTGGGCCATATATGTACAGTATATACCATCCTGTATGCATATGTAGATAGCACATAGTATGCAGCACTTATTGAATGGAGGCTCACCACGCAACTCCCTTTTACTGACGTGTGTATGTGTGGTTGGAGCTGAAGAGGAGAGCACTGTGCATTGACGGAACACCAGTGCCCTACAGCTGATTGGAAGAACAGGCTGCATTCACGAATCAACTTTCCACTCGCTAAAAAAAAAAAAAATCTGTTTAGCTGTCCTTGTATGGACAGCCCTGCTATGGGATGGTAGGATCAGAACTCACACAGTTATTTTCTTTTTCTTTTCTCTCCCCCCCCCCCCCCCCCCCCCCAATATGCAACACACATTTATACAGCAGAGAACCAACTCAATATGTCTTTCCAACATTAGAACAATATTTTTCTCCCCTCACCTTCTGTCCAACCCCAATTGGTCCAAATCCCCCAGCCCAGTCACCTCACCCATGCTCGCTACTTCCAATATTTGTTCCAAGTATTATTATAGGCATCCATCTTCCCCTTAAGAATAGGATAATTTCTAAATTACTGTGATATTAGAGACCTGTTTACACCAATAGCTAACTTTAGGAACCTCTTTCCAGAAAGTTGCTTAGTATAAGTAACCCTGCCAATATCCCAAGAGACAGAGAAGTGGTGAGAGAGTCACATCTCTGCTCAGAATCTCTCTGGTTCTCTTCCCTACCCCTCTGCAAATGGGAACAGCCAGGGACAGGACCCACCAAATGTTTAAAAGTTCACCAGGTAGACTACAATCCTGCCAACAAAAATTTGACCCATTCATATTAAAAGAAGTACAGTGCAGAAACCTGACCATCATCCCCACCAATTTTACTACACACAGAGGTTGAGTGGCTTGAGTGCCAGATAATCCCAATTGACGTGCAAATACTCCTGCAGTTCCTTATTCCACTTGTCTTTAAGTTCCTAAAGTTTCATGGGCTGTGAATCTATGTCAGTAAGAATATTATAAAAGCATGTTCTCCAAGGACAAGCAGGCTGCTTGTTCTCACTGATGGGTTGACGTCCTCGGCAGCCCCCTCCATCGGAAAGTTTACTAGCAAAGGCCTTTGCTAGTCCTCGCGCGCCCATGCGCACCGCGCATGCGCGGCCGTCTTCCCGCCCGAAACCAGCTCGAGCCGGCCAGTCTTCTTTCGTCCGCACTCGGTACGGTCGTGTTACGCCGTTCGTGCCCCAGAGAGTCGACCTCGCGCGTCCTTTTCGACGTGTTTTTGTCCTTTTTTTCCTTAGAAAAAGTTCGGGAAGCGCTCCGGTAGTGTCCGGAAGACCCTTTTGGGTTTTCTGCCCTTCCCGTATTTCTCAGTTTTTGCCCCGTAAGTTTTCTTTCGTTGTCGGGGTAGGCCTCTTTTGGCCTCGGTCGAGATTTTTCTCCCTCTAAATTTTGGTGCTTCAATTTTCGCCATTTCGGCTTTTGATTTCGCCGGCGTGATTTTTCCGCCCATGACATCGAAGCCTTCCAGCGGCTTCAAGAAGTGCACCCAGTGCGCCCGGGTAATCTCGCTCACTGATAGGCACTCTGCGTGTCTTCAGTGTCTAGGGGCCCAGCACCACCCTCAGAACTGCAGTCTGTGTTCCCTGTTACAAAGGCGGACTCAGGTAGCGAGATTAGCCCAGTGGAATGTTTTGTTCTCGGGCTCTTCGTCGGCATCGGCACCGGAGGCATCGAGTGCATCGACGTCGTCAGCGTCCGGACCATCTTCCTTGGCTGCCGCTCCATCGACTGCATCGAGGCATCGGACCTCTGCATCGGCGCCGAGGCATCGGGCGACTGTATCGACGTCGGTGGTACCGAGACTTCGTCTGCTGATGTCGTCGGACGGAGGTGCATCGTCAGGAGTGCAGGTGAGGGCTGTCCATTCCCCTGCTGGTGGCGGTGAGCCTTCGGGTGGGTCTCCTCCTACCCTGAGGGCTCCTGCGGTACAGCCCCCCCGGGATCGACCCTCTTTGGTCTCGGCCCCGAGGAAGCGACGGATGGATTCTACGTCCTCCTCGTCGGTGCCGGGGAGCTCCGGTGACATGCTTCGGAAGAAGTCGAAGAAGCATCGACACCGGTCTCCTCCCCATGTCGGCACCGAGAGCTCTGGGTCGCCGAGGGATTCGGCACCCAGCAGGCATCGGCACCGAGAGGACCGCTCACCTTCTGTTCAGGAGGTGTCGATGCGCTCCACTCTGGACAGCCCGGAACAGCCTCCTCGCCCGGAACAGGTTCTGACGTCGACGCCTGCATCGACCTCTCAGCCTTTCTCTGCAGCCGCTCTAAACGAGAGCCTCCGGGCCGTTCTCCCAGAGATTCTGGGAGAGCTGTTGCGCCCTACCCCTCCGGTACCGGCGGTGCTTGCGCCTCCGGTACCGTCGAGCGTGGCGCCGGCTGGCCCATCGCCCAGGTTGAGGTCCCCGACGTCGGTACCGCGTGCGGTGCCGACAGCGGCCACCTCCCAGGAAGGCTCCCCGACTACGTCGGCGGAGGGAGCTTCGCCGATGCGGGCGAGGGAGTCTACCTCTCGACGCCCCCACCGTGGATGGGGTTCCACCGAGTCGAGCAGGGTGAGGTTGCAGACACAGGTTCGTGAACTTGTGTCTGACACCGAGGGTGAGGCCTCGTGGGAGGAAGAGGAGGACCCCAGATATTTCTCTGACGAGGAGTCTGAGGGTCTTCCTTCTGATCCCACTCCCTCTCCTGAGAGACAGCTTTCTCCTCCCGAGAGTCTGTCTTTTGCTTCCTTTGTCCGGGAGATGTCTACGGCCATCCCCTTCCCGGTGGTTGTGGAGGACGAGCCCAGGGCTGAAATGTTTGAGCTCCTGGACTATCCTTCTCCACCTAAGGAAGCGTCCACTGTTCCCTTGCACCATGTCCTGAAAAAGACATTGCTTGCGAACTGGACCAAGCCACTAAGTAATCCCCACATTCCCAAGAAGATTGAGTCCCAGTACCGGATCCATGGGGACCCAGAGCTGATGCGCACTCAGTTGCCTCATGACTCTGGAGTTGTGGATCTGGCCCTAAAGAAGGCTAAGAGTTCTAGGGAGCATGCTTCGGCGCCCCCGGGCAAAGACCCTAGAACCTTAGACTCCTTTGGGAGGAAGGCCTACCATTCTTCTATGCTCGTGGCCAAGATCCAGTCTTACCAGCTCTACACGAGCATACACATGAGGAACAATGTGCGGCAGTTGGCGGGCTTGGTTGATGCTCTTCCCCCTGAGCAAGCCAAGCCTTTTCAGGAGGTGGTCAGGCAGCTGAAGGCGTGCAGAAAATTCCTGGCCAGAGGAGTTTATGACACTTTTGATGTTGCGTCCAGGGCCGCTGCTCAAGGTGTGGTGATGCGCAGGCTCTCATGGCTGCGTGCCGCCGACCTGGAGAATAGACTCCAGCAGCGGATTGCGGACTCGCCTTGCCGTGCGGACAACATTTTTGGAGAAAAAGTCGAGCAGGTGGTAGAGTCTCTCCACCAGCGGGACACCGCATTCGACAAGTTCTCCCGCCGGCAGCCTTCAGCCTCTACCTCTACAGGTAGACAATTTTTCGGGGGAAGGAAGACTGGTCCCTATGCTTCTGGTAAGCGTAGGTACAATCCTCCTTCCCGACAGCCTGCGGCCCAGGCTAAGCCCCAGCGCGCTCGCTCTCGTCAGCAGCGTGCGCCTCAGCAAGGCCCCGCGGCTCCCCAGCAAAAGCAAGGGGCGAGCTTTTGACTGGCTCCAGCAGAGCATAGCCGACATCCAAGTGTCAGTGCCGGGCGACCTGCCGGTCGGGGGGAGGTTGAAAGCTTTTCACCAAAGGTGGCCTCTCATAACCTCCGATCAGTGGGTTCTCCAAATAGTCCGGCAGGGATACACCCTCAATTTGGCCTCAAAACCTCCAAATTGTCCACCGGGAGCTCAGTCTTACAGCTTCCAGCACAAGCAGGTACTTGCAGAGGAACTCTCCGCCCTTCTCAGCACCAATGCGGTCGAGCCCGTGCCATCCGGGCAAGAAGGGCTGGGATTCTATTCCAGGTACTTCCTTGTGGAAAAGAAAACAGGGGGGATGCGTCCCATCCTAGACCTAAGGGCCCTGAACAAATATCTCGTAAAAGAAAAGTTCAGGATGCTTTCCCTGGGCACCCTTCTCCCCATGATTCAGCAAAACGATTGGCTATGCTCTCTGGACTTGAAGGATGCCTACACACACATCCCGATACTGCCAGCTCACAGACAGTATCTGCGATTTCAGTTGGGCACACGCCACTTCCAGTACTGTGTGCTACCCTTTGGGCTCGCCTCTGCGCCCAGGGTGTTCACAAAGTGCCTAGCTGTGGTAGCAGCGGCACTTCGCAGGCTGGGGGTGCACGTGTTCCCATATCTCGACGATTGGCTGGTGAAGAACACATCCGAGGCAGGAGCCCTGCAGTCCATGCAGATGACTATTCGCCTCCTGGAGCTACTGGGGTTTGTGATAAATTACCCTAAGTCCCATCTTCTCCCAGTGCAGAAACTCGAATTCATAGGAGCCCTGCTGGATTCTCGGACAGCTCGCGCCTATCTTCCAGAGGCGAGAGCCAACAACTTGTTGTCCCTCGTCTCGCGGGTGCGTGCGTCCCAGCAGATCACAGCTCGGCAGATGTTGAGATTGCTGGGCCACATGGCCTCCACAGTTCATGTGACTCCCATGGCCCGCCTCCACATGAGATCTGCTCAATGGACCCTAGCCTCCCAGTGGTATCAGGCCGCTGGGGGTCTAGAGGACGTGATCCACCTGTCCACGAGTTTTCTCAAATCCCTGTATTGGTGGACGATTTGCTCCAATTTGACTCTGGGACGTCCCTTCCAAATTCCTCAGCCACAAAAAGTGCTGACCACGGATGCGTCTCTCCTGGGATGGGGAGCTCATGTCGATGGGCTTCACACCCAAGGAAGTTGGTCCCTCCAAGAACGCGATCTACAGATCAATCTTCTGGAGTTGCGAGCGATCTGGAACGCTCTGAAGGCTTTCAGAGATCGGCTGTCCCACCAAATTATCCAAATTCAGACAGACAACCAGGTTGCCATGTACTATGTCAACAAGCAGGGGGGCACCGGATCTCGCCCCCTGTGTCAGGAAGCCGTCAGCATGTGGCTCTGGGCCCGCCGTCTCGGCATGGTGCTCCAAGCCACATATCTGGCAGGCGTAAACAACAGTCTGGCTGACAGACTGAGCCGGATTATGCAACCTCACGAATGGTCGCTCAACTCCAGAGTGGTGCGCCAGATCTTCCAAGCGTGGGGCACCCCCTTGGTGGATCTCTTCGCATCTCGAGTGAACCACAAAGTCCCTCAGTTCTGTTCCAGGCTTCAGGCCCCCGGCAGACTAGCATCGGATGCCTTCCTCCTGGATTGGGGGGAGGGCCTGCTGTATGCTTATCCTCCCATCCCTCTGGTGGGGAGGACTTTGTTGAAACTCAAGCAAGACCGAGGCACCATGATTCTGATTGCTCCTTTTTGGCCGCGTCAGATCTGGTTCCCCCTTCTTCTGGAGTTATCCTCCGAAGAACCGTGGAGATTGGAGTGTTTTCCGACCCTCATCACACAGGACGAGGGGGCGCTTCTGCATCCCAACCTCCAGTCTCTGGCTCTCACGGCCTGGATGTTGAGGGCGTAGACTTTGCCTCTTTGGGTCTGTCAGAGGGTGTCTCCCGCATCTTGCTTGCTTCCAGGAAAGACTCCACTAAGAGAAGTTACTTCTTCCATTGGAGGAGGTTTGCCGTCTGGTGTGACAGCAAGGCCCTAGATCCTCGCTCTTGTCCTACACAGACCCTGCTTGAATACCTTCTGCACTTGTCTGAGTCTGGTCTCAAGACCAACTCTGTAAGGGTTCACCTTAGTGCAATCAGTGCATACCATTACCGTGTGGAAGGTAAGCCGATCTCAGGACAGCC
Source organism: Microcaecilia unicolor (assembly GCF_901765095.1). Taxonomy (NCBI): domain Eukaryota; kingdom Metazoa; phylum Chordata; class Amphibia; order Gymnophiona; family Siphonopidae; genus Microcaecilia; species Microcaecilia unicolor. The sequence continues at coordinate 631,901,751 of NC_044032.1, forward strand.
TTTAGTTGTTCGCTTCATGAGAGGTTTGCTTTTGTCAAAGCCCCCTGTCAAGCCTCCTACAGTGTCATGGGATCTCAATGTCGTTCTCACCCAGCTGATGAAACCTCCTTTTGAGCCACTGAATTCCTGCCATCTGAAGTACTTGACCTGGAAGGTCATTTTCTTGGTGGCAGTTACTTCAGCTCGTAGAGTCAGTGAGCTTCAGGCCCTGGTAGCCCAGGCCCCATACACCAAATTTCATGATAACAGAGTAGTCCTCCGCACTCACCCTAAGTTCCTGCCAAAGGTTGTGTCGGAGTTCCATCTGAACCAGTCAATTGTCTTGCCAACATTTTTTCCCCGTCCTCATTCCTGCCCTGCTGAACGTCAGCTGCACACATTGGACTGCAAGAGAGCATTGGCCTTCTACCTGGAGCGGACACAGCCCACCAGACAGTCCGCCCAATTGTTTGTTTCTTTTGACCCCAATAGGAGGGGAGTGGCTGTAGGGAAACGCACCATATCCAATTGGCTAGCAGATTGCATTTCCTTCACTTACGCCCAGGCGGGGCTGGCTCTTGAGGGTCATGTCACGGCTCATAATGTTAGAGCCATGGCTGCGTCGGTAGCCCACTTGAAGTCAGCCTCCATTGAAGAAATTTGCAAAGCTGCGACGTGGTCATCTGTCCACACATTCACATCTCATTACTGCCTGCAGCACGACACCCGACGCGACAGTCGGTTCGGGCAGTCAGTTCTTCAGAACCTGTTTGGGCTTTAGGATCCAACTCCACCCCCCGAGGGCCCTGTTTGTTCTGTTCCAGGCTGCACTCTCAGTTAGTTGGTAAATTTTTTAGGTCAATCTCTTTAATGTCCTCGCCGTTGCGAGGCCCAATTGACCATGGTTGTTGTTTTGAGTGAGCCTGGGGGCTAGGGATACCCCATCAGTGAGAACAAGCAGCCTGCTTGTCCTCGGAGAAAGCGAATGCTACATACCTGTAGAAGGTATTCTCCGAGGACAGCAGGCTGATTGTTCTCACAAACCCGCCCGCCTCCCCTTTGGAGTTGAGTCTTCCCTTGAAGTGTATTGTCTTGCTACATACTGGACTGGCCGGCTCGAGCCGGTTTCGGGCGGGAAGACGGCCGCGCATGCGCGGTGCGCATGGGCGCGCGAGGACTAGCAAAGGCCTTTGCTAGTAAACTTTCCGATGGAGGGGGCTGCCGAGGACGTCAACCCATCAGTGAGAACAATCAGCCTGCTGTCCTCGGAGAATACCTTCTACAGGTATGTAGCATTCGCTATACCTGCCTTCCACCTCTCCTGGGGCTATAGACTGAGACCTTGAGAGAGGTCGAGGTCCTATTCTGCCATCCTCTCCTCCCCGGTTTTACCAATACATCCTGCGTTTAACGGTGTGTTGAGCCTCCTGAGCCGCACTGAGCTCCTCCTTAAAGGTATCAAATAATCCACCTTTCCAAGCTGCCACAAAAACTGTAATTCACAGTGCTCTCATTGGATCATAATAGGGAGAAGTACAAGAAATAGTCTGGATTTTTAGCAGAGCAGTCGGTGAGATCACCACATGTTCAGTGTGCAAAAACTTACACGCCTGCTGCCCCCCCCCCTGTTGTGTGCACAAAAATAAGCTTTGTCTCAAAATTGAGTATACGTAACCACAGGTACATCAACGGGCATTGTAAGTAACAGTGGAAGAGAGAAACCCTCAATCTGCATGTGCTCTCCATTTGGACCCAATTCAGTTCCTCACCCCTACAAACCTAGAGGTTCAGTAATACATCTCCAGGTTGGGCAAACCCATCCCACCTTCCTCTCTAGGCCTGCTAAGAATATCTATGCCAATCCTAGGTGACCTATGATGCCAGATGAAACTCATAAATTTGCCATTAAGAAAACTGAGTTTGACCAAAGGACTGAACATGGAAAAGGTACAGTAACTGTAGGAAAATGTTCATCTTAAGATTTCTACCCACCAAATTGGCAAATCCACCCACTGCTGCAGATTTGTGTGGATCCTATGGAGAATTGACATATAATTAGCCCAAAACATCTCTTAGCATAGCGAGTATCTTTATTCCTAAGTAGGTAACTGAAGAGGTAGAGGTAACATGTCCCAGTTTGGATGTGACCTCTGTCCTCTTCTACAGAGTACCTCTGAAGAAGTTTTCCACTGCATAACTGGATCATAGTGTCGAGGGCTATGAAATTCATACACTTGTCTCCTTTCCCTAGCAGCAAAGTATTGAACCACCGTGTTTTATTCTGTTGTGAAAGATCACCTACCCATTGTGTAGGATCGACCAAAAACATTTTGGACAACTGACCAAACAAAATCTCACATTCAGCTGGGGAAGAGCCTAGGGTGGGGGTGGGGGGGGGGGGGCACAAAAAGAAATCAAGCCTGCTCTCTGAATATGCCATGGGGAAAAAGATATTGTCACTGCAACCTGGGTGTAACACACTCTTGGTATCTTCTTCCCCCAAATGACTTTAATACTTGAAATTCCCCCACCCTTTGCCTACCACACCCAACTTGTCAATACATTATTCCTACATATAGTAACATAGTAGATGACGGCAGAAAAAGACCTGCATGGTCCGTCCAGTCTGCCCAACAAGACAAACTCATATGTGCTACTTTTTGTGTATACCCTACCTTGATTTGTACCTGTCCTCTTCAGGGCACAGCCGTATAAGTCTGCCCAGCACTATCCCTGCCTCCCACCACCGGCTCTGGCACAGACCGTATAAGTCTGCCCAGCACTATCCCCGCCTCCCAACCACCATACATCCATTCTTCCCCTATGATCAGCAGCAAATTTAAGTACCCCCTGCAATTTGCTGTTGAAGACTATAAATATCTTGATTGTCATTTGGTCCATATTCCACACACATTCACTAAAATGAACTCCATATCCCCCATGCTACAGTGCAGTATAAGAAAACGTCCATCCAAGTCCGTCCTCGTAAAGGCAGGGAATGTATGAATCATCACACACAGATACATGCGTGTGCTCTTAGGCTTGTATGACGCTGCAGACATTTGTCCCATTCAGTCCTTTCACAGCTTATTGTGTTCAAGACCCAACAGTAGGTCGCCTGCAGTAGTTACCACTTGAAACATTTAAAATACTGTGATATCCTCCTTGGCTTGATTTGGATTCACTGTTCCCCTCAAATTCAGATAGGATATTCACAACTGAAATCCCATCACCCTGTCTCTACCAAAACATACCACCCCAAGCCATATAATGAGGGCCTTACAACAAGCCCTGGGTTCAGCATTCTCCCATGAGGCCTTATCCTGAACAGCAAAATAGGAAATATCCCAATCTCTCTTGATGTATGCCTGCCAAAACGTTTCCAGCTTTAACACTCAAACAACCAATTGGAACAACCCCTCTTCCCTGCCCCATTACCCCCACCCCCAAATCCCCTCTCATCCATTCTTGCACCAGCTCGTGCTTTCTCCACTCTGCCAGCTTTAGGGGACATAGAACTAGCCTGTACTCCCTCCTCATGAGTTGCCTTCAGGTGGGAACCTAACTGGACCCTCAGTACTTAAGACAAAACACCGAAATTCTGACCTTGCTACTCACTCAGCTTACCTATCACTGCCTCCCCATCCCTATAAGCCCCCCTCAGCTGCTTTCCAGACCACAGTTAAGAAACGTATCCATCCCACCTGCCTCCCTTACAATTCTTTTCGTATAAGTTAGGTGTCCTGTCCACATCAAATTTTAAGGACATGTTTGGAGGTACATGAGGACTCTAATAGGGATATTTTGGAGTGGAGGAGTGGCCTAGTGGTTAGGGTGGTGGACTTTGGTCCTGGGGAACTGAGGAACTGAGTTCGATTCCCACTTCAGGCACAGGCAGCTCCTTGTGACTCTGGGCAAGTCACTTAACCCTCCATTGCCCCATGTAAGCCGCACTGAGCCTGCCATGAGTGGGAAAGCGCGGGGTACAAATGTAACAAAAATAAAATAGATACTATTGGAGATTCTACATGGAATGTTGCTACTATTGGAGATTCTACATGGAATGTTGCTATTCCACTAGCAGCAACATTCCATGTAGAAGGCTGCGCAGGCTTCTGTTTCTGCAGGACGTCAGACTCACAGAAGCAGAAGCCTGCGCGGCCACATTGGTGATCTGCAAGGGCCGACTTCTACATGGAATGTTGCTAGTGGAATAGCAACATTCCATGTAGAATCTCAAATAGTAGCAACAGTGGAGGAGTGGCCTAGTGGTTAGGGTGGTGGACTTTGGTCCTGGGGAACTGAGGAACTGAGTTGGATTCCCACTTCAGGCACAGGCAGCTCCTTGTGACTCTGGGCAAGTCACTTAACCCTCCATTGCCCCATGTAAGCCGCATTGAGCCTGCCATGAGTGGGAAAGCGCGGGGTACAAATGTAACAAAAATAAAATAGATACTATTGGAGATTCTACATGGAATGTTGCTACTATTGGAGATTCTACATGGAATGTTGGAATAGCAACATTCCATGTAGAATCTCAAATAGTAGCAACAGTGGAGGAGTAGCCTAGTGGTTAGGGTGGTGGACTTTGGTACTGAGGAACTGAGCTCAATTCCCACTTCAGGCAGCTCCTTGTGACTCTGGGCAAGTCACTTAACCCTCCATTGCCCCAGGTACAAATAAGTACCTGTATACAATATGTAAGCCGCATTGAGCCTGCCATGAGTGTGAAAGCGCGGGGTACAAATGTAACAAAAATAAAAATATTTTATTTTGCAGATTCACACCTGTGCAAACCCTGCAAGTCCCAGAAATTAGTTCTAGAATAACTGGCATGTAAAGATTTTGGTGCATCTCCCACTTGATATTTTTTCTTTTTATAAGTGTATTGCTAAGATCTTATTAGAACCCCAGGCAGGCATCACCTTGATGCTTCTTATTCCTAAAGTATTATGCCAATGTGCCTAAAGGAGAAGCAAGTTACAAAGGACTCTGATGCTGGCCCGATTGCTCAGTGACGAATGCTGGTTTGGTTCTCAGATTGAGTATTTGTACTTCATTTGGCCTGGGATTCTACAGAGGTAGCAGTTACAGCCCTTGAGTGGGTTAAAGGGGGGGGGGGGGTGTTGGGCTGAAAGGATTTCAGTCACAGTCATTGCTAAAGATGGCTCTTAATGGCCAGAAGAAGAGTCCATGTACAGGGCCAGAAGGAGACCTGGGGTCTGGTTTATGGCCTTATTGCTGTGATGAGCAGATTAGGACAAGTGGAGTGTAGGAGTAACTTAATAGAGCAGCAGGCTGAGAACCAGGGAAGCCAGGGTTCAGATCCCACTGTGACTCCTTGTGATCTCTTAGGCAAGTCGCTGACTTTCTATTGCCTCAGGTGCAAACTTAGGGCCCTGTTTACAAAGGCACGCTTGCATTTGTAGCGCACACTGTGTAGGCGCTCATAGGAATGTCATGTGTATCTACACAGTGTGTGCTAAAAACGCTGTAAACAGGGCCCTTAGATTTTAATTCATCTAGGAGCAGAGAAATACCTAGTGTTACTTTGAAGGCATGAGCTAAACCCAACTCCTTTCCCCTTTCTTTTGTAATAGGGGGACAGTCTCTTAGTAGTTGTGAATGAAGGCTTGATTGTACCAGGATCCCAGCACTAGTTCTGACTGAGCTGAAGAAAGAGAAGACAAGAGGAACTTTCAGGCTCCCCTCCCAGCCCCCTAGTGGAAAAAGTGGCAAGTGGACTTGGGAGGGAAATTCTTTTTTTTTTTTTGTTTACTTTTTCAAAGAAAGGGAGGCTTATCAGATTTCTGTTTATTTTTTTTTTATTTTGAATTTTACGCACATTTTTTATAGTAGTTCAATGTTTAGGTGCAGTAAGTGTGCCCCCAATAACTCTTCAATTTGGCATAGATAGGATGTTTTGGAAGGGAGTATGAGGATTCTGGGGGTTTCCCCTTGAATCCATAAATAGTAAGCTCCTTTAGTTCTGAGTGGAACTTCCTGTTATGTAGGGGGAAGTAGTCATTGATGAAATGGTACAGCTTTATGAGTTGGAAAATATAAACTATATATAAGATGGCATATATTTGGGAGAAAAAAAAGGATCTTCAGAACAGTGCTTGTCAATCCTTTTGTGGCCATGACCCTACGATCATGGCCAAATTAAAATAATGTGACCCCCCCCTCCCCAAAAGAGGTGCAGAATAACAATGCACCTGTGGAGAGCCCATCCAGTTTGTGACCCTAGTTAGTGTCCCGACCCACAGTTTTGGGAAGCTCTGTTTTACAATAAGACCCAAACAAGAAGCAAGTGAATCGTCAAGCAGCCAAGCTAACCCCCCTGTTTACTAAGCCGTGCGCTAATGCCGACACTGCCCATTCATGTTGAATGGGCTGTGTTGGCATTGCTGTGCAACAGCTGCTAGTATGGCTTAGTAAACAGAGGCGTAAGTGTATCTGATAGTGACACTTTAAACATGAGTGCACTGTACTTAACGAAGAGGACAGTTACTTTTTCACATGGGTGATATGGGTGTTGGATAACCGTGTTCCTTAAATAAATGATGTAGTAATTTGTGTTGTGTGTTTACTCAGGTTCCCGTTCTCTAGTGTACGTTTTTGTTTAAAGAACAGTGTGAAACATGTTCAGTAATAGGGAAATCAGGAGGGGGTAAATATTTTCACATCAGTGTAAGTGTGGCAGACTTTTATTTCTTTGCCAAGCCCTACCAACTTTATGGGCACCATATGTTTCCTTCTGTTGAAACCTGAGATTCTCTGTCTTTCTCTTCTCTCAACTTCTCCCTCTACCTCAACCTGCCCAAAAGTACTGTTCTTGCCAACTCAAATTACTATATGGCCAAAAGTTATGTAATCAAAAGTTAAGCTTTTCAGTTGGAGCAGCATTTAGGGCACTCTGCATCCATAGAAGTTAAGTTTACACACAGAACAGGAATGGCTTTATACATGCAAGACTTCCTTGTGTAGTTATTTGTTCAGTGGTGGCTTTTGTATATTATCTGTTTTAAAGTTATGCAGACTGTTGAACACTGATCTCTGGTTAATTAGCTTAACTTAAAATGTGTCAGCCTCAGTGAAATTCATTATTTTCAATTGCAAGTCTTATTGAAGGGAGAGTTCGTTTAAAATGTTTGTATAACATTTTTTTCTCTAAAAATGAGAGGCTGAGGCTTCACACTTATACCTGCCCAGAAGCTTCCAAGTCTAATCTGTTTATCTTGATCATTCACATTGTTCTCTAGCTGACCCAGCTAAAGACATGGGTTGACAGGCAGGAGGCAGCGGCCTGTTAAAGGTGTGTGTGGGGGGAGGGGCACAGGACCTCAGTGCAGGCAAAATGCACTGTTACTCCTCTGGCACATAAGGGGGTGAAGAGCATCATGTGATAGACTGAGCAGATAAGACTTGGGAAATCACAGAAACACCTTGGAAATCCTGAAACACCTCATTGACTGCCTAGGGTTTTATAACAGGGCTTTATACAAAAAAAAAAATAATAGTGGAACTGGGGAGGGGAGCAGATAGGGGAGAGAAGGGCTGGATTAAAGAGTAGAGTGACTATTCTTTGCTCTTCAGGCTAGGCTAATGCCCTCCCCTCCTCTTCCTTGCAGGCTGCCCGGAGGGAAGGGACTTCTGCAGAGCACCTCTGCTGCTTTGGAGTCTTAAAAGTAGTGGCGAAACAACTTTCATGGCTGCTCCCCTAGAAATTGGAAAGTGGAGGAGTGGCCTAGTGGTTAGGGTGGTGGACTTTGGTCCTGAGGAACTGAGTTCGATTCCCACTTCAGGCACAGGTAGCTCCTTGTGACTCTGGGCAAGTCACTTAACCCTCCATTGCCCCATATAAGCCGCATTGAGCCTGCCATGAGTGGGAAAGCGCAGGGTACAAATGTAACAAAATAGATACTATTGGAGATTCTACATGGAATGTTGCTACTATTGGAGATTCTACATGGAATGTTGCTATTCCACTAGCAACATTCCATGTAGAAGCCTGCGCAGCCACATTGGTGATCTGCAAGGGCCGACTTCTACATGGAATGTTGCTAGTGGAATAGCAACATTCCATGTAGAATCTCCAATAGTAGCAACATTCCATGTAGAATCTCCAATAGTAGCAACAGTGGAGGAGTGGCCTAGTGGTCAGGGTGGTGGACTTTAGTCCTGGGGAACTACTGAGGAACTGAGTTCGATTCCCACTTCAGGCACAGGCAGCTACTTGTGACTCTGGGCAAGTCACTTAACCCTCCATTGCTCCATCTAAGCCGCATTGAGCCTGCCATGAGTGGGAAAGCGCGGGCTACAAATGTAACAAAAAAAAAAATAAATTAAGCACTGCTTTATAGAGGAGACACTATTAGTTAACCAAACTGATGAAATTAGTAACCAAAGAAAGTGGTGGTGTGTGACTAAAACAGAGACACTTCAGAATATGTCTGGGGTGTGCTTTGTTCTCGCTATTCTCAGCCAGTCATTACTATAGGCTTGAGTGAGCTATCCATAGTGCATGTACCTGTGGGAGATACTGTATTCGGATGCTGTTCAGTCAGATCTTTTGCTAGAAGCAAGCCCTATTCTGTCCTTGTAAACAAACAGTGGCTAGTGATTCTGGTGCAGCTCATGTACGTGATATTGCCTTCCTTGTTTACATCAGTTTTACAGGCTTGTTCCTTTACTTATGCTTCTGCTGTTGGCATTTATTTGTTTTCAGGAAACACAACGTACTTGTGGGAGTTTCTCTTAGAGCTGCTTCAAGACAAAAACACCTGTCCTCGCTACATAAAGTGGACGCAGAGAGAGAAGGGCATCTTCAAACTGGTGGACTCGAAGGCCGTCTCCAAGCTGTGGGGGAAACACAAGAATAAGCCTGACATGAACTATGAAACCATGGGCAGGGCGCTGAGGTAAAGAAGGAAACTCTTGAACTAGGCAGCCAGCTCAGCACCACTCATTTGCAGAATGTGTTCACTGCACAGAACCTACTCCTTCCTTTTTAACATATTTTTGTTCACTTGAGAAAGTGTTAGGGGTTTTTAGTTCAGGGGACATAAAAAGAGAATATGACTGAAAATTTAAGAAAATTTAGAGTGGAGGAGTGGCCTAGTGGTTAGGGTGGTAGACTTTGGTCTTGGGGAACTGAGGAACTGAGTTTGATTCCCACTTCAGGCACAGGCAGCTCCTTGTGACTCTGGGCAAGTCACTTAACCCTCCATTGCCCCATGTAAGTTGCATTGAGCCTGCCATGAGTGGGAAAGCGCAGGGTACAAATGTAACAAAAATAAAATAGATACTATTGGAGATTCTACATGGAATGTTGCTACTATTGGAGATTCTACATGGAATGTTGCTATTCCACTAGCAACATTCCATGTAGAAGGCTGCGCAGGCTTCTGTTTCTGTGAGTCTGACGTCCTGCACATATGTGCAGGACGTCAGACTCACAGAAGCAGACGCCGGCGCGGCCACATTGGTGATCTGCAAGGGCCGACTTCTACATGGAATGTTGCTAGTGGAATAGCAACATTCCATGTAGAATCTCCAATAGTAGCAACAGTGAAGGAGTGGCCTAGTGGTTAGAGTGGTGGACTTTGGTCCTGGGGAACTGAGGAACTGAGTTCAATTCCCACTTCAGGCAGAGGCAGCTCCTTGTTACTCTGGGCAAGTCACTTAACCCTCCAATGCCCCATGTAAGCCGCATTGAGCCTGCCATGAGTGGGAAAGCGCGGGGTACAAATGTAACAAAAAATATATATATATTTCCTGCAGAAATCAGTTTAATATTATTAGTTCAACAGATAGCAGGACTTACATGTGATTTAATATGTGTCAGGTGGAAAAATCTTGGACACCTAAAATTCAGCATATTTTGCTGCTGAGAAGAGCTGCCCTTGCTGTGGGTCACCCCATACACCCAACTGGATAGAAGAGCTACTGCGGTGGCCTGCAGTGGCTGGGAGGAGCCGCTGTAGGGAGAGAGAGTAGGGGGGAGAAGACCGTGCACAAGATGAAAGAAAAGGAAGTAAGGGGAAGAAAAGTTTTCTGGCTTATGGTCTAATATTTCCATTTTTTAATACATGTATTGAGAGTGAGCCTCAGGCCCTTCAGCATTGAATGAAAGAGGGATGGTCAGGCTAGTTTAAATGCAACTCCCTAAGTAACATAGTAACATAGTAGATGACAGCAGAAAAAGACCTGCATGGTCTATCCAGTCTGCCCAACAAGATAAACTCATATGTGCTACTTTTTGTGTATACCTTACCTTGATTTGTATCTGCCATTTTCAGGACACAGACCATAGAAGTCTTGCCCAGAACTAGCCCCATTTTCAGGACACAGACCGTAGAGGTCTTGCCCAGAGCTAGCCCCACCACCCAAACACCAGCCCCACCTCCCAATCTCGGCTAAGCTTCTGAGGATCCATTCCTTCTGCACAGGATTCCTTTATGTTTATCCCACGCATGCTTGAATTCCGCTATCGTTTTCATCTCCACCACCTCCCGCGGGAGGGCATTCCAAGTATCTACCACTCTCTCCGTGAAAAAATACTTCCTGACATTTTTCTTGAGTCTGCCCCCCTTCACTCTCATATCATGTCCTCTCGTTCTACTGCTCTCCCATCTCCAGAAAAGGTTTGTTTGCGGATTAATACCTTTCAAATATTTGAATGTCTGTATCATATCACCCCTGTTAGAAATAAACTATATGTTAAAACACACTTCTGGTTTGTAGCATCAGAGTGCCAGTTGAGAAAAGCCAATTCATCTAAATCAAGATCCGGTCTCATGACTGGACATCTAACTGCCATGACTTGGAATTTCTTCTTGTGCTTAGATTCTGAATGGAAGCTCATTGTGTAGGGACACTGAAATGCTTTCCTTGTACATAGCTATCTATGCTGGCCTTTGGTTGTAGTGATATCAACAAGAACTACTGCAACTGTCAACTAGAACTAGGAACAGAGAAATTGGGTACTTCCATCCAGACACATTTCAGTAATGTTTTACTGACCCATAAAGAATTGGTTATCCTTCTAGAATTTTCATTTATTCTAATTAGGGCTGCAGGAAGAGTAAAAAGTTTTAATTGCAATGAATTGTGCAATTAGTTATAGATGGGTTTGTAAGGTTCTCATGAACAGTTCATGTATCAAGAAATACGTTACTCCATTGTACTTGGAGCCATTCTAGCTAAGCTACAATGAAAAGGTGGGGGGGGGGGGGGGGGGCTTTTATCTACAGAGGGACAGATTACAGTTTCCTACCTGTCAAACCTTCCGCTCAGTGTGCTGCTGTGGCTAAGAAAGCAAATAGAATGTTAGGTATTATTAGGAAAGGAATGGAAAACAAAAAGGAGGATGTTATAATGCCTTTGTATCGCTCAATGTTGCACCGCACCTCAAATATTGTGTTCCATTCTGGTTGGCGCATCTCAAAAAAGATAGAATTAGAAAAGGTACAGAGAAGGGCGACGAAAATGATAAAGGGGAGGGGACGACTTCCCTATGAGGAAAGGCTAAAGCGGCTAGGGCTGTTCAGCTTGGAGAAAAGGCGGCTGAGAGGAGATATGATAGAGGTCTATAAAATAATGAGTGAAGTTGAACGGGTAGATGTGAAGCGTCTGTTTACGCTTTCCAAAAAAACTAGGACTAGGGGGCATGCGATGAAGCTACAATGTAGTAAATTTAAAACAAATCAGAGAAAATGTTTCTTCACTCAATGTGTAATTAAACTCTGGAATTCGTTGCCAGAGAATGTGGTAAAGTTGGTTAGCTTAGCGGAGTTTAAAAAAAGGTTTGGACAGCTTCCTAAAGGAAAAGTCCATAGACCATTATTAAATGGACTTGGAGAAAATCCACTATTTCTGGGATAAGCAGTATAAAATGTTTTGTACTTTTTGGGATCTTGCCAGGTATTTGTGACCTGGATTGGCCACTGTTGGAAACAGGATGCTGGGCTTGATGGAGCTTTGGTCTTTCCCAGTATGGCAATACTTATGTACAATGAACCTGACACTAATAGATAAAACAACTCAGACCGCTGCAAAAATGGAGTTCTGCAAAATTCCTAGGTCAGATAGTGTGTGACAAGACCACACAGGTTTATTAACACTAATGCAAAGACTATAAATTACTCCTAGGGGAATTCTGTGCAAAGTATATTTCTCAAAATAATAGTGTAACTACTGTCTCTGAATAGTAAACTCCTAAACTGAAAAGTTCTTACTTCAAAGATGTAAAATGTTAAAAAAAAGTTGTGCAGATTTTCCCCAGGAGTACAGGATTGATGTATATACCCACTCCCACATTCACATTGTAGTTTCTCTTTCAGATCTTCCCATACACAGTTTCCCATGTTATCTCCAGCTTTTGTCTTCCCATGCACCGTTTCATCTGCTACCTCTCAGTTCCCCTCCCTTACCCTCTGATGTCCCCAGGTCTCTCTCCTTCCCCAACACACACCCTCATCTCCTCCAGGTTATCTCCTGTTCCGTACAAGCACCATTTATCCAGTCCTTCCTCTCCCATTTTTTCTTAGCCCCTTGCTCTCCCAGTACCTTCTTTCCTTATTTTCTGTTCCTGAACGCCATTTCTCCCAGCTGACAAGATCATTGTTGGATGGGCTCTTCTTGGTTCAAATGCTGCTGCTGTCATTTTTTTCTGTACAACGCTGCTGTAACAGCATGCGATTAATGTGGTCCTCGAAATCCTGTACAGGTTTCGCGAGAATAGCACAGGACTTCTGGCACCACACTAATTGCAATCTGGAAAAACAGGGCCATGCGGAAAAGTTGCAGGAGCAGCAGAGTTTGAACACCTTCCTTCCGTGAGGGAAATTCTTCACCAGACAAGGGAGCGAAATACTGTGTAATCACTAAGCACTTTAAAACCCTCTGGGAGCTGATTTCCAAAACTGCAGAGTCTCCCCTCAAAAATATGAGCTTTGTGTTTGCAACAAATGAAACTCCTTTGCAGAAAGCAGTGTCAGATTGCCTGAAGCAAAGCGCAAAAGTCTTGCAGCCACAGTAAGAAATGAACCTGTCTGTCCATCTTCGACTTTACCCATGCCGCACGAACCACCTCATTCACCTGCAGATCCCAGGATAAGGGCCAAATCCAAAACAACCTTCAAGGACCGCACCGCCTTAACTAACTACTAATAAATCACAAGAAAAACACGAAACTGAAGAAAAATCCATTGTTGGATCAGATGTTCTCACCTAACACCAACCAATTTTTTACTGCCAACAAACATTCCTGCACTGATGTTCAAAAAGCAGCCACTGTGGTGTATTGAACAAAAAACTGTACATCATCTGCATAAAAATGGACGATGCCCAAAAGCATGCATTACAGAGACCAAAGGTTCAAAATATAAATTCCATATCATCAAGCTGATCAATCCATAGACTGGTGGGTTGTGTCCATCTACCAGCAGGTGGAGATAGAGAGCAAACTTTTGCCTCCCTATATGTGGTCATGTGCTGCCGGAAACTCCCCAGTATGTTCTCTATCTCAGCAGGTGGTGGTCACACACAGCAGCAGCTCTGGCTAGGCCTCCAAGCCTAATCCTTAGGTTTTGTTGAGGCCTGGGGTTGAGGGCTCTTTTGAGCAAGTGCAAACCTGGTTGTGCCAGGTCCCTCCTTTTCTCCCCCCTCCCGCTGGCTCCGTTTAAAAAAAAAAAAAAAAAAAAATTTTAAACGTCTTTAAAGGCGTTTAACTCGACGTTTCTTTAAACGTTCATTGCAGCTACTCACTGGGACACCAGTTCGTTACAGCTCGGAGCGGCAAGCAGGTAATTTTACCTTTTTATAGCGGGCAGGGGGTTCCCCGATTCTTCTCCTCGTGGCATATGGCGTCGGAGGGCGAGGGCGCAAAGGGTCGCTCCCCGGATCGCTGGAGCGCTTCTAGAGGGGATGCGGGGGTTTTACAACCTGATTCGCCCTTGATGGGTGACAGTTTAGTGACCGATGAATGTCCCGGTCGTTCCTCCGGCGTGGCGGTTTTTTCCCGCCATAAACGCCCATCCCCCGTTCCTCGCCTCCGCCATCTTGGCCGGCCACGCGGCTCGGACGGCTTCTTCGTGGGCCGCCCTTGAGGTTGGAGACATTAATGCCATGAACGCCCTTAATTTGGGCGACGGCACAAGCGGCTAAAGTTAAGCGCCGTTCTTCCCGCGCGGCTCCTTCGCGGAGTTTCGCGCCGGACGCCATTTTGGATGCGCAGCATGTCTCTCCCCCGCTATTGCGAGCGCCGGTTGAGAGTGCGTCTAGGGCTGTTGCCCAGGCTGCGGAAGTGCACAGTCTGGGGGGTTTCTCCCCCGAGTTTGTTTTGCTGCTGCATCAGGCTTTCCTCATGCAAAACGCTGCCCCTGCTCCCTCTTCTGATAAAGAGGTTGAGGTTCCCAGAGGTAAACGCCCTCGGGTTGATTTCCAGGCCTTGGAGGACTTTGTCTCCTCCGATGTAGATGAGGGCAGCGTGTCTGAGGTCTCCCAACGGTCCTTTGCGGATTCCTTGGAGGAGATAGATCCCCGCTCAGATGGAGCGGATGACCCCTCTGCAGCGCGGCTTTTTAGCCCAGAGGATTTGCCCAACCTGTTTTTACAGGCCATGGACACTTTGAAGATTTCCTCTCCGGAGGACGTCTCTCCCTCAGCCCCTGTTGGCTCTGCCATTATGCTGGGGACGAAGCGCCCGCCTAGATCCTTCCACGTGCATGATGCCATGCACACCTTAATTGCGGCTCAATGGGATGTCCCGGAAACGAGCCTTAAAGTGGCTAGGGCTATGTCCCGCCTCTATCCTTTGGCTGTGAGTGAACGTGAGGCCTATCTGTGGCCTACCGTGGATTCTTTAATCACTGCGGTGACTAAGAAAATGGCGTTGCCGGTGGAAGGTGGCACGGCCCTAAAGGACGCCCAAGACAGAAGATTGGAGGCGGCCTTAAGGTCGTCCTTTGAGGCAGCTGCTTTAAGTTTGCAGGCCTCAGTTTGCGGCTCCTATGTGGCCAGGGCGTGCCTGACTATGGTGCAGCGGGCTTCCCCCTCGGATCTTTCCTTGAGGGCTGATTGGCCGGCCCTGGAATCGGGCTTAGCCTATTTGGCAGACTTGCTGTATGATGTCTTGAGAGCCTCAGCTAAAGGCATGGCTCAGACAGTCTCTGCGCGGCGGTGGCTTTGGCTGAAACATTGGTCTGCTGACCACGCCTCTAAATCCCGCCTGGCTAGATTGCCTTTTAAAGGCAAGCTGCTCTTTGGGGTCGAGCTGGACAAAATCGTGACCGATCTCGGCACGTCTAAGGGCAAGAAATTACCAGAGGTCAGGGCTCGGGCTAGTACTCGTCCCGGTACCTCCAGAGGACGGTTGCTGGAAGCCCGTCGGTACCGCCCGGGCAAGTCGGGTTCCTCTGCCCCCTCTTCCTTCAAGAGGAATTTCTCCCCCAAGCAGCATTCCTTTCGCAGAGACCGCTGTCCCGGAGGTGCTCCCTCCGGTCCTCCCCCAGGGTCTCGTACCCAATGACGGGGCCTTGGTCCACGCCCCAGTGCAGATTGGAGGACGGCTGTCCTCGTTTCTGGGCGAGTGGACCACTATAACTTCAGACGCGTGGGTGCTGGAAGTCATCAGAGACGGCTACAAGCTAGAGTTCTGCCAACCCTTAAGAGACGGGTTTGTACTCTCTCCCTGCAAGTCTCCGGTCAAGCTGTGGCAGTGCAGCAGACCTTGGACAACCTGATCCGCCTGGGTGCGGTCGTTCCGGTGCCAAAAAATCAGATTGGCAAGGGACGTTACTCCATTTACTTTGTGGTTCCAAAGAAAGGAGGTTCTGTCCGGCCTATCCTCGACCTCAAAGGGGTCAATCGGGCCTGGAAAGTGAGGCACTTTCGCATGGAGACTCTCCGCTCTGTTATAGCGGCAGTGAAGGCAGGAGAGTTCTTGGCTTCCTTGGACATCAAGGAAGCGTACCTGCATATTCCCATCTGGCCTCCTCTCCAACGCTTTCTGCGTTTTACAGTCCTGAGACGACACTTCCAGTTCAGAGCCCTCCCTTTCGGGTTGGCTACTGCTCCGCGGACCTTTTCCAAAGTAATGGGGGTCCTGGCGGCCTTCCTGCTAAAGGAAGGAGTACAAGTCCATCGTTATCTGGACGACTGGTTGATCCGAGCCCCCTCTTATGCAGAGTGCGGCAAAGCTATGGACCGGGTAGTTGCTCTTGTGAGCTCCCTGGGATGGATCATCAACTGGAAGAAGAGCCAGCTGCGCCCGACTCAGTCCCTGGAGTATCTGGGAGTTCGATTCGACACCCAAGTGGGCAGAGTGTTCCTGCCAGACAATCGGATTGTCAAGCTTCAGGCTCAGGTGGACTAGTTCCTAGTAGCCTCTCCTATTCGGGCTTGGGACTACGTGCAGCTGTTGGGCTCTATGACGGCCACGATGGAAGTAGTGCCCTGGGCCAGGGCTCATATGAGACCACTACAGCTATGTCTGCTGCTGCGCTGGACTCCGATGTCGGAGGATTATGCTGTGCGCCTTCCCGTGGACCCAGCAGTGCGCAAGGCGCTGAGCTGGTGGACGCAGACAGACAAGTTGTCTGCAGGATTGCCTCTGGTGACCCCGGAGTGGATTGTCGTCACGACAGACGCCTCTTTGATGGGCTGGGGAGCCCACTGCTTGGGAAGGACAGCGCAGGGGCTCTAGTCTCCTGCAGAGGCAAGTGGTCTATCAACCTCCTGGAACTCAGAGCCATTCGGTTGGTGTTATTGGAGTTCATCCCGGTACTGGTGTTGTAGCCTGTACGGGTCCTGTCGGACAATGTCACGGCTGTGGCCTATATCAACCGCCAGGGAGGTACCAAGAGCGCCCCTCTAGCCAAGGAGGCTATGAGTCTTTGCCAGTGGGCGGAAGCGAACCTGGAGCAGCTTTCAGCGGCCCACATTGCCGGAGTCATGAATGTCAAGGCGGACTTTCTCAGTCGCCATACCTTGGAGCCCGGAGAGTGGCAACTATCTGCTCAGGCGTTCTTGGACATCACGAAGCGCTGGGGCCAGCCGAGCCTAGATCTGATGGCGTCATCGGCCAATTGCCAAGTGCCGCGCTTTTTCAGCAGAGGACGGGACCCTCGATCCCTGGGAGTAGATGCTCTTCTCCAACAGTGGCCGACACAAGAGCTCCTCTATGTGTTCCCGCCCTGGCCCATGTTGGGCAGGGTGCTAGACCGGGTGGCAAAGCATCCCGGCAGGGTAATCCTGGTGGGTCCGGATTGGCCCAGACGTCCCTGGTATGCGGACTTGATCAGGCTCTCAGTCGACGATCCTCTGCGGCTGTCAGTGGAGCAGGGCCGGTTACATCAGGGTCCCGTGGTGATGGAGGATCCCTCTCCCTTTGGTCTTACGGCCTGGCTATTGAGCGGCAGCGTCTGAGGAAGAAGGGCTTCTCAGACAAGGTCATCGCCACTATGCTGAGAGCGAGGAAACGCTCTACTTCTACTGCTTACGCCAGGGTTTGGCGTATCTTTGCAGCATGGTGTGAAGCAGGCTCACTTTCTCCCTTCACTGCTCCAATTTCTTCAGTGTTGGCGTTCCTGCAAGAAGGTCTGGAGAACGGCCTGTCGCTCAGTTCCCTTAAAGTCCAGGTAGCGGCTCTGGCTTGCTTCAGGGGCCGCCTGAAGGGTGCTTCCCTGGCTTCGCAGCCAGATGTGGTGCGCTTTCTCAAGGGAGTTAATCACCTGCGCCCTCCTCTGCACTCAGTGGTGCCTGCGTGGAATCTCAACCTGGTGCTAAGAGCATTGCAGAAGCCGCCTTTTGAACCCTTGTCGAGGGCATCTCTGAAAGACCTGACGTTGAAAGCAGTCTTTTTGGTGGCTATCACTTCAGCCAGAAGAGTTTCCGAGCTCCAGGCGCTCTCATGTCGAGAGCCTTTTCTGCAGTTCACTGAGGCAGGAGTGACTATTCGCACAGTGCCTTCCTTCCTGCCCAAGATTGTTTCTCGCTTCCATGTGAATCAGCAGCTCTGTCTCCCTTCCTTTCGTAGGGAGGACTACCCAGAGGAGTACTCTGCTCTTAAATATCTGGATGTGAGACGAGTCATCTTCAGATACTTGGAAGTGACCAATGATTTCCGGAAATCGGATCATCTGTTTGTCCTGTTTGCAGGTCCTCGTAAGGGTCTGCAGGCTGCTAAGCCTACAGTGGCAAGATGGGTCAAGGAAGCCATTGCAGCGGCTTATGTGGCCGCGGGGAAGGTGCCGCCTATCCAGCTGAAGGCTCACTCCACGAGAGCTCAGGCGGCCTCGATGGCAGAGGCCGGATCCGTCTCCTTGGAAGAGATATGCAAGGCGGCAACTTGGGCTTCGGCTCATACATTCTCCAAGCATTACCGTTTGACTGTGGCTGCACGGGCGGAGGCCCGGTTTGGAGCTTCAGTGTTGAGGTCAGGGATTTCAATGTCCCGCCCTGGGTGAGTACTGCTTCGGTACATCCCACCAGTCTATGGATTGATCAGCTTGATGATATGGAAGGTAAAATTATGTATAATCATACCTGATAATTTTCTTTCCATTAATCATAGCTGATCAATCCATAGCCCCTCCCAGATATCTGTTCTGTTTTTATTCTGGTTGCATTTCAGGTTCAAGTTTAGTCTTCAGTTATTTCAGAAAGACTTCGTGTTCAAGTTCTTTCACTTGGATTCTTCAAGAGTTGAGACGAGTTTGTGTTACAGTGAGCTGCTGCATTCCTCTCCCCTCCGTTTTACGGGGCTGGATTGAGACATAAATTCTGCCGGCACTCCCTCCCGCTTCGTGCGGCTGTAGGGCAGCTTTGTACCCCTCCCGCTTCGGCGGTGTTAGGGTCAGTCAGCTCCTCCCGCGGTTGCGGTTGCAGGATAAGCCAGATCCCCCCGCATCGGCGGGTGTGGTGTCCCTCCCCCGCTCCGCGGGGATGAGCTGGACGGATTCCCCTCCCCCACTTGTGTGGGGATGAGCTGGGTTAATTCCCCTCCCCCGTTTCGGCGGTGGTGAGCTGGGCAGAGTGTCCCTTCGTGGGTGTAATTCTCTAAGTGCTGAGTCCTGCGGATGGAGCTTTGATATCGACATACTGAGGAGTTTCCGGCAGCACATGACCACATATAGGGAGGCAAAAGTTTGCTCTCTATCTCCACCTGCTGGTAGATGGACACAACCCACCAGTCTATGGATTGATCAGCTATGATTAATGGAAAGAAAATTATCAGGTATGATTATACATAATTTTACCTTAAAACAGTGTTGAGGAAAGAGGTGAACCTTGAGGGACCCCCATCTGCAGAGTTCTTAAGGCAGAAAGCACATCCTGGCCCAATACCTGAAAGCTATGATCCATTAAAAGGGATTTAAACCAATGCTAAGCTGTACCCCTAACCCCAAACTCCCACAGCCTTTTCAACAAATACCCATGCTCCCAAAGTATCAAATGCTGTAATGTCCAATAACACCAACACCCCAGCACCCTTCGTATCCAAACAGCAGCACATTTCATTATTATTATTCTCCGAGGACAAGCAGGCTGCTTGTTCTCACTGATGGGTGACGTCCACGGCAGCCCCTCCAATCGGAAACTTCACTAGCAAAGTCCTTTGCTAGCCCTCGCGCGCCCGCGCGCACCGCGCATGCGCGGCCGTCTTCCCGCCCGAAACCGGCTCGAGCCGGCCAGTCTTCTTTTGTCCGCACTCGGTACGGTCGTGTTTTCGCCGTGTCGAGCCCCGGAAAGTCGACCTCGCGCGTCCAATTTGTTTTGAACGTGTTTTTTTCCTTCGGGAAAGCTTTGTCCTAGTCGGGAAGTGCTCCGGAAACCCCCCGCCGGGTTTCGTGTAAATCCTCCCCGTACTTCCAGCTTTTTTGCCCCGGTAAGTTTTCTTTCGTCGTCGGGGTAGGCCTCTTTTCGGCCTCGGTCGAGATTTTTTCTCCCTCTAAATTTGGTGCTTCAAATTTCGCCATTTCGGCTTTTGATTTCGCCGGCGTGATTTTTCCGCCCATGACATCGAAGCCTTCCAGCGGCTTCAAGAAGTGCACCCAGTGCGCCCGGGTTATCTCGCTCACTGATCGACACTCGTCGTGTCTTCAGTGTCTGGGGGCCGAGCACCGCCCTCAGAACTGCAGTCTGTGTTCCCTGCTTCAAAGGCGGACTCAGGTAGCGAGACTAGCCCAGTGGAACGTGTTGTTCTCGGGCTCTTCGTCGGCATCGGCACCGGGATCTTCGAGTGCATCGACGTCGTCAGCGTCCAGACCTTCTTCCTCGGCCGCCCCTGCATCGAGTGCATCGAGGCATCGGGCCTCTGCATCGGCGCCGAGACATCGGATAGCTGCATCGACGTCGGTGGTACCAGGACCTCGTCTGCTGATGTCGTCGGACGGTGGTGCATCGGGTGGAGTGCAGGTGAGGGCTGTCCATTCCCCTGCTGGTGGCGGTGAGCCCTCGGGTGGGTCTCCGCCTACCCTGAGGGCTCCTGCGGTACAGCCCCCCCGAGATCGACCTTCTTCAGTCTCGGCCCCGAGGAAGCGACGGATGGATTCGACGTCCTCCTCGTCGGTGCCGGGGAGCTCCGGTGACATGCTTCGGAAGAAATCGAAGAAGCATCGACACCGGTCTCCTCCCCGTGTCGGCACCGAGAGCTCTGGGTCGCCGAGGGATTCGGCACCCAGCAGGCATCGGCACCGAGAGGACCGCTCACCCTCTGTTCAGGAGGTGTCGATGCGCTCTGCTCTGGACAGCCCGGAACAGCCTCCACGCCCGGAACAGGTACTGACGTCGACGCCTGCATCGACCTCTCAGCCTTTCTCTGCAGCCGCTCTAAACGAGAGCCTCCGGGCCGTTCTCCCAGAGATTCTGGGAGAGCTGTTGCGCCCTACCCCTCCGGTACCGGCGGTGCTTGCGCCACCGGTACCGTCGAGCGTGGCGCCGGCTGGCCCATCGCCCAGGTTGAGGTCCCCGACGTCGGTACCGCGTGCGGTACCGACCGCGGCCACCTCCCAGGAAGGCTCCCCGACTACGTCGGCGGAGGGAGCTTCGCCGATGCGGGCGAGGGAGTCTACCTCTCGACGCCCCCATCGTGGACGGGGTTCCACGGAGTCGAGCAGGGCGAGGTTGCAGACACAGGTCCGTGAACTTGTGTCTGACACCGAGGGTGAGGCCTCGTGGGAGGAAGAGGAAGATCCCAGATATTTCTCTGACGAGGAGTCTGAGGGTCTTCCGTCTGATCCCACTCCCTCTCCTGAGAGACAGCTTTCTCCTCCCGAGAGTCTGTCTTTTGCCTCCTTTGTCCGGGAGATGTCTACGGCCATCCCCTTCCCGGTGGTTGTGGAGGACGAGCCCAGGGCTGAAATGTTTGAGCTCCTGGACTATCCTTCTCCACCTAAGGAAGCGTCCACTGTTCCCTTGCACCATGTCCTGAAGAAGACATTGCTTGCGAACTGGACCAAGCCATTAACTAATCCCCACATTCCCAAGAAGATCGAGTCCCAGTACCGGATCCATGGGGACCCAGAGCTGATGCGCACTCAGTTGCCTCATGACTCTGGAGTTGTGGATTTGGCCCTAAAGAAGGCTAAGAGTTCTAGGGAACATGCTTCGGCGCCCCCGGGCAAGGACGCTAGAACCTTAGACTCCTTTGGGAGGAAGGCCTACCATTCCTCTATGCTCGTGTCCAAGATCCAGTCTTACCAGCTCTACACGAGCATACACATGCGGAATAATGTGCGGCAGTTGGCGGGCTTGGTTGATGCTCTTCCCCCTGAGCAAGCCAAGCCTTTTCAGGAGGTGGTCAGGCAGCTGAAGGCGTGCAGAAAATTCCTGGCCAGAGGAGTTTATGACACTTTTGATGTTGCGTCCAGGGCCGCTGCTCAAGGTGTGGTGATGCGCAGGCTCTCATGGCTGCGTGCCGCCGACCTGGAGAATAGAATCCAGCAGCGGATTGCGGACTCGCCTTGCCGTGCGGATAACATTTTTGGCGAAAAAGTCGAGCAGGTGGTAGAGTCTCTCCACCAGCGGGACACCGCATTCGACAAGTTCGCCCGCCGGCAGCCTTCAGCTTCTACCTCTACAGGTAGACGATTTTTCGGGGGAAGGAAGACTGTTCCCTATACTTCTGGCAAGCGTAGGTACAATCCTCCTTCCCGACAGCCTGCGGCCCAGGCTAAGCCCCAGCGCGCTCGCTCTCGTCAGCAGCGTGCGAATCAGCAAGGCCCCGCGGCTCCCCAGCAAAAGCAAGGGGCGAGCTTTTGACTGGCTCCAGCAGAGCATAGCCGACATCCAAGTGTCAGTGCGGGGCGACCTGCCTGTCGGAGGGAGGTTGAAAGCTTTTCACCAAAGGTGGCCTCTCATAACCTCCGATCAGTGGGTTCTCCAAATAGTCCGGCAAGGATACACCCTCAATTTGGCCTCACAACCTCCAAATTGTCCACCGGGAGCTCAGTCCTACAGCTTCCAGCACAAGCAGGTACTTGCAGAGGAACTCTCCGCCCTTCTCAGCGCCAATGCGGTCGAGCCCGTGCCATCCGGGCAAGAAGGGCTGGGGTTCTATTCCAGGTACTTCCTTGTGGAAAAGAAAACAGGGGGGATGCGTCCCATCCTAGACCTAAGGGCCCTGAACAAATATCTCGTAAAAGAAAAGTTCAGGATGCTTTCCCTGGGCACCCTTCTCCCCATGATTCAGCAAAACGATTGGCTATGCTCTCTGGACTTGAAGGATGCCTACACACACATCCCGATACTGCCAGCTCACAGACAGTATCTGCGATTTCAGCTGGGCGCACGCCACTTCCAGTACTGTGTGCTACCCTTTGGGCTCGCCTCTGCGCCCAGGGTGTTCACAAAGTGCCTAGCTGTGGTAGCAGCGGCGCTTCGCAGGCTGGGGGTGCACGTGTTCCCATATCTCGACGATTGGCTGGTGAAGAACACATCCGAGGCAGGAGCCCTGCAGTCCATGCAGATGACTATTCGCCTCCTGGAGCTACTGGGGTTTGTGATAAATTACCCAAAGTCCCATCTTCTCCCAGTGCAGAAACTCGAATTCATCGGAGCCCTGCTGGATTCTCGGACGGCTCGCGCCTATCTCCCAGAGGCGAGGGCCAACAACTTGTTGTCCCTCGTCTCGCGGGTGCGAGCGTCCCAGCAGATCACAGCTCGGCAGATGTTGAGATTGCTGGGCCACATGGCTTCCACAGTTCATGTGACTCCCATGGCCCGCCTTCACATGAGATCTGCTCAATGGACCCTAGCCTCCCAGTGGTATCAGGCCGCCGGGGGTCTAGAGGACGTGATCCACCTGTCCACGAGTTTTCTCGAATCCCTGTATTGGTGGACGATTTGCTCCAATTTGACTCTGGGACGTCCCTTCCAAATTCCTCAGCCTCAAAAAGTGCTGACCATGGATGCGTCTCTCCTGGGATGGGGAGCTCATGTCGATGGGCTTCACACCCAAGGAAGGTGGTCCCTCCAAGAAAGCGATCTACAGATCAATCTTCTGGAGTTGCGAGCGATCTGGAACGCTCTGAAGGCTTTCAGAGATCGGCTGTCCCACCAAATTATCCAAATTCAGACAGACAATCAGGTTGCCATGTACTATGTCAACAAGCAGGGGGGCACCGGATCTCGCCCCCTGTGTCAGGAAGCCGTCAGCATGTGGCTCTGGGCTCGCCGTCAAGGCATGGTGCTCCAAGCCACATATCTGGCAGGCGTAAACAACAGTCTGGCCGACAGGTTGAGCAGGATTATGCAACCTCACGAGTGGTCGCTCAATTCCCGTGTGGTGCGACAGATCTTCCAGGCGTGGGGCACCCCCCTGGTGGATCTCTTCGCATCTCAAGTGAACCACAAGGTCCCTCAGTTCTGTTCCAGGCTTCAGGCCCACGGCAGACTGGCGTCGGATGCCTTCCTCCTGGATTGGGGGGAAGGTCTGCTGTATGCTTATCCTCCCATTCCTCTGGTGGGGAAGACTTTGTTGAAACTCAAGCAAGACCGAGGCACCATGATTCTGATTGCTCCCTTTTGGCCGCGTCAGATCTGGTTCCCTCTTCTTCTGGAGTTATCCTCCGAAGAACCGTGGAGATTGGAGTGTTTTCCGACCCTCATCACGCAGGACGAAGGGGCTCTTCTGCATCCCAACCTCCAGTCCCTGGCTCTCACGGCCTGGATGTTGAGGGCGTAGACTTTGCCTCTTTGGGTCTGCCAGAGGGTGTCTCCCGCATCTTGCTTGCTTCCAGGAAAGACTCCACTAAGAGAAGTTACTTCTTTCATTGGAGGAGGTTTGCCGTCTGGTGTGACAGCAAGGCCCTAGATCCTCGCTCTTGTCCTACACAGACCCTGCTTGAATACCTTCTCCACTTGTCTGAGTCTGGTCTGAAGACCAACTCCGTAAGGGTTCACCTTAGTGCAATCAGTGCATACCATTACCAAGTGGAAGGTAAGCCGATCTCAGGACAGCCTTTAGTTGTTCGCTTCATGAGAGGTTTGCTTTTGTCAAAGCCCCCTGTCAAGCCTCCTACAGTGTCATGGGATCTCAATGTCGTTCTCACCCAGCTGATGAAACCTCCTTTCGAGCCACTGAATTCCTGCCATCCGAAGTACTTGACCTGGAAGGTCATTTTCTTGGTGGCAGTTACCTCGGCTCGTAGAGTCAGTGAGCTTCAGGCCCTGGTAGCCCAGGCCCCTTACACCAAATTTCATCACAACAGAGTAGTCCTCCGCACTCACCCTAAGTTTCTGCCAAAGGTTGTGTCGGAGTTCCATCTGAACCAGTCAATTGTCTTGCCAACATTCTTTCCCCGTCCTCATTCCTGCCCTGCTGAACGTCAGCTGCACACATTGGACTGCAAGAGAGCATTGGCCTTCTATCTGGAGCGGACACAGCCCCACAGACAGTCCGCCCAATTGTTTGTTTCTTTTGATCCCAACAAGAGGGGAGTGGCTGTAGGGAAACGCACCATATCCAATTGGCTAGCAGATTGCATTTCCTTCACTTACGCCCAGGCTGGGCTGGCTCTTGAGGGTCATGTCACGGCTCATAATGTTAGAGCCATGGCAGCGTCGGTAGCCCACTTGAAGTCAGCCACCATGGAGGAAATTTGCAAAGCTGCGACGTGGTCATCTGTCCACACATTCACATCTCATTACTGCCTGCAGCAGGATACCCGACGTGACAGTCGGTTCGGGCAGTCAGTTCTTCAGAACCTGTTTGGGCTTTAGGATCCAACTCCACCCCCCGAGGGCCCTGTTTGTTCTGTTCCAGGCTACACTCTCAGTTAGTTGGTAAATTTTTTAGGTCAATCTCAGTTATGTCCTCGCCGTTGCGAGGCCCAATTGACCAATGTTGTTGTTTTGAGTGAGCCTGGGGGCTAGGGATACCCCATCAGTGAGAACAAGCAGCCTGCTTGTCCTCGGAGAAAGCGAATGCTACATACCTGTAGAAGGTATTCTCCGAGGACAGCAGGCTGATTGTTCTCACAAACCCGCCCGCCTCCCCTTTGGAGTTGTGTCTTCCCTTGAAGTGTATTGTCTTGCTACATACTGGACTGGCCGGCTCGAGCCGGTTTCGGGCGGGAAGACGGCCGCGCATGCGCGGTGCGCGCGGGCGCGCGAGGGCTAGCAAAGGACTTTGCTAGTGAAGTTTCCGATTGGAGGGGCTGCCGTGGACGTCACCCATCAGTGAGAACAATCAGCCTGCTGTCCTCGGAGAATACCTTCTACAGGTATGTAGCATTCGCTTTAGCATTTGTATAGCGCTACCAGACACACGCGGCGCTGAACACCTGACATAGAGAGACAGTCCCTGCTCAAAAGAGCTTACAATCTAAATAATACAGACAAACAAGACAAGGGCGAGGGAAGTACTGGGTGATAAGGAACAAGGGGTGGGGGAGGCAAATGAGTAGTGGCTAGGAGTCAAAAGCAGCAGTGAAAAGGTGGGTTTTCAGCATAGATTTGAAGACAGGTAGAGATGGAGCTAGACGTACAGGCTCAGGAAGTTTATTCCATGCATAAGGTGCTGCGAGAGAAAAGGAACGAAGCCTGAAGTTAGCAGTGGAGGAGAAGGGGGACAACAAGAGAGATTTGTCCAGCGAGTGGAGGTCACGGGAAGGAATGTAGGGAGAGATGAGAGTGGAGAGATAATGAGGGGGCTGCAGAATGGATGCATTTAAATGTCAGTAAGAGAAGTTTGAACTGTATATGGAAGCGGACAGGGAGCCAGTGAAGTGACTTGAGTGGGCTAGTTTGGGTATAACGGTTTTGGCGGAAAATAAGCTGTGCTGCAGAATTTTGGACAGACTGGAGAGGAGAGAGGTGACTGAGCGGAAGACCAGTAAGAAGTCAATTGCAATAATCCAAGCAAGAGGTGACAAGGGTGTGGATAAGGGTTTTGGCAGCGTATTCAGAAAGGAAGGTGCGAATTTTGCTAATGTTGTACATAAAGAAACGACAGGTTTTGGCGATCTGTTGAATATGTGCAGAGAAGGAGAGAGAGGAATCAAAGATGACACCAAGATCACAAGCCGAGGAGACAGGGAGGATGTGAGAGCCATTAACAGAGATAGAGAATGGGGGAGGAGGGTTTAGGGGGAAAAATGAGATGTTCAGTTTTGGTCATGTTTAGCTTTAGATGGCATTGAGACATCCAAGCAGCAATGTCAGACAAGCAGGATGAAATTTTGTCCTAGATTAAGGATGAGATTTCAGGGGTGGAGATGTAGATTTGAGAATAGTCTGCGCAAAGATGGTACTGAAAGCCGTGGGATGAAATCAGGGTACCAAGGGAAGAGGTATAGATGGAGAAGAGGAGGGGTCCAGGGACAGAACCCTGAGGCACACCAACTGTAAGAGGAACCGCCAGAGTGAACACTGAAAGTGCGACGTGAGAGATAGGAAGAGAACCAGGAAAGAACAGGACCCTGGAATCCAATCGAGGATAGCGTATCTAGGAGTATGGTGTGGTCAACAGTGTCGAAAGCAGCAGATAGGTCAAGAAGGATAAGGATAGGACAGAGACCTCTGGATTTAGCCAGCAGTAGGTCATTAGAGACTTTGGTAAGTGCAGTTTCAGTAGAGTGATGAGGGCGGAAACCAGATTGGAGTGGGTCAAGAATAGGCAGAGAAGAAAGAAAGTCAAGACAACGGCGGTGAACGACGCGTTCAAGTAATTTGGAGAGGAAAGGGAGATGGGACACTAGTTTGAGGGACAGGTAGGGTCAAGTGAGGGTTTTTTAAGGAGTGGAGTGACAACAACATGTTTGAAGGCCGTAGGAACAGTTGCAGTGGAAAGTGAAAGATTAAGGATGCGACGGATGACAGGATAGTAGGAGAGATAGTGTTAAGTAGGTAAGTGGGGATGGGATCAGAGAAACAGGTAGTACATTTAGAAGAGGAAAGAAGAAGGGCAGTTTCCTCAGAAGAAACTTCAGAGAAGGAGGAAAAAGAGGGAGAGGAAGGAGAGTAGAGGGTGTGAACTAAGGGAGAGAGAGGTGGGGAGAGTTTGGATGAAAATTCAAGGTTGATCTTACAGATTTTATCGTGGAAGTGCTCAGCTAGGGTCTGAGGAGAAAAAGAAGGGGGAATTGGGGACGGAGGCACTTTGAGAAGAGAGTTCAGAGTGGCGAAGAGAAGTCTAGTAAAACTACCAATACAGTTTCTATACTGTTTAAACTACCCCTCTCTAGACCCCCGTGGGATCCTTCCACACGGAGGTGTACAGAGGGTTTGTTCTTCTAATATCTTTTTAACCGCCTCCCTGAACTCCAGTGACACCCCTTCCCATGGGTATCGCTGTTGGGGAGGCATCAGAAGGCGCAGTTCAAATCTTATTCCCATGACCACAGCTTTCTGTCTCCTTGGATCTAAGTGAATCTTTGGCCAGTTGTGTGCCCGCATTAAATCTATAAACTATCTATAACGCTGTTACAGTTAGAAATCTTACTTATGTGTGTGTTATATTGTAAGACAGATGAAAGGTAGAGAATGGATTGA
Organism: Microcaecilia unicolor; assembly: GCF_901765095.1. Classification (NCBI taxonomy): domain Eukaryota; kingdom Metazoa; phylum Chordata; class Amphibia; order Gymnophiona; family Siphonopidae; genus Microcaecilia; species Microcaecilia unicolor. The sequence continues at coordinate 631,929,732 of NC_044032.1, forward strand.
AGTGAAGACAGAGACAGTTTAGTTAAAGAAATAGTCTTTTTATTCTTACCAAATCAGGTATTAATCTGGTACCTTCAGTGGACAGATTCTGGGTCCAACCGGCCAGGGCTCCGCTCGTTACAATACGTTGGGGAAAGCACTCCAACGAGGGCTCGAACGCACCCTGCTTTTATACAATTTGGTCACCATACAAGTCTATGGAGAGGGACTTTTTTTTCCTAATCTTGCATAACCTCTGAATCATACTCAACTGCCGGTCAGGTGCCCACCTCTCCTTTCCGTTTTATTATTGCAACTTATTGTGCAATTTCCCTTTTTGTCAACAACTCCTTAGATACTGATATCCAAACATGGGCAAATCTTTCTCATATCATCTTGTGATCTGGGTGCCATCTTCTAAAGACAGACTCCATGTTATGAACCAAACTTCTATCATTTCTGTCTTTAATTTCTACATCGTAGGTGTTATACTCAATTTGGAATTTGCACCAGGTTTCATTAAGACTCACCAAGCAGTCCTGCTCTTGCAGGCTCCCTGCTATAAGGCCATCATCTGATTTTCAGGCCTAGTCAGTGCTTTTCAGCTGTTTAAACTATGTAACTTGGCCCACCACTATTCCAGTGGATAGGTCTCAAGCTAGAACACATATTAACAATACTAAAACCAGATTGACCTTAATCTAAAGCCTGTACTTCCTCCCCAAAATATCAGCAGTTGGATAGCCACTCGAGACTGTCAACTATCCCAAAACAAGAAGATTAGAAATAGACCTATAATGCCCCATATACCATGTGTAACAGCCCCTGCCTTCAGTTGTGGGTGCACAACTGCCCACTTAAGAGGTGTCGGATACCCTGCAGTTAGTAAAGACCCTACAACTACTGGCCACAGAAACCGATAACCCTCCTCTGGAAAAGCATGAAACCATGCTGGCTATGGATCCACCCTCTTAGCCAATTTATTAACCAACCCCATGCAAGGCCTACTCAGGTGGAGCCACCAACTGAACTTCCGCTTCATACTCATCTTGCTTCTGCCAACCATTGACAACTAACTACCTCAAACCCCTTACTCAATGCCATTTTCCATCCATTTCTTTCCAACCCCTTCTGAAGAACAATTTTATCCACAAAATAGGAAGCCAACACACTCCCCAAAGGCTTACTACCATCCAATTTCTTAGCAACCAAACCATCTCTATGCAATTCCTTAACCACCTTAAGCAATTTATGCATATTTGGTACCTTTTAATATACAGTCTGTATAGTGTTTACTTTTATGAAGTCATCATGTGATGGAAAACATTCATCCTTTGATGAAGTGTATTATTTTTCACTTCTGTCTTATCTTTCACTTTATTGGGTTCTGAGTAGGTTTATTGTAAATTTATTAAATACACTTTTAGACTACCTTCCAGGCAGTTTACACTAAGAACACAAAGAGTTCAGCTTTGTGGTACATAGATAATGTGAAATGCCTAACTTTGAGAAGGAGGTTTTCTGTCTATGTTTTGAGATATTTCTTTACCTGTTTTATATCATTTTATATGTGTATGTATATATTTTTTTAATTATTATATTTTTTAACCTATTGTTTAGACTCCTGAGGCAGGCCTGTGGCCGAAACACGGTACTGTGTCGAGTCTGTGAATAAAGCGGTACTTAGTACATCAGTATCCCATCTCCCTGGAGTCATTGGTCCACTTCCCTCTAACTAACAAATGCCTAACTTGGACATTTTCAAATCATACATACATTCAACATTACTATCCGTTTAGGTGATGCTGTTGACTATTCATATAGCGGTGTATCAAGTAATCAAACCAAATTACACCTTCTAATTGTGATGCATAACTTAGTGTGTATTATACATCCAAAATTATCCATTCAAGAAGTGCACGCGGTGCAACCGGACGATCTTGCTCACTGATCCGCACTTTTCATGTCTTCAGTGTCTGGGGGCTGGCCATCGTCCCAACACCTGCACTTTGTGTCTTCAACTCAAGAAGAGGACCGAGGCGGTAAGATCGGCTCAGTGGAACCTGCTGTTCGGAGCCCCGTCCGGTTCTTCAAAGTCGGTAGCTGTACCGAGGTCATCGATGGCGGTATCGATGTCGGCGTCGGAGAGTGCATCGACGTCGGGAGCACAGGTGATGGCTGTCCATAGGGGCCCCCATACTGGTAGCAGTGACCCATCGAGTGGGTCTCCATCTGCCTCGAGGGCTCTTGTGGTACAGAGCCATCGGGACCATCCTCTTTCGGACCCGTCCCCGAGGAGGCGTGTGGATTCCACGTCCTCCTCGTTGGTACCGGGCTTCCGGTGACGTGCTTCGAGCGAAGGCGAAGAAGCATCGCCATCGGTCGCCTTCCCACCACGGTGCCGAGAGTGCCGGGGCGCCGAAGGATTCAGCACCCACTAAGCGTTGACACCGAGAGGACCGCTCCCCCTCTATCCAGGAGGTGTTGATGCGCTTCTCGGACAGCCCAGTACTGCCTCCCCACCCCAGGCAGGTTCTGGCATCGTCTCCTGCACCGGCCTCTCAGATTCTCTTGACAGATGCTCTTGACGAGCGCCTCTGAGCCATCCTTCCTGGGATCATGGAAGGGCTGCTGCGATCGTCAGCTTCAGTAGTGGAGGTGCTTGCGCTGCTGGTATCGATGGTGGATGTGGCGGCTGGCTCTCCACCCGTGGTGAGGTCTCCAATGCCGGTGCCACGTGCGGTATCTGCTTCACCTGTGTCGGTGCCGCGTGCGGTATCTGCTTCGGCGACCACCCGAGTTGACTCCCCGGCGTCGTCGATGGAGGGAGCTTCATCGCCGCCGGTGTGGGAGTCTTCTTCTCGACCCCACCATCGAGGACGTAGTGTCTCGGCGTCGGACTGCAGTCGGAGCTGGTGTCCGATACCAAGGGGGAGGACTCGTGGGAAGTAGAGGAAGACCCCAGATATTTCTCTGACGAGGAGTCTTGTGGTCTTCCCTCTGATCCCACTCCTTCACTAGAGAGGAAGCTTTCTCCTCCTGAGAGCTTGTCCTTCTCCTCTTTTGTCCGGGAAATGTCTACGGCCATTCCCTTCCCAGTGATTACTGAGGATGAGCCCAGGGCTGAGATGTTCGAGGTCCTGGACTATCCTTCGCCACCTAAGGAATCGTCCACTGTTCCTCTGCATAATGTCCTGAAACAGACATTGCTGACGAACTGGGCGAAACCCTTATCTAATCCCCACATTCCCAAAAAGATTGATTCCCAGTATAGGATCCATGGGGACCCAGAGTTGATGAAGACCCAGTTGCCTCATGACTCTGGTATTGTGGATTCTGCTCTCAAGAAAGCCAGGAGTTCTCGGGATTACGCTTCGGCGCCCCCAGGGCGCGAGTTGAGAACCCTAGACTCTTTTGGGAGAAAGGCCTATCATTCTGCTATGCTCGTGTCCAAGATTCAGTCCTACCAGCTCTACACGAGCATCCACTTGCGGAACAATGTGCGGCAGCTGGCGGACTTGGTCGATAAGCTCCCTTCGGAGCAGGCCAAGCCTTTTCAGGAGGTGGTCAGGCAGCTGAAGGCGTGTTGAAAATTCCTGTCCAGGGGTGCTTATGACACTTTTGATGTTGCATCCAGGGCCGCTGCTCAAGGGATAGTGATGCGCAGACTCTCATGGCTGCGTGCCTCTGACCTGGAAAATAGAGTCCAGCAGCGGATTGCGGATGCACCTTGCCGAGGGGATAATATTTTTGGTGAGAAGGTTGAACAGGTGGTCGAGCAGCTCCACCAGCGGGACACCGCCTTCGACAAACTCTCCCACCGGACGCCTTCAGCATCTACCTCATCAGGTAGACGTTTTTATGGGGGAAGGAGGAATGCTCCCTATGCTTCTAATAGGCGTAGGTACAATCCATCTTCTCGCCAGCCTGCTCAGGCTAAGCCCCAGCGAGCTTGTTCACGTCAACAGCTTGCGCCTCAACAGGCCCCTGCAGCTCCCCAGCAAAAGCATGGGACGGGCTTTTGACTGGCTCCAGGCGAGCATAGCCAACATAAGTGTCCATGCTGAATGATCTACTGGTTGGGGGGAGGTTAAACGCACCATTTCAAATTGGCTAGCAGATTGCATATCCTTCACTTACGCCCAAGCTGGGCTGACTCTTGAGGGTCATGTCACGGCTCATAGTGTTAGAGCTATGGCGGCGTCAGTGGCCCACTTGAAGTCAGCCACTATTGAAGAGATTTGCAAGGCTGCGACGTGGTCATCAGTCCGCACATTCACATCTCATTACTGCCTTCAGCAGGATACCCGACGCGAGAGTCGGTTTGGGCAGTCGGTGCTGTAGAATCTGTTTGGAGTCTAGAATCCAACTCCATCCCCCTAGGCCCATTTTTATTCTGTTCCAGGCTGCACTCTCAGTTAGCTGTTATTTTTCAGGTCAATCTATGTTATGTCCTCGCCGTTGCAAGGCCCAATTGACCCTGTTTGTTGTTTTGAGTGAGCCTGGGGGCTAGGGATACCCATATGTGAGAACAAGCAGCCTGTTTGTCCTCGGAGAAAGTGAAGTTACTTACCTGTATATCCATGTGAGGTCCGATTATCTGATAATGATTTGCGGGGAAACCGTCGGGGGCCCGGAGCAACTCAGCCTAGCGACTGCCCTCCAGCATGGCGTTACGTGACCTCTTCTGGAACCTTTTTAAAAAATCAGTGTTACATTGACTACTCTCCAATCTTCCGGTACTATGCTTGATTTTAAAAATAAATTGCATATTATTAACAATAGTTCCGCAAGTTCATTTTTCAATTCTATCAGTCTGGGATGAATACCATCCGGTCCAGGTGATTTGCTACTCCGCCAGGTTTATAGAGATTTCATTCAGTTTCTCTGACTCATCAGCTTTGAATACCATTTCTGGCACTGGTGTCCCAATTCTTCCTTGGTGAAAGAAGCAAAGAATTCATTTAATTTCTCTGCTATGGCTTTGTCTTCCCTGAGTACCCCTTTTACTCCCTCAGTCATTTAGCCGTCCAACTGATTCTTTTGCCGACTTCTTGCTTTTAACATACCTAAAAAATAATTTTACTTTTAGTTTTTGCCTCCAGTGCAATCTTTTTTTTTCAAAGTCCCACTTGCATTTGACTTTACATTTGACTTGCCATTCCTTATGCTGTTCATTATTTTCAGTCAGACCCTTCCATTTTCTGAAGGATTTTCTTTTGGCTCTAATATCTTCCTTCACCTCACTTTTTAACCATGCCAGTTGTCATTTGGTCTTCCTTCCTCCTTTTTTAATGCACGGAATACATTTGGCCTGGGCTTCCAGGATGGTATTTTTGACCTGTGCAGCTGCTCCTCTAAGTTTTTTTTGTTTTTTTCCCCACCATTCTTCTCATTTTAATATAGTCTCTTTTTTTTGAAAGTTAGATGCTAACGTATTGGACCTATTTAGTAACGAATAAGCCACAAAGAAGTGCCTTAAATAACAAGATGACCACTGGGAGGGAATCAGGGATGACCCTCTTACTCCCCCAGTGGTCACTAACCCCCTCCCACCCACCAATGATATGCTCAGAAGATAAGATAAGGAAGCAGTGGTGAGTTGTGTACTTGGGAGCATTTATTTGAAGTCCACTGCAGTGCCCCGCCCCCCACCCTTAGGCTGCCCCATTGCTCTCCTGGGTTGTCTGTGGCCAGTGAACTAAGAATGCTGGCTCCTCCAACATACCAATGGTTTGATTTTGTGCATTTTTCATTTGGAATTTTTTTTTTTTTTAATGGACCAAAAAGATAAACAAATGTACAGAGCACAAAAAACATCTGGCAAATAGCCATTAAAAAAAACAAAAACTTATTTTTGTTTTGAAAATGGTTGTATTCCCTACTTGAATTTTGGAAGTTTTTAGCAAAACGTCCAATGTTGGGCTTAGGTGTCATATCGAAAATGCCCCTTCATATGGTTTTTTTTTTTCCTCTAGTGCAATCTCTTATTTACAAAGTCTCTCTTTGCCTTCCTTATCAGTGCTTTGCATTTGACTTGCCATTCTTTATGCTCTTAACCTATTATTTTCAGTCGGACCCTTCTTCCATTTTCTGAAGGATTTTCTTTTAGCTCTAATACCTTCCTTCACCTCACTTTTTAACCATGTCAGCTGTTTGGCCTTCCTTCCTCCTTGTTCTCATTGTATCACAGTCTCCTTATTAAAAGTTAAATGCTAATATATTGGATTTCCCTGTGTGTACTCACTCCAGAGATTATATCAAACCTGATCATGTTATGATCACTGTTACCAAGTGACCCCAGCACCATTACCTCCAGCACCAGATCATGCGCTCCACTAAAGACTAGGTCTCGAATTGTTCCCCTCTTGTTGGTTCCTGAGCAGTAAAGCAGTCCTTTCATCAAGGAAGTTTTTCCTCCCTAGCATGCTCTGATGTCACATTTACCCAGTCAATTCAGGGTATGAAATCACCCATTATTATTGTGTTCCCTAGTTTGTTAGCCTCCCTAATTTCTGGTAACCTTTCTGCATCAGTTTGTTCATCCTGGCCAGGTGGATGGTAGTACACTTCTATCACTATCCTTTTCCCTTTGCAGATGGAATTTCTGTCCATAGGGATTCCAAGATGTGTTTTGTTCTTCAGAACTTTTAGTCTGTTTGATTCATGGCCCTCCTTAATGTATAATGCTGCTGCTCCACCAATTCAATCCATCCTTCCCCTGCTGTCTGTGTTGTCAAAATAGCTACTGAGACCTTCAGCAGTAGTCTTGTGAGAATTGACTGTCAGTGAAGAGCAGCCATTTTGAGATTGGAGGTGGCATAGGCAGGCATGACTGCTGGCCCCTTCTGCCCTGATTAGGCCACTAAATTACCAGAGCTCCTAAGGTAGGGCCCAGGGAAGGCTAGGGGTGGTGGGGGGGGGGGGGCAGTTTTGGTTAGGAAGGGGGGGGGGTTTCAATTTCAGCCAAAACCAAAACATGGGTGAATTGAAATTTCAGTCTGGTTTTGGTGCTGAAACCGTAATTTGGTCGGCCTCTAGTTTTTCTTGCTCTGTTTTGGCCTCTTCTAGTGACCAGGTTATTTTAATGAGCTGCAGGAGATATGATTAGTTAGAATCATGTCTTTACCTGTAGTTATTTTATTTGGGAAAGGTTAACCCCATCGTTGCTATTTGTTTTCCTCAGATATTACTACCAGAGGGGAATTCTGGCAAAAGTGGAGGGCCAAAGGCTGGTGTATCAGTTCAAGGAAATGCCAAAAAATATCGTGATCATTGATGATGACAAAAGTGAGCCCTGCAGAGAGGAACTGATGATGCCTGCAGATGACAAGTCATTGGAGCGAGTGTCTCTACCTTCTGAGAGCCTCTTAAAAATGGCTGTCCCTGCACGGGCAGCGAAAAATTCCTCTCAGCAACATCTGACCAGGGCTGCCAAGCCCATAGCCAGATTAGTGAATATTGCCTCACAAGGACAGGAAACTTCACCTCATTCTCCCACCACCAATGTACCAGTATCGTCGACAGCGCCAAGGTCAGTACTGGAAGACCTTCCCTGTGTCTTGCACTTATTGGTTGGAGTGGGGGAATCCACTCTCTAGTAAGCTCTGAATGTATGAGTAGGAGCTGGTTGTCAGAAAGCATTACTTCTCAGATATGGACCTCTTAACTCATATTTATGAAGTGATAAGTAAGCAGCACTTTGGAGTTTTTTGAAGCCCATGCACTATAGAAATCAAGATGATTGATCTTGTAGGCTCATCTTAGTTTGGATTCTGTCTATCTTAATCACAAAAGTTATAGGCAGTTGAGTGAGAACTTTCATGTAATTTTGTTTTTGGTCATAAATAAAATCTAGTACTCCCCCCCCCACCCCCATGGTATGAACACTCAACTCCAGAGGCCACAAGCATCACTGTATGCTGATCACCAATAGCGTAAGTGTAATTTAGGAGAAGTAGAAAAGGTTCAGAGAATTATAAGAGATCAACCTGCATTTTCACGAAGAAAGGCTAGGCAGGTTAGAACTCTTCAGCCTGGAAAAGGGAGACTGGATAGGATAGAGGTCTTTAAAAATCATGAACAGGGTGAAGAGAGGAATAGGGAATGGCTATGTATCCTTTTAATAGTATATTCCAAAAAACAACTTGGCAGTACATTTACAAAGAAATTAAGAAAATATTTTGTTCAATTTGCTGCTGGAGAATGTGGTCAAGTTAATAGTATAGCTGGGTTTCAAAAAAGCTTTGGACAATACATTTATTAGGCAGACAGCCATGGGGATCACCACCACCTACATATGTAAATGTGAATAGGGAATCCTCTTTCCATTCAGGTTTCTTCTTTTGGAGACAGAATTCTGGGGATGGATACATGTCCTGTCTTTTGATCAAGGCTGCAGTTTTACCTCTTGGTGATATGCCTCCAAAGGTTCTGAAGGTGGTGTGCAGTGGGACAGAAGATTATCATAGCATGAATCTGTGCCATGAGGGTTTGCTCCATCATCTGCATCATTCTTGTGAATGAGGAGAAAACCAGTAAACAATCACAGCACTTACCAGTTCTCTGTGATTTCAAATTCCTGAGCTGAAGAACCCATGGAAATTTGCAGCTGGCCAAATTTAGAAATAAGAAAAAGCAATGCTAGAATAGATCTGTCACATATACACACATGAAGGGTGGATTCCTGGCCTGATGTCCATCTCTCCCCCAACCAATCAACTCTTGAGGGTTTTGCCAAAAAAGCCAAATCATATCACACCACACCCAGACAGGTACAGAAAGGCAGAGAGAGACGTTGACAGTCAGATCATATACTATACCACTCACACAGATAGATCAGACACAGAGTCTTTTTAGCTGGCAGGCTCTTGTGCTCTTTCTCCAAGCTGGCTGGCAGAGCTTGCCTGATTGGACATTCTCTCTTTCTGCAGTGCGGACTTGGCTTGGTTTAGTGTTTCTGGTTCCCCTGGTGACTACAGAAGAATAGGACACAGTGCCAGTGCTGTTCTGGCAGTGCCTCTGGGGCACTAAGACTGGACAAATATTAATTCTTATCTGGGACATGTGCAGTAGTGCATGACTGTCGTACAAAATATTTGCAAGTGAAAGGTGTGGGGGTGGGACGTGTTATGTGCTGTTTGGTAACTACACTGCCACCTTCACCATGTGCTGTTTATATCAGAGTTCTGCCACCACCAGGCACACAGGTTAGGCTACTCCCTGTAGTTCATAGATTTAACCAGACTGTGAATGGTTTAAATTTCATTGCCCCATTCTTGTAAACAGATGGAAGAGCGAAGCACAGATTGGTCTTAACCTCATTTACACAGAGACATGCCAGTAATACATGTCAATTAATTAAAATAAGTTGCAATGCAGAGGGTGGGGCAGGTGTACAGGATGGGACGTGGTGACTTGGCTATGCTTCATACATGGCAGTACAAGTTGCTTAATTGATTCCTTGGAGGTAAACTTGGCAGCCAGGGATTTAGCAGGTGTTTATCCATAAGATTAGAGATTTATTAGGAATGGAAATGGTCGTTTATCTCCATTCTGCCCTTGCTTTGATAATCGCACTTGAACCCCTGGCACAGAGAGGGAAGGTAAGTGTCCTCTTGTGCTGTAGGTGAGCTGTTAGGGCCAAGACAGAAACAATAGCCTTCATTCTGAGGGGCTAGTGCAGAAAGCCTCGCGGTAGAACTGTGGCTCTACTGTGAAATTATTCCTGCAATACTATGGCATGCTTTAATCAATGAGCATGCAAATTAGTGCTGTGTTAAAATCGAGAGTGCATGAGTAATGATGGACTCCCCTTCCCATTGTTACCTCCTCTTGCTGCCAAAGAGCCAGTAGAGCTGCTATGCCTGCAAGCCTAGTTCTTATTATTAGCATTTGTATAGCGCTACCAGACGCACGCAGCGCTGAACATCTGATCTCATCAGCTTTAAGCTGCATGGTGCAGGAACTCCAGTGCAACAAGTCTGATGAGAATTGAGATCATAAAAGAAAAGATTCTTGCATCGTGTGGCTTTAAACATGAGAGCCATGCATGTAGAAGAGCTGCTGCAGTGTCTTAATACATCCATAGATCTAAAAAGTGGCAAATTGTAAATGTATGATGATGGCAATCAGATTTGTTTGTTTGTTTTGTAGGACTGTCCGTGTGGCGATGCAAGTGCCTGTAGTAGTGACATCTTTGGGACAGAAAATTTCAACTCTGGCAGTTCAGTCGGTTAATCCAGGTTCACCCCTATTAGCCAATACCAGCCCAACATCTGCAATGACTCCTAAGGTGGTAATTCAGACAATACCCACAGTAATGCCAGCATCGGCTGAAAATGGAGAGAAAATCACTGTGCAGCCTGCAAAAATCATTACCATCCCGGCCGCCCAATTGGCACAGTGCCAGCTGCAGGCAAAGTCTGGCCTGCCAGGGACGGGAAGTATCAATCTCGTTGGAACCCCGTTGGCAGTGAGAGCTATTACACCAGTATCCATAGCTCATGGAACACCACTGATGAGATTAGCAGTGCCTGCCCAGCAGGCATCTTGCCAGACTGTTCCCCGAGTTATCAGTGCGGTTATAAAGGGGCCAGAGACGGCCCTGAAGCAGGAAGGTGATGTGAAAACATTGCAACTGATAAAAGAGGAGAAGTTGTCAGATGGCAACAAGACTGTAACCCACGTTGTAGTAGTCAGTACACCCTCTGCCATCACCCTTCCTGTCACAACTGTGAAAACAGAAAGTACAGCAATGGGTGACAAATGAAGAAGAAAAATGGCAGCGAGGGCCATAGACAAAGTCAGCCATGTCTGATGATTAGTTATAGTGACGTTGCTGGGAAGAAAAGTTATTGAGGACTTTAAAAAAAAGGAAGCCTGCAACATAGAGGGGGAACTAGAAATTTGCTGGATTAGAATCACTTGTCCCATGTTTCAGTGGGACTTAAGTCACCTGTGCGATAACAGTGAACTTCGGAAGAAGCAGATGATCAAATGTAGCATTTGAGAGGGACCAACCAGTTTTTGCTACATTATCAAGTTACACTAAATTAAATGTGGAACACTAAAATGAATCTTATGAGGTTATTCAGTGGGGTGGCATTTCAGTTGCAAATCTGTCACATTTTGTAAACATACCAGCACTTCCCACTGCTTTCTTAACTGGTGCTATATGAAAACTCTTGCGGTTTATTGGAGAGCAGCAAAGCAGAAGAACGTGACTCGGTAGCCTCTGCTAAGAGGACACTTAGAGGCGTTTTGTATCATAAACCTTAAGCAAATTTAACAAGAAAAGCCTTAGACTGATTTTCAGGTTTTCTTCTTGAAATAAGCTAATGGCTTCTTTGTGTAAAGCTTTCCTTTTTTTTTTTAATTAAATGAAAATTAAAAAAAAAAAAAATCTTGTACCTAGGACAGTATTGTTATAGAATTACATGTAACATTTTGTATGATAGTTACAGTCTCACAGCTTCTTAATTCTGGACAAGTTAGTAGCTGGCATTTTTGGCTTTGCTCTAACATGCCTGTGTCACTTGCTTTAGCACCTTTGCATACATTTCAAATTCAGCTCAACTTCGTTTCACTTGAAAGGTCACGCGTGCAGCATGAAACATTTTTTTGTCAGGTAGTTTTAAACCTGTAAAGAGAAAAAATATATATATATATATTTTTTTTTAGTTCACGTTGAGGGAAAGTACCAGTGTTCAGAATGAACTATAATAGTTTGTATATTCAACATTTGAAGTATATTCTATTTTGTTGTACTCTTGTTTCAAAGTGTATTCAAGTAGATTTTACTGAAATATAGAAAAGAAATTTAATCAGTGTTTTGGGGGTCTTATTTCAGTCATGTTCAGATAAAATATATGAAGGCAAAATCTACCCGAACAGAAGAACCTTGATTTGTTCTTTTTGCAGCTGGGTAGATAAGTGTGCATTAGGTGCCTTCCTAAAACAATGTCTGTATTGCATGGTTGCCACCCTAGAAGGTATCCTGTGCTGCTAAACTCTCGCGTCCCCAGGACTTGATCCCCCCCCCCCCCCCACCTTACATACTACTACTGTGTGGGTAAGACAGCATTTTGGCAACATCATTCAAACAAGAGATAAGTGCAGTTGTCCTTGAGTTTGAATGGCAGAAATCCCTATAGCTTAATGGTCATTTGGTTGCCTGTTGATAAAAACTGTTAGATAACTTAGTTTGTATAGTACTCACTATTGTCATGGCTGCTGGATTTCTACTACACTACTTCAAAGTCCTCCAGTTGCTGTTAGCCAGTTAGTTAATGTTCGTTTTGATGCTTTTTCTTTTTCAGCTAAAGGCTATGAGTTTCTGCAGGACCCTAGGCCAGCATTTTTAAACCAGAGTGCTGCTGTGGGTCAAATCTTTCTTGTCTCTAGCAGTTGGTGACAGCAAGCATTGATTCATACAGCCTGCTTGCACCAGTTGCAGAGCTTTCTCTCTGTTGTAACTTCTTGCTTCTGCATAGGTGGGAAGTGTCAGAGAGAAGGCTCCAGGGTTGGCGCAAGCAGGCTATATGAATTGACGATCGACTGCCGCTGACCACGAGACAAGGAAACTTTTAAAAAGACACCATCAGGGTGGGGGGGGGGGGAGTGGTCAAGAGACAAGGGGAGATGCCTGGTTGCCAGCTGACGAAGGGACAGGAGGGAGAGATGCTGGACTATTTTTTTTGGGGGGGGGGGGGGAGGTGGAGAGAAGGTAAAGTTGGACTATTTTGTAGAGGAGGGGGAAGGTAAAATGCTGGACCATGTATAGGCGTGTGCCTTGACAATTTTAGCACTATGTAAGTGTGCTGTGAGACGATAAACGTTGAAAATCTAGGCCCTCTTCACCTAAGTATGAGTATGAAAAGGTTTTCCCAAAGAAAGTGTTTCATAAGATTGCCTGCTGTGTTTTCTGCACCACTGTAATCGTGAGGGTTAAAAGGTTTCCTCCTTTTTAGGACTGAGACCAACCAGCATTCACTCTCCAGAGTTAACTGTTACCTGTGCTGGACAAGGTACATATCCTTACTGATTAGTGATGAGTTCTGATCTTAAAAGGGCTGAGATTGCCTGTCTTTGTGTGTGTGTGATTTTTTTTGTTAGCACTCTTACAGCATTACACATTTTAAGTGTTCCCATAAGAATCCATCTAGCCCAGTATCCTGTTTCCAACAATGGCCAATCCAGGTCACAAGTATCTGGCAGAGCCCCCAAATAGTAGCAAGATTCCATGCTACCACTCCCAGGGCAAGCAATGGCTTCCCTATGTCTGCCTCAATAGCAGACTGTGGATATTTCCTCCAGGATATTGTGCACACCTTTTTTTTTAACCCAGATACACTAACCATTTTTACCATATCCTCTAGCAATGAGTGCCAGAGCTTAACTATTTGCTGAGTGAAAAAATATTTCTGCTATTTTGTTTTAAAAGTATTTCTATGTAACGTCATTGAGTGTCCCCTAGTCTTTGTACTTTCTGAAAAAGAGAAAAAAAATCGATTCACTTCTACTCATTCTACAATAGTCAGGATTTTATAGACCTCAGTCATATCTCCCCTCAGCTGTCTCTTTTCCAAGCTGAAGAGCACTAACTTCTTTAGCCTTTCCTTATATGAGAGGAGTTCCATTCCCTTTATCATTTTGTTCACTCTTTGAACCTTTTCTAATTCTGCTATATCTTTATTTTGAGATATGGTAACCAGACCTGAATGCAGTGCTCAAGGTGAGGTCACACCATGAAATGATACAGAGGCATTATAGTATTCTTGGTCTTATTTTCCATCCTTTTCCAAACAATTCCACATATTTGTGGTTGATCACTTTCTAGTATTTTTGATCATTAAGCCCAGGATATTCGACTTAGGATTGATGGTTTTAGAGTAGTTGGAGATGAACCAGATACAGCTTTCTTGACTTGGTTGGCATTCTGAATGGACTGTGTTTCTCTTTTGGCAATCAGCCATAGTTGGGTAATATCATCTGCCTACTCTAGAATGAAATACCCCTCTCAATACTTAGAAACAGAAAAATGTTTGAATATATATACTCATTTCTTAGCCTCGGTGCTACTGTTCTGCACAAACAGGTGCTACCAGCAGGTGGAGATAGAGAAAACTGAATTCTGCCAGAGACATCACCAGCATAAAGCTGAGATTCTCTCTGGAACAATCCAGTATTTTCTTCTACCTTCAGCAGGTGGTAAGTCATGCTAATGCTGCTCCTGTCCCTCGCCTAGCTCCCTGCTGTGCTGGCCATAGCTGCACAGTGTGGTTGAGCCTAATGGCTGCTCCCAAGTCACAGTCTCAGGACCATACCTGTTGAGCTTGGAGCTTGGCTCTACAGCCCCCAGTTGCACTTCTTAGTGCCACTGTGTGAGGCTCGGTCCTGTGGGGCCTTGCCCAGCCCCTCCAACCCTTTTGCCCATTCACCCAGTTTGGGTGTGCTTCCCATGAGCTCTCCCTACAGCTCCCAAGCTTTCCAAAAGTGGTTGCTTTAGCAACGCATAAACAACAACAAAAAAAAAATTTCAGTTGGCCTTGCTAGCTTTATGTCCTTTTGTCAGGGACTAATCCCATTGTAAAGGAATTCCCAGAGAGAGCCAGGAACAATATGCTAGACCCCCGGATCGAGAGAGGCTGAGGCAGTCAGGCAAGCTCTCACGTGTCACCCGTATTGTGGGGCATGCTGGCTGAAACATAAGCAGCTGTTCAGTGTAGTAAACAGCCTACTGTAATCCCCACAACAGAACCAGCCTGCCCAGTCAAAGCTGAACTACAATGATTTTGCTGCATACTTTGTCAACAAAATTAAAAGTCTCTGTCAGGATTTACAGGCAGTCCCACCCAGCTTCCAATCAGTTAATCAGGAGTGCACAAACCTGACAGAGACTTATGGGACACTTTTAACCCAATAACAGAGGAGAGGCTTCACAAAATCCTGAGACCTTCGACCAACTACCTGCGCCCTCAACCTCTGCCCATCAAAGATAGTGCAGCAGGCAAGTATGAGCCTCATTGAAGGTGAAGCATTAAAAAGGGCAGTGGTTCACCCTTTGGTAAAAAAAAAGCAACCTTGACCATGACCGACTTGAAAGTTACCAGCCAGTATCCAACGTTCCATTTCTAGGGAAACTTATAGACTAAACAGTCTGTGTTTAACTCGATGATTGACTAGAAGAGAGAAACTGGCTAGATCCATGTCAATCTGGATTCAGACCAAGTTATGGAACAGAAATGGCCCTTGCATCCCTACTAGATGATCTTCACAGAAACCGAGACGGGATTTGCCTTGGTTTCAGTACTGCTAGATTTCTTAGCTTTTGACACTGTGGATCATGGTTTCATGCTAGCACAACAGGCAGAAATGGGTATCTATGGAACAGTACTTGTGTGGTTCAGATCCTATCTTATGATACAGGTAACAATCCATAATGTTTGGCAGCAACTCATCACCACCATGGGCACTGACCTGTGGGGTACCACAAAGATTGATACTGTCGCCCGTTCTGTTCTATATCTACCTCAAGCCAATAGCCAAGCTGATTCGGTCAATGGACACTCGGTTCTACATCTACGCAGATGATGTGCAGCTACTCATACCCATTGAACCTGACTTACCTACAGCCCTGAATAAACTGATTTTCTAACATCAATTCAAGAATGGGCTAAGCACAACAAACTTTGCCTGAACCTAAGTAAAACCGAGCTTCTCTGGGTCCATAATACAAGTGGATAGATACCCGACATCAAAATCTCTTTTTAGAAAGTACAAACTCCCCCTCAAATTGCTTCAGGAACCTTGGAATACAGTTAGATTCAACATTTACTCTGATAACCCCAAATCCAAGCAACCTTCAAGAGCTGCTTCTACTATTTGCGACAGCTACGCTGCCTCTCTCCCCACATCAAGAAGGTAAATCTTATCCCAGTTGTGCATGCCATGATAACATCAAGACTGGATTACTGTAATGCACTCTACAATGGTCTGACTAAAAAGCTAACTGCTTTTACTAAATTCTCTGGCAATGAAATCCAGAGTTCAATTACATGTTGAGTGAAGAAATATTTTCTCTAATTCATTTTATATTTACTACTTTGTAGCTTCATTGCATTCCCTCTAGGCCTAGTATTTTTGTGAAGAATAAACAAGCGACTCACAACTAACGGTTGCACTCCACTCATTATCTTATAGACCTCTATCTCCCCTCAGCAGCCTTTTCTCCAAGCTGAAGAGCCGCTGCCGCTTTAACCTTTCCTCATAGGGAAGTCGTCCCATCCCTTTTATCATTTTCGTTGCCCTTCTCTGCACCTTTTCTAATTCCACTATATCTTTTTTGAGATGTGATGACCAGAATTGCACACAGCATTCGAGGTGCGGTCGCAACATGGAGCGATACAAAGGCATTATAACGTCTTCATTTTTGTTTTCCATTCCTTTCCTAATAATACCTAACATTCTATTTGCTTTCTTAGCCGCAGCAGCACACTGAGCAGAAGGTTTCAACGTATCATTAATGACACCTAGATTCCTTTCTTGGTCTGTGACTCCTAACGTGGAACCTTGCGTGACGTAGCTATAATTCGGGTTCCTCTTTCCCACATGCATCACTTTGCACTTGCTCACATTAAATGTCATCTGCCATTTAGACTCCCAGTCTCATAAGGTCCTCTTGTAATTTTTCACAATCCTCCCACAATTTAACAACTTTGAATAACATTGTGTCATCAGCAAATTTAATTACCTCACTAGTTACTCCCATCTCTAGGTCATTTATAAATGTTAAAAAGCAGCGGTCCCAGCACAGACCTCTGGGGAACCCCACTAACTACCCTTCTCCATTGAGAATACTGACCATTTAACCCTACTCTCTGTTTTCTATCTTTTAACCAGTTTTTAATCCACTATAGAACACTACCTCCTATCCCATGACTTTCCAATTTCCTCTGGAGTCTTTAATGAGGGTACTTTGTCAAACGCCTTCTGAAAATCCAGATACACAATATCAACCAGCTCACGTTTATCCACATGTTTGTTCACCCCTTCAAAGAAATGTAGTAGATTGGTGAGGCAAGATTTCCCTTCACTAAATCCATGTTGACTTTGTCTCATTAATCCATGCTTTTAAATATGCTCTGTAATTTTGCTCTTAATAATAGTCTCTACTATTTTGCTCGGCACAGACGTCAGCCTCACCGGTCTATAATTTCCCGGATCTCCTCTGGAACCTTTTTTAAAAAAATCAGCGTTACATTGGCCACCCTCCAATCTTCCGGTACCACACTCAATTTTAAGGATAAATTACATATTACTAACAATAGCTCCGCAAGCTCATTTTTCAATTCTATCAGTACTCTGGGATGAATACCATCCGGTCCAGGAGATTTGCTAGGTATCTCAAAAAACACTGAAGACAGAAGTCTGAAATTTTTGCAGTGTTCCATTTTATATATAGGTCTGCATTCTGATTATTAATTTCTGAAATGGTGAGGTGGGGACCATTGGCTGAACTGACAGAATGACTCTGCACTTCTGCTTCATGGAGTAAAAAAAAAGGTATATTGTAGGGGCAGGGAGGGAGTTTTTCATCGTTCCTAAAAGTTTAAACCTGGGTTTAAGTTTTCAAAATATTTTCTAGCTCTTATAAAATATTTTCCCCATCACAGCTCAAAGAAAGCAAAGGGGCAAAAACAAATGTTGTAGAATGTCACAAATGTGCTTCTCTATATGGTTACAAAAGGAATATTCTGTATCACTGTTCCAGAGTACTGCCAGTAAAGGATAATGAAATGGTAACCTATTATGGGGAAGGAGCTCAATAGAACTGAAGCCTTAGCTTTTGGAAAGAAGTACAGAAATCCAAAGCTTAGGGAGGAGTTTGGCCAGTGCTCACCAATACTTCTGCAGCCACAGAAAAGTGCATGATTGCCGGGATGGAGTGCCTGCCCAGGTTACAACAAACGCAGGCTTTCCAACCCAGTTTGGGGTTGTGAGCCACAGTTTTGGAAACAGACTTTTCTACTACTACTTATCATTTCTAAAGCGCTACTAGACATACGCAGCGCTGTACACTTGGAAACTGAGTTAGACTTTTCCTTCTCTGGAGCAGTCCAGTATGAGGAGATGTAAAACTGCACAGGGTATGTTTACCTACTTTTTTTTTTCTAGACTTATAATTTTCATAATCTTATTGCTATATATATTTTGGTACTTGGGAGGATTACATAAATTGGAGTTTTGTTTATATTATACATTAGCCTTTCTGTATTCTTTTAAAGTATCACTCCGGAGAGAAATCCACTGCTACACAGGGTAAACCTCGCCTCCATCTGTCGCCCAATTATACACTGATTTTTACAGGAAGGAAAAGGCTAGAGGAGCTGATCTCAGAGACCTTCCCTTCGAGATTTTCAAGGGCAGATTTGTTCTGCTGTCTACTGGTATTAGTTTTGCCACCGAGCAATCAGTGGTTCAGCAATCTTTAGTCTCCTTCGAAAGATGTAATTTCCTGAGAACTTCAAAGTGGGGGCGGGGGTCACTCCCAGAAAATACTGTGAATAGGTGAACTGATAAGCCCGAAGAATTATTTTACCTGGCAGGAGGCAGTGGCAAAATGCTGGAGAAACTGACACTCAGACCCCAGCAAAAAGCTGGAAGATCTAGTAAAGAAGCGTGCGCTTGTGATAGAGAAGCAGATCCACTTCAGGCTGAGAGTGCACGGCCCCTGTAAGTCTTTTGCTACCAGGAGATTGAGCAATTGCAATTTGCAAAGCTGGTGAATTTCTCTGTTGCAAGGGGGAGGAGCTAGAAACAGTTCTGCACTTTTCATTAAATATATTGACTTTTCCCATTAAAAAAAATAAAGACTGTGAGAGAGTTGGGATTGTCAGGTTCTCAGAACCAGGGTGGAACTTCACCAAAACGAGTGGAAGAGCAAAGGAAGAGAAGCGTGACATGCTTTCAGGAGTATTTACCACCAGAAATAAAGGAAGAACAAAAAATGTATGCTAGTGTTCACTTTCTGTCTTGCCACAGAGACAGAAGTAACCTTCTGGAGATCTCCTGGCCTCTAGTAAATCTTTACTCCCCAGGCCGAATTCCAGGCAAGAAAATCTCTGGCTACTAAATAAGTATTAGATTATTACAGTAACCAGCAGGACAGTTTTCAAATTATGTAAATTATTGTGTAAGAATAGAATGTTGGGTATTATTAGGAAAGATATGGAAAACAGAGTAGATGACGGCAGAAAAAGACCTCCACGGTCCATCCAGTCTGCCCAACAAGACAACTCATGTGTGCTACTTTTGTGTATACCCTACTTTGATTTGTACCTGTGCTCTTCAGGGCACAGACCGTATAGTGAATGATACATACCTGTAGCAGGTGTTCTCCGAGGACAGCAGGCTGATTGTTCTCACGACTGGGTGACGTCCGCGGCAGCCCCCACCAACCGGAAGAAGCTTCGCGGGGGGTCCGCACGCAGGGCACGCCCACCGCGCATGCGCGGCCGTCTTCCCGCCCGTGCGTGACCGTTCCCGCCAGTTGAATGACAAGCAAAATTGATAAAAACGCAACTCCAAAGGGGAGGAGGGAGGGTAGGTGAGAACAATCAGCCTGCTGTCCTCGGAGAACACCTGCTACAGGTATGTATCATTCACTTTCTCCGAGGACAAGCAGGCTGCTTGTTCTCACGACTGGGGTATCCCTAGCTCTCAGGCTCACTTAAAACAAGAACCCAGGTCAATTGAACCTCGCAACGGCGAGGATACAACAGAAAATTGACCTACGAAGAACAACTAACTGAGAGTGCAGCCTGACCAGAATAAATGCGGGTCCTGGAGGGTGGAGTTGGATTTACACCCCAAACAGATTCTGCAGCACCGACTGCCCGAACCAACTGTCGCGTCGGGTATCCTGCTGGAGGCAGTAATGTGATGTGAATGTGTGGACAGATGACCACGTCACAGCTTTGCAAATCTCTTCAATAGTGGCTGACTTCAAGTGGGCCACTGACCCTGCCATGGCTCTAACACTATGAGCCGTGACATGACCCTCAAGAGCCAGCCCAGCCTGGGCGTAAGTGAAGGAAATGCAATCTGCTAGCCAATTGGAGATGGTGCGTTTCCCGACAGCGACACCTAGCCTGTTAGGGTTGAAAGAAACAAACAATTGGGCGGACTGTCTGTGGGGCTGTGTCCGCTCCAAGTAGAAGGCCAATGCTCTCTTGCAGTCCAATGTGTGCAACTGACGTTCAGCAGGGCGGCTATGCGGCCTGGGAAAAAATGTTGGCAAGACAATTGACTGGTTAAGATGGAACTCCGACACCACCTTCGGCAGGAACTTTGGGTGGGTGCGGAGTACTACTCTGTTGTGATGAAATTTGGTATATGGAGCATGAGCCACCAGGGCTTGAAGCTCACTGACCCTACGAGCTGAAGTAACTGCCACCAAGAAAATGACCTTCCAGGTCAAGTACTTCAGATGGCAGGTATTCAGTGGCTCAAAAGGAGGTTTCATCAGCTGGGTGAGGACGACGTTGAGATCCCATGACACTGCAGGAGGCTTGATAGGGGGCTTTGACAAAAGCAAGCCTCTCATGAATCGAACGACTAAAGGCTCTCCAGAGATGGCTTTACCTTCCATACGATAATGGTAAGCACTAATCGCACTAAGGTGATTCCTTACTGAGTTGGTCTTGAGGCCAGACTCTGATAAGTGCAGAAGGTATTCAAGCAGGTTCTGTGCAGGGCAAGAACAAGGTTCTAGGGCCTTGCTCTCACACCAAACGACAAACCTCCTCCACTTGAAAAAGTAACTCTTTTTAGTGGAATCCTTCCTAGAGGCAAGCAAGACACGGGAGACACCCTCAGACAGACCCAACGCAGCGAAGTCTACGTCCTCAACATCCAGGCCGTGAGAGCCAGAGACTGAAGGTTGGGGTGCAGCAACGCTCCGTCGTTCTGCGAAATGAGAGTCGGAAAACACTCCAATCTCCACGGTTCTTCTGAGGACAACTCCAGAAGAAGAGGGAACCAGATCTGACGGGGCCAAAAGGGCGCGATCAGAATCATGGTGCCGTGGTCTTGCTTGAGCTTCAGTAAGGTCTTCCCCACCAAAGGTATGGGAGGATACGCATACAGGAGGCCGGTCCCCCAATGAAGGAGAAAGGCATCCGACGCTAGCCTGCCATGTGTCTGAAGTCTGGAACAGAACAGAGGCAGCTTGTGGTTGGTCTGAGAGGCGAAAAGGTCCACCGAGGGGGTGCCCCACTCTCGGAAGATCTTGCGTACCACTCTGGAATGGAGCGACCACTCGTGCGGTTGCATGACTCTGCTCAGTCTGTCGGCCAGACTGTTGTTTACGCCTGCCAGGTACGTGGCTTGGAGGAGCATGCCGAACTGGCAAGCCCAACGCCACATCCCGACGGCTTCCTGACACAGGGGGCGAGGTCCGGTGCCCCCCTGCTTGTTGACGTAATACATTGCAACCTGATTGTCTGTCTGAATTTGGATAATTTGGCAGGACAGCCGATCTCTGAAAGCCTTCAGTGCGGTCCAGATCGCTCGGAGCTCCAGGAGGTTGATCTGAAGATCCTTTTCCTGGAGGGACCACAGTCCCTGGGTGTGAAGCCCATCGACATGAACTCCCCACCCCAGGCGAGATGCATCCGTTGTCAGCACTTTCGTGGGCTGCGGAATTTGGAATGGACGTCCCAGGGTCAAATTGGTCCGAATGGTCCACCAGAGCAGTGAAGTGCGGCAACAGGTGGAGAGGCGGATGACATCTTCTAGATTCCCGGTGGCTTGAAACCACTGGGAAGCTAGGGTCCATTGAGCAGATCTCATGTGAAGACGAGCCATGGGAGTCACATGAACTGTAGAGGCCATATGACCCAGGAGTCTCAACATCTGCCGAGCTGTGACCTGCTGAGACGCTCTGGTCTGCGAAGCCAGGGACAGGAGGTTGTTGGCCCTCGCTTCGGGAAGGAAGGCCCGAGCCGTCTGGGTATTCAGCAGAGCTCCTATGAATTCCAGAGACTGTGTTGGCTGGAGATGGGACTTTGGGTAATTTATCACAAACCCCAGCAGCTCCAGGAGTTGAATAGTGCACTGCATAGACCGGAGGGCTCCCGCCTCCGAGGTGTTCTTGACCAGCCAATCGTCAAGATATGGGAACACGTGCACTCCCAGCTTGCGTAGATACGCCGCTACCACCACGAGGCACTTTGTAAACACTTGTGGGGCAGAGGCGAGCCCAAAGGGCAGCACACAATACTGAAAGTGCCGTGCGCCCAGGCGGAATCTGAGATACTGTCTGTGAGCTGGCAGTATCGGGATGTGAGTGTATGCGTCCTTTAAATCCAGGGAACATAGCCAATCGTTTTTTTGAATCATTGGCAGAAGGGTGCCCAAGGAAAGCATCCTGAACTTTTCTTTGACCAGGAATTTGTTCAGGCCTCTCAGGTCTAGGATGGGACGCATCCCCCCTGTTTTCTTTTCCACAAGGAAGTACCTGGAATAGAATCCCTGCCCTTCCTGCCCGAGTGGTACGGGCTCGACCGCATTGGCGCTGAGAAGGGCGGAGAGTTCCTCTGCAAGTACCTGCTTGTGATGGGAGCTGAAGGATTGAGCTCCCGGAGGACAATTTGGTGGCAGGGAGGCCAAATTCAGGGCGTATCCGCACCGCACTATTTGGAGAACCCACTGGTCGGAGGTTATGAGAGGCCACCTTTGGTGAAAAAAGTTTAACCTCCTCCCGACCGGCAGATCGTCCGGTACGGACACTTTGAAGGCGGCTATGTTCCCGTGGATCCAGTCAAAAGCCTGTCCCCGGCTTTTGCTGTGGAGGCGCAGGGGGCTGCTTGGGCGCACGCTGTTGAAGAGAACGAGCGCGCTGGGGCTGTCCCTGTGCCTGACGAGGCCTTCGGGCCGGCTGGGTGTACCTACGCTTTGCAAAAGAATAGGGTGCAGCCTGCCGGGCCCGGGAAAAACGTCCACCTGCTGAGGTGGATGCTGAAGGCGCCCGGTGGGAGAGCTTGTCGAGCGCGGTTTCCCGCTGATGCAGTTGGTCCACCAGCTGCTCGACCTTCTCACCAAAGATATTATCCCCCCGGCAAGGGACGTCGGCCAGTCTCTGCTGGGTGCGGTTGTCCAGGTCAGAGGCACGCAGCAATGAGAGCCTGCGCATCACTATACCCTGGGCCGCAGCACGAGATGCCACATCACAGGTGTCATAGATACCCCTGGACAGGAACTTTCTGCACACCTTCAGCTGCCTGACTACCTCCTGAAAAGGCCTGGACTGCTCCGGCGGGAGCTTGTCAACCAGGTCCGCCAGTTGCTTCACATTGTTCCGCATGTGGATGCTCGTGTAGAGCTGGTAAGATTGGATGCGGGTCACGAGCATGGAAGATTGATAGGCCTTCCTCCCAAACGAGTCCAGAGTGCGAGACTCCCGCCCCGGGGGCGCCGAGGCGGTATCCCTCGAACTCCCTGCCCTCTTGAGAGCAGAATCCACGCCCGCCGAGTCATGAGGCAATTGGGGCCGCATTAACTCTGGGTCCGAGTGAATTCTGTACTGGGACTCTGCTTTCTTGGGGATGGTGGGATTAGATAATGGTCGCATCCAGTTCCGAAGCAGTGTCTCCTTAAGGACATTGTACAACGGCACCGTGGAGGACTCTCTAGGTGGTGATGGATAGTCGAGGACCTCGAGCATCTCAGCCCTCGGCTCATCCACAGAGACTACGGGGAAGGGAATGCAAATAGACATGTCCCTGACAAAGGAGGCAAAGGAGAGGCTTTCAGGAGGCGAGAGCTTCCTCTGGTGAAGGCGTGGGGTCAGAGGGAAGGCCCACAGACTCCTCTGAGGAGAAATATGTGGGGTCCTCCTCTTCCCCCCACGAGGCCTCTTCCTCGGTATCGGACATAAGCTCATGCAGCTGAGTCCTCAACCGGGCCCGGCTCGACGTCGAGGCACCGAGGCCTCGGTGTCGTCGAGCGGTGGACTCCCGCGCCAGCAGGGACGAAGCTCCCTCCATCGACGGGGACTCCACCTGCGTGGCGGTCGAGACCGGCGCCGCAAGCGGCAGCGGTGTCGAAGGCCTCGGCACCGGGCTAGAGCTCGCTGGCGCCACAGTCAACGGCGCCGAGGGCGCAAGCACCCCCGGCGCCGGCACAGCCTGGCGCATCAGCCCTTCCAGGATCCCCGGAAGGATGGCTCGGAGGCACTCGTCCAGGCCCGCTGTCGGGAATGACGGGGGGGGGCCGGTAGAGGCGTCAGTGCCGGAAGCTGCTTGGGTCCAGGAGACGGCACCGAAGTGCTGGGACCCTGATGCGTCGGTACCTCCACTACCGAGGGGGACCTTTCCTCTCGACGTGGACGCTTCAGCGTCGACTCCTCTCCGGCACCGAGGGCTGGGCGCACCGATGGGGACCGATGACGGTGCTTCTTCTGTTTTTTGCGGTGCCCGTCATCGGCGCCAGGTGGAACGGAGGAGGAGGAGGTCGATCCCCCTCGATCTCGAGGAGCCGGGTCAGACAGGGTTCGGTCTCGAGGGCCATGAGCAGAGGGAGTGACCGGGGCCGATTGCCCACGCGGCCTCTCACCCCTACCGTCACCGGAGGACCGGCGGGCCGACGGGACCTGTACTCCTGGGGTCGATGCCATCGGTGCCGATTTCGCGGACATCGATACCGGTACCGAAGAACCGGCCGTCGATACCGATGCCGTTGAGGGGCCGGCGCAAGTTCCAAAAAGACGGTCCCGAACAACTTGCCTCGCAACCTGAGTCCATTTCCGGAGACCAAGACACAAAGAACACGACTTGATATCGTGCTCCGGCCCGAGGCACTGGAGGCACCAAGCGTGGGTGTCGGTCTGCGAGATAGGCCAGCCGCACCGACCACACTTCTTAAATCCACTCGGGACCTTCGAGGACATCGACGGAAAAATCGCGTCGGCGAAGTTAAAGTAGTCGATGGTGGCGGTAAATCACACCTCGAAAAATAAATTGACCGCGCGGCCACAAGGCCGCAACGCGACGCCCCCGCTAGAAAACGAGGGAAAATTCAGTGCGTTCTCTTTTTTTTTTTTTTTAAGAAAAAAAGTTTTGAAGGCGCGCGACAACAAAAAACAGAAAAAAAGCAAAGATTCGCGGACAACGCAACGGTTTTCCGGGGCTGACTAAGAGAGAGCGGCGACGCACGACTCTCTCCAGCGCGGAAAAGAAAAGACTGGCGGGAACGGTCACGCACGGGCAGGAAGACGGCCGCGCATGCGCGGTGGGCGTGCCCTGCGTGCGGACCGCCCGCGAAGCTTCTTCCGGTTGGTGGGGGCTGCCGCGGACGTCACCCAGTCGTGAGAACAAGCAGCCTGCTTGTCCTCGGAGAAAAGTCTGCCCAGCACTAGCCCCGCCTCCGGCATAGACCGTATAAGTCTGCCCAGCACTATTCCCGCCTCCCACCACCGGCTCTTGCACAGACCGTATAAGTCTGCCCAGCGCTATCCCTGCCTCCCAACCTCCAGTCCCGCCTCCCACCACTGGCTCTGGCACAGACCGTATAAGTCTGCCCCGCACTATCCCCGCCTCCCAACCTCCAGCCCCGCCTCCCACTACCGGCTCTGCTATCCAATCTCGGTTAAGCTCCTGAGGATCCTTTCCTTCTGAACAAGATCCCTTTATGTTTATCCCACGCATGTTTGAATTCCGTTACCGTTTTCATCTCCACCACCTCCCGCGGGAGGGCATTCCAGCTCAGTTGTTGGCTAGTCCTTGACAGAGGAGGAAGTGCTGCTGGAGGCTCTGCCAGTACCAGGAGGGAGGAGAGCGGGGCCTAGCTCCTTCCCCAGCAATGAGGAGGGTCCCTGGGGAGAAGTCCTCAGGAAGGTCCCAGGCCAAGGGGCCTACTGGGGCCAGGGACCAGAAGGCCCGGAGGAATAGCTCTCTTTCTGGATTAGCCCCAGAGAGGAGGGAGAGGAGTCCTGTGGACTGCAGAGTGCAGAAGTCCAGGGGTGGAAGCCGGCAAGGTTGCCAGGTGGAAAATTTTTTTCCCACCCAAAACAGCCTAAATCCAGCCCAAAACCCGCCCAAACTCAAACCCCGCCCCCGACACCCCACCCCCGCGTCATCACCCCCGCCGTCATCGGCCCCGCCTCCCCCGTCATCGGCCCCGCCCAAAACGTCACTAACCCCGCCCCCCGCGGCCGAAAAAACCGCCAAAAAAACCGCCCAAGAACCAAAAAAAGCCCAAAAAAACCGCAACCCGCCGCGGGCAAAAATTTCCCGCGACGGATCGCGGAAAACCGCCCATCTGGCAACACTGGAAGCCGGATCGTTACCCCCTCCACGACTCAGCTGCTCATGGAAGGTGAGCGTGAAGAATGTGGAGAGGGGAGGAAGTTGGTAAAGACCCCTGAAGAACTCTCTAAGGGTATGGTTGGAGAGGAGGGAATGGAGGTGAGCCAGGAGCCTCTGCCTGATCAGGTAGAGAGCGAGGATGGCTGGTCAGAGGAGGAGGAAGAGGAGGAGGTCCAGTTAGAAAGCTGTGATCCAGAAGACACGGCTAAAGGCGTGGTAGAGAGGGTCAGGAAAATCAAGGCCCTGGAAAAGGAGTGTGCAGAGCTGGGGAAGAAGCAAAAAATGGCTAAGGCTTTGAGCGAGTTAGCCCCAGCTGAACACAGGAAGGCTTACAAGGAGGAAGTCCGACTGATAAAACAGCTCCAGCAGAAAGAGAAGCTGTTGGGCTCCTTAAAAAAGGGCAGTGACAATCCCTTGAGGGAGCTTTATTTGAATCATGAAAGAATGGCCTCTGCTTCTGAACATTTGTGTCCAGAGAGAGAAGTGTGTCTATGAAAGCAGGAGAAAAGGCAGAGTCTGGCTCTGCTTGTATGTTTAAACGTCAGCCTGTAACAGAGGACTTGTCAGGGTCTGATAATCAAGCTACTTTAACTTTTATGAAGGCTTTGGCAAGCCAGCCAGATGTACTCACTGTGGAAGAAGGCTCCAGCCAGGAGGTGGTTGGACTTGGTTCTGGTGTCTTTTCAGAACCTGTGATACCACCTAAGGGACAAGAATCTGAAACAAGAAAGATTCCTAAACTGTTGCACATTGTAGAAACTGAGAAAGGAGACTTGGGAGGCAGTCTGTTTTCCAAGCAGGTGTTAGTAGAAACATCCAGTGAGGAGGAAAGCAGTTTACATGTTAAAGGAGTGGATACAGCTTGTGCAGAGATGGCAGGACTCAGGAGGACTGCAGTACTCTGGAAGGCTGGCTCAGGTGCAGCCAGTTGACTCTCTGATTGCAGCAACCGATTTTTCTCATTCAGGAGTTCAGCTTGCTGTGCAGCCAGGTTCTGAGGAGCTACGCCCCAGAGGGTTGGATGGACAGGAGTTCCCATCCAATCAGGAGGGAGAAGGGGGAAAGCCTGAGGTGAAACCAACTACCAGTCTCCTGCAAGACCTGCCTGTGTGGAGAGGACAGCATACAGACAGCCAGCAGGGGTCAGAAGATGCTCTGCAGACAGAACTAAACACCAGATCTTCAGCCCAGGCCTGTGGGGTTTTGAACTGTGGGGTATTGCTGCAGGATAAGGACAGCTCTGTAGAGGGATTGAGTTTGGACTTGGGGGGGAGGGTTGCTATGGATAGAGAATGTTTGAAGGAGGGGGGCATATCTGATGTGATAAATATGTGTATTGATAAGAGGGGGGAGGGGGTGAAGGGGAATTTTCTGAATTGATACATTTGTCTGTTGGGGAAAAGGGAGGTGGGGATCAAGGGGGAGGGGGCACGGCAGAGGCAAGTGAAGGGATAGCAGGGGGGCAATCGGAGGGGGGGGGGACGGTACGAGATGGGCAGGATGCACTGAGTTCAGGGAAAGGTGGGAGAGGGCGGTGGGGGCAGGGGGCTAAGTCCTTTGCTGCTGTAGTAGGTAGTGGGGGGAGAAGAGAGGTGGGAGGGTTTCCATGGGGTGGTAAGGCGGGGGCAGGTTTTGGGGAAGAGGGGAGAGGTCGTGGGCAAGTACCCAGGAGGCGGAATGTGATACAAGTTAGATGGGTGGGGGAGGGGGGGATGCCTTCCAGGGACACAGTATTGAGGTTGGTTTTGGGGCTAGGGTTTATCCCAGAGGACCTTTATGCATGCATACATCCGGTGAACATCCCGGAGTACGATGTCAGTTTCTTGACACAGAGAGGAATGGAGGTCTTCTGGGAGAGGTATGAAGGGGTAAGAGGGAGAGGGGAGTGGAAAAATTATAAAGTGGTCCCGATCAGCAGACCAGACCTGGTGCAGGTGACTCTGTTGGTGCGGAACGAGTCCATTTCAGGGGCAGACCTGGCTTTCTGGTTACAGAGGTATGCAGAGTTGAGAACTCCGTTGACTAAACTCCCGGCCCCCAGTAGGGTATGGGCGGGTGGATGGGGGCTTTGGTTAAATTAAATCAAGTGGGCCAGGTGATACAGCACATTCCCTCAGCGGCGTTCATAGGGAGGGACAGAATTTTATGCTTCTATAAAGGACAGCCGAAGCAGTGTTTTAAGTGTGGGTCCTTTCGGCACTTTAGCATGTCCTGCCCAGTAATGCAGTGTGCAAAATGTGGGGCCAAGGAGCATTCCACAGAGGATTGTACCTCCATTAGATGCAATCTTTGTGGGGGTCTGGGGCACGCATTTAGAGATTGTCCGCAGGCTTCTCATAATGGGGGAGAGGATGGCACGGGAAGGGATAGTCAAATGCAGGAGGGGGGAGGGGAGAGGAGGGACAGGGGACAGGGGTCCAGGGTACGGATGTTGTGGAGGAAGAGTTGACAAGTCAGGGGGGGGGGAGAAACGGGGGGGAGCTCAGAGGCAGGAGGGTGAGGACGAAGGATGGTTACGGGTCTCAAAGAAACAAAAGGGAGGAAAGGGAAGAGGGATGGGGATGCGGGTAGCTGCTGGGAGGGGGTTAGAGCAAGGGATAGAGGTTGGGAATAAATTTAGGGGTTTGGAAGTAGAAGGAAGGGAGGAGGAGATAGTAGAGGAGGGAAGAGGGGATAATAGAGGATGGCAGGAGGGGGAAGGAAGCAGGCAGGAGGCAATGAGGGAGGGAGGGGGAAAGGTGAGGGGTAGGAAGAAGGGGGGAAAGGTTAGGATGGAGGAGGGTTGCTTGGAAGAGGGGGGATATGGAAGTTGAGAGTGGAGGGGGGAAGGGGGTATAGGAAGGGGAGAAGGGGGGAAGAGGAAATCTGGAAGAAAGTGTTTTTCAAGCAGTAGATAAGGGGGGGGGGAAGGGTCGGAGGACGAGAGAGAGGGGGAGGAGGGTGGGGAGGAGGGGGAGCGGGGAGATGGTTGTGCCTTAGGGGGAGGAGGGGTTGTAGGTGAGGAGGAGAAGAAGGGGAGGAAGAAAATAAGGGGGGAGGGGGGAAGGAAAGAGGATTTTTGAATTTGGAGTGAGGGACTGGGCGGAGGAGGAAGATGTGGGGGATGGTAAGGTACAGGATTTAGGTGGCAGGTTAGAGGAGAAGGAAGGGAGGAAGGAGAAGTCTGTGCAGGGGAGGCGTTTCTCTAGATAGAGGTGATGGCGGGAGTGCTGTTATTCTTTGCCACGCTTAATGTGGCCAGTGTCTCCTCCCAGAGGGCGAGATGTGTGGCCTTCGATGGCCTCTCTGCTATACAGGCAGATTGTTTCTTGATTCAGGAGACAAGATTGCAGACATTGGATGCTGTCAGGCGGGCGAAACAGGCATGGAGATGGGGTCCTTCAGTTTGGGGGCTGGCAGGGGAAAAGTATGGGGGGGTAGGTATTTTGTTCAAGACACATAAGGTGGTAATTCAACGGGTGGTGGAGTTAGGGGTAGGGAGGTGTTTGGTGGTGGATGTGTTATTGCACGGGGTGGCTTTAAGAATTATTAATATCTATGGGCCCCAGAGTAAGAGGGGGAGGTCACTGTTGTTCGGGAAAATCAGGCCATATCTGTATACGTCCCGTCAGTTGGTGTGGGGAGGGGATTTTAATACGATCCTGAGGAAAGAAGATAGTGGGGGTAGGTCAGCACAGGTGTGTTATGATGGGGTGAAGTTGGCAGGGATCATGAAGAGAGCAGGGTTGGTGGACATGTTTTTGGAACATTTTGCAGGAAGGGAGGGTTTTACGTTTTCCAGGGGTAGTTGTAGAAGTAGGATAGATAGGTTTTTGGTTCGGGGAGGGGCATGTGGGCAGGGGCCTAGACTGATGGAGGTGGATTTTTCAGATCACAAGTTGGTGTTAATTAAGTTAGGGGGTGCGGGAATCCACAGGTCAGGAAGGGGTATGTGGAGACTAAATTTAAAATGGCTAAGGGAGGGGCCGGTACAGAGGGAATTTTTGGAGTTTCTGATAGATCAATCGTCTTTACAGGGTATTTTTTCATCTCCAGGGGATTGGTGGGAGGAAGTGAAACGGCGCACGAAGGTCTTTTTCATACGTCAGGCGAGACGGGAGGGACGGGAGGTAACCCGGCTAGGGGTGGCATTAAAGAAGAGGAGAGAGAATTTAATTTCTAGAGAAGGGAGGAGGGAGGATATAGAGGTGGTGCAGTCAGAAATGGAGAAGGTGCAATATAACAGGTACGCCTCTTTGGTGTACGAAAGGGATTTTGGGAAACTGTTGAGCCCGGATCCTTTCGTATGCTGCAAGGAGAGAAGGGAACATAGGATAATAGAGGGGTTAAGGGATGAAAGGGGGGTCATCAGAGATTCAAGGGAAGGGATCCTGGGGGTGGTGGGGGATCATTTTGAGCAGTTTTTTCTGATCAGAATTTGGACAAGGAGGTCATGAAGAAGTATGTAGAAGGGACCCCGGGGGTGGGAAACTGGGGGCCTCATCTCCAGGTTCTGGAACAGCCCTGGACGTTGCAGGAAGTGGAGGAGGCCATTGGGGCCTTGCGGAGCAGGACCTCGCCGGGACCTGATGGGCTCCCAGCGGAGTTTTATCAGGCGTTCAAACACCAGCTGGCTCCAATTTTGTTGGAGGTCTGGGAGGTGGCACGGAGGACGGGTTCCTTGCCAAAGTCTTTTTCAGAGTCAGCACTGGTTCTCCTTAGTAAAGGCAAAGATTCTCGGCTTATGGCTAATTGGCGGCCTATAGCATTGTTAAATAGCGACCGGAAGGTTTTTGCGCATATGCTCTTAGCTCGGATGAGACAGGTATCTGGGGGGGTGCTGGCGATCTCACAAGGTTGTGGGGTTCCGGGCAGGGGGGTGTTGGAGGCAGTGGCATGGGTACGGGAGGGTCTGGAGCGCAGTCGGGAGGATCAGAAAGGGCGGTTACTGGTAGCCCTGGACCAGGACAAAGCCTTCGATAGGGTACAGTGGGATTTTTTATGGGAGGTGTTAATTCATTATGGGTTTCCAAGGGGATGGGTAGAACAGCTTCGGTTATTGTATACCAATGTGCGGTGTTTTCCATTGGTGAATGGCTGGAAGGGGAAGGATTTTGGGATTACGGCAGGAGTGCGACAAGGGTGCCCCTTGAGCTCTCTGCTGTATACCTTTGCCACTGACCCATTTGTGCGGCGTTTGGAGTTGAGTGGTGAAGAGGGATTGCAAGGGGTGGAGGTGAGCAAGGGGAAGCAACTACGGGTGGTGGCCTATGCGGACGATATTACAGTCTGGGTAGCAGATAAGACAGAAGGCAGGAAATTGCAAGGGATGATTTCAAGGTATTCGCAGGCGTCAGGATCGCGGGTGAATTATCAGAAATGTAAAAGCTTATGGGTGGGACCGGCAGGGGCAAGGTTTGAATTGGAGGGTGGGTTCCCACAGGCTAAAGAGAGGATAAGGTTTCTGGGGATACAGTTTGAGGCAGGGGACTATGGATTGATTAATTGGAATCAGAAGATTGAAGAGGCAAGGGCAAAGGTAGAGAGGTGGAAGGGCTGGAGGATGTCGATGGCAGATCGGGTTCGTTTGATCAAATCCCATGTAGTGCCAATGTTTTTATTTTTAAGTTACATCTGTCTGTTACCAGAGCGTTGTTACACGGCACTTTACAGTGTGTTTTTTCAAATGCTATGGGGTAACCGGATGAACCCAGTCAAAAGAAACATCACATACTTGCCAAGGAATGAGGGAGGGGTAGGTATGGTTAACCCAGTGTTAGTTTTCAGTTCTTTGTTTCTTCAATTTAATTTGGGTCGGGCAGTAGATCAAGAACCCCTGGGGTGGGCAGAGAGTGTTATTCAGTGGTGGAAGGAATATTGGGTCCCCTGGCTGGGAGGGGGGAGGGTGAGGGTTTTGAGGAAAGGCTTTCCGGAGGGGGTAGGGTATTATCGGACCCTGGTCAAGTTAGTACGGTTGTGGGGTGTTATGGTAGAGGAAATAAAGGAAGGGAGGAGGGAGGTTTGGGTGGAAAGGGTGCGCACTCAGAGATTTTCCTCTCCACTGGTACTTAGGGATGCTCCTGGGCCGGTATTGGAGCGGGGTTTG
Source organism: Microcaecilia unicolor (assembly GCF_901765095.1). Taxonomy (NCBI): domain Eukaryota; kingdom Metazoa; phylum Chordata; class Amphibia; order Gymnophiona; family Siphonopidae; genus Microcaecilia; species Microcaecilia unicolor. The sequence continues at coordinate 631,962,165 of NC_044032.1, forward strand.
CGGTTGGTGTCATCAGAAAGGATCCCACACAAGTACAGGGACATTGCTTGGCTGTGCTTGCATGGAAAGCTATATGTAAGGGGAAATCTGAAGGACAGGAACATGAAGGACCGTGACTGTCCGAGGGGGGAATGTGTTGGAAAGGAAGAAACCATGAACCATTTTTTAAAGGAATGCCCTTTTTCCATTCAGGTGTGTGACAGAGTGGCTTCTCTGTTACAAATTCCCAGTTTTCGATCTTACACCTACGCGGATTGGGTTTATGGGAGACAGCAGGGGAAAGGGCAGCTGGAGCCGGTAACGGGGTTTCTGATCTCTGTCATTGTCAGGTTCTGTCTTTGGATGGCGCGCTGCGGGGTTTCCCTGCGTCAGGAGTACAGGTCTGTTGAGGGGGTCAGTTGGGATATAGTAAGGGCAGTCCAGGAGGTAGCACGGTGGGAAAGGGCGGAGGTAGGGATTGGTAAATTTTTTATTTGGTGGAAGCATGTTAAAACTGTCATGATTTTTTTTGGTTTCAGGTGGGTATTGGTTTTATTAGGGTTCCCGGGTAGGGGGGGGGGGACTTGTGAATATGTATATAGTGGGCTGATTTGTATTTATGTATTTTTAATGTACGGTTGTCTATTGATTTCCGTCTCTATAAATAAAAGAGTTCTCCAAGCATCCACCACTCTCTCCGTGAAGAAATACTTCCTGACATTTTTCTTGAGTCTGCCCCCCTTCAATCTCATTTCATGTCCTCTCGTTCTACCGCCTTCGTATCTCCGGAAAAGGTTCGTTTGCGGATTAATACCTTTCAAATATTTGAACGTCTGTATCATATCACCCCTGTTTCTCCTTTCCTCTAGGGTATACATGTTCAGGTCAGCAAGTCTCTCCTCATACGTCTTGTTACGCAAATCCCATACCATTCTTGTAGCTTTTCTTTGCACCGCTTCGATTCTTTTTACATCTTTAGCAAGATACGGCCTCCTAAACTGAACACAATACTCTAGATGGGGCCTCACCAACGACTTATACAGAGGCATCAACACCCCCTTTCTTCTGCTGGTCACACCTCTCTCTATACAGCCCAACAACCTTCTAGATACAGCCACCGCCTTGTCACACTGTTTCGTCACCTTCAAATCCTCAGATACTATCACCCCAAGGTGTTATAATGCCGTTGTATCGCTCCATGGTGTGACTGCACCTTGAGTATTGTGTTCAATTCTGGTCACCGCATCTCAAGAAAGATATAGTAGAATTGGAAAAGGTGCAACGAAGAGTGATTAAAATGATAGTGGGGATGGGACGACTTCCCTATGAAGAAAGACTAAGGAGGCTAGGGCTTTTCAGCTTGGAGAAGAGACGGCTGAGGGGAGACATGATAGAGGTATATAAAATAATGAGTGGAACAGGTGGATGTGAAGCGTCTGTTCACGCTTTCCAAAAATACTAGGACTAGGGGGCATGCGATGAAACTACAGTGTAGTAAATTTAAAACAAATCAGAGAAAATGTTTCTTCACCCAACGCATAATTAAACTCTGGAATTCGTTGCCGGAGAACGTGGTGAAGGCGCTTAGCTTGGCAGAGTTTAAAAAGGGGTTAGACTGTTTCCTAAAGGACAAGTCCATAAACCACTACTAAATGGACTTGGGAAAAATCCACAATTCCAGGAATAACATGTATAGAATGTTTGTACATTTGGGAAGCTTGCCAGGTGCCCTTGGCCTGGATTGGCTGCTGTCGTGGACAGGATGCTGGGCTCGATGGACCCTTGGTCTTTTCCCAGTGTGGCATTACTTATGTACTTATGATGTCTGCCAGAGCCTTTATTCTAAGTGGATACTGAACCGGAGGACCCTTCAACTAGCCCATATACTTGGAAAAAACATTGGAGGACAGTTATATATTTTGGCTGCAGACACTACTATTTTGTCTGTATAACCGCCTCAGGGGTCACCCCTTAGCCTTACTTATCTGAGAGGTCTTCTACACAAAAATTTACAAAAACATGAAATGGTTAATAACTCAATTCACATGCTACTAGGGAAAAGGCAGAAGGGGGAAATTTGCTTGTTTCGCTCTGCAGTTTATACTGCCCACTTCAAAATGAGAACGGCAGTCATTAGAATAATTAAATATACCACCCCAACATGCTCAGAGTTGCACAAGTCCTGCAAAATGTTCTAGTTTTGCTAAGAGTTAGTACCTATACAGTTATGTCACACCAAAGAGAGAATGCTGCCTCCTTCCAGCCATTGAATTATTAACATCTTACGAGAGCTTGCCAATCTTTTTACATAGAGAAAAAAATGAAATTCTAAATATTAATTTTTGTTAATTTTATTAACTTGCCAAAACATAAGAATAAATACATTAAAGTGCTATTATGGAAAGTTGCTTGCTAATATGGGCAAATTAAATAGGTGAATGATTCCATTAGGTACAGTAACAGTTTTTTTTTTCTTCAGTTTAAGAACACTGTACATTAGACTTTGGAAGAAGCCATTAAACAAAGCTGCACTGCCTATCATTAAACACTTGTCTGGTAGACCTGCATGTTTTGAGTCTGTGGCATGTGAATCACATGTTAATACCAAATGCATGTTTAAATTATTAGGGTAAAAGTGTTCAGTTTTTTAAAAAATACTCTTCAGTTTATCCTTTGCTTCTCCCACAGCAGGTCCAGAGAACATGTCCCATTGCCATGATGATGCATTTAATTGGTATAGCAAAAAACTTTAGGTGCCCAACTGAGGGTTGGTCTCACAATTGGCCTCAGCTGGAAAAGACTGGGCAATGCCACAAGTAAACTATAGCAATCTGTCAGGATCCTCACTGAAGCTAAAATCACATACCAGTGACAGATGGTCCGAGGGGTAGTTTAAGGATGGCAGCCGATTGGGCCCAATTTGCTCCTCGGTCAGTAAGCTTAGAGCAGAAATTACATTGAGAGCATGCTGGGAGTACCAGATGTAGTCCAGTGTGTGGCAGCTCTCTCCTGAAGGGCGAATTTTCCATGTGGTATATGGTGGCTCAGACTGCCCATCAGCACTCAGCAGCTTGTAGGCACTGTTCAGGTTCAGACTGGAGGAGGCGAAGTGCTTGTAAACATCTTCGGTAGGCTCAGCATTAAAATCCCCACAGACAACAAGTGGGATCTTTGCTCCCTCTGTTATGTCCTGTAGATTTCGCAGTAGGTCAGAGCCTTGTGCTGACCGAAACCGCTCCCAGCCGGTGCGAGCTTTCAGGTGGGTGACCACCACACAGAGCAATCTGCCTGTTTCATTGCACTGCAGTATTTCTGCGATGGCCACCTGGTTTGTTTTCAGGGTCTTTGCTGTCAGCCGGAGCTTGGTGCTGCTAATTAGCTGAAAGCGGTTCTGGAGGAAGAACAAGGCACAGCCATCTGGTCCATTGTTGCACTCTACATCCAGACAAGGGGACCATGGCTTGGGCAGGAAGGTGCACTGGTACCCCAGCCTGCTAAGCACTGGCTGAAAGGTGTCCCAGTAATGATCCACTTCTTGCAGGCAAAGAATGTCCGGCTGGTAGGTCAGAATCTCCTCCAGAATCAGGTATTTCCTCTCCTCCCACTTGAGTGCTTCTATAGGGCACTTAATGAAGTTGTCCTTGCCTTCACCTAGAGCTAAAAAGAAAAAGTAAATCTGTGAATTTTTTTGACTACTCAAACTGAAAAACTGCACTTGATTTGAAAATTATAAGAGTTTTCAAAGAAGATGCACTCTGATCTACTTATGGAAGTTATATAACTTTACAGATAGCATATATAGAACAAGAAATACACTCAGGGCTAGATTCTATAAATGGCGCTGAGAAATTGGTGGTGAAAAATTAAGTGTTGAGTGCTTTTCTATAAAGGATCTGCACCCTTTATAGAACAGCGGCTAAGTGCATAAACCACGCCTAAACACGTGCCAGTAATTACGCCTGCTGAAATCAGATGTAAATGCCAGTGCCTAAATTAGGCGCTGGTTACATCTATTCTGTAACAATGCACATAAATTCTGGGAACACCCCCAGCCATGCCCCCTTGAATTTATGTTCTATAGGATTTCCTCTCACATCATTATAGAATACAAAGAGGCATATTTTCAAAGCACTTTGGGAGGCTAAGTTCCATAGGTTTCTATGGAACTTTGGGAGGCTAAGTGCTTTGAAAATAAGCCTCAAAGTGTGCATAAGTCCCAATTACTACTACTACTACTATTTAGCATTTCTATAGCGCTACAAGGCATACGCAGCGCTGCACAAACATAGAAGAAAGACAGTCCCTGTTCAAAGAGCTTACAATCTAATAGACAAAATTAACGCCAACTGATTGTTAGTAGTCAATTATTGGTGCTGATCTCATTAATCAATGTGCGCACAAATTTACTCACTATGGGAAAATTAGGTTCTTACCGTGATAATTTTCTTTCCTTTAGTCATAGCAGATGCAGCCATTACAGATGGGTTGTGTCCATCAACCAGCAGAGGGAGATAGAGAGCACACTTTTTTCAGTGCCTCATACCAGCTTGCTCCACTGCCTCTCCTTCAGTATTTGAAGCTTCCAAAGCAGTATGGCAAACCGCAATGGGAATAACATGAGCTTTCCTCACAGTGAACGATGGCCCTACAACAAAGGGCATTAACTCAGAATGGAGGGAATGAAACATCCTCCCGGAAGGCATAAACTCATCCTCCAAAACGTGAAACTGGAGGGAATTAAGTCATCCTCCTTTAATTGAACAAGAATCCTGTTTTCCGACTTTCTCCCAAGGCCGGAATCTCCAGGAAACACGAACAGAACCTGAAATAGATTTACAGCAGATAGCATCAGACAGGGAGGGATCATGGCTGCATCTGCTATGACTAAAGGAAAGAAAATTATCACGGTAAGAACCTAATTTTCCCTTCCTTGTCATCAAGCAGATGCAGACATTACAGATGGGATGTATCAAAGCAATCCCTAGATAGGGTGGGAACAAGCCACTCCACGCGCCAGCACTTGCGCTCCAAAATGTGCGTCCCTCCTGGCAGCCACATCCAGCCTGTAATGTCGGGCAAAAGAGAGCTTAGAAGCCCATATTGCTGCACTACAAATCTCTTGAAGAGAGAGTGCTCCAGTTTCAGCCCAAGAAGAGGAAATTCCTCTAGTGGAATGCGCCTTAAAGGCATCAGGCGGAGGCCAGCCAGCAAGCAAATAAGCTGAAAAGATAGATTCTTTAAGCCAGCGGGCAATAGTGGCTTTAGACGCTGGAGACCCTCTGCGAGGACCTGATAGCAAAACAGACAGATGATCAGAGGTCCTGAAAGAGTTAGTAACTCACAGATACTGCAGAAGAGTCCTGCGCACGTCCAACAGGTGCAATTGCCCAAAAGATTCTGGAAACTCCTCCTCGACAAAGGAGGGCAAGAAAATAGGTTGGTTTAGGTGAAACGCTGAAACCACCTTAGGCAAGAAGGAAGGCACGGTCCGAACCGTGACCCCAGACTTTGAAAACTGCAGAAAAGGGTCTCTACAGGACAGCGCCTGGAGCTCTGACACCCGTCTCGCCGAAGTAATGGCCACTAACAAGACGGCCTTCAGTGTCAAATCTTTCTCTGAAGCACGCTGAAGCGGTTCAAAGGGAGCACCCTGAAGGGCCTTCAGCACTAGCCCCAGGTTCCGAGCTGGACAAGGTGCACGCACGGGAGGACGGAGCCAAAGCACCCCTCTAAGAAACCGTGCCACATCCGGATAAGCAGCTAAAGACACGCCTTCAACCTTGCCACGCAGGGAGGCCAACGCTGCCACTTGCACCCGCAGGGAATTATAGGCCAAGCCTTTTTGTACACCATCCTGCAAAAAGTCCAGAATCGGCGAGGCAGGAGCCCGCAGGGGTGTGATCTCTCTGGAAGCACACCAGACTTCAAACTGGCGCCAAATCCTGGCATAAGCCACTGAAGTGGAACGCTTGCGGGCTTGCAGGAGAGTGGAAATTACTTTATTGGAATAGCCTCTGCCTCTCAATTGCGCCCTCTCAATCGCCAGGCCATAAGACCAAATCGGCTGGCGTCATCCATGGTCACCGGACCCTGTGACAACAGGTTGGGAACCAGAGGTAACTGAAGGGGATCCTCTACGAGCATCTGTCGGAGGTCCGCATACCAAGGCCTCCTGGGCCAATCCGGGGCAACGAGAACCACTTCTCCTGGATGCAGCCAAATCCGCAGGAGCACTCGCCCTATCAAGGGCCACGGAGGGAACACATACAGTAGGCCCGGAGGCCAGGGTTGAGCCAAGGCATCCAACCCCGCCGCGCGAGGATCTCTCCGTCTGCTGAAGAAGCATGGGACTTTGGCATTGGTGCTTGTCGCCATTAGATCCATCACGGGCTTGCCCCACTTGGCACATATCTGCAGGAACACTTCGTCTGCAAGTTCCCACTCCGCTGGATCGATCTGATGCCTGCTTAGATAATCGGCTTGCACGTTGCTCTGACCTGCAATGTGAGCTGCAGCTCGGCCCAGTGGCAAATTTGTTCGGCCTGCGCAGCTAGAGCTCTGCACTGAGTGCCGCCTTGTCGATTTATGTAGGCCACTGCTGTCGTGTTGTCTGACATCACTCTGACAGCCAATCCTTCCAGGGTCACTTGAAAGACCAGAAGCACCTGAAACACCGCTTTCAACTCTAGGCGGTTGATGGACCACTCCGACTCCTCGGGTGTCCATAGACACTGGGCATGCTTCCTCTTGCAATGTGTGCCCCAGCCTTTCAGATTGGCATCTGTCACTACTAGGCACCAATCGGGGAGCGCCAGTGGCATTCCTCACCGCAGCATGCTGTCTGAGAGCCACCACTCCATGCTGAGTCGGGCCGCAGGGAGCCAAGAGAGTCTGCATTGGTAATCCTGAGATACTGGAGACCATCTTTGGAGTACAGCATACTGTAGAGGTCTCAGGTTCGCTCTCGCCCAGGGCACCAGTTCCATGGTGGCCGTCATCGATCCAAGCAGCTGGACAATGTCCCAAGCTCGTGGGCGGGGCATCCTCAGGAGCAGACGGACCTGATTCTGAAGCTTGCACCGCCTTTGCTCGGATAGGTACACATACCCCGAGGCTGTGTCGAACCTGGCCCCCAAATATTCTAGAGACTGCGAGGGGGTCAGGTGACTTTTGGCCAAATTGACGACCCAGCCCAGAGACTGAAGTACTGAGACCACTCTGGCTGTTACATGCTGACTCTCTGCAGCAGAGTTTGCTCGAATGAGCCAGTCGTCCAGGTACGGGTGAACCCGAATACCCTCTCGCCTTAGAAAGGCAGCTACTACCACCACAACCTTCGAAAAGGTGCGGGGAGCTGTGGCGAGGCCAAAAGGCAAGGCCCGGAACTGGAAATGCTTTCCCATCACCGCAAACCTCAGAAACTTCTGGTGCGGGGGCCAAATTGGAATGTGCAAGTAAGCTTCTTTCAGGTCCAGAGACGTGAGAAACTCTCCTGGCTGTACCGCTGCAATGACGGAGCGCAGGGTTTCCATGTGAAAATGCCGCACTCTCAGGGACTTGTTTAATTCTTTTAAGTCCAGAATAGGGTGAAAAGACCCTCCTTTTCGCGGCACCACAAAGTAGATGGAGTAGTGGCTGCAGCCGTGTTCGGCGGGAGGTACCAGGGACATGGCCCCTATCTGAATCAGACCTTGTAAAGTCTCCTCTACCGCCGCCCGTTTGGCGGCAGAACCGCATCGGGACTCCACAAACACATCTCTTACAGGGGCTTCGAATTCTATTCTGTAACCATCTCTGATCAGGTCCAAGACCCACTGATCTGAGGAAATGGTGGCCCACTCCTCGGCAAAGAGGTCCTCCGATGACAGGACTCGAGGAGAGGGCCGGCGCACCATCATTGAGAGGGTCGCCCCTGAACTCCAGGCCTTGAGCCAGTGGCTGTTGAACGTTTGTCCGAGCGAAAGGAGTTCCTCTGCTGAAAACGGGCACGAGAAGTGAACCCAGCAGAACGCCCCGGGCGGTACCTTCGAGCTTCACGGAAACGAGGTCTATAAGAGGAATGGACCGCCTGGCCCTTGGAGGAAGGCCTCGGCCTATCTTCGGGCACGCGCTGGGGTTTAGCCTCACCCAGGCCCTTCACAATTTTCTCCAACTCCTCACCAAACAGGAGAAGGCCTTGAAAGGGCAACTTCACCAACCTTTGCTTAGAGGCCATGTCCGCCGCCCAATGCCGTAGCCAAAGAAGACGGCGAGCCGCCACTGCTACTGCCATGTGTTTAGCCGAAGCTCTGACAATATCATAAAGGGCGTCAGCAAGAAAGGACAAGGCCGACTCCATCCGCGGAGCCACATCTGAAAAGGGCTCTGCTCCATCACCGGGCTGTTCCACTGCCTGTTGCAACCAAGCCAGGCAGGCTCTAGCAGCATAACAACTGCATGCAGACGACCGAAAAGTGAGACCTGCAATTTCAAATGACCGTTTAAGTGCTGATTCCAGTCTACGGTCTTGAATATCCTTCAGGGCAACACCTACTTCAACAGGGAGGGTAGTTCTCTTTGTCACAGCTGTGATTAGGGCATCTACTTTAGGCATAGCAAAGCGAGCCATATGCTCCTCACTCAGAGGGTATAATTGCCCCATAGCCCTGGAAACTTTCAAAGGTCCCTCGGGGTCAGCCCATTGAGCCAAAATAAGCTCTTGGATGGAGTCATGCAAAGGAAAGGCTCGAGCAGGCTTTTTGGTACTAGCCATCCTAGGATTCACAGAGGAGGCTGTGCCACTGGCAGGGTCCTCAATAGAGAGAGCCTGCAGGGCATCAGAAATAAGCGCTGGCAGCTCATCACGGTGGAAAATCCTCACCGCGGAGGGATCGTCCAGATCTTGAGTCACTTCTGCACCAGACTCTGGCTCCTCAGACCATGAAGGCCTACATACATACATACACATTAGGTATAGTGAATGATACATACCTGTAGCAGGTGTTCTCCGAGGACAGCAGGCTGATTGTTCTCACGACTGAGTGACGTCCGCGTCAGCCCCCATCAACCAGAAGAAGCTTCGCGGGCGGTCCGCACGCAGGGCACGCCCACCGCGCATGCGTGGCCGTCTTCCCGCCCGTGCGCGACCGTTCCCGCCAGTTGAACGACAAGCAAAAAGATGAAAACGCAACTCCAAAGGGGAGGAGGGAGGGTAGGTGAGAACAATCAGCCTGCTGTCCTCGGGGAACACCTGCTACAGGTATGTATCATTCACTTTCTCCGAGGACAAGCAGGCTGCTTGTTCTCACGACTGGGGTATCCCTAGCTCTCAGGCTCACTCAAAACAAGAACCCAGGTCAATTGAACCTCGCAACGGCGAGGGTATAACAGAAATTGACCTACGAAGAACAACTAACTGAGAGTGCAGCCTGACCAGAATAAATTCGGGTCCTGGAGGGTGGAGTTGGATTTACACCCCAAACAGATTCTGCAGCACCGACTGCCCGAACCGACTGTCGCGTCGGGTATCCTGCTGGAGGCAGTAATGTGATGTGAATGTGTGGACAGATGACCACGTCGCAGCCTTGCAAATCTCTTCAATAGTGGCTGACTTCAAGTGGGCCACTGACGCTGCCATGGCTCTAACACTATGAGCCGTGACATGACCCTCAAGAGCCAGCCCAGCCTGGGCGTAAGTGAAGGAAATGCAATCTGCTAGCCAATTGGAGATGGTGCGTTTCCCGACAGCGACCCCTAGCCTGTTAAGGTCGAAAGAAACAATTGGGCGGACTGTCTGTGGGGCTGTGTCCGCTCCAAGTAGAAGGCCAATGCTCTCTTGCAGTCCAATGTGTGCAACTGACGTTCAGCAGGGCGGGTATGCGGCCTGGGGAAGAATGTTGGCAAGACAATTGACTGGTTAAGATGGAACTCCGTCACCACCTTCGGCAGGAACTTTGGGTGGGTGCGGAGCACTACTCTGTTGTGATGAAATTTGGTATATGGAGCATGAGCTACCAGGGCTTGAAGCTCACTGACCCTACGAGCTGAAGTAACTGCTACCAAGAAAATGACCTTCCAGGTCAAGTACTTCAGATGGCAGGTATTCAGTGGCTCAAAAGGAGGTTTCATCAGCTGGGTGAGGACGACGTTGAGATCCCATGACACTGTAGGAGGCTTGATAGGGGGCTTTGACAAAAAAAAAGCCTCTCATGAATCGAACGACTAAAGGCTCTCCAGAGATGGCTTTACCTTCCACACGATAATGGTAAGCACTAATCGCACTAAGGTGATTCCTTACTGAGTTGGTCTTGAGGCCAGACTCTGACAAGTGCAGAAGGTATTCAAGCAGGTTCTGTGCAGGGCAAGAACGAGGTTCTAGGGCCTTGCTCTCACACCAAACGACAAACCTCCTCCACTTGAAAATGTAACTCTTTTTAGTGGAATCCTTCCTAGAGGCAAGCAAGACACGGGAGACACCCTCAGACAGACCCAACGCAGCGAAGTCTACGCCCTCAACATCCAGGCCGTGAGAGCCAGGGACTGAAGGTTGGGGTGCAGCAACGCTCCGTCGTTCTGCGAAATGAGAGTCGGAAAACACTCCAATCTCCACGGTTCTTCTGAGGACAATTCCAGAAGAAGGGGGAACCAGATCTGACGGGGCCAAAAGGGCGCTATCAGAATCATGGTGCCGTGGTCTTGCTTGAGCTTCAGTAAGGTCTTCCCCACCAAAGGTATGGGAGGATAAGCATACAGGAGGCCGATTCCCCAATGGAGGAGAAAGGCATCCGACGCTAGCCTGCCGTGTGCCTGTAGTCTGGAACAGAACCGAGGCAGCTTGTGGTTGGTCTGAGAGGCGAAAAGGTCCACCGAGGGGGTGCCCCACTCTCGGAAGATCTTGCTTACCACTCTGGAATGAAGCGACCACTCGTGCAGTTGCATGACTCTGCTCAGTCTGTCGGCCAGACTGTTGTTTACACCTGCCAGGTATGTGGCTTGGAGAAGCATGCCGAACCAGCAGGCCCAACGCCACATCCCGGCGGCTTCCTGATACAGGGGGCGAGATCCGGTGCCCCCCTGCTTGTTGGTGTAATACATTGCAACCTGATTGTCTGTCCGAATTTGGATAATTTGGCAGGACAGCCGATCTCTGAAAGCCTTCAGTGCGTTCCAGATCGTTCGGAGCTCCAGGAGGTTGATCTGCAGATCCTTTTCCTGGAGGGACCACAGACCCTGGTGTGGAGCCCATCGACATGAGCTCCCCACCCCAGGCGAGATGCATCCGTCGTGAGCACTTTCGTGGGCTGCGGAATTAGTGAATGATACATACCTGTAGCAGGTGTTCTCCGAGGACAGCAGGCTGATTGTTCTCACGACTGGGTGACGTCCCGCGGCAGCCCCCACCAACCGGAAAGAAGCTTCGCGGGACGGTCGGCACGCAGGGCACGCCCACCGCGCATGCGCGGCCGTCTTCCCGCCCGTGCGCGACCGCTCCCGCCAGTTGAATGACTAGCAAAAGATGAAACACACAACTCCAAAGGGGAGGAGGGAGGGTAGGTGAGAACAATCAGCCTGCTGTCCTCGGAGAACACCTACTACAGGTATGTATCATTCACTTTCTCCGAGGACAAGCAGGCTGCTTGTTCTCACGACTGGGGTATCCCTAGCTCTCAGGCTCACTTAAAACAAGAACCCAGGTCAATTGAACCTCGCAACGGCGAGGATACAACAGAAAATTGACCTACGAAGAACAACTAACTGAGAGTGCAGCCTGACCAGAATAAATGCGGGTCCTGGAGGGTGGAGTTGGATTTAAACCCCAAACAGATTCTGCAGCACCGACTGCCCGAACCGACTGTCGCGTCGGGTATCCTGCTGGAGGCAGTAATGAGATGTGAATGTGTGGACAGATGACCACGTCGCAGCCTTGCAGATCTCTTCAATAGTGGCTGACTTCAAGTGGGCCACCGACGCTGCCATGGCTCTGACACTATGAGCCGTGACATGACCCTCAAGAGTCAGCCCAGCCTGGGCGTAAGTGAAGGAAATGCAATCTGCTAGCCAATTGGAGATGGTGCGTTTCCCGACAGCGACCCCTAGCCTGTTAGGGTCGAAAGAAATAAACAATTGGGCGGACTGTCTGTTGGGCTGTGTCCGCTCCAAGTAGAAGGCCAATGCTCTCTTGCAGTCCAATGTGTGCAACTGACGTTCAGCAGGGCGGGTATGCGGCCTGGGGAAGAAAGTTGGCAAGACAATTGACTGGTTAAGATGGAACTCCGACACCACCTTCGGCAGGAACTTTGGGTGGGTGCGGAGCACTACTCTGTTGTGATGAAATTTGGTATATGGAGCATGAGCTACTAGGGCTTGAAGCTCACTGACCCTACGAGCGGAAGTAACTGCCACCAAGAAAATGACCTTCCAGGTCAAGTACTTCAGATGGCAGGTATTCAGTGGCTCAAAAGGAGGTTTCATCAGCTGGGTGAGGACGACGTTGAGATCCCATGACACAGTAGGAGGCTTGATAGGGGGCTTTGACAAAAGCAAGCCTCTCATGAATCGAACAACTAAAGGCTCTCCAGAGATGGCTTTACCTTCCACACGATAATGGTAAGCACTAATCGCACTAAGGTGATTCCTTACTGAGTTGGTCTTGAGGCCAGACTCTGATAAGTGCAGAAGGTATTCAAGCAGGTTCTGTGCAGGGCAAGAACGAGGTTCTAGGGCCTTGCTCTCACACCACACGACAAACCTCCTCCACTTGAAAAAGTAACTCTTTTTAGTGGAATCCTTCCTAGAGGCAAGCAAGACCCGGGAGACACCCTCAGACAGACCCAACGCAGTGAAATCTACGCCCTCAACATCCAGGCCGTGAGAGCCAGGGACTGAAGGTTGGGGTGCAGCAACGCTCCGTCGTTCTGCGAGATGAGAGTCGGAAAACACTCCAATCTCCACGGTTCCTCGGAGGACAACTCCAGAAGAAGAGGGAACCAGATCTGACGGGGCCAAAAGGGCGCTATCAGAATCATGGTGCCGCGGTCTTGCTTGAGCTTCAGTAAGGTCTTCCCCACCAAAGGTAGGGGAGGATAAGCATACAGGAGGCCGGTCCCCCAATGGAGGAGAAAGGCGTCCGACGCTAGCCTGCCGTGTGCCTGAAGTCTGGAACAGAACCGAGGCAGCTTGTGGTTGGTCTGAGAGGCGAAAAGGTCCACCGAGGGGGTGCCCCACTCTCGGAAGATCTTGCGTACCACTCTGGCATGGAGCGACCACTCGTGCGGTTGCATGACTCTGCTCAGTCTGTCGGCCAGACTGTTGTTTACGCCTGCCAGGTACGTGGCTTGGAGGAGCATGCCGAACCGACACGCCCAACGCCACATCCCGACGGCCTCCTGACACAGGGGGCGAGATCCGGTGCCCCCCTGCTTGTTGACGTAATACATTGCAACCTGATTGTCTGTCCGAATTTGGATAATTTGGCAGGACAGCCGATCTCTGAAAGCCTTCAGTGCGTTCCAGATCGCTCGGAGCTCCAGGAGGTTGATCTGCAGATCCTTTTCCTGGAGGGACCACAGACCCTGGGTGTGAAGCCCATCGACATGAGCTCCCCACCCCAGGCGAGATGCATCCATCGTCAACACTTTCGTGGGCTGTGGAATTTGAAATGGACGTCCCAGTGTCAAATTGGACCGGATGGTCCACCAGAGCAGTGGAGTGCGGCAACTGGTGGAGAGGCGGATGACATCTTCTAGATTCCCGGTGGCTTGGAACCACTGGGAAGCTAGGGCCCATTGAGCAGATCTCATGTGAAGACGAGCCATGGGAGTCACATGAACTGTGGAGGCCATATGACCCAGAAGTCTCAACATCTGCCGAGCTGTGATCTGCTGAGACGCTCTGGTCTTCAAAGCCAGGGCCAGGAGATTGGTGGCCCTCGCTTCGGGAAGGTAGGCCTGAGCCGTCTGGGTATTCAGCAGAGCTCCTATGAATTCCAGAGACTGGGTTGGCTGGAGATGGGACTTTGGGTAATTTATCACAAACCCCAGCAGCTCCAGAAGCTGAATAGTGCACTGCATGGACCGGAGGGCTCCTGCCTCCGAGGTGTTCTTGACCAGCCAATCGTCGAGATATGGGAACACGTGCACTCCCAGCTTGCGTAGGTAGGCCGCTACCACCACGAGGCACTTGGTAAACACTCGTGGGGCAGAGGCGAGCCCAAAGGGCAGCACACAATACTGAAAGTGCCGTGCTCCCAGGCGGAATCTGAGATACTGTCTGTGAGCTGGCAGTATCGGAATGTGAGTATATGCGTCCTTTAAATCCAGGGAACATAGCCAATCGTTTTTCTGAATCATTGGCAGAAGGATGCCCAAGGAAAGCATCCTGAACTTTTCTTTGACCAGGAATTTGTTCAGGCCTCTCAGGTCTAGGATGGGACGCATCCCCCCTGTTTTCTTTTCCACAAGGAAGTACCTGGAATAGAATCCCTGCCCTTCCTGCCCGGGTGGTACGGGCTCGACCGCATTGGCGCTGAGAAGGGCGGAGAGTTCCTCTGCAAGTACCTGCTTGTGATGGGAGCTGAAAGACTGAGCTCCCGGAGGACAATTTGGAGGCAGGGAGGCCAAATTCAGGGCGTATCCGCACCGCACTATTTGAAGAACCCACTGGTCGGAGGTTATGAGAGGCCACCTTTGGTGAAAAAATTTTAACCTCCCTCCGACCGGCAGATCGCCCGGTACGGACACTTGTAGGGCGGCTATGTTCCCGTGGATCCAGTCAAAAGCCCGTCCCCGGCTTTTGCTGTGGAGGCGCAGGGGGCTGCTTAGGCGCACGCTGTTGACGAGAACGAGCGCGCTGGGGCTGTCCCTGTGCCTGACGAGGCCTTCGGGCCGGCTGGTTGAACCTACGCTGCGCAAAAGAATAGGGTGCAGCCTGCCGGGCCCGGGAAAAACGTCCACCTGTGGAGGTGGATGCTGAAGGCGCCCGGTGGGAGAGCTTGTCGAGAGCGGTTTCCCGCTGATGCAGTTGGTCCACCATCTGCTCGACCTTCTCACCAAAAATGTTATCCCCCCGGCAAGGGACGTCGGCCAGTCTCTGCTGGGTGCGGTTGTCCAGGTCAGAGGCACGCAGCCATGAGAGCCTGCGCATCACTATACCTTGGGCCGCAGCACGAGATGCCACGTCACAGATGTCATAGATACCCCTGGACAGGAACTTTCTGCACGCCTTCAGCTGCCTGACCACCTCCTGATAAGGCCTGGACTGCTCCGGCGGGAGCTTCTCGACCAGGTCCGCCAGTTGTTGCACATAGGTCCGCATGTGAATGCTCATATAGAGCAGGTATGATTGGATGCGGGTCACGAGCATGGAGGATTGGTAGGCCTTCCTCCCAAACGAGTCCAGAGTGCGAGACTCCCGCCCCGGGGGCGCCGAGGCGGTATCCCTCGAACTCCGTGCCCTCTTGAGAGCAGAATCCACGACCGCTGAGTCATGGGGCAATTGTGGCCGCATTAGCTCTGGGTCGGAGTGGATCCTGTACTGGGACTCTGCTTTCTTGGGAATGGTGGGGTTAGTTAATGGTCGCACCCAGTTCCGAAGCAGCGTCTCCTTAAGGACATTGTGCAGCGGCACCGTGGAGGACTCTCTAGGTGGTGATGGATAGTCGAGGACCTCGAGCATCTCGGCCCTCGGCTCTTCCACAGAGACCACGGGGAAGGGAATGCTGATAGACATATCCCGCACAAAGGAGACAAAGGAGAGACTCTCGGGAGGCGAGAGTTTCCTCTCCGGTGAAGGCGTGGGGTCCGAGGGAAGGCCCGTAGACTCCTCTGAGGAGAAATATCTAGGGTCCTCCTCTTCCCCCCACGAGTCCTCATCCTCGGTGTCGGACATAAGCTCATGTAGCTGAGTCCTGAACCGGGCCCGGCTCGACGTCGAGGCACCAAGGTCTCGGTGTCGTCGAGCGGTGGACTCCCGCGCCGGCGGGGACAGAGCTCCCTCCATCGACGGGGACTCCACCTGCGTGGCGGTCGAGACCGGCACCGCAAGCGGCGGCGGTGTCGACAGCCCCGGTGCCGGGCTAGAGCTCGCCGGCGCCACAGTCATTGGCGCCGAGGGCACAAGCACCCCCGGCGCCGGCACAGCCTGGCGCATCAGCCCTTCCAGGATCCCCGGAAGGATGGCTCTGAGGCACTCGTCCAGGCCCGCTGCCGGGAAAGGCAGTGGGGCCGGTAGAGGTGTCGGCGCCAGTAGCTGCTGGGGGCCAGGAGACGGCACCGAGGTGCCGGAACCCCGATGCGTCGGTACCTCCACAACCGACGGAGACCTCTCCTCTCGACGATGACGCTTCGGCGTCGCCTCCTCTCCGATATCCGGATGCACCGAGGGCGACCGGTGACGACGCTTCTTATCTTTCTTGCGATGCCCGTCACCGGCGCCGGAGGGCATGGAGGAGGAGGAGGTCGATCCCCCTCGGTCTCGAGGTACCGGGTCAGACAGGGTTCGGTCCCGTGGCCCACGAGCTGAGGGAGTGACCGGGGCCGACTGCCCACGCGGCCTCTCACCCCCACTCTCACCGGAGGACCGGCGGGCCCTGTTCTCCTGGGGTCGCTGCCATCGGTGCCGATGTCTCGGGCATCAATACCGGTACCGAAGGGCCGGGCGTCGATACCGATGCCTTCGAGGTCGACGTCGAGGGGCCGGCGCAAGTTCCAAAAAGACGGTCCCGCAGAACTTGCCTCGCAACCTGAGTCCGTTTCCGGAGACCGAGACACAGAGAACACGACTTGATATTGTGCTCCGGCCCGAGGCACTGGAGGCACCAAGCGTGGGTGTCGGTCTGCGAGATCGGCCGGCCGCAGCGACCACACTTTTTAAATCCACTCGGGACCTTCGAGGACATCGACGGAAAAATCGCGTCGGCGAAGTCAAAGTCGTCAATGGTGGCTGAAATCACACCACGAAAAGGAAAAACGACCGTGCGGCCACTAGGCCGCAACGCAGCGTCCCCGCTGGAAGCGAGGGAAAAAGGGGAGCGCGTGCTCCACACGCGCAGGGTTTCTTTTTTTTTTTTTTTTTTTTTGAAAAAAGAAACCGGACGGTAACTAGACCGAAATAAACAAAGAAAAAAAGCACGATCAGCGTAAACGCGATCGAAATCCGGCGGCTGAACAGAGAGAGCGGCGAGGCACGACTCTCTCCAGACGCGGAAAAAAAGGAACTGGCGGGAGCGGTCGCGCACGGGCGGGAAGACGGCCGCGCATGCGCGGTGGGCGTGCCCTGCGTGCCGACCGTCCCGCGAAGCTTCTTTCCGGTTGGTGGGGGCTGCCGCGGACGTCACCCAGTCGTGAGAACAAGCAGCCTGCTTGTCCTCGGAGAATGGAATGGACGTCCCAGGGTCAAATTGGTCCGGATGGTCCACCAGAGCAGTGAAGTGCGGCAACTGGTGGAGAGGCGGATGACATCTTCTAGATTCCCGGTGGCTTGGAACCACTGGGAAGCTAGGGTCCATTGAGCAGATCTCATGTGGAGATGAGCCATGGGAGTCACATGAACTGTCCATATGACCCAGAAGTCTCAACATCTGCCGAGCTGTGACCTGCTGAGACGCTCTGGTCTGCGAAGCTAGGGACAGGAGGTTGTTGGCCCTCGCTTCGGGAAGGAAGGCCTGAGCCGTCTGGGTATTCAGCAGAGCTCCTATGAATTCCAGAGACTGGGTTGGCTGGAGATGGGACTTTGGGTAATTTATCACAAACCCCAGCAGCTCCAGGAGTTGAGTAGTGCACTGCATGGACCGGAGGGCTCCTGCCTCCGAGGTGTTCTTGACCAGCCAATCGTCGAGATATGGGAACACGTGCACTCCCAGCTTGCGTAGATACGCCGCCACCACCACGAGACACTTTGTAAACACTCGTGGGGCAGAGGCGAGCCCAAAGGGCAGCACACAATACTGAAAGTGCCGTGCGCCCAGGCGGAATCTGAGATACTGTCTGTGCGCTGGCAGTATCGGGATGTGAGTGTATGCGTCCTTTAAATCCAGGGAACATAGCCAATCGTTTTTCTGAATCATTGGCAGAAGGGTGCCCAAGGAAAGCATCCTGAAGTTTTCTTTGACCAGGAATTTGTTCAGGCCTCTCAGGTCTAGGATGGGACGCATCCCCCGTTTTCTTTTCCACAAGGAAGTACCTGGAATAGAATCCCTGCCCTTCCTGCCCGGGTGGTACGGGCTCGACCGCATTGGCGCTGAGAAGGGCGGAGAGTTCCTCTGCAAGTACCTGCTTGTGATGGGAGCTGAAGGATTGAGCTCCCGGAGGACAATTTGGTGGCAGGGAGGCCAAATTCAGGGTGTATCCGCACCGCACTATTTGGAGAACCCACTGGTCGGAGGTTATGAGAGGCCACCTTTGGTGAAAAAAGTTTAACCTCCTCCCGACCGGCAGATCGTCCGGTACGGACACTTTGAGGGCGGCTATGTTCCCGTGGATCCAGTCAAAAGCCCGTCCCCGGCTTTTGCTGTGGAGGCGCAGGGGGCTGCTTGGGCGCACGCTGTTGAAGAGAACGAGCGCGCTGGGGCTGTCCCTGTGCCTGACGAGGCCTTCGGGCCGGCTGGGTGTACCTACGCTTTGCAAAAGAATAGGGTGCAGCCTGCCGGGCCCGGGAAAAACGTCCACCTGCTGAGGTGGATGCTGAAGGCGCCCGGTGGGAGAGCTTGTCGAGGGCGGTTTCCCGCTGATGCAGTTGGTCCACCAGCTGCTCGACCTTCTCACCAAAAATATTATCCCCCCGGCAAGGGACGTCGGCCAGTCTCTGCTGGGTGCGGTTGTCCAGGTCAGAGGCACGCAGCCATGAGAGCCTGCGCATCACTATACCTTGGGCCGCAGCACGAGATGCCACGTCACAGGTGTCATAGATACCCCTGGACAGGAACTTTCTGCACGCTTTCAGCTGCCTGACCACCTCCTGATAAGGCCTGGACTGCTCCGGCGGGAGCTTATCGACCAGGTCCGCCAGTTGCTTCACATTGTTCCGCATGTGGATGCTCGTATAGAGCTGGTATGACTGGATGCGGGTCACGAGCATGGAGGATTGGTAGGCCTTCCTCCCAAACGAGTCCAGAGTGCGAGACTCCCGCCCCGGGGGCGCCGAGGCGGTATCCCTCGAACTCCCTGCCCTCTTGAGAGCAGAATCCACAACCGCCGAGTCATGGGGCAATT
The DNA here is from genome assembly GCF_901765095.1 of Microcaecilia unicolor. Taxonomy (NCBI): domain Eukaryota; kingdom Metazoa; phylum Chordata; class Amphibia; order Gymnophiona; family Siphonopidae; genus Microcaecilia; species Microcaecilia unicolor. The sequence continues at coordinate 631,981,328 of NC_044032.1, forward strand.
GGGGCCGCATTAACTCTGGGTCAGAGTGGATTCTGTACTGGGATTCCGCTTTCTTGGGGATGATGGTATTAGATAGCGGTCTCATCCAGTTCCGCAGCAGTGTCTCTTTGAGGACATTGTGCAACGGCACCGTGGAGGACTCTCTAGGTGGTGATGGATAGTCGAGGACCTCGAGCATCTCAGCCCTCGGCTCATCCACAGAGACCACGGGGAAGGGAATGCAGATAGACATATCCCTGACAAAAGAGGCAAAAGAGAGGCTCTCCGGGGGTGAGAGTTTCCTCTCCGGTGAAGGCGTGGGGTCAGAGGGGAGGCCCGCAGACTCCTCTGAGGAGAAATATCTGGGGTCCTCCTCTTCCCCCCACGAGGCCTCTTCCTCGGTATCGGACATAAGCTCATGTAGCTGAGTCCTTAACCGGGCCCGGCGTCGAGGCACCGAGGCCTCGGTGTCGTCGAGCGGTGGACTCCCGCGCCGGCGGGGACGAAGCTCCCTCCATCGACGTCGACTCCACCTGCGTGGCGGTCGAGACCGGCGCCGCAAGCGGCGGCGGTGTCGACGGCCTCGGCACCGGTCTAGAGCTCGCCGGCGCCACAGTCAACAGCGCCGAGGGCGCAAGCACCCCCAGCGCCGGCACAGCCTGGCGCATCAGCCCTTCCAGGATCCCCGGAAGGATGGCTCGGAGGCACTCGTCCAGGCCCGCTGCAGGGAAAGACGGTGGGGCCGGTAGAGGTGTCGGTGCCAGAAGCTGCTCGGGTCCAGGAGACGGCACCGAAGTGCGGGGACCCTGACGCGGCGGTACCTCCACAACCGAAGGGGATCTCTCCTCTCGACGAGGACGCTTCGGCGTTGACTCCTTGCCGGCACCGGAACCCTGGTGCATCGAGGGCGACCGATGACGGTGCTTTTTTGATTTTTTCCGATGCCCATCATCGGCGCCAGGTGGAGCAGAGGAGGAGGAGGTCGATCCCCCTCGGTCACGAGGAACCGGGTCCGACAGGGTTCGGTCCCGAGGGCCATGGGCCGAGGGAGTGACCGGGGCCGATTGCCCACGCGGCCTCTCACCCCTACCTTCACCGGAGGACCGGCGGGCCGATGGGACCTGTGCTCCTGGGGTCGATGCCATCGGTGCCGATTTCTCGGGCATCGATACCGGTACCGAAGAACCGGCCGTCGATACCGATGCCGTCGAGGTCGACGTCAAGGGGCCGGCGCAAGTTCCAAAAAGACGGTCCCGAAGAACTTGCCTCGCAACCTGAGTCCGTTTCCGGAGACCGAGACACAGAGAACACGACTTGATATTATGCTCCGGCCCGAGGCACTGGAGGCACCAAGCGTGGGTGTCGGTCTGCGAGATCGGCCGGCCGCACCGACCACACTTTTTAAATCCACTCAGGACCTTCGAGGACATCGACGGAAAAATCGCGTCGGCGAAGTTAAAGTCGTCGATGGTGGCGGTAATCACACCTCGAAAAAAGAAATCGACCGTGCGGCCACTAGGCCGCAACGCGACGCCCCCGCTAGAAACGAGGGAAAATGGGAGCGCGTGCTCCTTTTTTTTTTTTTAAAGAAAAGAAAAGTGGAGCGCGCAGCAACTAAATAAAATAAAATAAAGAAGTTCGCGTAAACGCGACGGTTTTTCCGGGGCTGAAACAGAGAGAGCGGCGAAGGCATGACTCTCTCCAGTCGCGGAAAAAAAGGAACTGGCGGGAACGGTCGCGCACGGGCGGGAAGACGGCCGCGCATGCGCGGTGGGCGTGCCCTGCGTGCGGACCCCCCGCGAAGCTTCTTCCGGTTGATGGGGGCTGACGCGGACGTCACCCAGTCGTGAGAACAAGCAGCCTGCTTGTCCTCGGAGAAAAAAAAAATACACAAGGGAAGGGGAAACAATTGACACTAGTGGTCACAGATTTCAACTGTCAAAATCATAGAAGTAAAGCAAATTGATAATTTGCAGACTTTGTCCAATCCTGAAATCTAACACATTTATGTCCATTTTAATCATAAATTAATTGTAATGTGGGATTTAGCTCACACCTTTTTCAGCTGTAGGTGTTGTCCTTTCACTGGAGGGTTTATAACAGTGAACATCCATCTTTCTGTAGCTGTGACCCCATATGTGCAACCCCCCAAACATAGCTTTCACAACCAGATCTCCAGCCCCAACTGTAACCTTCTGCTCTCTCTTACTCATCCTTTGGCTGCTACCTCTCACTGGGTCCACTGCCTTCCTGAACTTAGGCTGATGGCAGCGCTATCAGGAAATATGAGCACGACTATTTCTCTGCACCATCCTGCCCCCTCTGATGTAAGTTGCCTGTACCCGAGGTGTGGGACCAGCAGTAGTAGTGTAAGCAGGGAAATGGTCCTGCACACCTTTTTTGTTTTTTACATTACCTTTGTCAGAGATGTGGAAAGGTAGTGACAGAAATTGCATGGCAGGAGAGGGAGGAGTGGCAGATGATGTTGGATGGCAGGGGGAGAGAGGAAAGAGTTAATAACTGGGGAATGAAAGGGCCTGGGTGAGGGAGAGATGGATAGCTGTAGGTAGATACAGTAATAAAAGGAAGACTGAAGACTTGATAGTAGGAATGAATTGAAATCTGAATGGACAGTGATAGAAACACAGAAGAAAGCTGAAAAGAAATGATCAATTCAGAGATGATGTAGTGGAGAAAAGAGAAAGAAAAATGACAAATGGAAAAGAGACCCTAGAAAGAGTTAAGAGAAGATGGGAAAGCAGTAAGTAAAGACTGGGACCTATGAGATTTAAAAATTAAATGGCCAGAGGCAGGAACAGAAGAAAGCTGAAAAGAAATGATCAATTAAGAGATGGATGTAGTGGAGAAAGGAAGAGAGAGAAAAATGACAAATTGACAAGAGACCCTAGAAAGAGTTAAGAGAAGATATGAAAGCAGTAAGCAAAGACTGAGACCTATGATAAATGGCCAGAAAAAAAAGAATTATTTTTAAAATAAATGTTTTTATGTTTTGAGCTGATATCGCACCAGTATGCAATTGCTTTTTTGACACACACCAGTTTATTTAACAATAATGTAACAAGTTCTCAACATACCTCCCCTCCTTCCCTCCCATCCAGTTAGCTCTTTATATGTGTGTGCTTGATGCAGAGAGCTCCTAGCTCTTAGAGAGCGAGTCCATTCTCTCGAGGCTAGAGTAACAGACTTGGAGGAGCTGAGGGAGACAGAGAGGTACACAGAGGAGACCTACAGGAATGTTGTAGAGAAGTCCCACCTCCAGTCTGGCAGCCCCTGTGCTGCCTTGGAGGAGGAAGGTCTCCTAAAAGGAGAGCATCACTCTGCTGAAGTTGAAAGCAAGAACCAGCCCACCAGGGGATGCAATATCCTCTTGCACCAAGGATATGTCTCCAGGAGCTTCTGCCCAGAAGGGAAGGGTTAGGACAGCTGTTGTAGTTGGTGATTCGATTATTAGGCATGTAGATAGCTGGGTGGCTGGTGCACGTGAAGATCACCTGGTCACTTGCCTGCCTGGTGCAAGGGTGGCAGACCTCACACATCACCTAGAAAGGATTTTAGATACTGCTGCGCAGGAACCGGCTGTCTCGGTACATGTAGGTACCAATGACATAGGAAAAGGTGGGAGGTTCTTTTGAATGAACCACCAGTGCATGAGTGTGTGCAGACAGGTCGAACATGGCACCCGAACCTCGTAATCCTCTCAGAGAGGAGACCAACGGCTTAGAAGGTGCTACTGCAGGGGGCGAATGTGAGCTCTGGCCCACTTTACGACGTTCAAGGTGGAGGCCATGAAACCCACAGGTTCGGAGTTTGGAACAGAGCTCGCAATTGACCCTGCAACCGCTGTGCTCGAGCTGAAGGAAGAGAAACAATCCCTGTTCGGGTATCGAAGCACACTCCCAAGTATTCCAGCATCTGGGAGGGCGTAAGGCTGCGCTTTGGGAAGCTGATCACCCAACCAAGCGATTGAAGCAACCCGACCACTCTGTCGGTTGCCTGTCGACTCTCCTCGAAAGAAGATGCCCGCACAAGCCAGTCGTCTAGATAAGGATGGACTTGAATCCCTTCCTTTCTGAGATAGGCCGCCACTATGACTACGACAAGGACCTTGGAAAAAGTCCAAGGTGCTGTGGCTAGGCTGAAGAGCATCGCTTTGAATTGAAAATGACGACCGAGCACTGCAAAGCGAAGAAAACACCAGTGGGGAGGCCAAATTGGAATGTGTAAATAGGCCTCTGAGATTGACAGACGTCAAAAACTCCCCTGGCTGTACCGCTGCGATCACCGAACGGAGGGTTTCCATGGGGAAATGCTGAACCCGTAAGGACCTCTTGACACACTTGAGATCTAGGACGGGTTGCCAAGAACCGTTTTTTGGCACCACAAAATAAATGGAGTATCGACACCACCCTCTTTCTGCTGGGGGTACAGGCTGGATGGCTCTCAGTCGTTGTAAGTTGAGAAGGGTGTGACGAACTGCCCACACCTTGGCGGGAGATTTGCAAGGAAATTCCAGAAACGAGTCTATAATCGGATGAGCAAATTCCAACTTGCAGCCGTCTTTGATAACCTCCAAGACCCATCCGTCGGATGTTACCCTGGTCCACTCCACCAGGAATAGGGACAGCCTGCCCCCAATAACTGGCTGGAGATGAACCAGGGCCCCATCATTGGGCGGACCTGGCTGCAGGCTGGTTTCTGTTACCAGAAAGGAAAGCCCACCTGTCACCTTGAAAGGGCTGAGGTCTCCAAGAAGACCTTGCTCTCTGAAAAGAGGCCCCGCGACCTGGACGATAACGACGTGTATCCCTAAACTTAGGTCTAGGTCCCACCGGTCGCACAAATTTGGACCTGTCCTCCGGGAGGCGCTGGCCCTTAGAATCACCGAGGTCCTTCACAATCTGTTCTAAGTCTGCCCCAAATAAAAGCTTTCCCCTAAAAGGAAGCCTTGCCAGCCGTGACTTAGAGACCACGTCTGCAGCCCAATGTCGCAACCACAGCCAGCGACGCGCGGTGACCACTAGGGAAACCTCCTTCGCCGAAGCCCTCAAAAAATCATAAAGAAGATCCGCAAGGAAGGCTAAACTGGACTCTAAGGCCGGCAAAACAGCCACGAGGTCCTCCGGAGATGAGGCTTTCTGTACCCACGATAAGCATGCCCGAGCCGCATAGGAGTTACAAACTGAAGCTTGCAGGGAAAGGGTCGCTACTTCAAAGGACAGCTTCAAGCAAGTCTCCAACTTACGATCCTGATGGTCCTTGAGCGCCGTGCCACCCTCCACAGGGAGAGTGGTTTTCTTAGTGACCGCTGTGATTAATGAATCCACCGTAGGAACCTTCATCAAGTCTAAGTCAGCAGCAGGCAGCGCGTAAAGACGCGACATAGCTCTAGCAAACATAAGTCCACTGTCCGGCGTATCCCACTGCGCCGAAATAAGGATTTTCATGGCCTCATGCACATGAAAGGAACGAGATGGGCATTTGGTGCCAGACATAATAGAGGGCACCGGACCTGTTCCCCCTGACGATTCAGGGGGTGAAATGGCCAAAACCTCAAGAGCCCTAATAATCAGGGAGGGAAGCTCTTCCCTGCGAAAAAGGTGGGCAGCCGTCGGGTCATGCCCCTCCTCAGAAGGCAGGGTGACCTCATCTGCAAAATCCAATGATTCAGCGAAGTTACTTACCGACCGTTCACTTGTCTATTAGATTGTAAGCTCTTTGAGCAGGGACTGTCTCTCTTTGTTAAATTGTACAGCGCTGCGTAACCCTAGTAGCGCTCTAGAAATGTTAAGTAGTAGTAGTAGCAGGTATTCTCCGAGGACAGCAGGCTGATTGTTCTCACATATGGGTGATGTCCGACGGCAGCCCCAGATCGGAAATCTTCCTAGCAACAAAGCTTGCTAGAGCCCTCGTGCGCGCATGCGCGACCGTCTTCCCGCCCGTAGCGCGAACGTGCCTCAGTCAAATTACAAACAAAGACACAACTCCAAAGGGGGGAAGTGGGTGAGTTGGTGAGAACAATCAGCCTGCTGCCCTTGGAGAATACCTGCTACAGGTAAGTAACTTCGCTTTCTCCGAGGACAAGCAGGCTGCTTGTTCTCACGTATGGGTATCCCTAGCCCCCAGGCTCACTCAAAACAACAAACAGGGTCAATTGGGCCTCGCAAGGAGGACATAACATAGATTGACCTGAAAAATAACAACTAACTGAGAGTGCAGCCTGGAACAGAACAAAAATGGGCCTAGGGGGGTGGAGTTAGACCCCAAACAGATTCTGCAGCACCGACTGCCCAAACCGACTGTTGCGTCAGGTTTCCTGCTGAAGGCAGGAATGAGATGTGAATGTGCAGACAGAAGACCACGTCGCAGCCTTGCAAATCTCTTCTACAATGGCTGACTTCAAGTGGGCCATTGACGCTGCCATGGCTCTAACACTATGAGCCGTGACATGACCCTCAAGAGTCAGCCCAGCTTGGGCGTAAGTGAAGGAAATGCAATCTGCTAGCCAATTGGAAATGGTGCGTTTCCCGACAGCCACTCCCCTTCTGTTGGGATCAAAAGAAACAAACATTTGGGCGGACTGTCTGAATGGGCTTGTCCGCTCCAGATAGAAGGCCAATGCTCGCTTGTAATCCAATGTGTGCAACTGATGTTCAGCAGGGCGGGTATGAGGACGGGGAAAGAATGTTGGCAAGACAATTGACTGGTTCAGATGGAACTCCGACACCACCTTGGGCAAGAACGTAGGGTGAGTGCGGAGGACTACTCTGTTATGATGAAATTTAGTATATGGAGCATGGGCTACGAAGGCTTGGAGCTCACTGACTATGAGCTGAAGTAACAGCCACCAAGAAAATGACCTTACAGGTCAAGTACTTCAGATGGCAGGAATTCAGTGGCTCAAAAGGAGGTTTCATCAGCCAGGTGAGAACGTCATTGAGATCCCATGACACTGGTGGAGGTTCGACAGGGGGCTTTGACAAAAGCAAACCTCTCATGAAGCGAACAACTAAAGGCTGTCCAGAGATAGGCTTACCTTATACGGTAATGATAAGCACTAATTGCACTAAGATGAACTCTTACGGAGTTGGTCTTAAGACCAGACTCAGACAAGTGCAGAAGGTATTCAAGCAGGGTCTGTGTAGGACAAGAGCGAGGGTCTAAGGCCTTGCTGTCACACCAGACGACAAACCTCCTCCATTTAAAAGAGTAACTCTTTTTAGTGGAATCTTTCCTGGAAGCAAGCAGGACTTGGGAGACACCCTCTGACAGACCCAAGGAGGCAAAGTCTACGCTCTCAACATCCAGGCCGTGAGAGCCAGGGACTGGATGTTGGGATGCAGAAGCGCCCCCTCGTTCTGAGTAATGAGGGGTGGAAAACACTCCAATCTCCACGGTTCTTTGGAGGACAACTCCAGAAGAAGAGGGAACCAGATCCGGCGCGGCCAGAAGGGCGCTATCAGAATTATGGTTCCGCGATCCTGCTTGAGTTTCAGCAAAGTCTTCCCCACCAAGGGTATGGGAGGATACGCATACAGGAGGCCCTTCCCCCAATAAAGGAGAAAGGCATCTGACGCTAGTCTGCTGTGGGCCGGAAGTCTGGAACAGAACTGAGGGACTTTGTGATTGGTCTGAATAGCAAAGAGATCGACCAAGGGGGTGACCCACGCTTGGAAGATATGACGTACCACTCTCGAATTGAGAGACCACTCGTGAGGTTGCATTATCCTGCTCAACCTGTCGGCCAGACTGTTGTTTATGCCTGCCAGATACGTGGCTTGGAGAAACATGCCCAAAGCCACATCTGAACGGCCTCCTAACACAGGGGGCGAGGTGCCCCCCTGCTTGTTGATGTAATACATGGCAACCTGATTGTCTGTCTGAATTTGAATAATTTGATTGGACAGCCGGTCTCTGAAAGCCTTTAGAGCGTTCCAGACCGCTCGCAACTCCAGAAGATTGATCTGAAAACCGGTTTCCTGGATGGACCAACGTCCTTGAGTGTGAAGTCCATTGACATGGGCTCCCCACCCGAGGAGAGACGCATCCGTTGTCAGCACTTTTTGTGGCTGAGGAATTTGAAAGGGACGTCCCAAGGTCAAATTGGATTGAATTGTCCAGCATGTAGGGATTTGAGAAACCCTGTGGACAGCTGGATTGCTTCCTCTAGATCCCCGGCAGCTTGAAACCACTGGGAAGCTAGGGTCCATTGAGCTGATCTCATGTGAAGACGGGCCATGGGAGTCACATGGACTGTGGAGGCCATGTGGCCAAGCAATCTCAACATCTGCCGAGCTGTGATCTGCTGAGACGCTCGGACCCAGGAAACAAGAGACAGAAGGTTGTCTGCCCTCGCCTTGGGGAAGTAGGCATGAGCAGTCTGGGAGTCCAGCAGAGCTCCTATGAATTCTAGTCTTTGAACTGGAAGAAGGTGGGACTTTGGATAATTTATCACAAACCCTAGTAGCTCCAGGAGTTGAATAGTCATCTGCATGGACTGTAGAGCTCCTGCCTGCGAGGTGTTCTTCACCAGCCAATCGTCGAGATAAGGGAACACATGAACTCCCAATCTGTGCAGCGACGCTGCTACAACTGCCAGGCATTTTGTAAACACTCTGGGCGCAGAGGCGAGACCAAAGGGTAGTACACAATACTGAAAATGCCATGTCCCCAGACGGAATCGAAGATACTGCCGGTGAGCTGGTAGTATCGGGATGTGAGTATAAGCATCTTTTAAGTCCAGAGAGCATAGCCAATCGTTTTCCTGAAGCATGGGAAGAAGGGTGCCCAGGGAAAGCATCCTGAACTTTTCTCGGACCAGATATTTGTTCAGGGCCCTTAGGTCTAGGATGGGACACATCCCCCCTGTTTTCTTTTCCACAAGGAAGTACCTGGAAGAGAATCCCAGCCCTTCCTGCCCCGGTGGCACGGGCTCGACCGCAATGGCGCTGAGAAGGGCGGAGAGTTCCTCTGCAAGTACCAGCTTGTGCTGGAAGCTGAAGGACTGAGCTCCCGGTGGGCAATTTGGAGGTGTGGAAATCAAATCGAGGGAGTATCCTAGCCAGACAATTTGAAGAACCCACCGATCCGAGGTTACAAGAGGCCACCTTTGGTGAAAAAAACTTTAACCTCCCCCCGACCGGTAGATCGTCCGGCATGGACACTTTTAAAGTGGCTATGCTCTCCTGGAGCCAGTCAAAAGCCCGTCCCTTGCTTTTGCTGGCGAGCTGCAGGGGCCTGTTGAGGCGCATGCTGTTGATGTGAACGAGCGCACTGGGGCTTAGCCTGAGCAGGTTGTCGGGAAGGTGGATTGTACCTACGCCTATTAGAAGCATAGGGAGCATTCCTCCTTCCCCCATAAAACAACTACCTGATGAGGTAGATGCTGAAGGCGTCCGGTGGGAGAGTTTGTCGAAGGCGGTGTCCCGCTGGTGGAGCTGCTCGACCACCTGTTCAACCTTCTCACCAAAAATATTATCCCCTCGGCAAGGTGCATCCGCAATCCGCTGCTGGACTCTATTTTCCAGGTCAGAGGCACGCAGCCATGAGAGTCTGCGCATCACTATCCCTTGAGCAGCGGCCCTGGATGCAACATCAAAAGTGTCATAAGCACCCCTGGACGGGAATTTTCAACACGCCTTCAGCTGCCTGACCACCTCCTGAAAAGGCTTGGCCTGCTCCGAAGGGAGCTTATCGACCAAGTCCGCCAGCTGCCGCACATTGTTCCGCAAGTGGATGCTCGTGTAGAGCTGGTAGGACTGAATCTTGGACACGAGCATAGCAGAATGATAGGCCTTTCTCCCAAAAGAGTCTAGGGTTCTCAACTCGCGCCCTGGGGGCGCCGAAGCGTAATCCCGAGAACTCCTGGCTTTCTTGAGAGCAGAATCCACAACACCAGAGTCATGAGGCAACTGGGTCTTCATCAAGTCTAGGTCCCCGTGGCTCCTATACTGGGACTCAATCTTTTTGGGGATGGAGGGATTAGTTAATGGCTTCACCCAGTTTGTCAGCTATGTCTGTTTCAGGACATTATGCAGAGGAACAGTGGACGATTCCTTAGGTGGCGAAGGATAGTCCAGGACCTCGAACATCTCAACCCTGGGCTCATCCTCAGTAACCACAGGGAAGGGAATGGTTGTAGACATTTCCCGGACAAAGGAAGAGAAAGACAGACTCTCAGGGGGAGAAAGCTTTCTCTCTGGCGAAGGAGTAGGATCAGAAGGAAGACCCCAAGACTCCTCATCAGAGAAATATCTTGGCTCTTCCTTTGCTTACCACGAGGCCTCCCCTTCGGTATCGGACACGAGTTCTCTGACTTCAGTCCGAAGCCGGGCCCATCTCGACGCCGAGGAACCATGTCCTCAATGGTGATTCCGACAATAAGATTCCCACGCCGCCGGCGACGAAGCTCCCTCCAGCGACGTCAACGGGAAGTCAACTTGGGTGGCAGCCGAGGCCGCAAGTGGTACCGGCGTCATAGTCAGCACCACGGGTGGTGAACCAACTGCTGCATCTCTCAACGGTACCGACAGCGCAAGCACCACCGGTACCGGAACAGATGGTTGCAGCAGCCCTTCCAGAATCCCTGGAAGGATGGCTCAGAGGCGCTCGTCTGAAGTGTCTGTCGAGCAAGGCTGTGGGGTCGGTATAGGCGACAAAGTCAGAATCTGCCTGGGGCGCAGAGGAAGTGCCAGGCTGTCCGGAGAAGAGCGCATCGACACTTCTTGTATGGAGGGTGAGCGGTCCTCCCGGCGTCGATGCTTCACGGGTGCTGAATCCTTCGGCGTCCCGGAGCTCTCGGTACCATGACGGGAAGCTGACCGATGATGATGCTTCTTTGCCTTCGCACGAAGCACGTCACCGGCATCTCCCAATACCGACGTGGACGTGGCATCCACACGCCTCCTCGTGGCAGGGTCCGAAAGAGGTCGGTCCCGGGGGGCTTATACCGCAGGAGTCCTCGAGGCAGGTGGAGACCCACTCGATGGCTCACTGCTGCCAGCATGAGAAGGTCTCTGGACAGCCATTACCTGCACTCCTGAAATCGATGCACTCTCCGGTTCAGACATCGATACCGTCCCCGACGATCTCGGTACCGTTACCGACGTCGATGCCGAAGGACCAGGCACGGCTCGGAACAGGTGCTCCCCACTGGGCCAATCTCGACGCTTGTGTCCGCTTTTTTAGGTGAAGACACAGAGTACAAGCGTTGGGGCGATGACCAGCCCCAAGACACTGAATACACGAAGCGTGTGGATCAGTGGCAGAGATTGCCCAGCTGCACCGCGTGTACTTCTTGAAGCCGCTGGCGATCTTCGAGGTCATGGACGAAAAATCGCGGCGGCAAATTCAAAATCCGCGATGGTGCCAAAAGAAGGGCACAAAAAAAGGAAAAAAACCCATACGGGCGGCCAAAATGGGCGCTCGCGACAACGAAAGGAAATTTATGGGGATAAACTAAGAAATAAAGAAAAAAGTTAACTTTTTTTTTTTTTTTAAAGAACGAAGAAACACGAGTGACTCACTCGGAAAACAGCGAAAACGCTGTGAGAGCTCTCTCTGGGGCGCAGAACAGCTGAAAAAACAGCCGCCCTGAGCCGCGGAAAAAAAAAAAAAAAAAAAGAGGCACGTTCGCGCTATGGGCGGGAAGACGGTTGCGCATGCACGGTGCACGCATGTGCACGCAAGGGCTCTAGCAAGCTTTGTTGCTAGGAAGATTTCCGATCCTGGGGCTGCCGTCGGACGTCACCCATATGTGAGAACAAGCAGCCTGCTTGTCCTCGGAGAATGAGGGAGAGCCCAGAGACAAAACCGTGCCATCTGTGTCAGATAGCTCCTCAGGATCCAAAATCTGCACCTGGGGACATTTTGGCAGGAAAGACTGAGAGGCTGCAGCAACTGAAGTTTGCTGAGGAAGAGATGGGACTGCCTGAAGAGAAGCTCCTGACTTCTTCAGAAGAAAGGCATTGTGCATTAATAAAACAAAATCTGGGGAAAAAGGAACTGAAAGGGACTCCCCTGCTCCCTCTAAATTGCTTTCCTCCATCGGAGCCTGTGCCACAGAAGCTCACTGTGCCTCCTGTGTCAACCGCCAAGTGCGGAGCAGGTCGCGCCTGAGAGGAAAAAAATGGCGCCTGCTGATGCTTGCTGCACTAACTGCCCCGAGGAAACCGCCGAAACTATCCCCTGCGCTTCCGACTCGCCGGACGCCTGAGGGGAATCCCCGTCGCGCTGAACACCCACTGTGGGTTGACGGTGGCACGACTCACGCTCCCCCAACGCTGCTCTCCGGCCCCCACACCGGGAGTAGCGCTTAGCTGCCTCAGAAGGCACACTGACATGCTCCACAAACACCCACCCCTCAGACTCGGCAGCCCGTCTAGCTCCTCCATATGATTAAACAAAAACAAAAACAAAGTCTCTTAAAGAGACGCTTACTTTTTTTTTTTTTTTTTAACTCAGAAAAGGCAACACCCGATCAGGCCCATAGCCCCTGGCGACAGAGGAAAGGTAGGGGGAGACTGGGAGGGACCTAGCACCACCAGGTGTACACCAGAAGCTACAAACAGCCACTCAACCCCTGACTGTGCTAAACTAGGCCCAAAGGACACCAGTAACCAGATCAAACCAGAGCTGCACAGAGATGTCCCTCAACCTGCTAGATAGAGAGAATACTGAGGTTTACTTGGCTGCACAGGTCCACATATAGCAAACCTTGGAGGTTCTCTCTATCTCCAACTGCTGGTAGAGGGACACAACGCACAAATCTCTGGATTGATCTGTGGGACGCTATGGAAATCGCGTTTAGCAGACACTGGTGTTAGCTAAATGCATTGTGATTGGTGAGAGGTCATGAAATTAAAAAAAAAATGTTTTCTGATTCTATTTTAAACTGGACATTTTAAAATGAGAAATCACTTTCTTGAAGAGACGGGCACAGTTTTCTGACCCCATGTACAAAAGCAGTCCCTACCTTTACAGCTGCAGACCTCCCATTAGATTTTCCACTGTAAAGGTAGGGACTGCTTTTGTACATGGGGTCAGAAAACAGCTGTGCATCGCGCTGCATGCACATTATAATAGTAATTAGTTCATTACAATAGCTTTGCATTCCATTTTTGTTATTTGCTCCTGTGACAGGAAAATGGCTCAGAGAACCCCTTTGTGCATGTCTCATTTTACTACTTGCTTGTTAAACCGATACAACTAGTTTAAAAATCACATTGCTGGATTGTTAGGTTTAGTGTATCTGGGACTAAGTTTGTACCTGAGGCAACGGAGAATTAAATGATTTGTCCAATACCTCAAAGCACAGTAGTAAGATCTGAACCTTGGCTTGACCAGTTCTCAAGTCTGCTGCTCAAACCATTAGGTCTGATAGCTAATACAAATACATATTCTAAACATGTTTAGTAGCTCAACAATAAACAAAGGTCCAGCAGGCCTGAAGTCTGCTGGCCATTTGGCAGCCTACCAAAAACACTGATAAGCAAATCATTTCATGGTTGCTAGTAAGCATAGAGTTCTATTCACATGGTCAACAGGAAGATGGTGGACTGGGGTGCTAGGGCTGACCGAGAGCCTGCATATATTTCCTGACTCCCTCCTTTTCATAAACTATGAAAAAGCCCTGGTAGTCCAGTGGGACCCTAGCCAGGCCAGGACCCTCCCCCAAAGTTCACCTTGGCAATTAACCCCCCCCTCAAAAACCGCTTCGTACCTAATAGAGGGCAAGAGGGATGCCTCCTCTCTCCTGCTCTGGGTGCGTCATCAAAATGGTGGCGCCCCTCCCTGGCTGGTGCATCTAGGTTGCAATAGGCGGGGACTAACTACCATATAAAGGGAAATCTCCCTAATATGGTAGTTATGCCCTGCCCAATGCATCCCAGGATGCATGGGGTGAGGTGAAGCAGGGCGTTGCCATTGTGATAACGTACCCACAATAGGAGGGAGGAGACATCCCTCTGTAGGGGCAAAGCAAGCATTACTGAAACACTAGGCATAGCCCTGTGTGTACCTATATGGCAAAATATATGGATTCATAAATATATGGCACTATCCAGCACTAACAACCTGATTACAATCTCCACACTCAGACATCTCATCTGAGCTTGTTGCTTCATGAAGCTGTGACCGTGAGTACGAACAGAAGCTGCGGATAACATTTACAATGTTCCAGGACAAGGTTGTTATCAGAACTGATGTCATGGCTGGGACAGCCAAGGACACTTCAAGAGACGCTGTGGCTAGCCAAACTGTACACAGTTTCTGAAACCCTGGCTCTTAAGTCAAGGTGCCCCTGAATGTGGTGCCAGTGAAACAATCATGTGACCCCTGAAGTCATAACAATGGAAGATCACAATGCTCTGTTTATGTTACAAGAACAGAAAGTACATCAGCAAAACAGCTATAGAATCTGATTTCTCTATAACAGGGGCTCTTAAAGACAGGGGTTACAGTGTCAACATCCCACCCTAAGGAGCAGACCTGCGTAGGACCAGACTGACCATCTGAGGGAAACGCTGACATCTGAAGAACTGCATCAGGTTGTATGTGCCATGTACCTTTGTATTAGCGTTGTGGGTTAGAGTGACTCTTTGCATGTTAAGAGTCTAGTTAGGGATTTATGTGCATTTACTCCAAGTTTTATTTCTGTAATGAGATTGGCTTTGCATTCATTTCTGTCTTTCTTATATCATGTTTGCTGCTATTGTAAATAAAATAATTGCCTTATTTTTATACTACTTGGGTGTGGCGTTAGTTCCTTCTATTATTTTGACACAGGGGCTTGGATCTAAGGATAAGGAGAATATATTTGCATAGACTTCCCTCACCAATGTTAGACTTGTTTGCGACCCATTTCTTTCAGAATTTACATTAAGTGTCAGGATGCACTGGGCAGGGCACCGCCATTTTCAAGGTGGCACTACTGGAAGAGGAGGGAGTGTACTTCTCTCCTCCAACAAAGGTACAGGGGTGCCGGGAAGAGGGCCACTTGACCACCAGGTTTTGGGGGGTTTGATTTGCGGCCCACTGGGCCACTAGGACTTTTTTGGGGGGAATGCTAAGGTGGCTGGAGACCCACCGGATCTCCAGCCCACCCCCCAGCTTGTATTGGGGGGGGGGGGGGGGGTTGGGGGGACTGGAGGTCTGCCGGACCTCCAGGTCCCGTGTCATTGGGGTGGGGGTTCACTAAGGCCATGCTGTTTGGGGTCTGGTGGTCCCACAGACCTCCAGCCCCTGTGTTTGACAGGTCAAACAAGTGCGGAGGATTTCCTCCCACACTTTACTCTATGATCAGAGATAATATCGCGCATAAATTTGCATGCTATTATTTCTTATCATAGGGGCGGTAAAGCCCCGTGCTATTCCAGTGCTGTTTGGAACATCGTGGGGCTTTCAATCATCTGGGCATCAGTACCTGAGCCAAATCAGCATTCAGGCACCGACAGGAAAACTAGTGCAGAATAGCGAGCAGCTAATTAATACCGTTATTTCAATGTGGTATTAATCTGAATGCTCAGTATGAGCATACTGTGGCAATTTCTACTGCAAACCATTGAACATCGGCCTTTTAGTAAGGAGGGATCCTCCAGCACATCTCCTGAAACACTGTTTAACTTTAACTGCTGAACTGAATACTGATGACAAGCCCTCCTGTTACATTTAGAGCTGCCAGGTAACTTAGAAAGTGTGGCTTTATGAATCTCTTGTTTTCCTTCAACCCTATAATTATGGTGGTATGCAGTGTTTTCTACCTTGTGCCAGAATGTTCCACTGCATGACCCTGAAAGGGTGATGGCGGCCGCTGGAGATGCCATTCCTCAGAGTCACAAAGTCCCTGTGGAGCCGTGCTGGCCGGTCTTGAAGAACTTCCTGACATTCTTCCAGAAGTTCCTTTGGATCAATGGGCTCCAGTTGCTCCTGATTGGGTTGCTGTGGTACAGCACTGCTACTACTGCCAAGTGTTTTAGCAAGAGCACTATATAGCCTGCTGGTGCTGCTCCCCATGGAACAAACTAGAAAGAAGCAAAAACAAAAAAAAACACACACACAAACATGGCAAAATTAAAAGTGGCAAAGAATTACATGATAAAAATACTGCCAATCTCAATACCTTATATCCAGAAGTAAACACAAGCTTTCTAGTCTGTAAAAAGGACCTTGTGGCAGTTGTGAAGAGAATTATCAATAGTTTTAAAAAGATTTATGAAAATAAGAGAAACCAGTTTATATCCATGACCTCAATCTACAACATTCAAATCAGATGTGCGCACTATTTGATGATGCTATAATTAGATAAGTGGTTCACAGTTTATCTAATTATAGCAGAGGTTGAGAAAGCAAATCTAACCTCATTCTCAAACTGTGTTGATCTCTACCTGCTATCCACATGGCTACACCAGACTAGACAGCTGCACAGGAATGGGGATTGAGGGAATCCTGCGGGTATGGAAAAATTTGTCATGGGATTCCCGCAGAGATGGAAGAAGTTACCAAGAGATTCCCATGGGAGTGTAGTCAAAATCTCTGGACACTCCAGAATGAGGCTAAGAAAGTATGGAGAGAGGCAGTTGGGAGCACCACAATGAGGCCTGGAATGCCCAGAGATGCAGCTTGAAACACCAAACTGAGGAGAAAGAAGGTTACTTAGATTATTGCAACATCGTTTATGTGGAATAATCTGCAGCTATTTATTAGGATTTATTTGTTGCCTTTTTGAAGGAATTTACTCAAGGTGGTGTACAATAAGAAAAAAAACATGAGCAATAGACATTTTAATAATGGCTTATGGACTTTTCTTAGGAAAATATCCAAACCTTTTTTAAACCCCGCTAAGCTAACTGCTTTTACCACATTCTCTGGGAATGAATTCCAGAGTTTAATCATGTTGAGTGAAGAAATATTTTCTCTGATTAGTTTTAAATTTACTACTTTGTAGCTTCATTGTGTGCCCCCCTAGTCCTAGTATTTTTGGAAACAGTAAACAAGCGATTCAAGTTCTATCCATTCCACTCCACTCATTTTATATACCTCTACCATATCTCCCCTCAGCTGTCTTTTCTCCAAGCTGAAGAGCCCTAGACGTTTCAGCCTTTCCTCATAGGGAAATCGTCCCATCCCCTTTTATCATTTTTGTTGTCCATTTCTGTACCTTTTCTAATTCCAGTATATCTTTTTTGAGATGCGCTGACCAGAACTGTACACAGTATTCAAGGAGCGGTCACTCCATGGAGCGATACAAAGGCATTAGAACATCCTCATTTTTATTTTCCATTCCTTTCCTAATAATACCTAACATTCTATTTGCTTTCTTTGCCGCCACCACACACTGAGCAGAGAGTTTCAAAGTATCGTGAACAATGACTTCTAGATCCTTCTCCTGGTCAGTGACTCCTAATGTGGAACCTTGCAACACATAGCTATACTTGTTCCTCTTTCCTACATGCATCACTTTACACTTGCTCACATTAAACGTCATCTGCCATTTGGATGCCAAGTCTCCCAGTCTCATAAGGTCGTCTTGCAATATTTTACAATCCTCTTGTAATTTAACAACTTTCAGTAACTTTTGGCAAATATAATTACCTCACTAGTTATTCCCATATCCACTTATATATTAAAAAGCAGCAGTTCCAGAAAAGACCCCTGCAGAAACCCACTATCAACCCTTCTCCATTGAGAATACTGAGTGGAGGAGTGGCCTAGTGGTTAGGGTGGTGGACTTTGGTCCTGAGGAACTGAGTTTGATTCCCACTTCAGGCACAGGCAGCTCCTTGTGACTCTGGGCAAGTCACTTAACCCTCCATTGCCCCATGAAAGCCGCATTGAGCCTGCCATGAGTGGGAAAGCGTGGGGTACAAATGTAAAAAAAAAAAAATTTAACCCTGACAGATGCCCCCTGACGTAGGAGTGGCTTGACCTTGAAACACAAGGGAGAGCTGTAAAGAGCTGGCATATGCAAGTGGCAGGAAGAGCAAAGGGAAATGCTGCCCCAAAATGACTCAGACAGAGAAGGGGTGAAATTAAGCCCCAGGAGGGGCAATAAGGCAGGATCCTAAAAGTAAAACAGAAAGGGAGGGTGTCTGGACTGGTACGATTAAAGGAAAGAAAATTATCAGGTAAGAACATAATTTTTCCTTCCTTGTCATCAATATCAGACCAGTCACAGCAATAGGGTGGGACCAGGAAAAAAATTCAATGCTGAAAAAAGATAACAGAAAACGGAACTGCCGAAAACTGAGATGTCTCAAGATCTCTGAGAGGAACAGGAAAGACCAGCAGAAAGATAAAACCAAAAAATGGCCCAGACCTAAACTGGCGGACCAAAAGAGCTATGCGCCCCATCATCAAGGACGAAGGAAGACGCAATATGAGCCAAATATCCCCCAAAGGAACCGAACTGCAACCCAGCGGTGTACAGAGTCCGAAAGCTACTAGGAAACTGGAGGCAAACCCTTCCTACGAGACAGAGTAACAGGAAGAAAAAACTCCATCACCAGAGCCAGAGACTGAGCCCCAATGGGTTGGTAGCAGCCATGGCCGGCCCCACAGCCTGAGAAGGGAGAACGGCTAAAGGAGACAAAGAGCAGAGAGAAAGGAACAAGGTCTCTCTCCAGGAAAGATACAGCTCCCCAACCCTAGAGACGAAATCTCAGCAAGAGAACCGCACACGGTTCACAGGGAAGCTCAGCCTGCAAAGGAGAGAGGTGGCTAGGCTCAATTTCCGAAGACGGAAACAGGCCCCAACCAGAACCAGAGACATGCACACCCACCATAGAGAGTGAGGTGTGCCCCAGTTGTACTGTCCCAAAAAGGAATCTGGTACAACCCGCAGAGAAGCGAAACGCAACCACCTGAGGTGGAGTAAAGCTCAGCACCCAGAGGAGAAAGGGAGACCCGGGGCCCAGATGCAGGGCAAGGCTCGACCTTCGGAGAAGGAGCCAAACTCGACATCATGAGATGGAGCAAGGCCAAACTACTGGAGGTGATATAGGGTACAGCAACCAAAAAGGAAACATGCCCGCCGCTCAGAGATGGAGCCAGGGTAACCATCCAAAGCCATGTAAAGTTCCGACATACAGTGCCGGAGTAAGGCTCGCCATCTAGAGACATAGCAAGGCTCACATCCATAGACAAAGCAAGGCCCGCTATCCAGAGATGAGCGCCATCCAGAAAGGTATTAAGGCCAGACCTACAGAGACTGGTGAAGACTCTGCAGCCCGAGACAGAGCACAGTATGACAGCTAGAGAAGAAGAAGCCACTCTAGACATCCAGAAATGGGGCATGGTACAACCTCTAGAACAGAAAGCCAAAGAGGCAGCCAGCCTTACATGTCAAAATGAGGCATCCTCCACAAATAGCATGGAGGTAGTCCCAACAGGCAGAGATTGGGATGAGACAGTGTGTTTTATCTTTATTGAGTTTTAGTTGGAATGCATTTGCCCATGAGTTCATGATGTTTAAACCCTTTAGTGTCCAATGTTCCATCAATCTGTTCCCATATGGCTTATTATGGGAACATTGGACACTAAAGGGTTAAGCTGAGCTTGATTTCCTTGGTGATTTCTGTCAGGTCATGTTTGTAAGGTATATATATTGTGATGTCGTCTGCATAGATGAATGGGTTGAGGCCTTGGTTGGATAAGGACTTGGCTAGTGGTGTCATCATTAGGTTGAAGAGGGTCGGTGATAGTGGTGACCCTTGAGGTACTCCGCAGTCAGCTTTCCATGGTGATGATATGTTTGAGTTTAATTTCACTTGGTATGTCCTACTGGTTAGGAAGCCCTTGATCCAACAAAGTATGTTTCCACAAATACCGAAGTAAGCTAGGATCCTTAGTGGTATATTATGGTTTACCATGTCGAATGCACTAGACATGTCGAATTGAAGGAGAAGTATGCTTTTACCTGTTCCTATTTCCTGCTTGAATTTGGCCAGAGTGTAATAAGTACTGTTTCAGTGCTATGGAGGGGGTGAAAACCTGATTGTGATTCATGTAGGATTGAGAATTTGTTTATGTAATCACCGAGTTGTTTGGTTACCATGCTTTCCATGCTAGTGGGATAGATGCTACTGGGCGGTAGTTGGTGAGTTCACTTGTCTTTTTGTGTCTTTGGGAATTGGGGTGAGTAGGATGTTGCCATTTTCCTCAGGGAAGAGACCTTGTTGGAGTAAGTAGTTTAGGTGGGATGTACGGTCTGCTATGAAGCGGTCGGGGGCGGATTTTAATAGGTAGCTGGGGCACGTATCCAATTTACAGTGAGTGTTGGAGAACTTATGGATCGCTTGGGTAACTGTTTCGGTGGTGAGGAGCGTGAAGTTTGACCAGATTCGGTCCGCTGGGTATTCTCTAGAGCTTGGGTCCAGACTGTCAATGATGTTTTCAATATCAGTATTGTCGAGAGGTAGTGTGTTGCGTAGATTTACAATTTTTTCATTGAAATATTTAGCGAGTTTGTCTGCAGATGGGATGTCTGTGTTGGTTGTGGTGACCGAAGTGGTGTCTAGTAGTTTGTTTACAAGTTGTTATAGTTTCTTCGTGTCTTTGCAATCTGGTCCTATTTTGGTTCTGTAATATGACCTTTTGGCCTGTCCTGTTCCAAGCGTTGAGCGTGTGTTCGTCTTTTAGTTTTTTCCATGCTCTTTCGAGTTTTCTGGATTGTGTTTTTAGTTTTTTCAGTTAGTCGTTGAACCATGGTATCGAGATATGTCTTCGTGATGTTCTTGTTTGTAAGGGTGCTATTTCATCTAGTATGCTTCTGCATCTTTTGTCCCAGTTGTAGAGGTAGTGTATGGAGTCTGTTTGTGTTGTCCATTCGCTATTGTATATTTGTTGCAAGAATGTTTTCGGGTCTATTTGGCCTCTTGTGCTGTAGGTTGTGTGTTCTTGTATATGGTGTGAGCCTTTCTTCCGCCAGTTTAGGAATAGGTTTAGTTTGTAGTGGTCAGTTCATTTAATATCAGTTATCAATACGTTTTGGTCTGTGGCCAATTTATGTGAGATGAGTGTGTGCCCTTTGACATGGGTTGCTTGCATGTGTGGCCATTTAAGATCCCATAGGTGAAGGAATTCCTTGCATTCTCGTGCATTGGCAGATTTTGGGTCTTCTAAGTGAAGGCTGATATCTCCTAATATCAGTATGTTTGAGTTGGTTGCACAAGTGTTTGAAATGAAGTCCATGAAGGTTGGCTGGCTTTCATTCCAATTACCTGGTGGTCTATAAAACAAGACACAGTTCAGGTGATCAAGCAGTGTTTATTGTAGATTCTGATTGAGGCAATTTCAAGTTGGGCTGTTATGGATTGGCAGTGATTTCGGTTATAAAGTGGGATCGATAGATTAGTGCTATGCCTCCGCCTCTCTTTTCCTGGAGGGCAGAGGTCGAGGATTATGAGGTCTTTTTGATCATGGATCCAGGTTTCATTGATACTACTACTACTTAGCATTTCTATAGCGCTGCCAGGGTTACGCAGCGCTGTACAAGTTTAAACACGGGGAGGGACAGTCCCTGCTCAAGAGAGCTTACAATCTAAAGGTAACAGACTACGTAGTCAGTGTAGGTAACAGGAATGGGGAAGGTGGTTAGGCGCCAAAAGCAAGGGAGAAGAGATGGGCCTTGAGTAAGGACTTGAAAATGGGCAGGGAGGGCACATGGTGTATGGGCTCAGGAAGTCTGTTCCAGGCATAAGGTGCTGCGAGGCAGAAGGGGCGGAGTCTGGAGTTAGCGGTGGTGGAGAAGGGTACAGATAGGCGTGATTTGTCCTGAGAGCGGAGGTTACGGGTGGGAACATATGGGGAGAGGAGGGTAGAGAGGTAATGGGGGGGCAGCAGATTGAGTGCATTTGAAGGTCAATAGGAGAAGCTTGAACTGTATACGGTAGCGGATTGGGAGCCAGTGAAGCGACTTGAGGAGAGGGGTGATATGAGAGTATCGGTTCACGCGGTAGATAAGACGTGCGGCGGAATTTTGGACAGATTGAAGGGGGGATAGGTGGCTAAGCGGGAGGCCAGCGAGGAGAAGGTTGCAATAGTCAAGACGAGAGGTAACGAGCGAGTGGACGAGGGTTCGGGTGGTCTGTTCAGAGAGGAATGGGCGAATTTTGCTAATATTATAGCGGAAGAAGCGACAGGTCTTAGCTGTCTGCTGGATATGGGCAGAGAAGGAGAGGGAGGAGTCGAAAATGACTCCGAGATTGCGTGCTGAAGAGACGGGGAGGATGAGGGCGTTGTCAACAGAGACGGAAAGTGGGGGAAGAGGAGAAGAGGGTTTGGGTGGAAAGATAAGGAGCTCAGTCTTTGCCATGTTCAATTTCAGATGCCGGTTGGACATCCAGGCAGCGATGTCGGAAAGGGAGGCTGAAACTTTGGCCTGGGTTTCGACTGTGATGTCGGGAGTGGAGAGGTAAAGCTGGGCGTCATCGGCATAGAGATGGTACTGGAAACCATGTGATGAGATCAACGAGCCTAGGGAAGAGGTGTATATCGAGAAGAGAAGCGGTCCAAGGACAGATCCTTGAGGAACCCCAACAGAGAGCGGGACGGGGGTGGAAGAGGAGCCATTAGAAAATACTCTGAAGGTGTTGGGAAAGATACGAGGAGAACCAGGAGAGGACGGAGCCCTGGAACCCAAATGAGGACAGTGTGTCAAGAAGTAAATTATGATTGACGGTATCAAAGGCGGCGGATAGGTAGAGGAGGATAAGGATGGAATAATGGCCTTTGGATTTGGCGAGGAACAGGTCATTGCAGACTTTAGAGAGTGCTGTTTCTGTCGAGTGTAGTGGGCGAAAGCCAGATTGAAGCGGGTCGAGGACGGCCTGAGAGGAGAGGAAGTCAAGGCAACGGCTGTGGACAGAACGTTCAAGTAATTTGGAGAGGAAGGGTAGAAGAGAGATGGGGCGGTAGTTGGAGGGACAGGTGGGGTCAAGTGATGGTTTTTTGAGAAGTGGTGTGACTACAGCGTGCTTGAAGGTGTCAGGGACAGTAGCAGTGGAGAGAGAGAGGTTGAGGATGTGACAGATTGAGGGGTTAACTGTAGGAGAGATGTTGGTAAGCAGATTGGTGGGAATGGGATCCGAGGAACAGGTGGTGCACTTAGAGGAAGAAAAAGGCGAGCAGTTTCCTCTTCGATGATCTCAGGGAAGGAGGAAAAGGAGGCTGGGTTAGGTTGGTTGAGGGAGTGGGTTAAGAAGTCACAGGGAGGAGAAGGCTTGGAAGTGAATTCAAGGTTAATCTTCTGCACTTTATCGCGGAAGTAGTCAGCTAGTGTTTGAGGAGAGAGTGAGGGGGGTGGGAGCGGAGGGTACTTTAAAGTAGGGAGTTGAGGGTGGCGAAGAGGCGACGAGGGTTGGAGCCAAGAGAATTGGTTAATTGAGAATAATATTCCTGTTTGGCAAGGAATAGGGAGGACTGGAAGGAGGATAGCATGAATTTGTAATGGGTGAAGTCTGACAGGGTGCGAGATTTCCTCCAGAGTCGTTCAGCAGATCGGGTGCAGGAGCAAAGGTAACGGATGCAAGGGGTTAACCAGGGCCGAGGATTAGTGCGCTTAGTGGGGCGAGAGACAGATGGTGCTAAGGTATCCAGAGCAGTGGAGAGAGTTTCATTGTAGGTAGAGACAGCCGTGTCGACAGATTCAGAAGACGAGATGGAAGGGAAGAGATTGGAGATTTGAGAGGATAGGGTAGGGGGGTCGACAGCTTGGAGATTCCTGAAGGCCGTGGTTATAGTTGGGCGAGGTTGAGGGGGAGGATGATGAAGTGTGAGGGTGATTAGGTGATAATCTGAGATACGAAGGACTGAGGTGCAGAAATTGGAAGGTGAGCAGGAAGAAAAGAGAACAAGGTCGAGACAATGGCCATCACGGTGAGTAGGGGTGGTAGAGCATAGTTGGAGGTTAAAGGAGGATATCAGAGTGAGGAATTTAGAAGCGTAGGAGTTGGATGGGTTGTCAACGTGAATGTTAAAATCACCAAGAATGAGGGATGGAGATGCGGGATCAAGAAAGACGGTGAGCCAAGCGTCGAAGTCAGTAAGGAATGAAGAGAGGGGCTTGTCAGGGGGGGCGGTAGATGACTGCAACTCTGAGTGGTAATTGGTAGAATAGCCGGATGGAGTGAGCTTCAAAGGACGAGAAGCAGTGAGCCTGCGGTAGAAGGAGGGGTTGGAAAGTACAGGAGGGCGAGAGAAGTAGCCCGACGCCTCCACCACGTGCATCTGGGCGGGGAGTGTGGGAGAAGAGATAGCCTCCATGACAAAGGGCCGCGACTGAGGCAGAGTCGTCAGGGGAGAGCCAGGTTTCAGTTAGGGCGAACAGCAGTTGGAGGGAACGAGAGATGAAGAGATCGTGGGTGAAGGGCAGTTTGTTGCAGATCGAGTGGGCATTCCACAAGGCACATGAGAAGGGGAGGGAAGAGGGGGGGAGGAGGGGAATAGAGACGAGGTTGGAGACATCACGGAATTGTTTGCATGGATAGGAGGAGGACAGGTGGGGGGGGGGGGGGCTGGATTAGGATTAAAGTCTCCCGCAGATAGCAGGAGGAGGAGCAAGAGAGTGCGGAGGAGGGTGGGGCAGGTCGGACGACGAAGACGGGGTGCACTTAGGAGGAATGGTGAAGGGTTGATGGTAGGAAGGAGGTGTTGGAGATTAAGGGCTAGGAAGGAGGGGGACAAGAGAGATGGTGAGGTGGTGAGGGATGGGGGTGAATAGGGTATTGCCGTAGCGGGCAGGACGGGAGGGAACACAGGTGGGCAATGGGTTCCAGCGGTAGACAGCGGTAAGGGGAGGGGAAAAAGATTAGGAAGGGACAGGGCAAGGAAGAGGATGTGGACAGGGGCCATAAGTAGTGATTGCGGTGTGACAGGTCTAAGTGTAGTGACTTAGGTGAGAAGCAGATAGATAGAGCGAAGAGCCGGAGGCTTGGAATTGGAGGGATTGATGGACTGGAGAGTGGGTAAGTCAGTGGCTGGCAAGTGAGGCAGTTGCTGCCAAGCTTGCAGGCGGGGTGGAGCAAGCTGGTGCGGATGGACAGGAACGAGCAGGGAGAGGCAGGTGGGCTGGAACAAGCAGGGAGGCAGGTAGGTCAATGGCTGACAAGTTAGCAGGTCGGCAGGTAAATCAATGGGAGACAAGCTAGCAGGCAGGTTGGGGCATGCTGGAGCCAATGGACAGGAACGAGCAGGGAGACACTCGAGAGCAGGTAAGTCAAGGGCTGACAAGTTAGCAGACAGGCAAGTAAGTCAATGGCTGACAAGCTAGCAGGTGGGCTGGAGCATACTGATGCAGGAGGACAGGAGCGAGCAGGGAGAAACTGGAGAGCAGGTATGTCAATGGCTGGTGAGTTAGCAGGCTAGTAAGCTAGTAAGCAAGTAAGTCAATGGCTGACAAGCTAGCAGGTGGGCTGGAACAAGCTGGTGCAGATGAACAGGAACGAGCAGGGAGAAGCTGGAGCAAGCAGGCTGGAGCAGATGGACTGAGACAGGCAGGGAGAAGCTGGTTCAGGTGGATTGGAACACGCTGGAGCAGATGAACTGGAGCAGGCACTGGAATAAGCAGATGTACTGGAGCAGGCAGGCTGGAGCAGGTACTGGAATAAGCAGGGAGAAGCTGGAACATGCGGACTGGAACACGCTGGAGCAGATGAACTGGAGCAGGTGGGCTGGAGCAGATGGGTTGGAACGAGCAGGGAGAAGCTGGTTCAGGCGGACTGGAACACACTGGAGCAGATATACTGGAGTAGGTAGGCTGGAGCAGGTGTACCGGAGCAAGTAGGCTGAAGCAGATGGGCTGGAACAAGCAGGGAGAAGCTGGAACAGTCGGACTGGAACACTGGAGCAAGCAGGGGAAGCTGGATCGGCGGACTGGAACAAGCTGGGATCGGGCGGACTGGAACAAGATGGGATCATGCAGACTGGAACGAGCTTGGAGCAGGCGGACTGGAACACACTAGAGCATTTGGACTGGAACAAGCAGGCTGGAGCAGATGGACTGGAACGAACAATGGGGAAGCTGGATCGGCAGACTGGAACAGGATGGGCTCAGGCGGACTGGAACAGGATGGGCTCAGGCGGACCGGAACAAGCTGGATCAGGCGGACCGGAACAAGGCAAGCTGAGATCAGGCGGACTGGAACACGCTAGGACAGCTGGATTGGAGCAAGCAGGCTCGGGTGGACCAGGGAAAGCTGGAGCAGCTGGGCTGCTCTCAGAGCAACCGAGCTGGGCTGCCCTCAATCAGCAAACGAGTTTTGCTAGAGCGTCGATACTTCCTCCTGACGCAGGGAGTGTTGCTGATCCCTGGCGGCTGTGGAAGACTGCTTCGCTGTGCGCCGACAGCCCAGTGTGGAAGATTCGCGGTGGAGGCAGGCCGCGCCACGCGGCGGGAAGGGCAGCATGGGCGTCGGGCTGCTGGGCCCGGGATCGCTGCAGTGGGTCCCCCAGATCGCTGGGCCGGCAGATCCGCGAACACCTATTGAAGAGGCACACCACGCCGCCCGGACCGGGCTCGCGCCACGAGGTCGGGCCCGCACTACAGGCCGCAGGCGATCTCCCTCCGACTCCCAGCCGACACGGTCCCGGGCAGTTCCTGCCGGGGAGCGCGACGGCCGAGGGTGAGCACACGGAGCTCGCGGATCGGCGAACTCGGCGCCAACCCGCGACTCGGGCTCTCCCGGGGGGGTCGCACTGCAGCGGGAGCGCTGGGGAAACGAACCTCAGACCGGGGAAACGATCCTCGGACCAGCTCCTTACAGTGCGTCCTCCCAGTTGGCCAACTATTTAGCAATTGATGAAGTTTAGATCAAGGTTTTCTGACATGATCCAGTCTGTTACTGTTGTTTTGTTTACAACAGATCTGGCATTGATGTAACCCACTTGGATGTTTTGGTATGGGGCTTCTATGTTTGGTGTTGTGTGGATTTATGTTAGTTGTCGTTTCTTTGTTAGCGTGTGTTTGGTATGACCTTTCTTTCAGTTCTGTTGGTGTTGTCCGCATGTAGGAATTTTTCCTTTGATATAGGTGTTGTCATTTTGTTGTGGTGAGGGGTGTCTGGTCAGTCTTTGGTGATTCTGTAGTATGGGTATGATGTTATTTTCTGTGATCGGAATAGTTAGATAGACCAGTGATAAGGAGTAGATAGCTAGGAGTATTTTGGCAATATTCATTTTGGATCAGTTCAGTTTGGCTGCTACTAAGCAGTGTTCGAATGGGAGGAGGGGAATAGTTCTGGGTGAGGTTCGTTCACTAATTTGTCTCCTACAGTTAATTGCTTCCACTGTAGGGAGTCAATATCATTGGGTGAGTATTGGCACATCAAAACGCTCCTGAGTCTTTTTTTTTTTTTTTTTTTTTTATTACTCACAGCTGTTCGGAAAAGTTGCACCAGGGTGCAGAGATTCCGTGATTCTAGGTGTTGCATCATTGGTTGGAGGTAGGAATCTAGGAGAGATAATTGTAGTGCCAAATGTTTTTCCATTTTTGGAGGAGGGAAATAACGCCTGCATTTGAAGCATATGAGCAGCTCAACTCCTTGGCACTTGTCTCCCTGGTCGGCGAACTCCCACCTCTGATAGCAATGCGGGCCGTCTGACTAGGTTATTCGCCCCCACGTTTCACTCGACGGCATGTGAGCCCCAGTAGACCGATGTGATGTCGTCCGAGCTCCGACTTCCAGAGCGTCGACCTCCAGAACTGTGAGGTATCAAGCGGGGCACCAAGGTCAGGCCGAAGAGGGTGGGATTCAGTGTGGGTCCGCGAGGGTGTCTCGGATGGTGAGGAGGTGGGGGCACCAGTCGAGACCCGTCCAAACTTGCGCTTCAAGTACAAAGATCTACATTTAACACCATGCGAGACCCATCCAGTCTTGCGCTCTCCGTAGGTTGTTGTTGCGGTCAGCAGCGTCGGGTGCTTGGGTTGCCGGGCGCAGGTGTGTGGAGCTGCATGGAGGGGAGGTGAGGCTCCAGGCGAGACCTTTCCGACTTGGGCCTCGGGTAGGCGGTAGCTGTGGCCGGCGGCGTCAGGTGCCGGGGAAGTGGGATGCTGGGGTTTGTCTCCCAAAGAGCTCTCCGTGCCCACACGTGGCCAGCACAGGCAGCCTTCCACGCTCGGCCTCACCCCTCTGCCGGCTCCATCCGAGGAGTCAGCTCTGAGCCTGTCCCCTCGCGTCTCGACCAGGGCAGGAGGGTCTCGGCCAGAGGTCCGATGAGCAGGGGTGCAGGTCTATCTCCTCCCCCCCCCCCCGATCTTGGCACGGGAGGTTCAGCGCTGCAGCTCTCCTCGATCCTCACCTCCGATCGGGTCCAGTTGCCTCGTGTCCAGCGCGGGCTCGGCCGACCGCCCGGTTCCAGTCGGCGGGAGTCTCCTGCCGAGTTCGGGTGCTGCCACAGCCGCAGCCCAGGACGCCTCGCCGCTCGGTTCACCCAAGGTCTCGTTTCAGCTTTGGCTGGTCCTGTTCCTCGGTCCTTGGAGCTAGCTGCTCCGTGATCTTTCAGGCAGCAGCCATCTTGTTACAGGAATAACAAACAGTTTGAAATGTCTATATGCAAATGCCAGAAGCCTAAGAAATAAGATGGGAGTTAGTATATATTGCACTAAATGAAAAATTAGATATAAGAGGCACCTCTGAGACCTGGTGGAAGGAGGATAACCAGTAGGACACTGTCATACCGGGGTACAAATTATATCGTAGTGATAGGGTGGATTGAATTGGTGGAGAGGTAGCATTGTATGTTAAGGAAGGCCTTGAATCAAATAGATTGAAAATTCCACAGGAAACCAAACATATCTTAGAATCCCTGTGGATTGAATTTCCATGTGTAAAGGGGACAAGGATAGTGATAGAAGTGTACTACCGTCCGCCTGGCCAGGATGAACAGACGGAGGTAGAAATGTTATCGAAAATTAGGGAGGCTAACAAACTGGGCAACACGATAATAATGGGTGATTTCAATTACCCTGATAGTGACTGGGTAAATGTAACATTGGGGCATGCTAGGGAGGTAAAATTCCTTGACAAAATCAAGGATTGCTTTATGGAGCAGATGGTACAGGAACCGACAAGAGAAGGAAAAATTCTAGACGTCGTTCTTAGTGGAACACATGGTCTGGTGCGGGAGATAAAGGTGATGGGGCCGCTTGATTACAGTGATCATAATATGATCAGATTTGATATTAGCTTTGGAGTAAGTATACACAGGATATCCAATACGTTAGCATTGAACTTTCAAAAAGGAGACTATGATAAAATGAGAAGAACGGTGAAAAAACAAAAAACAAAACTTAGAGGAGCGGCTGCGAGGGTCAAAAATTTACAACAGGCGTAGATGTTGTTCAAAAATACCATCCTGGAAGCCCAGGTCTAATATATTCCGTGTATTAAAAAAGGAGGGAGGAATACCAAACGACAGCCAGCATGGTTAAAAAGTGAATGAAAGGAAGCTATTAGAGAAAAAGAAAATCCTTCAGAAAATGGAAGCAACAACTAACTGAAAATAACAAAAAACAGAATAAGGAATATCAAGTTAAATGCAAAGCGCTGATAAGGAAGGCAAAGAGGGACTTTGGAAATAAAAATTATGTTAGAGGCAAAAACACATAGTAAGAATTTTTTCAGGAATATTAAAACAAGAAGCCGGCAAAAGAATCGGTTGGACCATAAGTACATAAGTAATGCCACACTGGGAAAAGCCCAAGGGTCCATCGAGCCCAGCATCCTGTCCACGACAGCGGCCAATCCAGGCCAAGGGCACCTGGCAAGCTTCCCAAACGTACAAACATTCTATACATGTTATTCCCAGAACTGTGGATTTTTCCCCAAGTCCATTTAGTAGCAGTTTATGGACTGGTCCTTTAGGAAACCGTCTAACCCCTTTTTAAACTCTGCCAAGCTAACCGCTTTCGCCACGTTCTCCGGCAAAGAATTCCAGAGTTTAATTATGCGTTGGGTGAAGAAACATTTTCTCTGATTTGTTTTAAATTTACTGCACTGTGTGTAGTTTCATCGCATGCCCTCTAGTCCTAGTATTTTTGGAAAGCGTGAACAGACGCTTCACATCCACCTGTTCCACTCCACTCATTATTTTATATACCTCTATCATGTCTTGGTGAGGACCTTACAAGACTGGGAAACTGGGCGTCTAAATGGCAGATGACATTTAATGTGAGCAAGTGCAAAGTGATGCATGTGGGAAAGAGGAACCCGAACTATAGCTAAGTAATGCAAGGTTCCACGTTAGGAGTCACCGACCATGAAAGGGATCTCAGTGTCGTTTTTGATGATACGTTGAAATGCTCTGCTCAGTGTGCTGCGGCGGCTAAGAAAGCAAATAGAATGTTAGGTATTATTAGGAAAGGAATGGAAACAAAACTGAGGACGTTATAATGTCTTTGTATCAGGCCAAAGTGTGAATGCACCTCAAATATTGTGTTAAATTCTGGTCACCGCATCTCAAAAAAGATATAGTGGAATTAGAAAACGTGCAGAGAAGGGCGACGAAAATGATAAAGAGGACGGGACAACTTCCCTATGAGGAAAGGCTGAAGCGTCTAGGGCTCTTCAGCTTGGAGAAGAGACAGCTGAGGGGAGATACGATAGAGGTCTATAAAATAATGAGTGGAGTGGAATGAGTAGATGTGAATCGTTTGTTTACTCTTTCCAAAAATACTAGGAGGCATGCGATGAAGCTACAAAGTAGTAAATTTAATACGAATCAGAGAAAATATTTCTTCACTCAACGTGTAATTAAACCCTGGAATTCGTTACCAGAAAATGTGGTAAAGGCGGTTAGCTTAGCAGGGTTTAAAACCAGTCTGGATGACTTCCTAAAGAAAAAGTCCATAGACCATTATTAAATTGACTTGGGAAAATCCACTGCTTATTTCTGGGATAAGCATCATAAAATGTATTGAGCTTTTCTGGAACCTTGCCAAGTATTTGTGACCTGGATTGGCCACTGTTGGAAACAGGATACTGGGCTTGATAGACCACTGGCCTGTCCCAGTGTGACAATACTTATGTACTTATGAGAGTGGGGAGGGGAAGGACCCAGTTGCACTATGCCCTAGCTGGAGATGAGGGGCTCAGGAACACTGGGTATCATCTTAAACCCAAGACTGGGTTACTAGCAGACCCTATTACTACTACTTATTTCTATAGCGCTACTAGACGTATGCAGTGCTGTACACTTGAACATGAAGACACAGTCCCTGCTCGACAGAGCTTACAATCTAATTAGGACAAACAGGACAAACAAGAGATAAGGGAATATTAAAGTGAGGGTGATAAAATAAGGGTTCTGAACAAGTGAATAAGGGTTAGGAGTTAAAAGCAGCATAAAAAAGGTGGGCTTTTAGCTTAGATTTGAAGACGGCCAGAGATGGAGCTTGACGTACCGGCTCAGGAAGTATATTCCAGGCATATGGTGCACCAAGATAAAAGGAACGGAGTCTGGACTTAGCAGTGGAGGAGAAGGGTGCAGATAAGAGAGATTTACCCAGTGAACGGAGTTCCCGGGGAGGAATGTAGGGAGAGATGAGAGTGGAGAGATACCGAGGAGCTGCAGAGTGAATGCACTTATAGGTCAATAAGAGGAGTTTGAACTGTATGCGGAAACGTATAGGAAGCCAGTGAAGTGACTTGAGGAGAGGGCTAATATGAGCATAACAACATTGGCGGAATATTAGTCGTGCACCAGAATTCTGAACAGATTGAAGAGGAGAGAGATGGCTAAGTGGGAGACCTGTGAGAAGCAAGTTGCAATAGTCTACGCGAGAGGTGATAAGAGTGTGGATGAAGGTTCTGGTAGTGTGCTCAGAAAGGAAAGGGTGAATTTTGATGATATTATAGAGAAATAAACAACATGTTTTAGCAGTCTGCTGAATATGTGCAGAGAAGGAGAGGGAGGAGTCGAAGATGACCCCAAGGTTACGAGCTGAGACAGGAAGGATGAGAGTGTTATCCACAGAAATAGAGAATGGGGAAGGAGGACAGGTTGGTTTAGGGGGAAAGATAAGAAGCTCAGTCTTGGTCATGTTTAGTTTCAGATGGCGCTGAGACATCCAGGCAGCAATGTCAGACAGGCAGGCTGATACTTTGGCCTGGATTTCAGCTGAGATTTCTGGTTTGGAGAGGTAGATCTGGGAGTCATCACCGTAAAGATGATACTGAAAACCATGGGATGAGATCAGAGTACCAAGGGAAGAAGAATAGATGGAGAAAAGAAGAGGTCCCAGGACAGATCCCTGAGGTACACCAACTGACAGTGGGATAGAAGTAGAGGAGGATCCACTAGAGTATACACTAAAGGTACGCTGGGAGAGATAAGAAGAAAACCAGGAAAGAACGGAGCCCTGAAATCCAAGTGAGGACAACGTATTAAGGAGTAGGCTGTGATCAACAGTGTCAAAAGCAGCAGATAGATCAAGAAGGATGAGGGTAGAATAGAGACCTTTGGATCTGGCCAGGCACAGATCATTGGAGACTTTAGCAAGCGCTGTTTCAGTTGAATGAAGGGGGCAAAAGCCAGATTGAAGTGGATCAAGAATAGTTTGAGATGAAAGAAAGTCAAGGCAACAGCTATGAACAAGTATCTTGGATAGGAAAGGGAGGAGGGAGATGGGGCGATAGTTGGAAGGACAGGTAGGGTCCAATGAAGGTTTTTTAAGGAGTGGTGTGACTACGGCATGTTTGAAGGCATCAGGAACAGTTGCAGTGGAAAGTGAAAGATTGAGGATATGACAGATAAAAGGGATGACAGTAGGAAAGATTGTGAGACCCCTTGCTCAACAGTCCCCAGCAGAGCTGGAGCCAGAGCTAGCCAGCCATACTCAAGAGAAGTTGCACATCCAGTTACCATCCGCTAGGAGACAGAGAAAATACTGAGCATTCTAGGCTGCACAATACCCTTTAAGGGCAAAGTACATGGAACTATTTTCTCTGTCTCCTTCCGCTGGTGGATGGATATAACCCACTGGTCTGGTATTGATGACAAGGAAAGGAGGGACAATTGAAGTTCAGAAATGGGACCAAGCCCTCTTTAGGAGAGACAAATGATTAGTCCCCTCATTTCACATGATTAAATTTGAAATGCTATTCACAGTAAGAATTTTGGAGGCTTTTAGCCCAAGTCAGCAATTTTGTGCTTATTAGGTTTTGAACA
Source organism: Microcaecilia unicolor (assembly GCF_901765095.1). Classification (NCBI taxonomy): domain Eukaryota; kingdom Metazoa; phylum Chordata; class Amphibia; order Gymnophiona; family Siphonopidae; genus Microcaecilia; species Microcaecilia unicolor. The sequence goes on from NC_044032.1 coordinate 632,014,484, forward strand.
TTAACTCTAATATATTAAAAATGTAAGATCAATACTTATAGTCATTTAGCTGTTTAATTTTATAACCCTAAATCTGGGTAAATTAATGTACAAGTTAACCAAGCCTCCTGCTCCATAAACCCTAATCTCTCAACCCTTTTCTTCTTGTTTTTACCACTGCCCTATATACCAAGCATGCTTAAATTCTGTTATAGTATGGTCAAATACATAATTGTTTCTATGCACACCACTTTGAACAATCATTTGAAGAAGTGGTTTATACCTTTTATTTATAAATAGGTTATGCTCCATGCATCCATCACTGTTTCCATAAGGGTATTTTCTCTAAACCTCCCACTGGCTTCAAGTCATATCCCCTTGTCACAGAGTTTTGTTTTCTTAAGAAAAAAACTCTGCTAGATCAGGTTTCCAGAAGGATGCAATAGTCTGCATAAAGTGGCCACAGTTAAAATGCTGTCATTAATGAGCAGGGGGGCAGCTAGATGTTCACACACCAGTCTGCTAGATTTGGTAGCTGTTTAGATTACTACAAAGCTTGGCAGAAAGCTACAGAAAGGGACTTTAGTGCTGGATTATGCATGGGACTAATACATGCCAAAAAGGAAGCAGACAAGACCTCAAATAGCCTCTAGTAGAGGTGGAGACTAGGAGTGTATCATAATTTAAACATGTTAGGGGCAGATATAAAAAGCAGTAGATGAACAGAACAGAGGATGAGTATAATACTTGAAGTGAAGTGGAGAGCTTGGGTTGGTTTACGTTCATTTATCCAAAGGGATAGAAACCAGATAAGACGACTAAGCAGGCCATTCTATCCTTTCCTTCCATATTAGCAGCTGTATAAAGTCTGCTAAGTATCTGAACATTTCAATTATGTCCTCCTTTCTTTTCTTCAGTACCACACATACAGTTTCTACACAATGGCTATGTGCATTCCAGTCAAGAATATAAGAATGGTATCCTTAAAAAATATATAAATCAGATAAAAGATTAGCAAAAATTAAAAACCCGAAAAAAAAGATGTGAGAAAAACCCAGAAAAAAAGCCTCTTAGTATCTAAGGGCAGGAAACTGTGTAAAAGACTTGCGTAAACAAACCTATCATTTTTGCTCTAGAGGACATGTCATCTTTGAGGGGAGAGGAAGGATTAGAGCTTAGTAGTTTGTATTGAAGGGTAGACGGGACAGGCCATATGGTTTTTACCTGTTATTTTCTATATATGTTTATATGTCATTCCATTATATTGCTCTGTGACTTAAATTGTCAGCAAGTAGCTTTAAAAAAAAACAGCAGTGAAATCTAACATCAAAACATGAGTTCCTGACATGTGTATTGAATATCAATTTAAAATACAACCCCATCTAATCTGGCCAGCTGTGATCATTTGCTGCTAAATTCATGTTTTTTTACCCACATTATAGCATATTTAAACACAAAGAAATAACTGTATTTAATACAGAAAAATATCATCAAGTACTGTGATAGTTACCCATTTAACACCTCCCAAGACAACATGTCAACTTTAGGCCTACCGAACCTGAAAACCATCTACTTACATCCATTACACGTTTCAAGAATCACATTCAGATAGAGATTGCTACTCTGGTGAATCCTGTCAAGGTCCTGCAGCACAATCACTTAAGACACCCAGGCAAAGCCAGACTAAAGCAAATGTAACATGATATGGCTTAAAAACTAAATGCCAGCACACTGATCTAATGGAAATGAAAATGGAACAGTAGCCACTTCTTCGGGGCTAGGATTTGTCAATCCTATATTACCATCAACTGACAAGGTTTGAACAATCCCACATACACACTGGAATTGTAAAAACAAGAAATGCAACAACTCCGAGAAAATGACAAACCGAACTGGAGGCTGACAGAGAAATGCGAACTTCAGTCACACATAAAGGCCTTGACAACAAACATGGCATAATAGCACCACCCAGTGCTCCCCTGGGGAACTACAGATAGCACCGGGGGGGGGGGGGGGGGGGGGGGGGGAACCAACCCAAAACAAAAGTGAAGAGGCACAGAATCTCTCAAGCAGTAGCTTCTAGGGATGTGCATTTTTGTATCATTTCCATTTTGTAGTAGTGCATGCTATTTCATGTAAATTGAATAGCCTGCACTATAGTAAAAACATGCACTTTTACTAGGCAAAACGACATAAGTACATAAGTAATGCCACACTGGGAAAGGGTCTATCGAGCCCAGCATCGTATCCACGACAGTGGCCAATGCAGGCCAAGGGCACCTGGCAAGCTTCCCAAACGTACAAACATTCTATACATGTTATTCCTGGAATTGTGGATTTTTCCCAAGCCCATTTAGTAGCGGTTTATGGACTTGTCCTTTAGGAAACCGTCTAACCCCCTTTTAAACTCTGCCAAGCTAACCGCCTTCACCACGTTCTCCGGAAACGAATTCCAGAGTTTAATTACGCGTTGGGTGAAGAAAAATTTTCTCCGATTTGTTTTAAATTTACTACACTGCAGTTTCATCGCATGCCCCCTAGTCCTAGTATTTTTGGAAAGCGTCAACAGACGCTTCACATCCACCTGTTCCACTCCACTCATTATTTTATATACCTCTATCATGTCTCCCCTCTGCCGTCTCTTCTCCAAGCTGAAAAGCCCTAGCCTCCTTAGTCTTTCTTCTTAGGGAAGTCGTCCCATCCCCGCTATCATTTTAGTCGCCCTTCGCTGCCCCTCTTCCAATTCTACTATATCTTTCTTGAGATGCGGCGACCAGAATTGAACACAATACTGAAGGTGCGGTCGCACCATGGAACGATATAACGGCATTATAACATCCTCACACCTGTTTTCCATACCTTTCCTAATAATACCCAACATTCTATTCGCTTTCCGAGCCGCAGCAGCACACTGAGCAGAAGGTTTCAGTGTATTATCGACGATGACACCCAGAACCCTTTCTTGGTCCGTAACTCCTAACGTGGAACTTTGCATGACATAGCTATAATTCACGTTCTTTTTTCCCACATGCATCACCTTGCACTTGCTTACATTAAAAGTTATCTGCCATCTAGCCGCCCAGTCTCCCAGTTTCGTAAGGTCCTTCTGTAATTTTTCACAATCCTGTCGCAAGTTAACGACTTTGAATAACTTTGTGTCATCAGCAAATTTAATTACCTCACTAGTTACTCCCATCTCTAAATCATTTATAAATACATTAAAAAGCAGCGGTCCTAGCACAGACCCCTGAGGAACCCCATTAACTACCCTTCTCCATTGTGAATACTGCCCATTTAACCCCCACTCTCTGTTTCCTATCCTTCAACCAGTTTTTAATCCACAATAGGACTTTTCCTCCTATCCCATGACCCTCCAATTTCCTCTGTAGTCTTTCATGAGGTACCTTGTCAAACGCCTTTTGAAAATCCAGATACACAATATCAACCGACTCCCCTTTGTCCACATGTTTGTTTACTCCTTCAAAGAATTGAAGTAAATTGGTCAGGCAAGATTTCCCCACACAAAAACCGTGCTGACTCGGTCTCAGTAATCCATGTCTTCGGATGCGCTCTGTAATTTTGTGTTTTTAATAATAGCATCTACCATTTTCCCCGGCACCGACGTCAGACTCACCAGTCTATAATTTCCCAGATCTCCCCTGGAACCTTTTTTAAAAATGGGCATTACATTGGCCACCCTCCAATCTTCCAGTACCACGCTCGATTTTAAGGATAAATTGCATATCACTAGCAGTAGCTCCACAAGCTCATTTTTCAGTTCTATCAGTACTCTAGGATGAATACCATCTGGTCCAGGAGATTTGCTACTCTTCAGTTTGCTGAACTGCCCCATTACGTCCTCCAGGTTTACCGTGAAGTCAGATAAACAAAAATTTTCTTCCTGTACATCTTCAGTGGCTATTCATAGGGTGACAATCTTGTAAACTCAAGCTAAAAGTAGGACTAGACCAGCTAAGGGAGCTACAGTTGTGCCCTATGCGACTTGCCCACTGGCTTTCCCTCCCCAAACCCCACCTGCTTCGCCACCACCACTGAGAGAAGGTGGGTTGGGAGCAATTTCTGTGCCCCCTCTGTATTTATGCCGTATGTCATCACACTGCTCAACAGCACTTGGTTCAGCACTGGGCCAGGTTATTCTCAAGGTGGAAAACACAACTTCAATTTGAAATTTAGTTCCAACTGTATGGGGAAGAAAATAATTTCTCTCTGCACTGTGACCTTGTTGCATGACATCTATATCAAATCTTAGTATTTATCGCAGCTTAGTGAAACGTGTGCTTAACGCAGGATAAAACGCAAAACTATGGGGGATGCTCAGGTGTCCTGCAGTAGTTTTGTGTTCTGCACGTGCTATGCATGTGCTAAAAAAATAGAAAATATTTTTTAGTGCTGGGGGCAGGTCTTGGGGGGCGGACAGTAGGCATACCCAGTGCTAATCAGCGCAGCTACATTGCCACACACTAACCAATTAGCACAGGATCCCTTACTACCTAGTAAACAGGTGTCTGTAAGGGCACTTTTCTCCATTTATTTTGTTCAAGTCCTGTGAGGAAGGAGAAGGAGTAAGGGGGGGCCTGGAACCACCAAGTGTACCCCTAGAAAAAGCAGTCCTAAATGCCCCCATGCTCTACTGAACCAGAAGAACCTAAAACAGGAGCAAAAGCTGAGGAAGAGACCAGGAGCTTGGTGAAAGCCTGTCCACTGCCTATTGGAGATAGAGAACATACCGACCTATATGTGGCACACTTCACTTCAGAACATCTTTCTCCACCTACTGGTAGATGGACATAACCCAGAAGTCTCTGGATTCATCCACTGTTTGATAATTTTGAACGGCAGCTGGAAATGCATGAATCTCGGCTAACTATGGTTCAAAATTACATTAAGACTTTGGAAAATGGCATATAAATGTAAAATCAGTGTCACCTTCCTTAGTGAAGGGTAACACTAATTTAGAAACTAAATATAAAAATCTTGAAAACTAAGTAGAAATCTTCATTTGATTAATTTTCTTAGAATTCGTGGGACATCTGCACAAAAAATGTTGTTGTATGTTGGAAATTTTGAAAAAGTATCTTGTCAATCATTGCCACCTGTTTCTAAATGTATTATTTGCAAGCAGTTCAGGCATTCATATGGTGGAACAGCATTTCACGACACGTCTAGGTCTTCTCTCTTCTTCTCTTATCAAAGAAAATCTGATAAGTCAGAGATAAAAGCTTATCTCTCAAGATAGTTAACATAGTAAATGACGGCAGATAAAGACCTGTATGGTCCATCCAGTCTGCCCAACAATATTTTACATCCAACAGCTTTTTTGGAATTTTCTAAAACTATTACAACACTATCCTCTACTCTTTTGGTGATTTTTACATTGGATTATGATTGGATTTTAAAACCATATATTTTAGATATTGTTTTTTGTTCTTTAAAAGTACACATTTTTCCTAGTGTTGCAAAAGCCTTAGAAAAGGAGCGTAGACAATTTTTGTTAATGAGATCCAGAGTTTTGGCTCTGGTGGTCAGTTTTTCTTAAAATGTCCATGTAAATGTGTGGTTCAATACCAGTTCCAATCATATATTCTTTTTCAATCTGCCTCAGTTGACTGTTGTTGAGTAATACGATTGTGACAAGTTGACAGGCTCTTGTATCTGATGCAGAAGAACCACAGCTATAAGTTTTATAGTCCCTCATTTAAGATTTAAATATCTAGCTCTAGGGGTTTTTTTTTCTTCTTGACCTTTGAATATTCTTTTCTTTTTTTTTGGTTGATCTCGTCTCCTCCACTTAGTGAGGACTTGTGATAACATCCAGGTGTCTCTTCTAACAATTTTATGTACTTTGTACAAGTTTATTTCCCCTTTGTATAAGTTTATCTTCTATACAACTGACAATATGCTTGGATTGTAAATTTAAACATTTCATTAAAGATACATTTAAAAAAATATATACCTTTGTGCATCTCTTAGCCTTTCAAGGTGGTTTCAAAACAGGTTTAGGCTTGAATTCTCAGAGTTCAGGTGGTGCCGTTAGGTTGCTTCAGGGGACGAATGAACAATTCCTCCTTGGTAGGAAACCTTGATGTAGTCAGATTCTTGTGGGGCCTTCAGACACCCCTCCATCTAATTTGTTTTCAGTGGAACCTCAATTTAGTCTTGAAAGCTCTGCAAGATCCTCCTTTTGACTCATTATACAAGACAACTTTGGAGGACCTTACCCTCAAGACTGTCTTTGGTGGCTATTACTTCAGCCAGGCAAGTTTCAGAGCTTCAAAGATCCCTGTTTTTTTTTTTTTCTGAGGCCAGGGTTTCCCTTCAAACAGTTCCTTCCTTTCTACCAAGGTTCTCTCCTCATTTCATGTGAATCAGCCTTTTCTTCTCCCATCCTTATCTAAAGAGCATTATGGTTCTCATTGTGCTAATCTCCGTCATGTTCTTCTTATGCACTTTAAGGTTGTTAATGGTCCTAGGAAAGGTCTGGCAGCTTCCAAAGCCACAGTTGCTACATGGATGAAGGAGTCCATTTCCGCAGCATATATTTTGTGAGGAAAACAACTTCTTAGCCCTTCTGAGAGCTCACTCTGTTAGAGGTGTAACCACTGCTTGGACAGAGTCCCTTGTGGTCCCTATTAAAGAAATTTGTAGATCAGCTACATGGTCCTCTTTGCATTATCTCTCAAAGCACTACAGATTGGATGTGGATACTAGAAAAGATACTACTACTAAACATTTCTAAAGTGCTACTAGGGTTACGCAGCGCTGTACAATTTAACATAGAGGGACAGTCCCTGCTCAAAGAGCTTACAATCTAAAAGACAAGTGAACGATCAGTCCGATAGGGGCAGTCAAATTGGGGCCGTCTGGATTTACTGAACGGTAAGAGTTAGGTGCCGAACACAGCATTGAAGAGGTGGGTTTTAAGCAAAGACTTGAAGATGGGCAGGGAGGGGGCTTGGCGGGCAGGGAGGGGGCTTGGCGTATGGGCTCAGGAAGGTTGTTCCAAGCATAGGGTGAGGCGAGGCAGAATGAGTGGGGCCTGGAGTTGGCGGTGGTGGAGAAGGGTACTGAGAGGAGGGGTTTATCCTGTGAATGGAGGTTTCGGGCGGGAACGTAAGGGGAGATGAGGGTAGAAAGGTAGTGAGGGGCTGCAGACTGAGTGCATTTGTAGGTAAGAAGGAGAAGCTTTATTTGAATGCCATATCTGATTGGAAGCCAGTGAAGTGACCTGAGGAGAGGGGTGATATGAGTATATCAGTTCTGGCAGAATATAAGACGTGCAGCAGAGTTCTGAACAGACTGAAGGGGGGATAGATGGCTAAGTGGGAGGCCGGTGAGGAGTAAGTTGCAGTAGTCAAGGCGAGAGGTAATGAAAGCGTGGACGAGAGTTCGGGTGGTGTGTTCAGAGAGGAAAGGGCGAATCTTGCTGATGTTAAAGAGGAAGCGGCGACAGGTCTTGGCTATCTGCTGGATATGCGCAGAGGAGAGGAAGGAGTCAAAGATGACTCCGAGGTTGCGGGCAGATGAGACAGGGAGGATGAGGGTGTTATCAACTGAGATAGAAAGTGGAGGAAGAGGAGAAGGAGAAATTAGACCTTACCTGCTAATTTGCTTTCCTTTAGTCCCTCCGGACCGGCCCAGGATTGGACTGATGGGTTGTGCACGCCTACCAGCAGGTGGAGACTGAGAAAAAAACTCTGACTCTAGAGAGCCAATGAGAGCCCTGGTCATGTGACCCTAGTCTCAGTATTTGAATAACCAAGCAGAAAGGAAAAGAAGGACCTATATTCTGTGCCCTGAGGAATTTAAGCAGCCAGGCAGCACGAGAGAAAACCAACGTGCTTAAACTACGGCTTCGCCGTGACACTGGGCGCACCAACAACTCAGTTCAGAGCCGTGGCATGGCCAATTATGTACAGAAATGTGTATCCCATAAACTGTGCAAGTTGTATAATATTATGAACTGAATAACCAGAGAACTTGCAAAACATTTAACTTGTAGAACATAATGTATTTCTTGTAGAACATAATGTATCTCCTTTAACTGTCTAACTAGCAGAACAGCTCTGTAGACGACAGTTGCATCTCTGTACACAGTAAAATTGAGAACCATAGAACACGGGAGGGACCTGGGCCGGTCCGGAGGGACTAAAGGAAAGCAAATTAGCAGGTAAGGTCTAATTTCTCCTTCCTTAGCATCCCTCCGGACCGGCCCAGGATTGGACTGATGGGACGTAACAAAGCAGTAGTCCTAAGGGAGGGACCCCAGCAAACCCGCTGTGAGTACGCGAGATGCAAAGACGGTCTCCTGACGACACTGTACATCTAGCCTGTAATGCCTAGAGAAAGAATGAAGTGACGACCAAGTCGCTGCCTTACAGATCTCCGCTGGAGGCACCAAGGAACACTCCGCCCACGAGGCTGCCTGCCCCCGGGTAGAATGAGCTTTAAGCGCTGCCGGAACTGGTCTGTCTGCCAAGAGATAAGCAGACGCTATCATTTCTTTGATCCACCGAGACAAAGTAGGCTTAGAAGCTGCCAGGCCCTTGCGGTGACCAGCAAATAGCAGAAAGAGGCGGTCCGATCGACGGAAGTCCTCCGTAACCGCAAGATACCTTTTAAGTACTCTCCTAACATCCAGAGTATGCAACTTTCGCTGCTCCTGCGTTCCGGAGGAGGATCCCAGAATAGGAAGAAAAACCGACTGGGACATATGAAACCGAGATAGTACCTTGGGCAAAAAGGAAGGAACCGGCCGAAGGACCACTCGCTCTTTAGAAAATTCCAGAAATGGAGATCTACAGGAAAAAGCTTGCAACTCTGAGACTCTTCTAGCTGACGCGATAGCCACCAAAAACACCGTCTTAAGCGTTAAATCCTTCAGAGAACATGTTTGTAAAGGCTCAAAAGGAGGCTTTGTCAGAGACGAAAGCACCAGATTAAGGTCCCAAGATGGAAAAACCGATCTGACCGGAGGACGAAGAAGGCAGACCCCCTTCAAAAAACGAGCCACCTCGGGAAGACTAGCCAAAGACTTACCCCTTATTTTACCTCTGAAACAGGACAGAGCTGCCGCCTGCACCTTCAGCGACGAAAGAGAGAGCCCCTTATCAAAACCTCGCTGTAAAAAGTCTAACATCTGAGGTACTGACGCCCGAAAAGGAACAATGTCAGCTTCTGCACACCAATCCTCAAAAATTCTCCACGTGCGAATATAGTTTAACGAAGTGGAACGGCGACGAGACTGCAGCATGGTAGAAATCACTGGCGTTGAAAATCCTCGCTTAGTTAAACGAGCTCGTTCAAGAGCCAAGCCGTAAGACAAAATCGAGCTGGATCTGGATGTAGAACTGGTCCTTGAACCAGCAACGCCTTGTGTGCCGGAAGACGAAGAGGAGACGCCACGGACAGACGCTGGAGATCCGCGTACCAGGGACGCCGAGGCCAGTCCGGTGCCACCAAAATGATCGGCCCCCCGTGGTCTTCGATCTTCTGAAGGAGACGACCTATTAGTGGCCATGGAGGAAACGCGTAAAGAAGGCCGGAGGGCCATTGCTGCAAGAGGGCGTCTACCCCTGCCGCCCTTACATCTTTTCGGCGACTGAAAAAGCGAGGAACTTTGGAGTTGAGCCTGGAGGCGAAGAGATCTAGTACTGGAAGACCCCAACGCTGTACTATCAACTGAAACGCCCGATCGCTCAGAGCCCATTCCCCGGGATCGAGAGTGTGACGACTGAGGAAGTCTGCTTGCACGTTGTCCACTCCTGCCACATGCGAGGCTGAGATGGCCGTGAGGTGAATCTCCGCCCACGCCAGGAGACTCTCCGCTTCCCGACACAGGAGACGGCACCTCGTACCTCCCTGGCGGTTGATGTAGGCTACTGCCGAGGCGTTGTCCGAGAGAACTCGCACAGCTGTGCCCTCCAGAAGAGAACCGAAGTGCAGCAGAGCTAACCGAATCGCCCTGGTCTCCAGAAAGTTGATGGATTGAACTGCTTCCAGCGGCGACCAGAGGCCCTGGGCCCACTTGTCCAGGCAATGAGCCCCCCAGCCTCGGAGACTGGCATCTGTTGTTAGAGGAATCCACCGCGGAGGCTCCAACGGCATCCCCACAGTGAGATTCTGCATCCGTAGCCACCAAAACAGAGAGATTCGTTCCCGGAGCCGCAAAGGCAGTCTCACCAGAAGGGAATCTGTTTGAGCAGACCACCGGGTCAGAAGAGACCACTGAAGAGATCTCATGTGAGCTCTGGCCCAGGGAACTACTTCTATCGAGGCAGCCATGGAACCGAGAACCTGAAGATAGTCTCGAGCACACGGTACTTTCAGATGCATCAAATTCAGAACTTGAGACCGGAGCTTTAGGATTCTGCCCTGCGGAAGAAAAACTCGACCCCTCGCAGTATCGAAGGTGACCCCCAAATACTCTAGAGACTGAGAGGGAACCAAACGGCTCTTGGCAATGTTCACCACCCAACCTAGGGACTGCAGGAACGATACTACTCGCTCCGTGACCTGACAACTTTCCTGATAAGACTTTGCCCTTATCAACCAGTCGTCCAGGTAGGGATGAACCAGAATCCCTTCCTTCCTGAGAGCCGCTGCCACCACGACCATCACTTTGGTAAATGTGCGCGGCGCCGTCGCCAGGCCGAAAGGCAGAGCGCGAAACTGATAATGCCGGCCTAGAATTGCAAAACGCAAAAACTTGTGGTGAGCAGGACGAATGGGAATATGCAAATAGGCTTCTGTCAGATCCAAAGCTGTTAAATACTCTCCCTTGCGCACTGCTACTATGACTGACCGAAGGGTCTCCATCCTGAAACTGGTGACCTTGAGAGCGCGATTGACAGCTTTGAGGTCGAGAATAGGACGATGGGAGTCCTCCTTTTTGGGCACCACAAAGTAAATGGAATACCGACCTTGCTTGTACTCGGCAGGAGGAACTGGATAAATCGCCTGAAGATCTAAGAGCCTCTGTAGAGTCTCCCGAACCGCACGCGCTTTGAGTGGAGAGCGACAGGGAGACTCCAGAAAGGCGTCTGAAATAGGCCTTGCCAATTCTAAGGCATATCCGTCTCGAACCACCTCCAAGACCCACTGATCTGATGTAATGTGGGCCCACCTCTGATAAAACTGAGAAAGCCGAGCTCCGACAGGTACCAGAGAAGGGGCCCTCGCACCTTCATTGGGAAGTACGCGCAGGGGAGCGAAAATTGCCGCTTGAGAATCTGCCTCCTCTGCGGTAACCTCGAAAGGACTGGTTCCTGGTAAAGAAACGCGATCTCTGAGGCTGAGAAGCTTTATCAGGCTGAAATCTACGGAAAGACCTTAGCCTACCACGTCCAAACAAGGCACCCCGACTGGATAGGCGAGGCCGATCTTCAGGGAGACGAGGCACCTTAGAGTCTCCTAGGGAGTGAACCAATTTGTCCAAGTCCTCTCCAAACAAAAATGACCCCCTAAAGGGAAATTTACTCAACTTAGATTTGGAGGCCGCATCTGCCGACCAACCTTTCAACCAAAGAGAGCGGCGAGCTGCAACTCCCAGGGCCAAAGATTTAGAAGAAGCCCTCAACAGGTCATATAGGGCATCGGCTAAAAAAGCAGAGCCCGTTTCAATCTTTGCCACCTCGACATCTATAGCTGCAAGATCATCCGAAGATCTATCCAAGACTCTCTCGGCCCAACGAAAGCAGGCCCTGGCCACTAAAGATCCGCAAATGGCCGCCTGCACTGCCAGAGAGGAAACCTCAAAATTATGCTTCAAAAGAGAGTCCAAACGCCTGTCTTGAGTATCTTTAAGCGCCGTTCCTCCATCTACTGGGACTGTGTTGCGTTTAGTAACCGCAGAGACCACAGCATCAACCACTGGCAGCTTAAGAAGTGCTTTATCAGCTTCGGGCACTGGATATAAACGAGACATGGATCTAGTAGGCCGAAAAGCAGCATCCGGGACCTCCCACTGCGCTTTAATGACATCCCAAATGTCCTCATGCATAGGAAAGGTCTTGCTGGAAGCCCTAGAGCCCTTAACCAACAAATCAACCTTACGGACTTGTGAAGCTGGAGGCTGATCATCAAAATTTAAAGTAGTAGCCACCATAACAATAAGATCCTGTAAATCTTCCTTATGAAACACTCTAGCCACCGAGGGATCTTCCCCCTGGCCCAAAGGAACAGAGTCAGGATCTAAAGAGGAAGGATCCTCCCAAGCCAGCTCATTAAGTGCCGGTCCTAAGTCTTCCTCTTCCTCCAAAAAAGGCATGTCTGAAGTATGCTCTGGTACCAGATCTGAAGGAAACTCACATGTCCTAGGCTTAGGTGCAGTAGGAACCAAACTGCCCATAGCCCCTGACAGCCCCGCTGTAGTCCCTGCCAGCCCCGCTGCTGGCCCCTCTCGCTGCATCAGGAAGGCCTGGTACATCTGAATAACAAACTCAGGGGGAAAACCTCCTCCCTGAGTGGCTGTCGAATGTGCCAGGACCTCCGTATTTAAATCTCCTAAAATCGCGGAGTTTAAAGGGCCAGACGCGGCACCCGACGTTGAAGGAGCAGGAGCCAAAATGGCCGCCGTTCGCGCCACTTTCGCCGCGGGCGCTTCTAAGCCAGAGATCTCCGAAGTAGGAGCGAGGGAGCGCGACGGCGAAATCGAAACCCCCGACGGAACCGAAGGCAAAACCGGCGGAGGAAGAGAAACGGCGGGCATGTCAAGCGCTGTACAAAATTTACAGGCGCCGGAGGCATTAACCCCCCGACGCTGACAGACTGCACATCTTTTCAACTTCTCCGCCATCGCGGCAACAAGCGAGCACTCGCGAGAAAGCGGCAACGCGGTTCGCGCCTTTTTAAAACGCCTATTTAGCAGCTAAAAACCCAAGGGCTGACAGGAGCAATAAAGCACTAAAAGGGTACTTGCTTGCCTTCGTTCGCTTCCCCTATCTCAAAGCTCTTTTTTTTTTTTTTTTTCAAAACAGGTGCTGAAACCCACAGAGTTGAAAACACAGAGCTGCCTGACAGAGCTGCCTGCTCGTTAAGTCAGCGGGGAACAGATAGCTTACTCAGCTGTTTCAGTTCTTTTTTTTTTTTTTTTTTTTTTTTAAATACTGGCTGCCTCTCCCAAAGGCAATACTCCTTTACAATGAAAGGGTAGCCCTCCCCTTAGTTATTAATAAAGCTGTGTGGGGATACACCAGAAGGGAGATGGGGAGGAAATAGGGGGGAGGGACTCGGGGCACCCGAGTTTAACACCCCAGAGGCTGAACACTAAGGCACTTAGTATCAGGAATGACCTCAATAAAATTCCTGGGCACAGAAGAACCAATAAAGAAAATATCTACAAATACCAAAAAGAGAGACTAATAGGCTCACGTCCTACCTGCTGGGAGACTGAGAAAATACTGAGACTAGGGTCACATGACCAGGGCTCTCATTGGCTCTCTAGAGTCAGAGTTTTTTTCTCAGTCTCCACCTGCTGGTAGGCGTGCACAACCCATCAGTCCAATCCTGGGCCGGTCCGGAGGGATGCTAAGGAAGTGGGTTTTGGTGGAAAGACGATGAGCTCGGTCTTGGACATGTTCAGTTTCAGGTGGCGGTTGGACATCCAGGAAGCAATGTCGGATAAGCAGGCTGATACCTTTGCCTGGGTCTCCGCGGTGATGTCTGTATGAAGAGATACAGCTGGGTGTCATCAGCATAGAGATGATACTGGAAACCATGAGATGAGATCAGGGAGCCCAGGGAAGAGGTGTAGATTGAGAAGAGAAGGGGTCCAAGGACAGATCCCTGGGGAACACCAACAGATAGGGGGATGGGGGTGGAGGAAGATCACTGTACCATGTGTGCACAGAACCATCCCACTGTTGAAAAACTTTTCTATAAGGTGGATAAGGCTTAGCCAGATTATCAGAAGCCCTCCACTGTTCCAAATAGCTCTCTAAAAATGGTGCCGCAACAGCGCGGGGCTATACCGCTCCTATGATCAGAGCTAATAGCATGCAAATAAAAGCTCTAATCATAGGGGGAAAGTGTGAAAGGATGCCAGCTGCCAACCCAAGCCCCCCCCCCCCAGACAGCGACATGGTTGCTGGAGGTCCAGTGGACCTCAAGTCCCCCAACACTCCCCCCCCCCCCCGAGGGCCTGGAGGTCAAGTGGATCTCCAGCCCCCTAACCCCCCAAAAGAATCCCTTATATTGTAGGGAAGCCCTGCCCAGTGCATCCCTGGATGCACTGGGCAGAGCGTCATTTTGAAGGTGGCGCTGCATGAGGAGGGAGTGCGCTACTCCCTCCTCCATCGGAGAGGTACAGGAGGAGGGAAAGGCTCTGCTAGACTTCTGGGGGGGGGGGGGGGGTTGGGGTGGCAGCCCACCAGGAATTCTTTTTTGGGTGTTGGGGGGGCACTAGGCCACCAGGGCCTTGATTGCTTGGGGGGGGGGGGCCTGCAAGCATGCTAATGAATGCTGGACAGGGATCCCCATTCCTCCCAATTGCTCTGCAAATCCTAACGCTATCTCTAAGCTGGCATAGGGTTTGCTGCACAAGCACCACCAATGTTTGGCATGCTGCCCGCTGAGCATTAGGGAGGAATAGGCAATGCCCTGTTTAATATGCATTTGTATGCTCACTGCAATCAGAACTGGCGAGTGCACTGTTACACATGCTCACCGACTCTGATCATCAGGCGGGAGCAAATGCGGGCCCTAGTATGGCACTATTGTCCTCTAGCACCTGCGTTTGCTTCTGATCATCAGAGCATCAGCTCTGGAGTTCACAGACCGCACACAGAAGTGACCACCACCACCAAGTGCACATTTAAATCCCACATCATAATCTTCACAATCTTCAGTAATTCTTAAAATATATACAGTGGAAGTCTACTTAGAGATAAGTTTTGAAATTTATCACATGTGCTCTCTCTCTGATATGGCATGATAATCGAAACACTGTCAGGGTTAGCATAGCCATAGGTCATGTTTCTATATTTATCAGTCCGGTTTGAAAACCAACTCTTAGAATTCACCTTGGTGCAACTGGTGATTATAAACTTAAAACTCACTGCCACATGATTTTTAGCTGTTTATGTGGCTCCTGCTTTTTACCCAACAGGTGAAAGTTTTTCTATGAGCTGAAGTACCTGACCTGAAAAGTTTTAATATATACACAATACAGTGAACTGAAAAATGGTCTGATGAGAATAGTGATGTGTGATCTGTATTTTTAAAAACGTATCTCACACTTGATAGCCCATCTAAATATTTACTATTTTTTGCTATTGGAAAATACTTGAGGTGAATGAAATATAGCAGTTATGTGAGACAGGATAAAGAGTTTAAAAGCCTTCCACCACAGACGGAAAACTTCCTCCACTTAAAATCATAAGACCATCTGGATTATGGGAGCGGGGAGAAAGAGTAGAGGAATCCAATGTGGTTGCCGTTTCCTGAAGACGTCGGGCCAAGGGTTCCAGTGTCTCTGTGCTGGGAAGCTGTAGAGCAGATTGGGTGCCCCGCCCCCCGAGACTGTGTGCCTCAATAACCTGTGCTAATCTTTAGTAAAACACCCCCAAAGAATTGGAGACTACAAACACAGACAAAAAATGAAATGGAAAACTCTAGAAACCAGACTCAGACAGCCATGGTATACCGAAGAAAGAAAAACAAATGCATTTCCTCCTGTATTGAGCAAAATGCAAGTAATGCACTTTTTCAGAACATTATTCATTCTCTAGAAATTGAAAATAGATATTCTGTACCTTTGTTTGATTATTTTATTTTTCCTGAGTTGATCCTGGTCTCTTTCTACCACTTCCTCTTGTTTTCTCCTAAATCCTTTTTTATGATCACATTTCCATTTTTTCTTTACTCTCCTTTTCATCTTCCTGTCCTCCTCTACATCTGACACATCCTTCTGTCTCATTTTTCCCCATTTCTCTTATCTGCATTTTTGTCTACTTCTCCACCTCCACTCCCTATGCTCACTTCTGATTCTCCCAGTTTTGTCTCTCATTTGTATGACAGCCTCCCATTCTTGTCTTTTAGCCACTTTGTAGTCCACTGTTTCTACTTCTGTACTCTCAACCCAGCCTCATCTACCTCTGCCTTTCATCCCATCACCAACCCCAGTTCCTTCACTGTCACTCATCCTCTATCCATCTCCAGTCTCCTTGTCTTACCCTCTTATACATTTCCTCCCTCTCACTTCCTTCAAAGGGTCTATACCCACTTTCTTTCACCCTATTCATAAGCCCTCTGCCCTTTTCCCTTAACATTGCTCTTGCATCCTTATCCTCATTATACTCCTGCAACAGATATTTTCCTTTTCTCTTCCTTGCCTCCAGCATCCATCCTTCTACTCCTGTCTCTACCACCTTCCGCTGTATGTCTTTGATTGACTCTTCTCCACAGTTATTGTCCTCTTTCCTTTTAGGGGTAGATGCACTAAAAAAAAAAACGAGCCATTAATGTGGGTTTTAAACTGGTTCAAGCCAGTTCAACGAGCAAGTAGTAAACCGTGCCATGCACAAAAGGGCATTGTCTTGTCATGGTAGCAGCTAACGAAAAAGGAATGCAAATGATCCAAAGGGTATTATAATGAGCTGCACTACCGTAGCAGGCTAGTTTAATGAGATGCACTAAGGTATTACGATCCCCTTACCGTGGAAAACCTAACGGGTGGTCTGCACCTCTCGTTAGGCTGGGGCTGCTGTGAACGGGACCCATGGAGACCAGTGGGAAAGCGCCTAACACCAATCTAAAAAAACAAAACAAAAAAAAACAAGCTGCGTGTCCCAAGTGCTCGTGAGGGACTTAAAATTTTTTTTTTAAGTTATGGCACCTTTGCTATGCCTGTGGCCGTCCCTGCGCCACCCGGGAAAGGAAGACGCCGCGCCACTCACCCCCTCCACGCCTGCTGCAGGAAGGCTCCGGGGGTTCCTCTCTTCCGTGATCCCGGCTCAGCCACCACCCCTGAGAGCCCACCCCAGGCAAGAAAAGTGCAGGAGAGCGCAGTTGAGGATGTCCATCATCCACGTCTTCAACTCCTGTCCATCTTCCGCCCCTAGGTCTCTCAGCCAATCACAGCGTGTTTAGCTGTAGAGGAGCCATTACAGCCTCTCTAGGTGGAGAAGGATAGTCCAGGACTTCGAGCATCTCAGCCCTGGGCTCATCCTCAGCCTCCATAGGAAAGGGAATAGCCGTAGCCATTTCCTGGACAAAGGCGGTAAAGGACAGACTCTCCGGTGGAGAAAGTCTCCTTTCTGGTGGAGGAGAAGGTTCAGAGGGAATCCCATAGGACTCATCAGAAGAAAAGTACCTGGGATCTTCTTCTGACTCCCACGAACGCTCCTCCTCAGTATCGGACAAGACTGCCCTCAGGGCACTCCGATACGGAGCCTGCCTCGATGGTGAGGAACGACGTCCTCGATGGCGATGTCGAGAAGCCGACACCCGCCTGGACTGCAGCGAAGCTTCCTCAACTGACGTCGAAGGGGAGTTGACCTGGGTGGCAGCCAATGCTGATGCCGCAGGTGGCACCGAGGCCGGGGACCTCACTGCAGGTGAAGGGCCAGACACCGCTGCAGCAGACAGCACGGAAAGCGCAAGCACCCCCGACACCGAAGCAGACTGGCACAGCAATCCTTCCAGAAGGACTGGAAGCAGGGTCCAGATGCGCTCGTCGAGAGCCGCCATCGGAGAAGGCTGCAGGGTCGGTGGAGCAGCCAGTGGTAGAATCTGTTGAGGCTCTGGAGCAGGTACCAGGCTGCCAGGAGACAGACGCATCAGCACCTCCTGTATAGAGGGGAAGCGATCCTCTTGGCACCGACGCTTCTCGGGTGCCGATTCCTTCGACGACCCGGAGTTCCCAGCACCGTGTATTGAAGGAGACAGATGACTGTGCTTCTTCGCCTTCGCTCGACGCCCGTCATTGAGACTCCTCGGTACCGATTAGGACATGGAATCCTCATGTCTCCTCGGGGCCTGGTCTGATGAAGGTCGGTCCCGGGGGGGGGGGGGGGGCCTGCATAACAGGAGGCAGGTGGAGACCTACTCGACGCCTCGCTGCTCCCAGCGCGAGTTGATCTCTCAGTAGCCATTACTTCTCTTCCCGACGTCGATGCTCCTTTTGTTGTTGACACCCTCGGTACCGATGTCGAAAGACCGGACCAAGCCCCAAAAAGCTTTTCTAATTGGACGTCACGAGACGCTTGAGTCCGTTTCTTCATACGAAGACACAGACTGCAAGCGGCTGGGCTAGGGTCGGGCCCAAGGCACTGGATACACCAGGTGTGGATATCAGTACCCAAGATGGTCCGGTTGCACCAAGTACAACGTTTGAAGCCGCTGGGTGTCTTCGATGAGATGGAAGGAAAAACGGCTTCGGCGAAATCAAAATATGCGATTGTGCCTACTAAAAGAAAAAAGGGCACAAAAGAAAGGGAGAACCGACCATGCGGCTTAAAGCTGGCCGTGTCGAAAACAAAGTAAACTTTAAAAGGGGGCTAAACTAAGAGTTGGCTACGGGAGGTTTTTTTTTTTTTAAAGAAAAAATTAGGAAAAATAAAGTTCAAGTCATCAAACTCTTTTCCTGGGCCTTATGAGAAGCACAGAAAAAAACCCATCACCTCATTCGCGGACAAGAAAAAACTGAAGGGGAACGCTCAAGCGATGGGCAGGAAGTCGTCTGCACAGCTCACATGCCAGAAGACTCTGGTAAAACTTTACTTTTTTGCTTGCAAAAATTTGCACCTTCCTGGGCCGACACGGACGTCGACCCACATGTGAGAACAAGCAGCCTGCTTGTCCTCGGAGAATATCATAAATACAGAGTGGAATTTGACTTTAGACCAAGTCAGGATGTCTGAAGTTTTGCTGGTATTTTAGACAGGAACTCTCATATAGCCTGTTCTAAAATACATGGTCAAATGGGCATTCAGGTGACATGCAGCAGAAGCTGGAACTCCTTTTCCCATGAAAATGCCTCCCAGTAGAGGTCTTGGAGAAAAGTGTCAGAATTTAAGATCTCTTAGGAAAAGGAGGAGAAAAGGATGGGCAGATTGGATGGACCATTTGACCCTTACCTGCTGTCATGTTTCTATGAGGCCATATGGGGGGGAGGTGTCATTTCCCTGGAACCTCAGGTCTGATTTGGCCCATTTTTGACCTGTGTTTCTACTATTTTTCCCCCCACATGCCCAAGTATCATCCTGTTCTGTAAAATGTTCAGTTATTTTGCCACTGGACAGACATTTGACCCCCACCCCTTTTGTATGATTCTTTTCAACTGCTGTTGGGTTGGAAAGAATGAAATGACACCCAATTGTGTTAATGGTGAAATATTTACTATGTCCCAAAAAGATTTAGGAACCTACAGGCACATAGCACAAAATACACCTAGTACCTCTGATGAAAGGGTAACAATAGAGAAAGTAGCTACTTTAAAACCACAAAACTGTGGTTCTGAATCACACAACTCTGCAGGTCCAACAGCATCTCTTGAACCTAAATATATATGACACAATAAAAGCAACTGTTCCCCTCTCCTCCTCTCAGGGTCTGAGTACAATATCTCTGTTTCACTGTCTCTGATGAGATCCAAACCTAGAAATCCCTCAAAGCATACAATTTTCTGGCCTCAGCCACACGGCTGGTTCACTTTACAGTACTGGGCAGAGTCACTCACCCCTTGCGTGCTGTTTGTTAAATAATCACATGGTAATTGAAGTCCACCGACACCTCACTTCTCAAAAGAACCAGTCAGCCTAAATTCTGAAAATAAATGTTCTGCCTCTAGTAAAAGCTATATTTTGCCCATATCTGCTATTATAGAGCCTTTTAAGTACAAGCTACAGATTTCAATCTTTCCTTACAATACTTGCACCATGGTAACTAAATATAGAAACCTATGGAACTTTGGAAGGCTACGTTCTTTGAAAATATGCCTCAATGTCACACAAAGAAAACACTGTGCACATATAAACAGACCAGTAATTTATTTCTCCAGTCAAAAAAATAAGCCAGCCAGTTAGGACACTGCTCTGGATTAACACTTACCAAAGTTTTAATAAAAAAAAGAAAAAAAGCATGTTACAGTGATTAAATATTATGAACTACTTCAACCACCTGTTACTTTGACAAGTTTTTAAGATGTTCTTCCAATGTGTCAGAAATAATTCAGTCTACCCCAGTGTGACAGAAATCCCATGGCTAATGGAAGCCACATCAACTGAATGGACCACTGGTTTTATGTATTTTTAAGCAACAGGTAAACAACTGCGAAGTGTTTGTTTTCTATTCCCATGGTTCCTCATTCATTGAGAAAAACAGATTAGGTGTCAGAATCCCACTACCAGGCCATACAGACTAGAGAAGGCTACACTAATGCTTCTGAAGTATTAAGTGACAACAAACGACCGCTTAGCCCATTTCAGTTTGACTGTAATGTCGACATGGTTTGAACTGTCCAGCATCCCATACCATCCCCCTGTCAGTTTCCAGATCTATTATTACACAAAATGTCACCATATTCAACCAAAGCCATGCTCTCCCCTTGCCTATTTGCTTCACAAACGGCTCTTTGAGCAGGACTAGGAGATATATGTAATTGGGTCTGACTGGCCTTTGATAGATCTTTGGTTCGTTTTAGGTTCAATCTTAATCCTAATAGGGGATATATATATATATATATATATATATATATATATATATATATATATATATAGGAGGTACCTAAAACATTAAAAACAAACAGTACTCCTGTTCTATATAAATTACAAAATCTTTATTAGTGAAAACAAACCAGTGCATTAAAACAATTACCAAATAGTATCCCTGCAACTCACTCACACTGCCATCCACACCAGACTTATACCCTGATCACATAAATAAATCCCACAAAGAACATTGAACATAAACCCTAAATTACAGTTTCTTCAGTCTCTGTGTATCATCAGAGCACAATCTCATCTATTTATTTATGTGATCAGGGTATAAGTCTGGTGTGGATGGCAGTGTGAGTGAGTTGCAGGGATACTATTTGGTAATTCGTTTTAGGTTCAGCCAGTCGGTTATTAACTAACAGCTTCATAAGGGAAGTAGCCGCCAAAGCAGTTTGACCTTCCTTCCTCCAGTTACATTACACTTGTTTATTGTTATTGTGGCTGGAGCAAAGGGCTAAAAACCAGAGAGCCCAGAGTCCATCTCTCATTGCCTCTGTATTGACAGAGCTTGTGACCTCGTGCAAATCGCTTGTTTGCTCCAACAATACACTTAATTTGGAAACTTTTTAAAGCAAGCTGTTATAACTTAACTAGTAAAACAGGCCCGTTTCTGAGACAAATGAAACGGGCGCTAGCAAGGTTTTCCTCAGAATGTGTATGCGCGAGATTGACTGTGTGTGTGTGAGAGAGAGAGTGAATGTGCGAGTGTGTGTGTGTGACAGAAAGAGTGAGACTGCTGGGTGCGAGTGTGTCTCCCCTGCCCCCCCTCCAGCCACCCAGCGATTCTCCTGCCCCTCCTCTCCAGCCACCCAGCGATTCTCCTCTGTCCTCTGCCCCCCCTCCAGCCACCCAGCGATTGTCCTCTCTCCCCTGCCCCCCCTCCAGCCACCCAGCGATTGTACTCTCTCCCCTGCCCCCCTCCAGCCACCCAGCGATTCTCCTGCCCCTCCTCTCCAGCCACCCAGCGATTCTCCTCTGTCCTCTGCCCCCCTCCAGCCACCCAGCGATTGTCCTCTCTCCCCTGCCCCCCCTCCAGCCACCCAGCGATTCTCCTCTGTCCCCTGCTCCCCCCTCCAGCCACCCAGCGATTCTCCTCTGTCCCCTGCTCCCCCCTCCAGCCACCCAGCGATTGTCCTCTCCCCTTCCCCCTCCAGCCACCCAGCGATTGTCCTCTCTCCCCTGCCCCCTCTCCAGCCACCCAGCGATTCTCCTCTGTCCCCCCCTCCAGCCACCCAGCGATTGTCCTCTCTCCCCTGCCCCCCTCCAGCCACCCAGCGATTCTCCTGCCCCTCCTCTCCAGCCATCCAGCGACTGTCCTCTGCCCCCCCTCCAGCCACCCAGTGATTGTCCTCTCACCCCTGCCCCCCAGCGATTGTCCTCTCTCCCCTGTCCCCCCTCCAGCCACCCAGCGATTCTCCTGTCCTCTGCCCCCCCCAGCCACCCAGCGATTGTCCTCTCCCCTGCCCCCCCCTCCAGCCACCCAGCAATTGTCCTCTCTCCCCTGCCCCCCTCCAGCCACCCAGCGATTGTCCTCTCTCCCCTGCCCCCCTCCAGCCACCCAACGATTCTCCTGCCCCTCCTCTCCAGCCACCCAGCGATTCTCCTCTCTCCCCTGCCCCCCTCCAGCCACCCAGCGATTCTCCTGCCCCTCCTCTCCAGCCATCCAGCGATTCTCCTCTGTCCTCTGCCCCCCCTCCAGCCACCCAGTGATTGTCCTCTCACCCCTGCCCCCCAGCGATTGTCCTCTCTCCCCTGTCCCCCCTCCAGCCACCCAGCGATTCTCCTCTGTCCTCTGCCCCCCCCAGCCACCCAGCGATTGTCCTCTCCCCTGCCCCCCTCCAGCCACCCAGCGATTGTCCTCTCTCCCCTGCCCCCCCTCCAGCCACCCAGCGATTGTCCTCTCTCCCCTGCCCCCCTCCAGCCACCCAGCGATTCTCCTGCCCCTCCTCTCCAGCCACCCAGCGATTCTCCTGTCCTCTGCCCCCCCTCCAGCCACCCAGTGATTGTCCTCTCACCCCTGCCCCCCAGCGATTGTCCTCTCTCCCCTGCCCCCCCTCCAGCCACCCAGCGATTGTCCTCTGTCCCCTGCTCCCCCCTCCAGCCACCCAGCGATTGTCCTCTCTCCCCTGCCCCCCTCCAGCCACCCAGCGATTGTCCTCTCTACCCTGCCCCCCCTCCAGCCACCCAGCGATTCTCCTCTGTCCCCTGCTCCCCCCTCCAGCCACCCAGCGATTCTCCTCTGTCCCCTGCTCCCCCTCCAGCCACCCAGCGATTGTCCTCTCTCCCCTGCTCCTCCCTCCAGCCACCCAGCGATTGTACTCTCTCCCCTGCCCCCCTCCAGCCACCCAGCGATTGTCCTCTCTCCCCTGCCCCCCTCCAGCCACCCAGCGATTCTCCTGCCCCTCCTCTCCAGCCATCCAGCGATTCTCCTCTGTCCTCTGCCCCCCTCCAGCCACCCAGTGATTGTCCTCTCACCCCTGCCCCCCAGCGATTGTCCTCTCTCCCCTGTCCCCCCTCCAGCCACCCAGCGATTCTCCTCTGTCCTCTGCCCCCCCCCAGCCACCCAGCGATTGTCCTCTCCCCTGCCCCCCTCCAGCCACCCAGCGATTGTGCTCTCTCCCCTGCTCCCCCCTCCAGCCACCCAGTGATTGTCCTCTCACCCCTGCCCCCCAGCGATTGTCCTCTCTCCCCTGCCCCCCCCCCAGCCATTCCTCCACTTTAATCAGCATATATTAAATTCCCCCATGTGCTACAGAAAAGCACCGAGCACATCCTATACAATAAAGCGCACCTCCAGCATTCTGACGCCCAGTGAAGCTAAAAGCTCGGGAACGTTGCAGGAATGCTTCAAGGCTTGGAGGTGCGTTTTATTATACTGTATAGGATTATAATTATAATACCGTAAGGCCACACTGGTTTCGTTAATCGTTTGCAGCGTGAACCTGGAAAACCGGGCAGACTAGATGACACACTGAATCAAAATCCTCCTCAGTTGGGCCATCATCAGCATCCATGAAACCTTGTTTTCCCCACAGGCTGCCTCCCAACACCTGTCACTCGCGCGCGCCTCCTCACTCACTCACCAGTCCGGTTCGGCCCCGTCGCTGTCAGTCCGGCGTCCCCGGCACAACAACCCCGCACACTCGGCAGGCAAGAGCCCCGAAGCGCCGCTTCCCTCTTCGTCTGCCGCGGGGAGAGAGAAGAACAGCGAGTCCTCGCCGCCGGGCAGTCCTTCCGCGGCGACAGCAGCAACAGAGCCGCCGCGCACAGCCTAGCAGGGCTCTGGGACATGCCGCGCGCCAACCGCCACGAACCAACTGCCGCACACACACAAACGCGCGCGCCGTGTACCCACAACTCCCCCCACAAAAACACTACCTGAGCCTGCGGCCGGAGAACGCGGCACTGACATCACACACACCTGCTGACGTAAGGAAGAGTCCAACTATCATCTGGGGGGGGGGCGTGGAAGAAACATACCACGTGTTCAAAATTAGACTGAAGAAGTTTATTGTGTTGTCTTGGAAAGGCGCTGTGAGATCACGTCTATGACTGATAAGGTTCTAGTTCTTTTTTCTTTTGCTTTATAATGTTTTAAAGTGGTGTCACCCTTCTTGTAGGCCAATGGAGGCGGCCAAGGAGGAGGGGCGAAATGTAGGGGAAAGGTTGTGTATATTAAAAGACGGAAGCTTAGCGTGTCCCTAGTTGCTCCCTGTCCCTTCTTATTTACGCCGTGGTTTTACCTTGGTAGAGCTACTAAATTACCCATTCCAGGAGGGTGATTTTTTGACCGGTCCTGGTTTTAATCCTAAAGCAGTGTAGTATTTGTAGTCCGTGAGTGTTGTATCCTTTGAAACCAGTATTGCAAGGTTCCATAATGCACCGGGATTTGTTTTTTTTTGGCAGAAATCCAGGATCAGCCAAAAAGTCTCCTGGAATGGGTAATTTGGCAGCTCTGCCTCGGATATGTGTTCTGGTCAGAGTGGCTTTATACTACTCAACAGTCCGCGTTGAGCACACTGCATACGTACGCACGATGGCTTAGCTGAAGGCGTCGCTCTTCCGGGAGAACGTTAATTTCGTGCATTACTCTAGCGTTCTATTAAACCTGAGTCCCTGTTTTCCAGTCCAACTCCTTTACCTTATATGGTCGGACGGAAGAGATTCCCCGAATTCGGATTTGCGTAACGCGATGCTCGTCTCGACCTCATTGTTGCGTCATCGTTTGTTGACTCACTCAGCCTTTGTGGGCTCAGATGTCTAGTTGTCTGTTGCTGATGCCGCTGTTGTGATTAAGGTTTCAGGATCTTTCTCATGTTCAGTATAATGGTCTCCGGCCGCAGTTTTCCAAACTCCTGGCTGATAGTAGAATATTATTATTATTATTAACATTTGTATAGCTACCAGACATAGAGAGACAGGCCCTGCTCAATAGCACTTACAATCTAAAAATAATACAGACAAGACAGTTAAGGGCCAGGGAAGTACTGGGTGAGAAGGAACAAGGGGAGGCAATTGCCTAGTAGCTAGGAGCCAAAAGCAGTGGTGAAAAGTTGGGTTTTCAGCATAGATTTGAAAACAGGTAGAGAATACTTTCCTAATAAGCTGCAAAACATTTATTTAGTTGGAGGGGGCCAACGAACTAAGCTTCCGCTCTCTGGGTGCTGATTGTGTGTTGGGCTGGTGCAACCACTACCCCTATGGCCCAGCCCATTCTGCTTCTTTTGCCTGCTGCCAGTCTAACATTGCCCTGTAGTGTGAGATAATAGAGGATGGGCCACCAAACCTGGAGTGGAGGAGTAGCCTAGTGGTTAGTGCAGTGGACCTTGATCCTAGGGAACTGAGCTCGATTCCCACTGCAGCTCCCTGTGACTCTGTCACAACCCTCCATTGCCCCTGGTACAAAATAAGTAGCTGAATATATGTACACCGCTTTGAATGTCGTTATATCAAATCCCATTTCTGTGGATGGAAGCATAAATGGCCTAGTCTCCTTTCCTCAGAGGAGACTATGTGAAAGGAAAGGGCCTGCAGGAGGCCTGAGGGGACTACTCAGCCCGCACTGCATAGCAACCCATTTTGTCTGGCTAGGCCATTCACCTCGGAGAATAGCTGCTCCATAAACCATTTGGGCTTAACACAGAGACAGAAATAACTGGTTAGACTATAGGAGGGTACTTGTGACCTGGATTGGCCACTGTTGGAAGCAGGATACTAGGCTAGATGGTCCATTGGTCTGACCAGGTATGGCTATTCTTTGTTTCTTATGGGAAAGAAGACTGGGAGTTGTGTAGGGTGGTACCAATTTGAAGGGGATGCTGCAGGGACAGAAAAGAATTGACTCGGGGCAGGTGGGGATGGGGACCAGATTATGGTTCGTTGGACAGCTCTATTAGAAACACCTAAGCATAAGAACTCTCCTTATATGTCCTGTTCCTTGGTCAGATCACATTCTTATTACTTTTGCATTTGTGATCAAAGCTGATACTTTTAAACTTTTGGGATAATATTACCCAAAACTACAGGGGGGAGGTCAAAGTCTATTAAATTTGAGGTGCAGTGTGCCCTTTTAGAGGGAAAGCTTTTTTACATTAATGTTCACAGGCTCAGTACTTGGGAATTTATATTTAACATAGCTGGGAATGATGTAACTTTACTGAAACAGCTAAGATGCACATGATTACAGAGTGACACAGGGACCCGCAGTAACTGAGGGGATGGGGACAGAGCCCATGGGTCCCCATGTCATTTTCTACCTTGAAGCCCATTAATGAACTGGTCTATTATTTATGTCTGAGTAATGCAAATAATGATATTTAGATTTTTTTGGAAAATCAAGCAAACACTCGAAGTTACATGGAAATACTTTTAAAATTGAAAATTCTAGGAGTAACACTAGACAACCATCTAACTCTTGATATTCACGCAACAGCCATGACGAAGAAGATGTTCAACATGATGTGGGTATTGAAAAGAGTAAAGCCATTCCTCCCCCAAAAAACGTTCCGCAATCTGGTACAATCCATAGTACTCACCCACGCTGACTACTGCAGCAGTATCTTCATTGGTTGCCAAGCCCAAATCCTAAAAAAAACTCCAAACCGCCCAGACTTATCTTCGGAAAATCACGGTTCGAAAGTGCAACACCTCTCTGTGAAAAACTCCACTGGCTCCCCATCAAGGAACGAATAAACTTCAAAGCCCAGATCCACAAGATTCTCCACGGAGAATCTCCAAGTTACATGACCACTCTAATCGACCTTCCAGCCAGGAACGGATTCAGATCTTCTCGAACATATCTCAACCTTCACCTGCCTAACTGCAAAGGTCTCAAATACAAAACCTACTATGCATCCAACTTCTCCGTCATAGGCAGCCAACTCTGGAACGCCATACCAAGATTCATCTGCACAACAAACATCTACGCTTCCGAAAGCTGCTGAAAACACACCTCTTCAAACAAGCCTATCCAAACAACCCAACTTAATTTACGATCCGAATCCACACCACTAACACTATACATACCTCAATCTCCTCCCCTGTCCTGCTCTATACAGTTGTATTCTCGTAGTGATACTTTTTATCCATACATTGTATTACCTCTATGATACTTTGTACTTACATTGTGTTATCTCTGTGACACTTTGTACTCATACATTGTAAGCCGCACTGAACCTGCTATCGACAAGAGCGGGGTATAAATGCTATAAATAAAACAAATAGGAGGTTTTTTTTTTTTTGGCTGCTGCTGGTATTATGCCCAGATATTCAACGCCGGGCCATGTCTGGGCCACCAGCATTGTATATCCGGGTTTACGTGGCTGGCTATCTCTTATGTGGTTATGTGCGATATTCAGCAATTGGTCACTAAGTGACACCACATAAAAAATAAGACTGACTTTTATGCGGTTCGATATAGCCGCTAAATTTAGGCAGGTCAGTGCTGAATGTTGACACAACTGCATAAGTGCTGACCCAGCCCCCAGACCGCCTACTAAACAGTCAGCTTTGAGTTTAGCAGTCTGTGATGATATTCAACAGCATTAACCAGTTAAGTGCCGCTAAATAGCAGTGAATCAGTGAATGCCACTACCTTCGCTTACATAAGCACGCAATTATGGAATGCATTACCTACAGACCTGAAAACAATCGACGAAACAACTATCTTTTGCAAATCTCTGAAGACATATTTCTTCAACAAGGCCTATAAAGAGAACCTATAGCCACACTAATCCACCTCACCAAACCACTCAGTTAAGAAAGCCCACCTTCTATAATTACCCTAATCACTCCCTTCCTTCCTTCTTCTTTCTTCCCTTACTTAATCTCTGCATAATACTAAATGTATCTGTTATCCTGTAATGACAATGTTAACAAAACTATGTAAGCCACATTGAGCCTGCAAATAGGTGGGATACAAATGCAATAAATAAATGAATAGTTCCAAACAAGCGATTTAACCGACCAGGAGCCATTTCTGGCTGGTTAAATTGCTTTAAATATTGAATATTTAATAGTAAATATTGACCCCCTAGTGTTCCTTTACTGACAGAAACGAAGATCCTGCTATAGTGTAGGATTCTAGGTTATTGATGCATGCCCAAATTAACTGCTATTTTAAAACTATGTTACACTCTATTTTATAAGCTGTAGTATTGACACGTTGATTGTAGTTTGATGTTATTTGCACTTGATGCTTGTATTCAATCAGACAATCCGGAATGCAGTTGCTTGTGTTCTAAGTGGCAGTAAGTATTCTGACAAAGCCACCCCAGTTCATCCATGAACTCCACTGACTCCTAGTCACTTGGAGAAGCATAGTTAAGCGTAGTTAAGGGTAAGTAGGGTTACCATTTTTTGTCCTTAAAAAAAGAGGACACTTGCCCCGCCCATGCCCAACCCCATTTCACGCCCTCGCCCCGCCCCTTTCATGCCATCGCCCCGCCCCTTGTCACACCTCGCCCCGCCCCCCGTCACATTTTCCCCTCCCCCTGGTCACCCCCTCACCTCACCTCCCCTCGGCCCCGTCACCACCTCTCCCCTTACGATCTTCCCTGGTGGTCTAGTGACTTCGGGGCAGGAAAGAGCCCCCTCTTTCCTGCCCGGCGCACTGCTCTGCATCCTGTATGCTGCCTGTAACGGTCTCGGCGAGATTCAAACTGGCCGTCAAGAATTGAAGCGGCCTCGCAAGACTTCAGTTCTCGGCGGTCATTTTGAATCTCGCTGATACCGTCACAGGCAGCATACAGGATGCAGAGCAGTGCGCCGGGCAGGAAAGAGGGGGCTCTTTCCTGCCTCGAGGTCACCTGACCACCAGGGAAGATCGTGAGTAAGGGGAGGGGAGGGGAGGTCCGCCGCCCGCCCACACGCATGTCAGCCCGCCCATTTGTCCAGAAATCCGGACAAATGGGCAGGCTGGCCAAAACCCGCCTGGACATGTCCTCAAAAAGAGGACATGTCCGGGTAAATCCGGACGTATGGTAACCCTAAGGGTAAGGCATTTGATATACTGTCTTTCTATGGTACAACCAAAGTTGTTTATATATAGGTTCTTTTCCTGTCCTTAGTGGGCTCACTATTTAAGGTTTTGTACCTGGGGAGATGGGGGGTTAGGTGACTTACCCAGGGTCACAAGGAGCTGCAGTGGGAATTGAACCCAATTCCCCAGATTCTCAGCCCACTGCATTAACCGTTAAGCTACACCTCCACTCAGTTTGCTACTGCATCGGAAAAGTTTTGGTTGAATGTTGCCCATTGCCCTAGTTATGATCAACAGGGAAAGCTTTACATACTGTTTCCTCATGAAAACATAGTAGATGACGGCAGAAAAAGACCTGCACGGTCCATCCAGTCTGCCCAACAAGATAAACTCATATGTGCTACTTTTTGTGTATACCTTACCTTGATTTGTATCTGCCATTTTTAGGGCACAGACCGTAGAAGTCTTGTCCAGCATCAGCCCCACCTCCCCCACCTCCCCCCACCAGCTCTGCCACCCAATCTCGGCTAAGCTTCTGAGGATCCATTCCATGGTTTGGAACTATTCACTGATATGGATAGTAGTATAACCTGATGAAACTCGTTTTTCAGGGGGTTTTATTTACCCTTATTGGTCATTTCTGTGGAATAGCCTGCCTGTGGATTTATGTCATCCTGATATTTACTATTTTGGAAACATTTTCCTCCTAGTTTTTGGCCTACTATGAATTTATAATCAGAAGCCTTGCTTGCTAATGCTACCTTGCTGTTATGATGTAAATCGTAAATTTCTTTTACCATAATTGGTCTGTTTTTTGTAATATCAAAACCAATTTTTAGACGTTTTTCTATGAAGTCTGTCAGAAGTGCGTTCAAATCACAAGGGGGCATGTTAAGGGTGGGATCTGGGCGTTTCTACTACTACTACTACTACTTAACACTTCTAAAGTGCTACTACTACTACTACTACTACTTAACATTTCTAGAGCGCTACTAGGGTTACGCAGCGCTGTACAAATTAACAATTAAGGACGGTCCCTGCTCGGAAGAGCTTACAATCTAAAGGACGAAATGTCAAGTTGGGGTAGATAAGTTTTCCTGAGAAGAGGTGTAGTGATTAGGTGCCGAAGGCGACATTGAAGAGGTGGGCTTTGAGCATTGATTTGAAGATGGGTAGGGAGGGGGCACGGCGTATGGGCTCAGGGAGTTTGTTCCAGGCATGGGGTGAGGCGAGACAGAAGGGGCGGAGCCTGGAGTTGGAGGTGGTGGAGAAGGGTACTGAAAGGAGGGATTTGTCTTGAGAGTGGAGGTTACGGGTAGGGACGTAAGGGGAGATGAGGGTAGAGAGGTACGGAGGGGCCGCAGATCGAGTGCATTTGTAGGTGAGTAAGAGAAGCTTGAACTGTATGCGGTATCTGATTGGGAGCCAGTGAAGTGACTTGAGGAGAGGGGTGATATGAGTATATCGGTTAAGGCGGAAGATAAGACGTGCGGCAGAGTTCTGGATGGACTGAAGGGGGGAAAGATGGCTACGTGGGAGGCCGGTCAGGAGTAGGTTGCAGTAGTCAAGGCGAGAGGTAATGAGAGAGTGGATGAGAGTTTGGGTGGTGTGCTCGGAGAGGCAGGGGCGAATTTTGCTAATGTTATAGAGGAAGAAGCGACAGGTCTTGGCTATCTGCTGGATGTGCGCAGAGAAGGAGAGGGAGGAGTCGAAGATGACACCGAGGTTGCGGGCAGATGAGACGGGGACGATGAGGGTGTTATCAACTGAGATAGAGAGTGAAGGGAGAGGGGAAGTGGGTTTGGGTGGGAAAACAATAAGTTCAGTCTTAGACATATTCAGTTTTAGGTGGCGGTTGGACATCCAGGCAGCAATGTCGGATAAGCAGGCCGAGACTTTGGCCTGGGTATCCGCAGTGATTTCTGGTGTGGAGAGATAAAGCTGGGTGTCGTCGGCATAAAGATGATAGTGGAAACCATGAGAAGAGATCAGGGAGCCTAAGGAAGAGGTGTAGATTGAAAAAAGAAGGGGCCCAAGGACAGATCCCTGAGGAACTCCAACAGAGAGCGGGATAGGGGAGGAGGACGAACCATGAGAGTCTACTCTGAAGGTACGATGGGAGAGGTAAGAGGAGAACCAGGAGAGGACAGAGCTCTGGAACCCAAGGGAGGACAGTGTGTCAAGAAGTAGGTTGTGATTGACAGTGTCCAAAGCAGCAGAGAGGTCGAGGAGGATGAGGATGGAGTAGTGACCTTTGGATTTGGCGAGGAATAGGTCATTGCAGACTTTAGATAGTGCCGTTTCTGTTGAGTGTAGGGGGCGAAAGCCGGATTGAAGCGGATCGAGGATGGCATGAGAGGAGAGAAAATCAATACAGCGGCTGTGAATGGCGCGTTCAAGTATCTTGGAGAGGAAGGGTAGGAGGGAAATGGGGCGGTAGTTGGAGGGACAGGTAGGGTCAAGTGATGGTTTTTTGAGGAGTGGAGTGACCACAGCATGCTTGAAGGTGTCCGGGACAGATGCAGTGGAGAGAGAGAGGTTTTTGGCCTACTATGAATTTATAATTAGAAGCCTTGCTTGCTAATGCTACCTTGCTGTTATGATGTAAATCGTAAATTTCTTTTACCATAATTGGTCTGTTTTTTGTAATATCAAAACCAATTTTTAGACGTTTTTCTATGAAGTCTGTCAGAAGTGAGTTCAAATCACAAGGGGGCATGTTAAGGGTGGGATCTGGGCGTTTCTATTACTACTACTACTACTTAACACTTCTAAAGTGCTACTAGGGTTACGCAGCGCTGTACAGTTTAACAAAGAAGGACAGTCCCTGCTCAAAGGAGCTTACAATCTAAAGGACAAAATGTGCAGTCAATCAAATTGGGGCAGTCTAGAGATCCTGAATAGAGGTATAATGGTGGTTAGGTGCCGAAGGCGACATTGAAGAGGTGGGCTTTGAGCACGGATTTGAAGATGGGCAGGGAGGGGGCTCAGCGTATGGGCTCAGGAAGTTTATTCCAAGCATAGGGAGAGGCGAGGCAGAAAGGGCGGAGCCTGGAGTTGGCGGTGGTGGAGAAGGGTACTGAGAGGAGGGATTTGTCCTGTGAGCGGAGGTTTTGGGAAGGAGCGTAAGGGGAGATAAGGGTAGAGAGGTAATGAGGGGCTGCAGATTGAGTGCATTTGTAGGTTAGTAGGAGAAGCTTGAACTGTATACGGTGCCTAATCGGAAGCCAGTGAAGTGACTTGAGGAGAGGGGTGATATGAGCATATCGGTCTAGGCGGAAGATAAGACGCGCAGCACAGTTCTGAACGGATTGAAGGGGGGGTAGATGGTTAAGTGGGAGGCCAGTGAGGAGTAGGTTGCAGTAGTCAAGGCGAGAGGTAATGAGAGAGTGGATGGGAGTTCGGGTGGTGTGCTCAGAGAGGAAAGGGCGAATTTTGCTGATGTTATAGAGAAAGAAGCGACAGGTCTTGGCTATCTGCTGGATATGCGCAGAGAAGGAGAGGGAGGAGTCGAAGGTGACTCCGAGGTTACGGGCAGATGAGACAGGGAGGATGAGGGTGCCATCAACTGAGATAGAGAGTGGAGGGAGAGGAGAAGTGGGTTTGGGAGGACAGACAATAAGCTTGGTCTTGGCCATGTTCAGTTTCAGGTGGCGGTTAGACATCCAGGCAGCAATGTCAGATAAGCAGGCCGATAATTTGGCCTGGGTTTCCGCAGTGATGTATGGTGTGGAGAGATGAAGCTGGGTGTCGTCAGCATAAAGATGATATTGGAAACCATGAGATAAGATCAGCAAGCCCATGGAAGAGGTGTAGATTGAAAAGAGAAGGGGTCCAAGGACAGATCCCTGAGGAACTCCAACAGAGAGAGGGATAGGGGTGGAGGAAGATCCATAAGAATGTACTCTGAAGGTATGGTGGGAGAGATAGGAGGAGAACCAGGAGAGGACAGAGCCTTGGAACCCAAATGAGGACAGTGCGGCAAGAAGTAAATTATGATTGACAGTGTCAAAAGCGGCGGATAGGTCAAGGAGGATGAGGATGGAGTAGTGACCTTTGGATTTGGCAAGGAACAGGTCATTACAGACTTTGGTGAGTGCCGTTTCAGTCGAGTATAGAGGGCGAAAACCGGATTGAAGCGGATCAAGGATGGCATTAGAGGAGAGAAAATCAAGGTAGCGGCTGTGAACTGCACGTTCAAGTATCTTGGAGAGGAAGGGTAGGAGGGAGATGGAGCGGTAGTTGGAGGGACAGGTAGGGTCTAGTGATGTTTTTTTGAGGAGTGGTGTGACCACAGCATGCTTGAAGGTGTCCGGGACAGTTGCAGTGGAGAGAGAGAGGTAGAGGATATGACAGATGGTGGGGGTGATAGTAGGAGCGATGGTGCTAAGTAGGTTGGTGGGGATGGGATCAGAGGAACAGGTGGTGCATTTCGAGGAGGAAAGAAGGTGGGCGGTTTCTAATGTTTGGACGTTTTTCAGCTGTAATGGAACAAAACAAAACTGTCCAGGATTAAAACAAAGATGTTTTGAGCTAGATCTCTTTCTATAACAAATAATGCACAAAAAGGTGCCCTAAATGACCAGATGACCACTGGACAGAATTACTTCCCCAGTGGTTACTAACTCCCTCCCACCTCCCAAAAATATGATTTAAAACATTACTTGCCAGCCTCTATTCCAAGCAGGTCTCTAGAGTTAGGGTTACCATATTTTGTCCCCCCAAAAGGAGGACACATGCCCCGCCCCTTTCACACCCACCCACCCCCTTTCACGCCCTCGCTCCACTCCCTGTCACATTTTCCCCTCCCCCCTGCCACACACCCCATCACTCCCCCTCCCCTTACCTTACTACTGCTCTTCGGGGCAGGAAAGAGCCCCCTCTTTCCTGCCCAGAGCACTGCCCTGCATGCATCCTTCCTGTTCGTGATCTCGGTGCCGATTTAAAATGGCCACGGAGAGTTGAAGTCTCGCGAGGTCACTTCAACTCTCGGCGGCCATTTTGAATCGGCGCCGAGATCACGAACAGGAAGGATGCATGCAGGGCAGCGATCCGGGCAGGAAAGAGGGGGGCTCTTTCCTGCCCCGAAGGCTGAAGAGGTCACTAGACCACCAGTGCAGTAGTAAGGGGAGGGGAGGCTAGCAATCTGCTCGCTGTCGGCGTTCTACAGGAGCTTCTCAAATTACTTTGGTGGTTTTCACTGACCGACAGCGTTCTACAGGAGTTTCTCAAATTACTTTGGTGGTTTTCACTGACCGACGGCGTTCTACAGGAGCTTCTCAAATTACTTTGGTGGTTTCACTGACCGACGGCGTTCTACAGGAGTTTCTCAAATTACTTTGGTGGTTTTCACTGACCGACGGCGTTCTACAGGAGTTTCTCAAATTACTTTGGAGGTTTCACTGACCGACGATGTTCTACAGGAGCTTCTCAAATTACTTTGGTGGTTTCACTGACCAACGGCGTTCTACAGGAGTTTCTCAAATTACTTTGGTGGTTTTCACTGACCGACGGCGTTCTACAGGAGCTTCTCAAATTACTTTGGTGGTTTTCACTGACCGACGGCGTTCTACAGGAGCTTCTCAAATTACTTTGGTGGTTTCACTGACCGACGGCGTTCTACAGGAGTTTCTCAGATTACTTTGGTGGTTTTCACTGACCGACGGCGTTCTACAGGAGTTTCTCAAATTACTTTGGAGGTTTCACTGACCGACGATGTTCTACAGGAGCTTCTCAAATTACTTTGGTGGTTTCACTGACCGACGGCATTCTACAGGAGTTTCTCAAATTACTTTGGTGGTTTTCACTGACCGACGGCGTTCTACAGGAGCTTCTCAAATTACTTTGGAGGTTTCACTGACCGACGACGTTCTACAGGAGCTTCTCAAATTACTTTGGTGGTTTTCACTGACCGACGGCGTTCTACAGGAGTTTCTCAAATTACTTTGGAGGTTTCACTGACCTACGGCGTTCTACAGGAGCTTCTCAAATTACTTTGGTGGTTTTCACTGACCGACGGCGTTCTACAGGAGCTTCTCAAATTTCTTTTTATTTCTATTTATTACTTTTACAAGTGGACTAATACAACTACCCTACCACTTTATCCAGCATCAAGGAAATAATTTGTTTCACACAATGGGCCCAATTCTAAAACGGTTATCCATGGTAAAAAGTTTGAGAAATGATCCCCCTCCCCACTCCTTGCCCAATAAATAAAACAGAAATAGTGTAAGAATAATAAAAATCACAAAAAGAGAGTTTTCTGTTCAGCACCATGATCTAGGCAGCTCCTGTGACAGCCAGAAAGAGAATGAAATGTACCAAAGACTGGAACTGAATAGCTGCCCACCACTGCCAGCAATCTTTGCAGTCCAGGCATTACACAGATTTAAGTGGTCTGACAGGCAGATACATCAAAGTCCCACAAAAGCACAGATCGCTATTTCCAACTCGGTTAACGTTACTGAGTTGGAAATAGCGAAGGATGCTCAAAACAAATGAAATGCAAATGAGCTGCTCGCAGAGGGGAAGCAGCTCAGCAGAGGGGAAGTCAATCGGTCACCTGACATGCGCAGAAGAGCCAATTGCTAAGCATGGGGTGCTCTGCACATGATACAGATGTCTTTCATACACACATACAAAGCTGCATGTATGAAAGCAGTGTGTAGCTTTTTTTTTTTTCAAATGTTTTTTTTCCTTGTTGCCAGCTGTCTCCTCTACAGCACTCCGTTTCCTGTGGCCAGACCCTCGGCAGCAGTGGAGCCAGTGTTGAAGGGGGAGGGAAGCAAGCCAGGTGAAGGAGAGAGCAAAGGGCTGCTTGGCGAACAGGGGGGCAGGGGGGTGGGCACTAGAGATGTCACAGCTCTCCTCAGCCAATAGGCAGCTGCTATTTCTGAGATAATGGGAAGGAAACAGCAGTACCGACAGCTCCTGACCACCCGTAAAAGTTTCATCGTTAAGGTAGGCGGTCCTTTCAGTGCATTCCTAGGAAAAGGACTGTGCATTACTCGGAATGCACATTTGAATAGTAAGTAGCTCATTTAAATAACTTAGCATGCAATTATTGTTAGCTGCTACCTTGAAAGGAAAAGAGTCTGCTGAACTCTGTGCTCAGTTAACCGGCCAAATCCAGTGTAAAAACCATGTTGCTGGCTCATTAATTTTTGTGCATCTGGGCCTGAAGCAGAAGAAAACTAATGACTAGAGAGAGTCAGCTGCTGCACCGATACTGAGAACCTAGGAGGAGATGAGTAATACTGGGTTCATCACTCTGTATTGTCCCCCAAATTGTATAAAGTTGGGCACCCAACTTTACCCTTAATACACAAAGTTGCACGCACAATTTATAGAATAAGGCCAGTGGCACTCATAACTTAATTCAATAACTGACTGTTAATTGGAGTTAACAGCCAATTATTGGCTATAACTGGCCTTAATTGCTGCTAATTGGCACCAATTAGCAGCTACATGTGTAACTGCCCTTAATCCCTTCTCTATAAGTTGTGTGCTCAAATTCCAGAGCGAACAGTTTCAAGCAGGGTGCGGATATGGGAGGGGCATGTCAGGCAGTTAGGTATACCAGGTTATAGAACATTAGTACATTGCCGTGTTTACCTATTGTTCCGATATTGATATCTTTATACATGATACTTTTATATACTACTAGTAAAAAAGGTCCGTTTCCGTAACAAATGAAACGGGT
The DNA here is from genome assembly GCF_901765095.1 of Microcaecilia unicolor. Lineage (NCBI taxonomy): Eukaryota > Metazoa > Chordata > Amphibia > Gymnophiona > Siphonopidae > Microcaecilia > Microcaecilia unicolor. The sequence continues at coordinate 632,051,376 of NC_044032.1, forward strand.
GCTAGCATGTGGTTTGGGGTTTTTTTTTTTTTTTCTGTTTGATATTAAGGGATATAAGTGTTTTCAAAAAAGAGCTTTACTATAAAAACATGTTTGTCGGGTTTAGGTAAAAATCCTTACCAGTCACATAGTTTCAAACAACCTTTGGAGAGTGTGTGTTGAGATGGTCTGTGTGAGAGAGAGTGAATGTGCCTTTGTTTGTGTGTCACACAGAGAGACAGAGACTGGTTACCAGCATGTGTGAGAATGAGAGTATGTGGCAGGGTCCCCCCTCCCTCCCTCCCAGTTCCCTGGTCTTTATGTCAGTTGCAGGGATTTCCCCCTCCCCCCTCCCCAGGCTTGCAAAGTGTCATGGAGCAGAGTGTGGCTTTGAGGGTGTTTATGGCTGCAGAGATGATATAGAGTGATTCAGATAGCAATTGAGTATGCATGTATTTTTGTTTACATTCTGTGGTTTTTTGGGGGGAGGGGTGTTTCTGTTAGTTAATGTATGTGTTTGTGGTGCATTGTCTGTGCATGTGTGACAGAGCATGTGTGACAGAGTTAGTTTGTGTGTGTGTGCAGGTTGTTGGTGGTTTTTTTTTTAACTTTTGTTTTTGGGGAGGGGGTTGGGGGATGTGCTGTGCTTGCAAGCTGTTTCTTTGTCTGTGGGGTTTGTGTAGGTAGATCTTTGTTTTGGTGAAATGTAAGGGTGTTTGTAGGGGGGTCAGTGTTTGCAGAGTGTTGGATAGATGTTTCTCTTTTTTTTAAGCTTCTTTGGTATTGTGCTGAGGCAGCAGTGTTTGTTTACGTGGGCGGAAGGGAGGTTATTTTTGCGATCGTTTTTTTTTTTGGCCTTTTAGGGCTCCTGTAGGTTTTCCTTTGAAAAGAAAAGCAGTGTGAAGAGGAGCTGGAGGCATTCTCAGTGGGATGGCTTCACCACCACGAACTTACGAACCCTTATCGTTCTGCTGTGACTTCATTACCTTTGTCCTCAGAACGTTCAGGGTGCGTTTTATTATAGTAGATGTTCCCCATATTCTTATGAAATTATAACTGTATATGCCATTCTGTCGTGGTGACCCCACGACGGAGCAATGTAAGCCACATTGAGCCTGCAAATGTGTGGGAAAACATGAGATACAAATGCAATAAATACATAAATAAATAGAATACTATCACTTATGCCTTTGAACCTGCGCAACTGCTCACGCCTACCGTTAGGTGCATAGAAGCAGACTTAAGCTAGTATTCTATGACAGAAGTTCCACACACACAACTGCCATTATAGATTCATATCATCCTGTTGCCTACATTTGGGTGCCATTTGTAGAGTTTATCCCATGTGTCCAAAAGTCCAACTTGACATGCTCGGTGAAAACAGAGAAAAATGTAGGCAGATAAAGTCTGGCCATTCATGTCATCTACTCTCCCTATCACTCCCTTAGAGATCCCAAGCTCTACTGAATTCAGATACTGTTTTCGTCTCCACCACTTTCATCGGGAGGCCGTTCCATGATTTCGCCACCCTTTCTTGAAGAAGTATTTTCTCAGGTTACTTCTGTGTCTGTCTCCTTTCACCGTCATCCTGTGTCCCCTCATTCCAGAGCTTCCTTTCAATTGAAAGAGACTTGCCTCCTGTAGATTGGTGCTGCATAGGTATTTAAATATCTCTATCATATTTCCCCTCCCGCATTTTTTCCATTGTATACATATTGAGATCTTTAAGTCTGTCTCCATATGCTTTATTACAAAGACCATTGACCGTTTAGTAGTCGCCTTCTGGACCGACTTCATCCTGTTTATATCTTTTTGAACATGCAGTCTCCAGAATTGTATACAATCTCCTAAGTGAGGTCTCATCAGAGTCTTATACAGGGGTATCATCACCTCCTTTTTCCTACTAGCCATTCCTCTCCCTATGCACCCAAGCATCCTTCTAGTTTTCGTCATCACCTTTTCTTCCTGTTTGGCCACCTTAAGATCATCACGTATGATCATACCCAAGTCCCACTCTTCTTTTGCATTTAAAAGTTCTTACCCCATATACTGGTCCGTTCCCTCGGGGTTTTGCAGCCCAAATGCATGACCCTACATTTTTTAGTGTTAAATCTTAGCTGACAAATTCCAGAGCATTCCTCTAGCTCTTCTAAGTCCTTCCTAATGTTATCCACATCATCAGGGGTGTCTACCCTATTGCAGGTTTTGGTATCATCCGCAAAGAGGCTATTCTTACCAGACAGCCCCTTCAGCAATATCGCTTATAAAAATGTTACGAAGAACCAGCCTAAGAATCACACTTTGTGGCAAACCACTGGTAACATCCTTTCCCTCAGAATGAGCTCCATTTACCACTACCTTCTGTCGCCTTCCACTCAACCAGTTTCTAACCCAGTCAGTCACTTCAGGGCCCAGACCGAAGGCACTCAGTTTATTTTATTTTATTTTTTTTAAACCTTGACTTTTTATTGAAAATTGTAGAAACATACAATTACAACCATAATCATTGCAATGACCCAGCAAATACTATTGAAGCACCCTACTGTTACATGCAACAATCCAAAACAATATTCCCCAAACCCACCTCCCCCCCCCACCACCCTCTCCCTCCTCCACTCACATTCATTTCTTTTTCAAAATTCTGCTGCACGACTAATATTCCGCCAGTGTCGTTATGCTCATATTAGCCCTCTCCTCAAGTCACTTCACTGGCTTCCTATCCGTTTCTGCATGCAGTTCAAACTCCTCTTATTGACCTATAAGTGCATTCACTCTGCAGCTCCTCAGTACCTCTCCACTCTCATCTCTCCCTACATTCCTCCCCGGGAACTCTGTTCACTGGGTAAATCTCTCTTATCTGCACCCTTCTCCTCCACTGCTAACTCCAGACTCTGTTCCTCTTATCTTGCTGCCTTGAATAGACTTCCTGAGCTGGTAGGTCAAGCTCCATCTCTGGCCGTCTTCAAATCTAAGCTAAAAGCCCACCTTTCTGATGCTACTTTTAACTCCTAACCCTTGTTCATTGTTCAGAACCCTTATTTTATCATCATCACTTTACTATTCCCTTATCTCTTGTTTGTTCTGTTTGTCCTAATTAGATTGTAAGCTCTGTCGAGCAGGGACTGTCTCTTCTTGTTCAAGTGTACAGCGCTGCGTACGTCTAGTAGTGCTTTAGAAATGATAAGTAGTAGTAGTAGTAGGTGGTGGAGGAGTGGCCTAGTGGTTAGGGTGGTGGATTTGGTCCTGAGGAACTGAGTTTGATTCCCGGCACAGGCAGCTCCTTGTGACTCTGGGCAAGTCACTTAACCCTCCATTGCCCCATGTAAGCCGCATTGAGCCTGCCATGAGTGGGAAAGCGCGGGGCACAAATGTAACAAAAATAAAATAGATACTATTGGAGATTCTACATGGAATGTTGCTACTATTGGAGATTCTACATGGAATGTTGCTACTGTTGGAGATTCTACATGGATTGTTGCTATTCCACTAGCAACATTCCATGTAGAAGGCTGCGCAGGCTCACAGAAGCAGAAGCCTGCGCGGCCACATTGGTGTCACTTAACCCTCCATTGCCCCATGTAAGCCACATTGAGCCTGCCATGAGTGGGAAAGCGCGGGGCACAAATGTAACAAAAAAAAAAATATGATCCAGGTGTACCCATTCCTCAGCTGCGGGATCCAAGCGGCCCAATCTACGGTCTGTTCATTTCTCAAATTCTCCCATCAACTGTAATTTCAGGATCCAGCTGTTTAAGGAGGGACCTCTTCCCCTCTTCCAGTGTACAGCAATCACCATCTTAGCTGCAGCAAAACTGAGGCCTTTGAGTCTGCGCCTGCCACTTCAAACCCCTACGATTACCCAATCCTAACAAACATCATTTAGGGTCACAAGGGCACACTGATCCCAGGGTTGCACATAAGCACTGAGAAACCTCGTGCCAGAATTCCTGCAATTTGCCACGTGTCCACCAGATGTGAAAATAGGTGCCCACAGCTGCGCCACACCTCCAGCACAAATCTGTAGTTCCAGGATACATAGCTTTAATCCTGTCAGGAGTATAATACCATCTACAGTGAAACCTCGGTTTTCGTCGATAATTCGTCCAAAAACTATCACCGAAAACCGAAACCGATGAAAACCGAGGCAACAAGCAATTTTTCTTCAACTCAATCGTGTTCCTGTCCTTCTTTGAAGGACTGCTGCCCATAGAAACTTTTTTGGGTCCCATGATGAGAGCAGGGACTTTGATACAGGCACTCAACCAGCTGTAGTAGTAGTGTGGCAAAACGACGAAATTTGGGGCCTAAAACCAGCAGGGACTTTGATACAGGCGATCGACGAAAACCGAGACAAAATTTTCGTGAAAAAAATTGACGATAACCGAAACCGACGAAATCCGAAGTCAACGAAAACCGAGGTTTCACTGTACTTAATACTTTAAATTCATTCTCGTTAATCAGTACACATATAGATGCTTTTTTCACCTCCATACACACCGCCTTCCATTCATTCACACTTAGTTCACACCTCAAATCCCCCTCCCAAGCCCTCATGTTCGGGAACTTAACAAAAGTGTTTCCTCTAATAAAGCAATAAAGGAGCGTTATAGTCCCCCCTTCCTTTTCCATGGATCCCCGCAAGTTCTCAAAGTGTTCACTGTCATCCGGATCCCCACGTAACCACCCCTGGGAAGATATGTAATGCTTAATCTGGAAGTAAGGGAATAGATCAGAAGAAGACAGCCCATACCTTTCCTGCAACTCCTCAAAAGAGCGCATTTCCCCCACATCCAAAAAATCCCTAAAACGTACAAGACCTTTGCCTGCCCAACCTGAAAAAGTTGCATGCTTCCTTCCCACCAAAAACCCCGGGTCCTGAACAACATGTGCAAATGACTAAGAATCGCTCGCACCCCACAACCTGTTTTTCAAAAAACCCCACAGCGATAACAGATGAGATATAAACGGATTAGGGGTCAACCTCCCATATGCCCAACTGGGAAGAGATGCCCACAGTACTGCGTCTAGGGAGTAATCTTTCACAAAATGTTGCTCCAAGTTAGTGATAGGAGACTTCACTCCCTCACTCCAGTGATGAACTAGCTTTAACTGCGCCGCCCAATAATATCATAATAGGTTCGGCATACCTCTCCCACCCAACTCCACGGGACCCCACATTACTTTTTTAGCCAGCCTTGACTGGCAACCTCCCCAAACAAAGCCAGAAATTTCAGACTGAAGCTTCAAAAGCTCCGATCGCGGCACCAATAGGGGTAAAGATTGAAACAGAAACAAAAACAATAAGCGAGGCAGTAAATTCATCTTTACCGCTGAAATTCTGCCCCACCACGACAGCCGTCCCTCTTTCCAGCCCGCCAGTTCCCTACGTAACTGCCACAACAAAGGGATATAATTCAGTGCATATAATTTAGATAAATCTTTAGGAATCTGGATGTCCAAATACCGAAAACTGACACCAGCCCGTTGAAAAGCAAAAGAACTCCGCAACCTCTCCTCCACATCCGTAATAGTAATCCCTAAAAACTGATTTATCGTAATTAACCTTAAAACCCAATAACTTCCCAAACCTCTTAATCTCCCTAATTATAATGGGCAGGGTCAGCAGAGGAGAATTAACATAGAACAAAACATCATCTGCAAACAGAGCAATTTTATGCACCCTTCCCCCTATCCGAATCCCCCTTATATCAGACAGAAGCCGAACCCGACTAGCAAAAGGCTCTATTGATAATGCAAATAGCATAGGCGACAGTGGGCAGTCCTGCCTAGTCCTCCTCTGGATAGAAAATAGGGAGGAGTAACCCCCGTTTACTTTAATTCGGGCTACTGGTGCAGCATAGAGACACCGCAACCAATCAATAAACTTAGGTCCAAAACCCATAATACACGGGACTTCCCACAAGTAGGGCCACTCCACCCTATCAGACGCCTTTTCAGCGTCCGTTAACAAAACTAAAGAATCCCCTTGGGGCTTTCAAGGATGACTGAGGGTTGGTGAGATATAATATGATATCATCCACTGGTCAGCCCACCAGCCTGCCCGTTTGTCCAGAAATCCGGACAAACGGGCAGATTGGCAAAACCTGCCCGGTTGCTTGTACATGCCCTCAAAAAGAGGACATGTCCGGGTAAATCCAGACATATGGTAACCCTAATGTAGAGTACACCAGCTCCACGCCTAACTTAGGGGCCTTTTTACAAAGGTACGCTGAAAATGGCCTGTGGTAGTGTAGACGCGTGTTTTGGGCGTGCACAGAATCATTTTTCAGCGCACCTGTAAAAAAATGCCTTTTAAAAATTTTGCCAAAAATGGATACGAGGCAAAATGAAAATTGCCGCGCATCCATTTTGGGTCTGAGTCATTACATCCAGTCATTGACCTAGTGGTAAAGTCTCACTTGGTAACCGGGTGGTAATGACCTACACGCATCAAATGCCATTTGGCGTGCATCCAATATGCACATCCAAAAAGAAAAAAGATTTTTCAGGTGCGCATATCGGACATGCATCAAAAATGAAATTACTGCAAGAGCCACGTGGTAGCCGAGCGGTAACTCCATTTTGGCGCATGTTGGGCGCACATAGACGCTTATGCAGCTTAGTAAAAGGGCCCCTTAGGCGCTGGTATTTACACCAAGTTTTACTTACATAAGTACATAAGTATTGCCATACTGGGAAAGACCAAAGGTGCCTTGAGCCCAGCATCCTGTTTCCAACAGTGGCCAATCCAGGTCACAAATACCTGACAAGATCCCCAAACTGTACAGAACATTTTATACTGCTTATCCCAGAAATAGGGCAGTTTCCCCAAGTCCATTTAATAACGGTCTATGGACTTTTCCTTTAGGAAGCCGTCCAAACCTTTTTAAAACTCCGCTAAGCTAACTGCCTTTACCATATTCTCTGGCAACGAATTCCAGAGTTTAATTATAAGTTGAATGAAGAAACATTTTCTCCGATTCGTTTTAAAAATCTAGTACATTGTAGCCTCATTGCATGCCCCCTAGTCCTAGTATTTTTGGAAAGCGTGAACAGACGCTTCACATCTACCCGTTCAACTCCACTCATTATTTTATAGACCTCTATCATATCTCCCCTTGGCGTAAATAGACACAGAGTTTGGTACGGCTGCTAGGTGTATTCTATAAACCCGCTGGGCGTATTCTATAAACTGCACCTAAATCTAGGCACAGTTTACTGAATATGCATAGGCAGAAATATTTTCGGCACCGATTTTTCAGGTGCCATATATAGAATCCAGTCCGAAGTGTCTGGCTTTTATTAGTCATCCCTTTCCTAGATTCCTGCTCAGTGCTCCCTCTCAGATATTCAATATTATGCAGTGTCCTCAAGCAGCTGTGCATGCTCAAAACTTGAAGCCCACTTTTGTCTAGGGCGGCTAAGTCAGTAAGTTTACAATTTGCATCATATTTTACAAAAGGCTTACTGAACATGGAGCCTTTTGTAAAATGCAAATAAGGCTGCAGCTTGTATTTGGTGGAACATACACCGAGAAGTGTCATTTTCACAAACTCAGACTTGTCTGTGTGGGAAGAGGCTAACGCTGCTCAAACACTATTGGCCACAGCTTATGTCCCTGTCAACAAACTACACAGTTCTTCACTGTGGCTTTTCTCTTCTTTTGCTGGCCTGTGTTGAGTCCCCGCTGGCACGCTATTTTAAAATGGAAGCACACTTCTGAAAATTTCCCTACTAATAATTGTTTGACCTTCTTTGGCAGTTCTAATGTTGAGAAGGGTCAGAGACAGGGCTTGGATTGAGGGGGAACAGGCACAGAGAAATATCTCCATAGCAGCAAAAAGTGACAGGACATGAAGGGTGTAGTTTAGGGAGGGAGATGGTGAAAAAGGAGGCATTGCATTTCCTGGTTTGGCTTCCTAGCTGTCCTTCCTGATCAGCTACAAGAACATAAGAACGTAAACATTTCCATACTGGGACAGAACGAAGGTCTATCAAGCCCAGTATCCTGTTTCCAATAGTGGTCAAACCAGGTCACAAATTCCTGGCAATCGTATGCTGCTTATCTTAAAAATAAACAGTGGATTTTCCCAAGTCCATTTTCATAATGGCTTATGAACTTTTTTTTAAAGAAAATTAGCCAAATCTTTTTTAAACCCTGCTAAGCTAACGGCTTTTACCATATTCTCTGGCAATGAATTCCAGAGTTTATGTTGAGTGAAGAAATATTTTCTCCAGTTTGTTTTAAATGTACTACTTAGTAGGTTCATTGTGTGCCCCCCCCCCCCAGACTAGTATTTTTGGAAAGAGTAAACAAGCAATTCAGGGAGTGGAGGAGTGGCCTAGTGGTTAAGGTGGTGGACTTTGGTCCTGGGGAACTGAGTTCGATTCCCACTTCAGGCACAGGCAGCTCCTTGTGACTCTGGGCAAGTCACCTAACCCTCCACTGCCCCATGTAAGCCGCATTGAGTCTGCCATGAGTGGGAAAGCAAGGGGTACAAATGTAACAAAAATAAAAAAATGTCTCCCTGTTCCACTCCACTCAGTGTTTTATAGATCTCTGTCATATTTCCCTCATCCATCTCTTCTCTTCTATATATAAGCTGAAGAGCCCTAGCTGCTTTAGCCTTTCCTGATAGGGAAGTCTTTCTATCCCCTTTATCATTTTCATTTCCCTTTTCTAATTCTGCTATATCTTTTTTGAGATGTGGTGACCAGTGGACACGCAATGAAATTACATGGAATTCAGTTTCACTTGGGTCTCTTGTTGCTTACGTTTAGGCACAGTTTAAAAAATCCCCCTATTTTCAGATGCCTGTTTTTCAACCAGGAGAGCATCTTTTGGAGGCGAACATTACTACTACTACTATTTAGCATTTCTATAGCGCTACAAGGCGTACGCAGCGCTGCACAAACATAGAAGAAAGACAGTCCCTGCTCAAAGAGCTTACAATCTAATAGACAAAAAATAAATAAAGTAAGCAAATCAAATCAATTAATGTGAACGGGAAGGAAGAGAGGAGGGTAGGTGGAGGCGAGTGGTTACGAGTCAAAAGCAATGTTAAAGAGGTGGGCTTTCAGTCTAGATTTAAAGGTGGCCAAGGATGGGGCAAGACGTAGGGGCTCAGGAAGTTTATTCCAGGCGTAGGGTGCAGCGAGACAGAAGGCGCGAAGTCTGGAGTTGGCAGTAGTGGAGAAGGGAACAGATAAGAAGGATTTATCCATGGAGCGGAGTGCAGGGGAAGGGGTGTAGGGAAGGACTAGTGTGGAGAGATACTGGGGAGCAGCAGAGTGAGTATCCTCAGGTGTTTCTCACCCTGAATGTGGATTGTCCCATTGACCTCTTGATAAATAAGCATGTGAGGGCATTAGACCTTACACTGGTATTGCCCTGCTATATGCCTGCCTGGCTGATTCAAGTTAGGAGAGAGGCTGACACAGCTGAGTCGGGAGCTGGGAGAGAAGACAAAGTTGCACATGGAGTGAGAACCTAGTAAGCCTGTACACCACCTTGGGTGAATCTCTTCATAAAGGTGGTTAATAAATCCTAATTAATAAGAGGAGCCATGATTTGTAACATTCCTAACATTCTATTTTGTTTTCTCAGTGCGCAGCATGACTAAGAAAGCAAATAGAATGTTAGGAATTATTAGGAAGGGAATGGAAAACAAAAATCAGAATGTTATAATGCCTTTGTATCACTCCATGGTGGGACTGCATGCACCTTGAATACTGTGTGCAATTCTACATAGGAACAGCCATACTGTGTCAAATCAATGGTCCATCTAGCCTAGTATCCTTCTTCTAACAGTGGCCAATTCAGGTCACAAGTCCCTGGCAGAACCCCAATTAGTAGCAACATTCCATGCTACCAGTCCCAGTGCAAGCAGTGGAGGAGTGGCCTAGTGGTTAGGGTGGTGGACTTTGGTCCTGGGGAACTGAGGAACTGAGTTGGATTCCCACTTCAGGCACAGGCAGCTCCTTGTGACTCTGGGCAAGTCACTTAACCCTCCATTGCCCCATGTAAGCCGCATTGAGCCTGCCATGAGTGGGAAAGCGTGGGGTACAAATGTAACCAAAATAAAATAGATACTATTGGAGATTCTACATGGAATGTTGCTACTATTGGAGATTCTACATGGAATGTTGCTATTCCACTAGCAACATTCCATGTAGAAGGCTGCGCAGGCTTCTGTTTCTGTGAGTCTGACGTCCTGCACATACGTGCAGGACGTCAGACTCACAGAAGCAGAAGCCTGCGCGGCCACATTGGTGATCTGCAAGGGCCGACTTCTACATGGAATGTTGCTAGTGAGACTCTGGGCAAGTCACTTAACCCTCCATTGCCCTATGGAAGCCGCATTGAGCCTGCCATGAGTGGGAAAGCACAGGGTACAAATGTAACAAAAAACATGTCCAAATCAGTAACAAATGGACTTTTCCTCCAGGAACTTTCAAAACCTTTTGTAAACCCGGATATGCTAACCACTGTTACCACATCCTCCGGCAATCAGTTCCAGAGCTTAACTATTCTTTGAGTGAAAAAAAAATATTTCCTCCTAATTGTTTTTAAAGTATGAGTGAGAATGATGAAATCTGCAATCCGGCTTTGAGGCGATGTGCAATTTCATATTTCTACACTAGATGTCACTCTTGTGTCGCCAAACTCTACAGAGTCTGCAAGAGAAAGCTAATGAGCGCCCAGCAAAAATGGACAGGAAGGTGCTGGGAGAGAGGGGTTGTAAGTGGCCGTGAAACATAATTTCATTTACCGCTGAATAAAAAGCTACTTCGCCACAGTTTGCGAAAGGTATTCATTAGGCCTTTGGTTAAATGAAAGTCATCAGAACCCATTAAAAACAGGAGTAATGTGAGCTGTGGCGTGCAGCTGGCCAGTAAACATCTCCCTGTTAATCCATTGCTCTTTGCTGGGAAATGCAGGTGCTAGATGGACGCTGATTGTGTGTTAATTGTGTTTCTCTACGATCATAGAAAATTTGGGAAAAAATCCATATTGATATAGAATTTTTTTTTCTTCTATTTTTGTGATAACCTGTTTTTCATTGTCTAGAGTTTTCAGGTGCCAGTTTGTTGGGATGGCATTGTGAATGCCACATGGTCCCCACACGTTGGCTTTTAATTTCTGATTTTTTTCTTTAAAGCTAGGAAAAGTTATAACGATATTTATATGTTTTTCTATTTGCTTGTTGTTTTAGAAGACCACTGATAGGAAGCAGTGGGAGAGTTAGACTTGGCATATGGATTATCTGCTGTTTGAATGTTAGCTGTAATGACAGATCCCGGTATGGCTCCTGTGATTCTGCTCTGATGCCAACTTTTCAGCTCATTTACAAAGAGCTGTTTCCTCTGACAATGGACCATTATTAGGTGGCAAACCTATCCATCCCGCTGGTTAAGCCATTCAAATAACTTGGGATTCTGTTTAATCATCAGCTTACTTTTGCCTCTCAAATATCAGCCGTTACGAAATGTTTTGGAGCGCTTCCTGCTTTAGATCTGATCTTATTTGAACAAAGATTCTCAATTAACCTTATTGCAATACATGCTTTGATAACTTCTCGGCTTGATTGTTAATTTAGATTTTGCTCACACCTTTTCTGTAGTAGCTCAAGGTGAGTTACACTCAGATACACTGGGCATTTCTCAGTCTGTCCCTGGAGGGTTCACAATCTGAGTCAGTGGCATAGCCAAGGGTGGGCCCAGGCCCAGGCCCAGTGCCGTAGCGAGGGTGCCTGACACCCGGGGCGGGTTGCCGCTGCGCACCCCCCCCCCGGGTGCAGGGCACGGCGCCCCTCCCTCCGGAGTGCACCCCCCCAAAACGCACCCTACCTTTCAGCGGGGGGGGGGGGGGGCAGGCGGGAAGGCCGATCCGCCCCCAGTGCACGTCACTGGGAGCTGCGTCGGCTCTGCTGCTTCCCTGCTTTCTCTGCCCCGGAACAGGAAGTAACCTGTTCTGGGGCAGAAAGAGCAGAGAACCAGCAAGCCGACACCTCCCCCAGCGCATGCACCCGGGGCGGACTGCCCCCCCTTCCTATGCCACTGCCCAGGCCCACCCAGTAGCAGTACACCTATGATGTGGCTGGCAGGGATCCTCAAGCCCCACCAGCTGGAAAACTCCCAACAACTGTCCCTCCTGCATATCATGTAAATAGCAGATCTTTGCCTGCAGTGAGCAGCGACTGATATATACTCGCACCGGCCCCACAGCCTTCCTACTTATGCGGAAACAGGAAGTTGCATCAGAGAGAAGGCTGTGGGGCCAACATGAGCAGTGTGTATTAGTTGCTGCTCACTGCCGCTGAAAATCTGCTATTTAAAAGGTATGCGGGGATGGGGGATGCTTGAGAGACCATATTTATTTATTAGGATTTATTTACCGCCTTTTTGAAGGAATAGATCAAACATGAGCAATAGGCAATTACAGCAGTAAAAATATTCAAGTAACAATACAAAATATGGCATGGTATACTACTTGCAATGACTACACAATACGTAATAGAACATTATAATTGGTTGTGAAGGGTAAGGCAAAGTTGTAACATATAGATGAGTAAGAAAGTAGGAAGAATTTGAAAGTAAGGTGACTGATTTGAAGAAAGTTGCACATGAGGTCAGGGAGAGGGTTAAATATTTTCTCAGTTGAGAGAGGGAGAGACCAAATCACTTGTGGGACAAGGTGGAGTTCTGCCCACCCATCTTGGGCCCAGGCCCACCCAAAATTGTGGAACGCACTGCCTAAAGCTCTGAAAACAATGTATGACCATCTAAACCTCAGGAAATCACTAAAGACCTACCTGTTTAGAAAGGCATACCCTACCGACCCAACATAAATGCTTCAACTCAGCAACACAGCAAAACCAAAGATCATCCTGGACATTATTAACCCCCCCCCCCCTATCTTTGACCCATAACGTGCCTGTAACTTACCTTATTCGACCCTAACATCTAATTGTATTTGTTCCTCTATCGGACCTGGCGATTGCCTTTTCGGTACTATGTAAGCCACATTGAGCCTGCAAATAGGTGGGAAAATGTGGGATACAAATGTAACAAATAAATAAATAAAAATTGGGTGTCTTGGCTACACCCTATTCTAAGTTTGTACCTGAGGCAATGGAGGGTTAAGTGATTGCCCAAGATCACAAGGAGCAGCAGTGGGATTTCAACCAGGCCATCTCTGGATGTCAAGACAGGTGCTCTAAAAACTGGCCACTTATAGTGGTCTCCCCAAATACTGCCATCTCAGTTGCGTTCATTTATGCTAGTGTTTTCTTCGCGATATCACTAATACACTCAGTGTTATATGAGCCGACCTTTGTGACCAGCAATGTTTTCGATCAGTGATTCGATTTTTTGATGTTTTTTTTTTACCTGTCGCGGGCATTGTTTGCCAAAACACAGCTGTGTCATGTCTCTTTATATGTGCCACAGACGTTGGTTGGAATAAAGTGATTCTGGTTCTTCAAGAGTGTCAATCCACTGTTGTGTTTCTTTGTTTTCCAGTGGGGACCTTATCCTTCTTTTCCTTGTTACCTTTGGTAAAACCATGTTGCCTTGGATTTTGGATTCCAAGAAATTCACTATCCTTTCCTTCAGCAACACTTGAAAATGAATGGTATAAAACCCCCCCCCCCTAAACTTAAATGACTGCAAGTCTGTGGATGTGTTGAGTGACGTTTAGATGGTGACTCAGGCTGTGATGAACTAGGGCTGGTGCCGGGCAGACATGCACGGTCTGTGTCCTGTATATGGCAATCCAGTGTAGAATGGGCTGGAAAGGGCTTTGATAACCAACTTCAGTGGCTGGAACCCAGGGACAGTGCTGGACAGACTTTTATGGTCTGTGTCCCGCAAATGACAAGACAGGCTGGAGTGGGCTTTGACAGCAGCTCCAGTAGTTGGAACTTAAGGACAGTGGCGTTCCTGGCCTGGATGGCACCCGGGGCGGAGCGCCGATGCACCCCCCCCCCCCGCTAAATGACACCTTCCCTCCCTTCCGGCGAAATGACCCCCCCCCCAGGGTGCACGCCGCTGGGGGTGGGGGGTGCCGTGGCGCGCGCCTGCTCCAAGTTCGCTAAACTTCGCTTCGCTGCAGCTCCCTGTGCCCCGGAACAGGAAGTAACCTGTTGCGGGGCAGAGGGAGCTGCAACGAACGAGCGACGAAGTTTAGCGAACTCGGAGCAGGCACGCGCCACGGCACCCCCCAGCGGGGTGCACCCGGGGTGGACCGCCCCCACCACTCCCCCCTTGGTACGCCACTGCTTAAGGACAGGGCTGGGCGGACTTCTATGATCTATGTCCCAGAAATGCCCAACAAAGACCAAGTATTTTACATCACATTCATTGTTGATGTAATCATGAATTGATAATGAGTGTGATAGTTGGTTCAGGTTTTTATCTGCTGTCAAGTCACTTACTGTGTTACTATGCTACTTTTGCACCATTTGACCCACGTACCCTAGCCGGTTGGACGGCTATTGTAGTTCAGCGGTTTTGCGCAATTAATAAGGATTCAATGGACTGGATATTGATAGTTCTCTTTTATTAGATGTTTAGCCACAACATTAGAGATTTATCAGACCCCCGAAGCAGGCTTTTGTGCCGAAACACGGCCGTGTCGGATTGTTTTCCAGCTTGATTTACAATAAAGACTCCTTGATATCCTCTCTGGATTCACCTCACTTTTTTTTGTTTCATCGCTCACGGTTACTTGAGGTTTGCTTCTCCTCTTTTCTTCATCTTCTTACTATGCTACCACTACATTTAGAGTCTCAGTTTCTGGGGAGTCTGGTGCATGTAGAAGGTGGCCTGCTAAATTTTGCACCACTGCCACGTAATCAGTAAAACTAGATTCCTCTGGCAATCCTCGGATACAAATATTGTGCTTCTGGTACCGGTTCTCCAAATCCTCTACATTGTCCCACAGTGCTCTAATATCTGTGCTTTGAGAGTCATAACAAGGACTGATCCTCACAGTGACCCACTCTGCCTTCCATTTCTTCTTGCCTGCTGCTGAGTTCTCCGGTCTCTTTTTTTTTAATATCCTCAAGTGTAGATCTCAAATCATACCGAACTTATTGAAATTCAGTTTTGAACTCTGTCATCCACTTGTGTATCGCCTTTGTGCTAATCAGGGCAGAGCCACGCTCCAAGTTGGAACCCGAGTAATCGTCGATCTCAGACTCGTGGCACTGCTCTCTACTGACTGTGGCTTGTTTGCTGGTTGATCTCAGGCAGATGAAGCCGATTTAGCATATTGTAGCTTTTTTTCGAGAGGCCATCTGCATCTGCGATCCACCGAGTGCCAGAAAGAAGATCTCGGAGGATTAGTTAGGAGGCAAATTGATCTTAATTGCAAAACTACTACTTCTACTATTTAACATTTCTAAAGCGCTACAAGGGTTGCGCAGCGCTGTACAATTAACAAAGAAGGACAGTCCCCGCTAAAAGGAGCTTACAATCTAAAGGACGAAAAATGCAGTCAATCAAGATTGAGGCAGTCTAGATTTCCTGGATAGAGGTATGGTGGTTAGGTGCTGAAGGCGACATTGAAGAGGTGGGCTTTGAGCAAGGATTTGAAGATGGGCAGGGAGGGGGCCTGGCGAATGGGCTCAGGGAGTTTATTCCAAGCATAGGGTGAGGCAAGGCAGAAAGGGCGGAGTCTGGAGTTGGCCCTTTCTCCCCATCATGCTAGACTCTTTTTTTTTAAATCTTAAAACATGATTTAAAAAAAAAAATATTTTAGTAGGAGGGGAGTAGGATGCACCAGGGTCCCTCTAGACTGAAATAGCCTCCTTGCATTAGCGATGCTGTGAAATCTTGTGCAGCTGCTGCTGAGCTTACTACTCCCTCTACCCTCTCTGTTTCCAATCCATGTAGTCTTCATGGATATTGTTCCTCCATATAAATCAAGCTGTCTGCAGCTCTTCCAGTCCCCCTAGTGCTCTTCTGTTTATTTATTTATTTATGAAATGGCTCTATTCCAAGCAAAAAACAAAACAAAAAATTAATTTGTTGACTAAGAAAGACCCTGATGCTCAATGGGATATTTACTGCATTCTGCCTGAAGCTGCACTGTGAAATGCCAAAGCCTTTTACAATGACTGGGTATTTATTGCTAATAATACACCAGGCAGTCCACAGGGGGGTGTCTTCCCCTTTCCAATCCATCACAAGGCGAAAGCGGCTTGTTGCCGCTGCAGCACAGTCCGGGTTTCCAGTAGGTGACAAATTGCTGTGGATGTCCTCATCCCCAGCAGTCATTTTTCTTCATTAAAGGCCGGTACTCTCAGGTCACGGGCCTGAGCGTTGGTTACGCACGGAATAATGTTGAAGGTAAGCTTTATGACTTGCACTATGAAAACCGGAGGAATATAAATGCCTTAGCTCAATGAATGGGATGTGAGGGTGCTGAGTATTTACTGAACAACTGATTTCTGCTATTAATGTAAATCTCAGTCCAGCCTTGGGACACACCCAGCCAGTCAGGATATCCATAATAAATATGTACGAGAGAAATTTGCATGCACTGTCTCATTCAAATCTATCTCATGCATATTCATTGTTGGTATCCTGGCTAGGTGTGTTCCGGGAACTGGGTTGAGAACCACTGGGGTAAATTAAGATCTGTTATTCTCTCCAGTGCCGCCGAGAGGGGGGGGGGGGGGGGGCGGTGGAGCAAAATTTCCAAGGCCTGGGTGCCAGGGTCTCTCTCTCTCTCTCCTGCTCCTGATGGGACCCGGTTGATCGTGTCCCGACAGGAGCAGGACAGAGAAAACTCCGGCGCCAGGCCCCCCTTGGAGGCTGGGGAGGACCCGGAGGAGCAGACCTGATAGAAAAAGCAGCTGCAGGGGCAGGTCACGCGGCAGAGTGAAGAAGAGCAGCGCTGGAGGAAGACTCTTCTGCTGGCAGGGCCTTGGGATCCCGGCCAACCAAGGTATTTACAGTTGCAGGGCGGTGGCAGCGACAATCCTCAGTGGGGCAGCCTGGCGGTGGCGGCCCTGTCCTGGGCCTGGCTCAGTCTCTCAGTGGTCCTGCCTCTCTCTCCTTCTTTCTTTCCTAAGAACCTCACGCTTCTCTGCCTCTTCTGCTCTTTCTCCCTTCTCTAAGTATAAATGCGTTCCCCTCATTTGAAAGACTGCACTGCTCTTATTCTCTTTTCATGGTTCAATGACAGTAAAGACAACCATTTTCTGTCTTAACTTAACCAACTAGTGTAGTTTTTCTCTTAGGGGTTTGGCGCTTTCGTATTTTGCTTTCCCAAATATGAGTTAAAATAAGTACCTGTATATAATATGTAAACCACAGAAAGGCAGTATATCAAATCCTTTCCCTTATTTATCAACATTAAAACATCCAAATATCACATCAGGAATTTTTTTTATAGGTTGCTTTGACCCCAGTCAAATACTTCTTCAAATCCGACAATGAAATTGCCCTTAGACTCTCCCAACATATTTTTTTTCTCTCTCTCTCTACATCCAGTCCAGTTGGTGCTAAAACCTTCTTCAATTCTTGTGTCAACACACAGGCTATAAGTTGCTCAAGGTGATTATAAAGATACTAGTAAAAAAGGCCCTTTTCTGGCTGAAATGAAACTGGCGCTAGCTAGGTTTTGCGCGGAGTGTGTATGTTTGAGAGAGTGTCTGTGAGAGTGACTGTGTGAGAGTGAGAATGTGCAAGTATGTGTGTGTGTGTGAGACAGAGAGTGGGTGTGAGTGTGTCTGTGAGAGAGCGTGTGTGTATGTGAGAATGAGTGTGTGCGAATGCGTATGTGAGACAGTGAGTGTCCTTCCCTGTCCCCCTTGTCAGGTGTCAGGACTGGGGGGACTGTGGACAGTCATGAAGGCAGCCCCTACCAAAATAATGAAAGCAAGACCATCTATATTAATAATTCTCACCTCAAACATTCTGAAGCTCACTCTGTGGCAGGGAAACCCTGGGGCCCTGCACTTAGGCTGTCACCACTCACTGTCACTCATGCACCACTCTCACTGATAGACCCACCCACAGCCACGCCCCTTCCGCACATAATTGCCTACCTCATCGTTCTAATGAAGCTGCAACTTCCGGTTTGTGAGGTGCCAGAGATCAGAATTTAGCCCCATTACTATTTGCCCCGCCCTCGCGTCAAACATGATGACGTTGAGGGCGGAGCTATGACACTTGACCAATCGCATCGCTCCGCCCTCAATGTCATCACGTTTGACGCGAGGGCGGGGCATACATCGATCTACTACGCGACGACGATTGGAGGGAGTGAGCTAGGCAGGCTGTAGGTCACAGGCAGCGAGGGAGCCAGCCACCCACTCTCTACGTCACGGGGCGGGTCGCCGGCTGGGGCAGGGCGACCACGACCACCCTGAAGCACGGAGGGTAAGTCTAAGTCCAGCATCAAGGGGAGGGGGATGGGAACGAAAGCGCCTTGCTAGCGCCTGTTTCATTGGCCTCAGAAACGGGCCTTTCTTACTAGTTTGTATAATAATCACTGTATTCCAGAGAACAAAATGGAGCAAGTTCCCACATGCTATCTTTTGCTTTCTGTATTCAGTAGCTGACAGGCTTGCTAGACTTACCTAAATGACTGCAGCTGCAATACACTGAAAAGAAAGCAAGGAAACCTATGAGACGTAGATACGGCCGTCCCCTTGGCCTCTGACGCTCCTCCCTTCTTCTATTTGACTTTCTTCTGATAGGTCCGTCATTCGGTGTGACGCTCCTCTCTTTTCCTGTTTCAGTTCCCTTTGATAGGTCAGAGCGGTGCAGCTGTGACACTCCTCCCTTCTCTGATAGGTCAGGGCGGGGCAGAGATGTAGTGTGCTTAAAAATAGTTACAGAGCTTCAAACATACGAACTGTTGAAGCCTCAGAGTGTGCTTTAGAATGTTGAGGGTGCTTTTTATGTGCAGATGGGGCGTGGCCTACGGCCCAGATGGGCGTGGCTGAGACTGAGGGTGAGTAGTCCGAATAGCCTAGCCTACCAGGAAGACAGGAGTTCAGGACAGATGGAGTGAGCTTCAGAACGTCTGAGGGGGGATTTTATTTATATAGATGTTGCAAACTCCTTACATTCTGGGTCCAACAAATTTTCAATATCCTTCTTTGATCTTCCCCCCCAACAATTTAGTAATCATTTGAAAAAATTCTCATGATCCATTTACTGACTTTACATTCACATTATGATAGAAATGTTTCTTTGCCTTTATTTATTTATTTATTTATTACATTTGTACCCCGCGCTTTCCCACACATAAGTTCAATGCAGCTTACATAGTAAATAGAATTACAAAGTCTTGAAGGAGAATATTACAAATTGTAGTAAACATAGTAATAGTGGGGTTTTAAGGATATGTAAATTGAACATGGAGAGGTAAACAAAGATAGGATGAGCAAAAGGAAAATAGATTGGGAGGGGTATGGTGTAGGGAGGATGGAGAAGAAAAGATTGGGGGATGAGCATAAGGAGATTGGGAGACATGGTCTAAGGTATAATAATCGTCAGGACAGGAGTCATGTGGGTGGGCTTAAAAAGTTAATTTGGGTTGTTAGGGTAAGCTTTCTTGAAGAGATGGGTCTTCAACATTTTTCTGAAGGGTAGATAGTCGTTGATTGTTCGGATGGATCTTGGTAGAGCCTTCTGAACATCTTCCATATTTCCCACAGATTGAGGGTGATTCTATAAAGGGGTGCCAAGAACACACCTATCTGAAGGCTGTTCTATAAAGACAAGTAGGCAAGTAGGCAGGCAAGATCACTTCCACCAGCCATAGAGCTGATGCAGATGCTAGTGACAAGATTGTTAAAGAATGCACATAGATGTGTAATCAACATGGGCTACCATTAAGATGTGTTATTTTACCACTAACTCATATTAATTTAGCACAGGTCCCATTTTATGCAGTGAGATCTATACACTAATAACTGGGATAAACAGTAAAATAACGTGTCTTAATGGCAGCCTACACTGATAATTTCTCTTCCCCAATTAAAGAAAAAAGAAAAGTCTCTAGACATCAAAATCACTGCTACATATAATAAGAATGAGCCATCAAGCCATTATGACATCAATGATGAGGTTGGCTCTAAGGCACTGGTGGAATGAGGCATTATGACATCACAATATCAGCTCCGGTTACCACTAAGAGGGAAGTTATCAATGTGGGCTACCATTGAGATGTGTTATTTTACCACTAGATTGTTCTATTTTAGTACAGGTCCCATTTTATACAATGACACCTAGTTACTAATAAGTTGGTTATCAGCAAAATAACCTATCTTAACAGTTGGCTAAGTTAATAGCTTCCCCATTAGATTATATATTTTATAATCTATGCATGCAAATGTGCACTCCACTTATGATCTGCCCAAACTACTACTGCTACTACTTATCATTTCTATAGCGCTACAAGGCATACGCAGCGCACCTGTGTTCACGTCCACCTGCACAGCATGCAGCATCAAATATTGGTGCACACTTACAAAATAATGCTTAGCCAGAAGCTGATCATTAATGCGCATGTCAATTTATGCATGCAAAGAACTTGCATTTGCTGTCTATTATGGTACGGTTTATAATGTACTACATTTATCACATCTCTGTTACATAAGTACATAAGTATTGCCACACTGGGACAGACCAAAGGTCCATCGAGCCCAGCATCCTGTTTCCAACAGTGACCAATCCAGGTCACAAATACCTGGCAAGATCCCAGAAAAGTTCATTACGTTTTATGCTGCTTATCCCAGAAATAATCAGAGTATTTTCCCCAAGTCCACTTTAATAATGGTCTACGGACTTTTCTTTTAGGAAGCCTTCCAAACCTTTTTAAACCCAGCTAAGCTAACTGCCTTTACCACATTCTCTGGCAAAAAATTCCAGAGTTTAATTACACGTTGAGTGAAGAAAGGTTTTCTCCAATTTGTTTTAAATTTACTACTTTGTAGCTTCATTGCATGCCCCCTAGTCCACTTTGGTGGTCAGCACTCAAGAAAAAGATCTAGGTGTTGTAGATAATACACTGAAATCTTCTGGTCAGTGTGCGGAAGCGGCCAAAAAAGCAAACAGGATGCTAGGAATTATTAGGAAAGGGATGACGAATAAGACCAAAAATACTTTAATGCCTCTGTATCGCTCCATGGTGCGACCACACCTTGTGTATTGCTTTCAGTTCTAGTCTCCGTATCTCAGAAAAGATAGAGCAGAATTAGAAAAGTTTCAAAGAAGAGCAAACAAAATTATAAAGGGGATGGAATTCCTCTTGTATGAGGAAAGGCTAAAGAGGTTAGGGCTCTTCAGTTTGGAAAAGAGAGAGGGGAGATATGATTGAGGTCTACAAAATCATGAGTGGTGTAGAACTTGTAGAAGTAAATAGATTTTTTACTCGTTCCAAAAGTACAAAGACTTGGGGACACTTAAGAAAGTTACATGAAAATACCGTTAAAACAAATAGGAGGAAATGTTTTTTCAGTCAATGAATAGTTGCGCTTTGGAACACTTTGACGGAGGATGTGGTAACAGCAGTTAGAGTATCTGGTTTTAAAAAAGGTTTGGATAAGGTCATGGAGGAAAGGTCCATAGTCTGCTATGGAGACAGACATGGGGAATCAACTGCATGCCGTGGGATTTGTAACATGGAATGTTGCCACGATTTGGGTTTCTGCTGGGTACTTGTGACAGGATACTGTGATAGATGGACCATTGGTCCGACCCAGTATGGCTACTCTTATGTTCTTATGGTTATATCTTTCTGAAGGTGCGGCCTACACAATTGTACACAGTACTCTAAATGGAGCCTCACCAGAGACTGATACAGAAGCACTATCGTCAACTTTTTCTTGCTGGCCATTTCTCTTCCTATGCACCCAAGCATCCTTCTGGTAAGAGATGAGCAGGGAGAAAACACAGACCTGTGATGAAACTTCAGTGTGATGCACGGTGAGGACAGCATTAAACTCAGCTCAAAAGGGGTGTCAATGCAATTAGTGTAAAATAAACACCAAGCGATGGGAGGATGGGAGAAGACATGGACCTGGAGCCAGGCCATGTAGGCTGTTGAAGGCACAACAGGATCTTTTTAGCTGAGTGGTACCAGATGGGAAGACATAGGCAGTGGAAAGGGGTGGGCTACGTTTTGTCACATATGGCGTCAACAGCTAGGTAGCTTGGGTGAGGGGAGAGCAGAGGGAAAGGTTAATTTGTTGGCTACTTCCTCCTTAACCAGAATGATGTTCTGCTGCTCCTATGGGAAGCTACTGGAATAAGCCAAGAGAAGAAGAATGGAAATTAGCAAAACTTTGGAAGCAATGAAGAGGATGCAAATCTGGACATGCATCTCTTTCTTTATGAGCACACTACCAAAACTCTTATCCATGCTCTCATCACCTGACATTTAGATTACTGCAACTTGCTCCTTAGAGGTCTCCCCCTAAACCGTATCTCTCCCAGTAAACCATATCTCTTCCCTTCAATCAGTTCAACTCTCTGCTGCATGACTTATCTTCCACTAGTGTCACTACACTCACATAACCCTCTTTTCAAGTCTCTTCATTGGCTTTCTGTTCATTTCTGTATATAGTTCAAACTCCTCTTACTGAGTTACATGTGCATTCATTCTGCAGCTCCTTAGGTAGAGGAGTGTGGTAGCCGTGTTAGTCTACTCTTAAGGTTATCAATAGAAATCAAACAAAATAAAACATGGAAAAGAAAATAAGATGATACCTTTTTTTATTGGACACAACTTAATACATTTCTTGATTAGCTTTCGAAGGTTGCCCTTCTTCGTCAGATCGGAAATAAGCAAATGTGCTAGCTGACAGTGTATATAAGTGAAAACATTCAAGCATTACTATGAAAGTCTGACAGGGTGGGAGGATGGGGGTTGGTCGGAGGTATGCATGGGGACATCAAAGCATATCATTGATATTCTAACAGGATAGGTGTGGATAGGTGAGGGGAGGGTGATCAACAGAGAGATACAGCTTTATGGTTTACTAGTAAAAAAGGCCCGTTTCTGATACAAATGAAACGGGCGCTAGCAAGGTTTTCCTCGGAGTGTGTATGTTTGAGAGAGTGTATGTGAGAGTGACTGTGTGTGAGAGAGAGACTGAATGTGCGAGTGTGTGTGTGTGAGAGAGAGAGTGAGTCTGTGAGAGAGAGAGTGTGTGTGAGAGAATGAGTGTGTGCAAGTGCGTATGTGAGACACAGTGTGTGAGAGAGAGAGAGTGTGTTTCACACAGATACAGTGTGTGAGAGAGAGAGAGTGTGTGACACAGACTCTCTGTGAGACTGAGTGTATGAGACCAAGAGAGTGTGTGTGAGTGACTGTGTGACTCATAGAGAGTGAATGTGATACAGTGTGAGACACAGAGTGTGTGAGAGACAGTGTGTGAGAGTGAGAGAGAGAAAGACATTGACTGTGAGAGAGAGAGTGTATGTGACAGAGATACCTCCCCCCCCCTCTGGTGTCAGGCCCCCCTCCCTCCCTCTCTCTGGTGTCAGCCCCCCCCCCTCTCTCTCTGTTGTCTGAGCGTTACTGTGCAGGACGCTGAGCTCTGGCTGTGCTTCAAGGAACTGACCAATCTTATTTAATAGAATGCACCTCCAACATTCTAAAGCCGAGAAACCTCGTGTGATTGGTCACTTCTGCTTGTGATGAACCCGGAAGTATGTGATGTCAATTCAGGAGATGAGAGCAAGAATGCCTCAGCCATGCAGTCAGCTTCAGAATGTTGGAGGTGCATTTTATTATATAGGATAATGGGCTAGGAACCCCAGATCCTTGTTAAGTCCTTTCTGTTGGTAGTTAAAATATTCAATCATTCTGACTTCAAAGGTCTTACGTTCTTGTATGGTTTTAAAGTTACCTTTCAGGATTCTCACTGTGAAGTCACTGGTACAGTGTCCTGGTCCTGTAAAATGCTGACCAACAGGGGTGGGAGCCCTACTGGCACCACCTGCAGCTCCTTAGTATTTCTCCTCTTACCTCTCCCCTAAACCTATCTCTGGGAACTCCGGTCACTCATATTGGAGCCCTTCTCCTTCACTGCCAACTCCAGACTGCGTTCCTTTTATCTTCAACCAAGCCTTTAATGGAAGAAGTAACAACTTTGCCTTACCCTTCACTACCAATTATAATGTTCTATTACGTATTGTGTTGTCATTGCCATATTTTGTATTGCTACTTGAATATTTTTACTGCTGTAATTGCCTATTGCTCATGTTTGATCTATTCTTACTGTACACCTCCCTGAGTGAATTCCTTCAAAAAGGCGGTAAATAAATCCTAATAAATAAATAAATCTTGCTCCACCTTATGCCTGGAATAGACTTTCTAAGTCGGTATATCTTGCTCTGTCTCTGGCCCTATTCAAATTTAAGCTAAATGCCCACTTTTGGAGGGTTTTTGTAATTCTTACTGTCTTGTCCACCTGTTCAATAACTATGTTTTTTAAAATCATTCCCAAAATAAATAGAATTGCCTAAGATTGTAAGCTCTGTCAAGCAGGGATGTCTCTTAGACACCTAGAAGTGCTAGAAAACTTTTTATTTATTTATTAGGATTTATTTACTGCCTTTTTGAAGGAATTCACTCAAGGCGGTCTACAGTAAGAATAGATCAAACATGGGCAATAGGCAATAACAGCAGTAAAAATATTCAAATAACAATAAAAAATATGGTGTGGAGGGGCATAATCGAATGGAAACGCCTATCTCCATGGGCGTTTATCTCCGAGAACGGGTCCGTGAAGGGACGGGCCGAACCGAATTTTCGAAAAAAATGGACGTTTTTGAGCTGGGCGTTTGTTTTTTTTAGCGATAATGGAAACTAAAAACGCCCAGCTCAAAAACGTCCTAATCCGAGCCATTTGGTTGTGGGAGGGGCCAGGATTGGTAGTACACTGGCCCCCCTGATATGCCAGGACACCAACTGGGCACCCTAGGTCAGTGCGGTGGACTTCAGAAAAAGCTCCCACATGCATAGCTCCCTTACCACGGGTGCTGAGCTCCCAACCCCCCTCCCCCAAAACCCACTACCCACAAATGTACAACACTACCATAGCTCTTAGGGGTGAAGGGGGCACCTACATTTGGGTACAGTGGGTTTTGGAGGCCTCCCATTTACCAGCACAAGTGTTACAGGTGGGAGGGGAGGGGGGGGGGAGATGGGCCTGGGGCCACCTGGCTGAAGTGCACTGCGGTACCCACTAAAAGTGCTCCAGGGACCTGCATACACGCAGGCCTCTAGGACTGGTTGCTGCTATATAACATTGGCACACCAGTTGACACCTGAAGACTAATCTCTCCGAAAACGTCCTTTATTGGAATAACCACCTTTACTCACAGTTAACTGCAGATCAGAGGTTGTGCCCCACTGGCAACGAGTCTCCCTGGTACTGAAATGAGCAGCAGGTCAGAGCTGGCAGAATGCTGTACAATGCCCTCTTTCAGCCACATTCAAGGGAAGAACTAAGTTGTCTAACGTGGCTAACACAGGAAAGGGAACTAAAACTGGCTTACAAAAATGGCCACTACCGCATGGAGTACAACAGGAAACACAACAGGGCACGCTCTGACCCAGTAGGCAGGGGGAAAAGCACCATGGGAGAAGAGCCTACCAACTACCAACATTGTGAGACTGTAACACAAGCTAATGAAATCATGGAGCCCAATACCCTACACCCACCACAATGCAATGCTGTTGTGACCCTGTAGTGCACCCGAGAGCCACATCTGACCCAGGGAAAGGCTGTGACAGGATCGAACACATTCTGCTGTCATGGAGGTGGGTATGGCATTTGAGGCTGGCATACAGGCTGGAAAAAAGTTTGTAAAGTGGGGTTTTTTTTGGTGGGAGGGGGTTAGTGACCACTGGGGGAGTCTGGGGAGGTCATCCTTGATTCCCTCCAGTGGTCATCTGGGCAGTTGGGGCACTTTTTTGGGACTTGTTTGTGAAAAAAAAGTGTCCAAAAAAAAGCGACCCAAAATTGCGGTAAAAACGCCTTTTTTTTCGATTATCAGCTAAAGATGGCCATCTCTCCTCGGCTGATAACCATGCCCCAGTTCCGCCTCCACCACGCCTCCGACACGCCCCCGTCAACTTTACCTGTTTCCGCGACGGATTGCAGTTGGAAACGCCCAAAATCGGCTTTCGATTATACCAATTTGGGCGCCCACGGGAGAAAGACGCCCATCTCCCGATTTGGGTCACAATATAGGGGTTTTTCTCTTTCGAAAATAAGCAGGATAGTATACTACTTACAATGTCAACACAATACATAAGTCAAGTAAACACAGGGTTCTAAATAAACGAAGCACGTATGTGTGTTTTAGGAGGAAAAAGCCTCGAGCAAACTCCTGTTTTATTACAACATATAGTTTAGTTAGAGTTGGACTTCCTCATCATCGGCTAAAAATCCTCCAGGATGGGACTCATTTGCGACCGCCAGCAAGATTGAGCTGAGAGTACTTGGCCTGCGATCCTGAAGCAGAAGCAGTCATTCGAAACACTGGCCACCGTTGATCACAGTCAACGTTTGGAGAAAAAGGCATTGAGACCAAGATTACTAAGCTAAGTTTGAAAGCTTTGTTATCACATATCTCTGTAAAATACTTTTGTAAGTCCCATCCTGGAGGTTTTTTAGCCAATGATGAGGACGTCCAACTCTGACTAAACTATATGTTGTAGTAAAACAGGAGTTTGCTCGAGGCTTTTTCCTCCTAAAACACACATATGTGCTTCGTTTATTTAGAACCCTGTGTTTACTTGATTTATTGATTTAACTTGTACAGAGGTTCATTCCCAAACACGTTTTGTGAGTTTCGACAAACACGAGATTGGGTGGCAGAGCCGGTGGTGGGAGGCGGGGCTGGTGGTTGGGAGGCGGGGATAGTGCTGGGCAGACTTATACGGTCTGTGCCAGAGCCGGTGGTGGGAGGCGGGACTGGTGGTTGGGAGGCGGGGATAATGCTGGGCAGACTTATACGGTCTGTGCCAGAGCCGGTGGTGGGAGGCGGGGCTGGTGGTTGGGAGGCGGGGATAGTGCTGGGCAGACTTATATGGTCTGTGCCCTGAAGAGGACAGGTATAAATCAAGGTAGGGTATACACAAAAAGTAGCACACAAGAGTATATCTTGTTGGGCAGACTGGATGGACCGTGCAGGTCTTTTTCTGCTGTCATCTACTATGTTACAATACATAAGAACATAAGAAGTATCCATACTGGGTCAGACCAATAGTCCACCTACGTAATAGAACATTTTATTTGATAGTGAAGGGTAAAGCAAAGATGGAACATATAGGAGCCCTTTTACTAAGCCACGTAAGCGTCTACGTGCACCCAACGTGTGCAAAAATGGAGTTACCACATGGCTACCCCGTGGCTCTTGCGGTAATTTCATTCTTGCTGCACATCTGATTCGCACGGCCGAAAAATAATTTTTATTTTCTGACGCGTGTATCGGATGTGTGCCAAGGGGCATTTGGCGTGTAGGTCATTACCGCCCGGTTACCGTGTGAGACTTTACCGCTAGCTTAATGGCTGGTGGTAAGGTCTCAGACTCAAAATGGACGTACAGCAATTTTCATTTTGCTGCACGTCCATTTTCAGCAAACCCCCCCACCCCCAAAAGGCCTTTTTTACAGGTGTGCACCCAAAACCTGTACTTACACTACCGCAGGCCATTTTTCAGCGCACCTTAGTAAAAGGACCCCATAGATAGGTAAGAGAGTAAGAAAAGTTAGAAAGTAAGGTGATTAATTTAAAGAACGTTGCACATGAGGTCGGAGAGATGGTTAAATATTATCTCAGCTAGGGTAGGAGTGGATAGTAACATAGTAGATGACGGCAGAAAAAGACCTTCACGGTCTATCCAGTCAGCCCAACAAGATAAACTCATATGTGCTACTTTTTGTGTATACCTTACCTTGATTTTTATCTGCCATTTTCAGGGCACAGACCGTAGAAGTCTTGCCCAGCACTAGCCCCGCCTCCAAAACACCAGCCCCGCCTCCCAATCTCGGCTAAGCTTCTGAGGATCCAAGCCTTCTGAACAGGATTCCTTTATGTTTATCCCACGCATGTTTGAATTCCGTTACCATTTTCATCTCCACCACCTCCCGCGGGAGGGCATTCCAATATATCTACCACTCTCTCCGTGAAAAAATACTTCCTGACATTTTTCTTGAGTCTGCCCCCCTTCAATCTCATATTATGTCCTCTAGTTCACTTCTATCGCCTTCCCATCTACGGAAAAGGTTTGTTTGCGGATTAATACCTTTCAAATATTTGAACATCTGTATCATATCACCCCTGTTTCTCCTTTCCTCCAGGGTATACATGTTCAGGTCAGCAAGTCTCTCCTCATACGTCTTGTAACGCAAATCCCATACCATTCTCGTAGCTTTTCTTTGCACCGCTTCAATTCTTTTTACACCCTTAGCAACGTATGGCCTCCAAAACTGAACACAATACTCCAGGTGGGGCCTCACCAACGACTTATACAGGGGCATTAAAACCTCTTTTCTTCTGCTGGTCACACCTCTCTCTATACAGCCTAGCAACCTTCTTGCTACGGCCACCGCCTTGTCACACTGTTTTGTCGCCTTCAGATCCTCAGATACTATCACCCTAAGATCCCTCTCCCTGTCTGTACCTATCAGACTCTCCCCGCCTAACACATACGTCTCCCGTGGATTTCTACTCCCTAAGTGCATCACTTTGCATTTCTTCGCATTGAATTTTAATTGCCAAACCTTAGACCATTCTTCTAGCTTCCGCATATCCTTTTTCATGTTTTCCACTCCCTCCCTGGTGTCCACTCTGTTACAGATCTTAGTATAGTCTGCAAAAGGCAAACTTTACCTTCTAACCCTTCAGCAATGTCACTCACAAATATATTGAACAGAATCGGCCCCAGCACCGATCCCTGAGGCACTCCACTACTCACCTTTCCCTCCTTCGAGCGAATTCCATTAACCCCACCCTCTGGCTTCTGTCCGTCAACCAGTTCCTAATCCAGTTAACCACTTCAGGTCCTATCTTCAGGCCGTCCAGTTTATTCAAGAGCCTCCTGTGGGGAACCGTGTCAAAAGCTTTGCTGAAATCTAAGTAGATTACGTCTATAGCACGCCCTTGATTCAATTATTCGGACACCCAGTCAAAGAATTTAATGAGATTCGTTTGACACGATTTCCCTTTGGTAAAACCATGTTGTCTGGGGTCTTGTAACTTATTGTCTTCCAGGAAATTTACTATCCTTTCCTTCAGCATCGCTTCCATTACTTTTCCAATAACCGAAGTGAGGCTTACCGGCCTGTAGTTTCCAGCTTCTTCCCTATCACCACTTTTGTGAAGAGGAACCACATCCGCCGTTTTCCACTCCCACGGAACCTCTCCCGTCTCCAAGGATTTAATAAACAAATCTTTAAGAGGACCCGCCAGAACCTCTCTGAGCTCCCTCAATATCCCGTCCGGTCCCATGGCTTTGTCCACCTTTAGGTTCCCTATGCAGCCCGTGTCACTCCTTGTGTGAGTGAGACTAACAGGTTAGTTACTTCTTCCATTAAAGGCCTAGTTGAAGAGCCAAGCTTTCACCTGCTTCCTGAAGTAGAGGTTACCTTGTGTTAAGCGGAGCCTTTCAGGCAGTGCATTCCAGAGTGTGGGGGCTGCTCCAGAGAAGGCTCCTCAGGTAATAAATAAATGGAAACTGCCCCAGTCTCACAGCGACTGGGAGCCTCTTCAGCCTTCTTGAGCAGCAGGAACTACAGAAAGTACTTCTTAATTTAAACAATTCTGTTTTCCTCCCTACAGTCATTGACTTGCTGTCTTATACCTCACTGCTGTCACCGGGCTCAGAGCTAATATCTGTGACATTCATGCTTTGAAAGAATTATTGGACATCCCTGATGAGCCAAAGGAAATTCTTCTTCCTCGAAGAAAAAATAAGCTGAGAAGAGAAAATTCATTTTTCGTTAATTAAGAAATCTAATACAATGAGGCAGGCACACATTAACAGAAGCGCATGCAAGATAGCACTCTTTTAATTAGGAAAAAAGTTAAGAATTTGATTGCAAAAATAAGATTGAACTCTTGTTCTGTCTGACAAACCAGGAATTCTCTCCCACCAGCCAAAGTCTCTATTTTAAATAATTCAGGGACCAGCTAACTCCGTGTCATAAAGTACACTCTGAGTCATTCCTGGTTTTACTTCCCTGTGTCCATAGGTGTGCAGTTGTATGTTTCATAGAAAAGATGTAGCACATTCTATAAGGGGTTGATAGTCAAATGAATTTACATACATAGTAGATGACGGCAGAAAAAGACCTGCACGGTCCATCCAGTCTGCCCAACAAGATAAACTCATATGTGCTACTTTACAGTGGTGGAAATAAGTATTTGATCCCTTGCTGATTTTGTAAGTTTGCCCACTGACAAAGACATGAGCAGCCCATAATTGAAGGGTAGGTTATTGGTAACAGTGAGAGATAGCACATCACAAATTAAATCCGGAAAATCACATTGTGGAAAGTATATGAATTTATTTGCATTCTGCAGAGGGAAATAAGTATTTGATCCCCCACCAACCAGTAAGAGATCTGGCCCCTACAGACCAGGTAGATGCTCCAAATCAACTCGTTACCTGCATGACAGACAGCTGTCGGCAATGGTCACCTGTATGAAAGACACCTGTCCACAGACTCAGTGAATCAGTCAGACTCTAACCTCTACAAAATGGCCAAGAGCAAGGAGCTGTCTAAGGATGTCAGGGACAAGATCATACACCTGCACAAGGCTGGAATGGGCTACAAAACCATCAGTAAGACGCTGGGCGAGAAGGAGACAACTGTTGGTGCCATAGTAAGAAATGGAAGAAGTACAAAATGACTGTCAATCGACAAAGATCTGGGGCTCCACGCAAAATCTCACCTCGTGGGGTATCCTTGATCATGAGGAAGGTTAGAAATCAGCCTACAACTACAAGGGGGGAACTTGTCAATGATCTCAAGGCAGCTGGGACCACTGTCACCACGAAAACCATTGGTAACACATTACGACATAACGGATTGCAATCCTGCAGTGCCCGCAAGGTCCCCCTGCTCCGGAAGGCACATGTGACGGCCCGTCTGAAGTTTGCCAGTGAACACCTGGATGATGCCGAGAGTGATTGGGAGAAGGTGCTGTGGTCAGATGAGACAAAAATTGAGCTCTTTGGCATGAACTCAACTCGCCGTGTTTGGAGGAAGAGAAATGCTGCCTATGACCCAAAGAACACCGTCCCCACTGTCAAGCATGGAGGTGGAAATGTTATGTTTTGGGGGTGTTTCTCTGCTAAGGGCACAGGTCTACTTCACCGCATCAATGGGAGAATGGATGGGGCCATGTACCGTACAATTCTGAGTGACAACCTCCTTCCCTCCGCCAGGGCCTTAAAATGGGTCGTGGCTGGGTCTTCCAGCACGACAATGACCCAAAACATACAGCCAAGGCAACAAAGGAGTGGCTCAGGAAGAAGCACATTAGGGTCATGGAGTGGCCTAGCCAGTCACCAGACCTTAATCCCATTGAAAACTTATGGAGGGAGCTGAAGCTGCGAGTTGCCAAGCGACAGCCCAGAACTCTTAATGATTTAGAGATGATCTGCAAAGAGGAGTAGACCAAAATTCCTCCTGACATGTGTGCAAACCTCATCAACTACAGAAGACGTCTGACCGCTGTGCTTGCCAACAAGGGTTTTGCCACCAAGTATTAGGTCTTGTTTGCCAGAGGGATTAAATACTTATTTCCCTCTGCAGAATGCAAATAAATTCATATACTTTCCACAATGTGATTTTCCGGATTTAATTTGTGATGTGCTATCTCTCACTGTTACCAATAACCTACCCTTCAATTATGGGCTGCTCATGTCTTTGTCAGTGGGCAAACTTACAAAATCAGCAAGGGATCAAATACTTATTTCCACCACTGTATGTGTATACCTGACTTTGATTTGTATCTGCCATTTTCAGGGCACAGACTGTAGAAGTCTGCCCAGCACTAGCCCCGCCTCCTACCACTGGTTCTGCCACCCAATCTCCGCTAAGCTTCTGAGGATCCATTCCTTCTGAACAGAATTCCTTTATGTTTATCCCACGCTTGCTTGAATTCCGTTACTGTTTTCATCTCCACCACCTCCCGCGGGAGGGCATTCCAAGTATCCACCACTCTTTCCGTGAAAAAATACTTCCTGACATTTTTCTTGAGTCTGCCCCCCTTCAATCTCATTTCATGTCCTCTAGTTCTACCACCTTCCCATCTCCAGAAAAAGTTCATTTGCGGATTAATACCTTTCAAATATTTGAACGTCTGTTTAACTGAGCAGGAGAAAATTGCCAGTGCAGGGCCATCAGCCGATATTGAGCGGCATATAACTGGACAGTTCCGTGAATATCCCCTCTAATTGCTTAAGCTGAAATCAGCTATGTTGTGGGCAGTCTGGGGGGGGGGGGGGGGGGGCGGAGTTGGCACTTACGTGATTAAGTACCAATATTCAGTCCTTAACCGCATGAGGTAACTGGACAAGTCGGACAGCATAAAACACACAGTCCTATCTAAGTCTGGTTTCACTCATCTGTTTAAGGACTGAAACCACTCCAAGAAAAACTGTATTAGCTACCAATCAAAGAACGTATCACCTTCAAAATCTGCACAACTGTTCATAAAATCATTTATGGCGAGGCACCTGGATACATGACAGACCTCACTGACCTGCCAACTAGAAACACCACAAAATCTGCACGATCATACCTAAACCTCCACTACCCAAGCAACAAAAGACTCAAATACAAATCCACCTATGCATCCAGCTTTTCCTACTTAAGCGCACAACTATGGACCGCGCTGCCAAAAATAGTAAAAACTATGCCAGACCACCTTAATTTCCGGAAAGCACTAAAAACAGACCTGTTCAAAAGAGCATACCCCACCGACCCAGCATAAAAATACATGGACACCTGTGACACAATGTAACCAAAGAATGTAATGGACATTACCTGACTCCTCCTCCCTCCCTCCCTCCCTAAGTTCCCCCCAATTGTACCTACCATACATGTACCTTATCTACCACAATATCACCTTGTATTCCATGTATTTGTTCAGACCGGAATCGGCTAACGGTAATATGTAAGCCACATTGAGCCTGCAAAAAGGTGGGAAAATGTGGGATACAAATGCAACAAATAATAATAATAATCTCTATATATAAAAGGCACCTCCAACGTTCCAATGAAGCCTCAAGCCGGAAACTTGAGGCGCCAGAGATATCCAGTTTGGCTGGCCTGCAGTGTAGCTCCGCCCTTGCGTCAAAACGCCATGACGTCGAGGCCCGGGGAAGGCACAAGGGAGGCACGAGTTCAACAAAAGCCACGCAGGGGCAGGAGTACATAAATACGCCCGCCGTTCCGCCGCCCTCAACGAAAACCTTGCTACCGCCCGTTTCACACGCTCCCCTTCGCATCAGGTACGCGGACTGCAGATGAAACTCGCAACGAAGTGAAGGAGAGAGGGACAGGGGGGTGTGGAACTCGGAAGGGAGGGATGGAAGGGGGGGTCTGTAACTCGTGAGGGAGGGAGGGGGGTAATACCTTGCTAGCGCCCGTTTCATTTGTTTCCGAAACGGGCATTTCTTACTAGTAATAATAATAATAATATTGACTTTAACCAGACAAGTGATCAAAATGAGAGGAAAAACAAACAAAAAAAAACATGTACAGGAAAAATAGTCAAATTAAATATGAAAAAAAACCCCCTTGGGATTACTCAAAAAAACCTTGACAAACCTTTTTATATGAAAAAATACGAAAACGGTAATTTCAAAAACGTGTGTAGTAGGCTCACACCCCCAAAACAGGACTAGTTGAACATTTCCATCATATGAAAAAAGTTCAAGAATTAATGAAAGAATTTGTTCATTGAGATTGGATAATTAAAGATTTTTGACATTACAAGAAGACGTTTGGCAATATTCTTGAACTTTTAAAAATATTTTTGGATATAAGAAGGTTTGTCAAGTTTGAGTATTGAGTAATCCCTGGGTTTTTTTTTTCATATATAGTTTATCCAGATAAGTGTCATCCACCCGCCCAGGGTTGCAGCCACACCTGGGCACGCAGGTGCAGCAAAGTTGCCTTCGTTAGCATTAATGTGTAGAAATGTGTGGGAAGTGAAAAGCACTGCAATAACATGGTGAACAGTAGCAACAAAGAAGATTAACGAATTGTAAAATCAGTAAGAAAAATCAAAAAAATACATAGAAAAATCAAAAAAAATATATAAACGTATAAAAAAAGAAAAATTTTTTAGTCACACAAAGTATTAAGTTGAACTACACATCAAGGAAGGTTGGGGGTAGTCTATGATTAAATTTGTCACTAAATAGGGGTTCACCTGATGGGTGATAAAAAATTAACACCTGTGACTATACGAGACTTGCCCTGAACAACCTATCCTGAAGTCTTAAGGGGCTTTTGCCTTTTACTCTACTATTTTTGTTTCATATCCTAGATATAAGCAGTGGATTGTCCCCAAGTCCATCTTAATAATGGCTTATGGACTTTTAGGAAGTT
The DNA here is from genome assembly GCF_901765095.1 of Microcaecilia unicolor. Lineage (NCBI taxonomy): Eukaryota > Metazoa > Chordata > Amphibia > Gymnophiona > Siphonopidae > Microcaecilia > Microcaecilia unicolor. Next base: position 632,085,973 of record NC_044032.1, read on the forward strand.
ATCCAAACCTTTTTTAAACCCCGCTAAGCTAACTGCTTTTACTACATTCTCTGGCAACAAATTCCAGAGTTTAATTTCATGTTGAGTGAAAACATATTTTTTTCTGATTTGTTTTAAATTTACTACTTTGTACCTTCATTGCGTGTCCCCTAGTCCTCTTATTTTTGGAAAAAGTAAACAAGTGATTCACGTCTACGCGTTCCACTCCACTCATTTTATAAACTTCTATCATAGCTCCCCTCAGCCATCTTTTCTTCAAGCTGAAGAGCCCTAGCAGCTTTAGCCTTTCCTCATTGGGAAGTCGTCCCATCCCCTTTATCATTTTCGTCATCCTTCTCTGTACCTTTTCTAATTCCACCATATCTTTTTTTGAGATGCAGTGAACAGAACTGCACACAATATTTGAGGTGTGGTCGTACCTGGGAGCAGTGGCGTTCCGAGGGGCGCTGACACCCGGGGCGGATCGCCGATGCGCCCCACCCCCCCTGGGTGCAGCGCCCCCGTGCAGCGCGCCCCCCCCGGTGAAGGGACACCCCCCCACCCCGGCAAAAGAACCCCCCGGGTGCACGCCGCTGGGGGGGGGGGTGCCACGCGCTGGTCAGCGTCGTTGGTTTCCAACAGGAAGCAACCTGTTCCAGGGCAGAGGGAGCATGGAAACCAACGACACTGACCGGCGCTCGGCACACACCTCAGCGGCATGCACCCGGGGCAGACCGCCCCCACCGCCCCCACCTTGGTACGCCACTGCCTGGGAGTGATACAAAGGCATTATAATGTCCTCATTTTTGTTTTCTATTCCTTTCCTAATAATACCTAACAACATTTTATTTGCTTTCTTAGCCTTCACAGCACACTGAGCAGAGGGTTTAAATGTATCATCAACGATAACACCTAGGTCCTTTTTCTGGTTGGTGACTCCTAATATGGAACCTTGCATCACGTAGCTGTAGTTCGGGTTCCTCTTTCCCACAGGCCACTTTGCCAGTCTATTGAAATGTGTTCCATGCGCTAGCAAGTTTAGGGGCCCTGAGCCGTTGTGCATGTTAAAACTTGGTAATGCAGGGGACAGTGTATTCGTTTGTGCTGAGTGCAAAACATGGTATCTAGGTGGGATCCAAAATGACTTGAGGGACAAATGTCATTCTCAAACATTTATTTATTTATTTAAAAATATTTCTCGTCGGCCTATCTACAGTTCAAAGCGAGGAAACAAATTACACTCTGTACACGTGTTTCCTCTGCTTGCAGTGAATCACCTTGCATGACATGCTGGGTGGGATTAGTTTAATGATGTCACGTGAGGTGGGGCTATGCAGGAGGTGGAAAAATACAACCTGTGCTTTAAGTTTCATCTCCGAAAAGCCCATGAGAACAGACAGAAAAGCTGCTATCCAAATGGTAGCTCAGTTATCCTAAGAAGAGAGAACTTAAAAAAAAATATAGAGAAATTTCATGCATAATATCAATAATGTTTGATTATAGGTAGCATACGTGTAATTAACAGCTTCCAAATTGATTAAGCGCTTCAGTTTCGCTTCAACCTGTCAGCCATTTATTGCCTCATAAACTACTTGCAATCAGCATGATCACTTTTAATTAATTTGAAGTGCAACAGCATGCCATGAATCACAAAGAGACATTTTTTTGGAGGGGAAGGTTTGGCAGGGATTTTATTGCATTGCCATGTCTGAAACACATGTAAAGGTACAGATACTATTTTTAAACTATTGATTTGTTCAAGCATAGGTTTGCCTACCTCATGCGACCTCACGTCAACCTAAAATGTTTTCATTATTCTCATACATGCTAGATTAGATCAGTGTTTCTCCATCCTCTCCGGGAGGCACACCTAGCCAGTTCATTTTTCAGGATTTCCACAATCAACATACATGAGATACATTTGAACCACCCGTAGCTAAAATCTCAGCCCTGTTATGGAGGCACCCCTAGCCAATCAGGCTTTCGGGATTACCACAATGATTATGCATGAGATAAATTTACAAGCCTTGGAGACTCGGTCTCCAATGGGGTGGCTAGGTCTCCAATGCTTGTAAATTTATCTCATGCATAATCATTGTGGTAATCCTGAAAACCTGATTGGCTAGGGGTGCCTCCATAACAGGGCTGAGATTTTAGCTATGGGTGGTTCAGGCTCACCCAGTGGCGGTGCACATTGTCAGCATTGCTGGTGGAGATCCCCAAGCCCTGCCAGCTGAAGAGACCTTTCTGGAACTCCCCCCCCCCCCCCCGCTCCCGAGCTGTCTCAACCCAGGGGTGGTCAGTGGTGTGTCTCCAGCTGCTGAAGCCAGCACCCCCCATGCTTTCTCAGATCAATCAGCACTCCCCAGTGCATGCTCAAGGGGGCACCGGGTGAACTGAGCACGTGTGGGAGATGACGGCATGGGTGGCTGGAAATGTGCTGCTGATACCCCAGGATGGAGACAGCTCAGGGAGCTCTGGAGAAAACTCTTCAACTGGCGGGGCTTGGGGATCGCTGCCAGCCAAGGTATTCATTTTTACTGCTTCAGAAGGGGGGAGGGGTAGAGTTACCATATGTCCAGATTTACCCGGACATGCCCTCTTTTTGAGGACATGTCCGGGCAATCGGGTCCTGGATTAGTCATAATCATATGATAGAGGACTTAAGTTGCTTGGCATTAATACAGATACCGTTGACCGCACGGGGAGGGGATGTTAGTGAGCGATTGCTAAACCTCGAACAAAGATATATATTTCAGCGGGATACGATGGCCCCCAGAGGGTTGAACCTGGAAGTTGAATGGGTTTGACCACGGTGACTTGGTAGCAGGGGGAGGAGTCTTAGTAGTATTTAAATGTGGAATTTAAAGGATCATGTTATTACACTCTGAGGTAACTTCCGGTAATCCAGGCTTGGACAATAGACCTGATGGTAAGCAGCCGTTAATATATTTCAATGCATATTATAGAAGGTTTGACTGAGTTGTAGAGCTAGATGCCGTAGGTAGTATCTCATATTTGTTTGGTTTATAGGATGGATGATTTGGGTCTCCTGATGAAGTCGTTGACGAAATGCATGCACGCATTGGGAACCATGAAGACTCCGTGATGATATGTTGAATGAATGAATGCAGTTCCGCCAGCAGCCTTACCTATGCCTGTGACGACACACGTTGAATGCAGCTATACGTGTGGATAGAAGATCTTTAAAGCTATCAAACCGGGATTCCGGTGGACTGTTCACTTGGCTTTGTTTTGATTATACATATGGGACATTGACATAAGAAGACCTTTTAAACTGGAATAGTTTGAAATGGAAAATAGGTCCCTTTGATGTATAAATGTGAATAGACGGAAATACCGTTTATATATGTCTTGTGGCTATATTATCATTTTGTGCCGATAATAGGTGCGTGATAAAAGTTTGATAGTAAAAGGCTAGGAAGTAGGAGTGCCGGGGTGTTTGATGTATGAATGAGGATTAGTGATAGGGATATATGTATGGCATTGTAAGCTGTTCAAAATAAATAGCATTAATGAAATTTTATAACATTGTTGTAAAGTGGATTCAATTTTGGTCTCCACAGCTCAAAAAAGATACAGCGGAATTAGAAAAGGTTCAAAGAAGAGGAACCAAAATGATAAAGGGGATGGAACTCCTCTCGTATGAGGAGGTTAGGGCTCTTCAGCTTGGAAACGAGACGGATGAGGGGGGACATGATTGAGGTCTACAAATTCCTGAGTGGTGTAGAACAAGTAGAAGTGAATCAATATTTTACTCTTTCAAAAGTAGAAAGACTAGGGGACACTCAAGGAATTTATATGGAAATACTTTTAAAAACAAATAGGAGGAAATATTTTTTCACTGAACAAATAGTTAAGCTCTGGAACTCGTTGCCAGAGGATGTGGTAACAGTGGTTAGTGTATCTGGGTTTAAAAAAAGGTTTGGACAAGTTCCTGGAGGAAAAGTCTATAGTCTGCTATTGAGACAGACAGGGGGAAGCCACTGCTTGCCTTAGGATTGGTAACATGGAATGTTGCTACTATTTAGGTTTCTGCCAGGTACTTGTGACCTGTATTGGCCACTGCTGGAAACAGGATACTGGGCTAGACTGACCATTGTTCTGACCCAGTATGGCTATTCTTATGTTCTTAGGTAAGTTGAGCGCCGGTATTTATGCCAGCTGAAACCTGGTGTAAATGATGGTGCCCAACTCTTGGCATTTGGGTGCATGAATAGGCACTATTCTATAACAATGCATGCAATTTTTTGGAATGCCCGTGATCTGCTTCTGGCCATGCCCCCTTTTGAGTTGTGTGCTAGTGGATTTGAGTGCCCGGTGTTATAGAATAGCGCGCAGGAAGATGAACACGTAAATTCCAGTTAGTGACGATTTTTCAGCACCATATATAGAATCCAGGGGACAATGGCCAATTCAATAAGGGTGCTAAAAGTTAGGTACTCAAAATCTAGTCGTTTAGCTACTATTCTATAATGATACATTTGTGCACCTAATCTGTTATAGAATATTAACCTAAGTCAGCAATTACCTTCAGAGTTCACTCTCATGGATCTTCCTCCACCCCTATCCCCCTATCTGTTGGTGTTCCCCAGGGATCTGTCCTTGGACCCCTTCTCTTCTCAATCTACACCTCTTCCCTGGGCTCCCTGATCTCATCTCATGGTTTCCAGTATCATCTCTATGCTGATGACACCCAGCTATATTTCTCTACACCAGACATCACCGCAGAGACCCAGGCTAAGGTATCAGCCTGCTTATCTGACATTGCTGCCTGGATGTCCAACTGCCACCTGAAACTGAACATGTCCAAGACTGAGCTCCTCGTCTTTCCACCAAAACCCATGTCTCCTCTTCTTCCACTTTCTATCTCAGTTGATAACACCCTCATCCTCCCCGTCTCATCTGCCCGCAACCTTGGAGTCATCTTTGACTCCTCCCTCTCCTTCTCTGCGCATATCCAGCAGATAGCCAAGACCTGTCGCTTCTTCCTCTTTAACATCAGCAAAATTCGCCCTTTCCTCTCTGAACACACCACCCGAACTCTCGTCCACGCTCTCATTACCTCTCGTCTTGACTACTGCAACTTACTCCTCACCGGCCTCCCACTTAGCCATCTATCCCCCCTTCAATCTGTCCAGAACTCTGCGGCATGTCTCATATTCCGCCAGAACCGATATACTCATATCACCCGTCTCCTCAAGTCACTTCACTGGCTTCCAATCAGATACCGCATTCAATTCAAGCTTCTCCTTCTTACCTACAAATGCACTCAGTCTGCTGCCCCTCACTACCTTTCTACCCTCATCTCCCCTTACGTTCCCACCCGTAACCTCCTTTCACAGGACAGATCCCTCCTCTCTGTACCCTTCTCCACCACTGCCAACTCCAGGCTCCGCTCATTCTGCCTCGCCTCACCCTATGTTTGGAACAACCTTCCTGAGCCCTTACGCCAAGCCCCCTCCCTGCCCATCTTCAAGTCTTTGCTTAAAACCCACCTCTTCAATGCTGCATTTGGCACCTAACTCTTACCATTCAGTAAATCCAGACTGCCCCATTTTGACCGTCCCTATCGGTCTGACCGTTCATTTGTCTCTTAGATTGTAAGCTCTTTGAGCAGGGACCATCCCTCTATGTTAAATTGTACAGCGCTGCGTAACTCTAGTAGCGCTTTAGAAATGTAAAGTAGTAGTAGTAGTAAGCATACTTATGCTTGCTCTATGACAGGTGTAAATGGGCACGCCTACCTAAGAGTATTCAATAAAGCACATATTTAAATAGTCAGAATGCTCATGACTCGCCCATGTCCCTCCCATCTGATGGTCCCCTTTGAAGTTACATGCTAGAATACATAGGCACCCAGTAGTACAGTGGAGGGGTATTTTCAAACAAAAATTAAAATTGAGGCGTCCAAAAACCCCCTAGCCTTCTAAAAGCCATTTTCGAACAGGAAAAATGTCTGGGTTTCTCTTTCAAAACTAGCTCTAAGATGGACCTCTTTTCACAGAAGATGTCTACAAAGAAGAGGCATTTTTCAATCTGACACGTTCAAAGTATAAACACTAAAAAAAACAGGCACCAGAACGTCTGTCTGGCATCATTTTGAGAGAAATAGTCACACAGACATCCTTGCAGATCAGATGGGCAGCCTAGTGGTCAGTGCAATGGATTTTAACAATGGCACCCAAGTACAGTTCTCACCATAACTCCTTTATTTTGTATTCGGAGCCCTCCAGAAACAATAAAATATACTGTACCTAACTGTACACCATTACAATGGCCATCCACCCTGCAGGTGTCTCCTATATTTAGGCACAGTCTGTAATTTGGTGGTTTTGGAGGGCTCACAATGTCCACCACAATTGTACTAGGTGGAGTGGGATTAGGACCTGGATCCCCTTGTTCCCAGTACAATGCACTGACCACTAGGCTACTCCTGGGAGCTGAATGCTGTTCTGTTGGGTACGCCCATAATACACGATGCGGGCGTACCTATTGGACTAACTTTAGTTTCAGTTCTTAAGAGGGTGGGAGAGGGACAGCATCCATTGGGTAATTAAGAAGGGGTCAAGCAAAAAAATCAGTTGGACCGGTAGATGATCGAGGAGTGAAAGGGGCGATCATGGAAGACAAAGCCTTAGCAGAGAGATTAAATGAATTCTTTGCTTCGGTCTTCACCGAGGAAGATTTGGGTGAGATACCGGTGCCAGAAATATTATTCGAAGCTGACGAGTCGGAGAAACTGAATAAATTCTCTATAAACCTGGAGGATGTAATGGGGCAGTTCTACAAACTGAAGAGTAGCAAATCTCCTGGACCGGATGGTATTCATCCCAAAGTACTGATAGAACTGAAAAATGAACTTGCGGAGCTATTGTTAGTAATATGTAATTTATCCTTAAAATTGAGCGTGGTGCCGGAAGATTGGAGGGTGGCCAATGTAACGCCGATTTTTAAAAAAGGTTCCAGAGGAGATCCGGGAAATTATAGACTGGTGAGTCTGACGTCGGTACCGGGCAAAATGGTAGAGACTATTATAAAGAACAAAATTACAGAGCATATTCAAAAGCATGGATTAATGAGACTAAGAGGGGCATAATCGAACGGGGCGCCCAAGTTTTCATGAAGGCGTCCTAGCAGGACAGCCCTGTGAAGGGGTGGGGAAACCCGTATTATCGAAACAAGATGGGTGTCCATCTTTTGTTTTGATAATACGGTCGGGGACGCCCAAATCTCAACATTTAGGTCGACCTTAGAGATGGTCGACCTAAATGTTGAGATGGCCGACCTTAGAGATGGTTGTCCCTGGTTTTCGGCCATAATGGAAACCGAGGACGCCCATCTCAAAAATGACCAAATCCAAGCCCTTTGGTCGTGGGAGGAGCCAGAATTCCTAGTGCACTGGTCCCCCTCACATGCCAGGATACCAACCGGGCACCCTAGAGGGCACTGCAGTGGACTTCACAAATTGCTCCCAGGTGCATAGCTCCCTTACCTTGGGTGCTGAGCCCCCCAACCCCCCCAAATCCCACTCCCCACAATTGTACACCACTACCACAGCCCTTACGGATGAAAAGGGGGCACCTGCATGTGGGCACAGTGGGTTTCGAGTGGGCTTTGGAGGGCTCATATTTAACAGCAAAAGTGTAACAGGTGGGGGGGGGGGGATGGGCCTGGGTCCGCATGTGGGCACAGTGGGTTTTGTTTTGTTTTTGCAGGGCTCACCATTAACCACCACAAGTGGAACAGGTAGGGGGGATGGGTCTGGGTCCACCTGACTGAAGTGCACTACACCCACTAAAACTGCTCCAGGGACCTGCATACTGCTGTCATGGAGCTGGGTATGACATTTGAGGCTGGCAAAAAAAATTTTTAAAGTTTTTTTTTTTGGGTGGGAGGGGGTTGGTGACCACTAGGAGAGTAAGGGGCGGTCATCCCCGATTCCCTCTGGTGGTCATCTGGTCAGTCCGGGCACCTTTTTGAGGCTTGGTCGCAAGAAAAAATGGACCAAGTAAAGTCATCCAAATGCTCATCAGGGATGCCCTTCTTTTTTCCATTATCGGCCGAGGACGCCCATCTCTTAATCACGCCCCAGTCCCACCTTCGCTACGGTGTCGACACACCCCCATGACCTTTGGTCGTCCCCATGACAGAAAGCAGTTGAGGACGCCCAAAATCGGCTTTTGATTATGCCGATTTGGGTGACCCTGAGAGAAGGACGCCCATCTCCCGATTTGTGTCGGAAGATGGGTGCCCTTCTCTTTCGACAATAAGCCAGAAAGTCAACATGGATTTAGTGAAGGAAAACTTGCCTCACCAATCTACTACTTTTCTTTGAAGGGGTGAACAAACATGTGGATAAAGGTGAGCCGGTTGATATTGTGTATCTGGGTTTTCAGAAGGCATTTGACAAAGTACCTCATGAAAGACTCCAGAGGAAATTGGAGAGTCATGGGATAGGAGGTAGTGTTCTACTGTGGATTAAAACCTGGTTAAAAGATAGACAACAGAGAGTAGGGTTAAATAGTCAGTATTCTCAATGGAGAAGGGTAGTTAGTGGGGTTCCCCAGGGGTCTGTGCTGGGCCCGCTGCTTTTTAACATATTTATAAATGAGCTAGAGATGGGAGTAACTAGTGAGGTAATTAAATTTGCTGATGACGAGATCACGTGACGCCATGGCGGAGAGCGGACGCAACTGAAGAGCTCTCCGACCTCGATCTTCCCTCCCAGAAAGAACGCGCCGATATCAGACTTAAAATAATTATTAAAACGTACTAGAACACAGGCGCGATTCTGACAAGCGGCAATTGAATAATAGGAACGGGGTATGGCAACGAAATCGGCCCAGAAAGACAAGCTGCGGCAAAAACAAACAGAATCCAAGATGGCGTCCCCGCCCAGCGCTCCAGACAACGCTATTACCCCATCGTGGGTGGCAGAGATAACGACAGAAATGTCTGCGGTAATGGAGGAGCTTTTAGAGAGACGCTTAGCACCCATCGATGCGACTTTGGAGAAGCTGCATGCCCGTATGGATGAATTGACGAGAGAATGTGTGGCCTGCCAGACCCGAACGGGGGTAGTGGAAGACAAGCTGCAGGAAATAGAAACGGAGCAAAAAACAGCCAAAAAACAATTGGATGCCCTGGAACAAAAGCTGGAAGAGCTGGAAAACCGATCCAGACGCAATAACTTGCGTCTGGTGGGGCTTCCGGAGGCTATGGGAGGCAAAGACCTAATTGAAGAATTAGAACGCTGGCTTACAGCAAGAGTGGATTTCCCAGCTCGGCTGGGACCATTGAGAGTGGAGAGAGCCCACCGGCTTGGGCCCCGCACAGATAACAATCACAGACCCCGAGTGCTCATCATGAAAATCTTAAATTTTAACCATAAGCAATACATTTTACAAGCATCAAGGAAAGATAATGTATTGTTATATGAGCAAAAAAGAATTCTGTGTTTCCAGGATTACTCGGCGGGGGTAGCGGGGAGGAGACGGGCTTTCTCATATGCACTGAACTGTTTAATCGGAAGATCAGATTCAATTTGTTGTACTCAGCCCAATTGAAAATTATATGCAAGGGAACAACATATATGTTCAACGCGGTAGAGGAGGCAAAACAATTTGTGGCCAAGTTGGAAGCAGATGGATTGGGAAACGGTGAGAATGACACCCCGAACTGAGGAGACTGAAAAGTTGATGGGTTCCCGTTCAGAAAGAGTTTACTTGGACACATTGACTTCAGCCGTAGCAGTAAGGATTGGTTTGGCTGGAGGCTTAGAGACCATAAACTCCCAGATGGCTTGAAGTGTTGGCAGCTAAAATGGCATGTTTGGAATGAAGAACTTGGGAGGCCGGAACACCTGCATATTACAGCCTGTTTGGATTGGCCTGGACAAGGCTAGGTAACTATGGAACCCAGATAATCTGACCGGTAATGGAGCACACACAATTGAAGACCCGGTCAGCAGAGAGCATAGTGGCTCAGAACTTTTCTAGACCAGAAGTCAAGTTAACTGTATATAAGTTTTAAGTTGTAATACACTTAAGGAGAGAAACAGGATGTACGGGTTATGGGGATGTATTTAAAAAGTACAAAGTTTGTTGGAGAGTGTTTGGTGGTTTGGTGGGAAGGTTGGAGACTGGAAGGACGGAATAGGGGCTGGGGCCTATAGGCCGCAGAAGCACTACAAATAAGGGAGGGAGATTGGGAGGCGGGAAAGTGATCTGTTCCTATGTGGGGGAACATCAAACAGGAGAAGGGGGGTGGGAGGGAGGGACAGAATATGGGAGGGGAGGGAAGGGATAAGGGGAAGGAAGGGATAAAACAGAGCAAGATCAATCGGAATGGGGGGGAGGGAAGTGCCACGTGGGACATAGGTAGGAGAGTCATTCAGGATGGTTTTGCAGGGGGTGCAGGCTGGGGCACTACCCTGAGAAAAATACACGTTTTCAAAGAATTGAAACAGCAAACAAGTATGCCAGTAGATTATGGTTAGACTTGTCACTTGGAATGTGGGTGGGATCAGCTCGCCAATAAAGAGAACAAAAATCTTACAACATCTACATAGAAATAAAGTAGATATTGCCCTGCTACAAGAAACACATCTTAGTCAAGAGGAACACGCAAAACTTAAAACATGGTGGGTGGAGGAATGCGTCTCGGCGGGAGCACAAGGGAAGAAAGGAGGGGTGGCGGTGTTAATACGCAAGGGACTGCCAGTGGTGTCGCATCTCATTGAGGCAGACACCAAAGGCCGCTATGTATTGGTGGAATTGGAAATTTTGGGCCGGAAAATATTAATATGCAATGTGTACGCCCCCAATCACTATGACAAGCAATTTTACAACCATTTGGTACAGCGCCTGCTCTCATACCAGGGGGAACAGGTACTGGTGGGGGGTGACTTCAACACAGTATGGGATGCCTCGGTGGATAGTACGCAGGGTAAGAGAAGTGACTCAGTGGCATCCCAGAAAGGTCTGCAAAGACTAGGGCAGCTGTTAGAGCTCATAGATGTGTGGAGGGTTTTACACCCAAATGACAGAGATTATACCCATCATGCGCGAGCACATGATTCCCAAGCACGAATAGATTACATACTTATCCCAGAACATATGCTTGATAAGGTCATAGACACACGCATAGGGCCCTACACGATTTCAGACCATGCCTGGGTGTGCCTTGATTGGGAATGGGGAGAGAAGAAACCGCAGGGCAACTACTGGCAGTTCCCGTTAGACCTAACAGGGGATGAGAAATTTAAAGCTAAGTTACAAGAACGATGGGAAGATTATGCGGCACTCAATCAAACACACACAGAGAACCCTGTCTTATATTGGGAAGCAGCGAAGGCGGTGATACGTGGGGAAATAATCAGTTACTACCATCACTTCAGGTTAGCCCGTAACAAAGAAATAATACGGTTAGGTAAACTGATATGTAAGGCCCGCCAGACCTATGGCAGAACACATGCTGAGAGACACCGTGCTAACCTTCTAGAACTCCAGACCACACTAAACATGTTGTTACATCAGCGAGCCAAGAAGTCCAAAACCTATTATAAATTCCAATTACACAAGTTTGGGAACAAGGCGGGCCGCATGCTAGCACGCTTGGTCACCCCGAAAGGGAACAAGAGACAGGTCTTACAAGTGAAGGGAGAACATGGGAGGATGGAGCAGAAAACGGAAAAGATATGTGAGGCCTTCGCTAAATATTACAGCACCCTTTACGCGAAACCAAGGGAACAGGGCTTACCGGAAGCCTTATACTTAAACAATTTAGAACTACCGGTCCTCAACCAACGAGACAAAGATCAATTAAACCTGCCAATCACGGTTGAGGAGGTGATACTAGGTATAAAACAAGGGAAGCTGCTCAAAGCGCCTGGCCCAGATGGTTATCGTATAGAATTCTACAAAATATTAGGCGACCATATTGCCCCGGTATTAACTAAATTTTACAACAAAATAATAGACATGGAGCAGCCTCCGGAGGGTCTGTCCCTTGCGAGAATAGTGGTGCTGCCAAAACCAGGTAGGGATCCACAAAATGTGGAATCATACCGTCCAATTTCCCTCCTGAATGTGGAACTCAAAATACTTGCGAAAATAATGGCCAATCGCATGAAAAAGGTCTTGCCAAAATTAATACATGAAGCTCAAACCGGATTCGTAGAAGGTAGAGTAACAGCTAAGAATTTACGGAAAATCATAGGGGCCTTAGAGAGGAGGAAATATGAGGATAAGCCAGCACTTTTGATTAGTTTTGACGCTGAAAAAGCGTTTGATAAAGTTCACTGGCCCTTCCTATTTTCCACACTAGAAAAATATGGATTCAGCGGTAGATTTGTATCAGCAGTGCGAGCCCTTTACTACGAACCCAAAGCGCGGATAAAAGTCAATGGGATGGAATCGGCAGAATTCTCCATATATAGGGGGACAAGACAGGGTTGCCCCTTGTCACCATTATTGTTTGTCCTGACACTTGACCCATTGATACGGGACATTGTAAATAGTCCAACGATACAAGGAATGCGCATGGGTCAGGCCGAATTCAAAATAGCAGCTTTCGCAGATGACCTTCTGGTATTGATCACAGACCCCCAAAAATCGTTTTCGGTGTTAATGGAGACTTTAAAAGAATATGGGGAATATGCAGGGTTGAGCTTGAATTTGCCTAAATCAGAAGCATTAGCCTCTTCTGAGGTAATGAGAAATTCCTGGGGTCAAGATTTCCCTTTAAGTTGGGCAGAGGGATCATTTAAATATCTGGGAATTCACATAACAATGGAACTAGAGAAACTCCATGACTTAAATATCAATGTCCTATTAGAGGGAACAAGACGTCGGCTACGCAGCTGGGAAGGCCTGCCACTGTCCCTGAACGGCAGGATAAACTTAATACGCATGGTGATATTCCCAAAATGGTTGTATCTCATGCAGACACTGCCCTTGCGACTGAAAAATAAGGACCTCGTGCACATAAACAGAATTCTCAGTAGGTTTTGCTGGGCAAATAAGAAACCACAAATACAAGCTAAAATAATGAAGGGAAGATGGAACAGTGGGGGTATGGGTATGCCAGACTTAGCCGCATATAATCAAGCATGTCTACTTAGGCACATAGGAGATTGGATAGGCCACTCCACTGCATTTACACCATTAGAATTGGAACGGGAATACTTTACACCATATAATGTCATTACACTGTTGCATTTAGACCAGAGACAAATACCGACTCCTTTTAAACACTGTCATCTGCTGCAACCAATGCGTAAAGCATGGAAGACATTTATTAGGAATATAGGGGGCAATCCAGAAACATCAGAACTTTTAACGATTAGAGGAAACCCGAGTTTTGAGCCTGGACAAACAAACCCGGCCTTTCATAGGTGGGAAGCACAAGGGATCATTAGAGTGGAACATCTGCTTAGTAAAGAAGGAGGGATCATCAAATTTGAGGATTTGCAAAATAAAATAGGAAGTGCATGGGGGGATCATTTTGCATATGTACAAGTTAAACATTACATTTTGAGCCTTAATCAAGCCGCACTCCGATTGCAAATTGGCGAACAGACTAAAAACTTTTTTCAGGCTTTGGAGGTGGGTGGAATGTCAGTGTCAACTATATCCCGAGCTCTGGCGAAGAGGGAACCCACTAAAGATTTAGGATACATCAAGCAGAAGTGGGAACAGGACTCTGGGGGGCACCTGAGGAATTGGGATGTTGGGGCCACACTGAGACGCATTCCGAAACTCACTATAGATGAGAGGCTCAGAGAGAGTGGATATAGAGTGACAATGCGTGCTTATATTTCAGGGCAACAATGGGGACATATGGACCCTACCAGAGAAGTGAAATGTCTTAGATGTGATAATAAAGCTCCCACATTATTTCATGCCTTTTGGGCCTGTCCGAGTGTTCAGGTTTTCTGGAGGCAAATTCAGCGTTTCCTAATTGAAACGGTACAGTTAACAACAAGGGGGACATGGGATCATTATGTGCTAGACACACAGAATGCATTTGGCTCACAGACGAAAGGGTCTAGGTTGTGGTGCCGGAAGGTATGTCTGTTGGCTAGAAAGACTATATTACAAAAATGGGTGTCCCAGGAGCCGCCAGCATATTGGCACTGGCGGAACCAGATACATGAAATGGCAACATGGGAGGCCAGAGAGGTGAGAGGAATCCCAAAAAGGAAACGAAACTTTATGCAAATATGGGGCCCATATATACAAGGGCTGAGCCCACGAGGTAGGGGTCTATTGCTCAACCATCTGTGATTTTTTTTTTTTTTTGTTCCTTCAATGACCCGTTTTGTATGTGAGCCTTGTTCCTGAGGTGGCGGGGGGGAGGGAGAGAGAATAAAGGGAGGGGGGAAGGGAAAAGAGGGAATGGAGAAGAGGGAAGGGATAAGGGAGGGGGGAAGAAACATGAAACATTGTGTTGATAGTAATTCTTATACGATTTGCATTAGTGTATATTAAAAGATCTGAAGTAAGAGGTAGGAATTTCAGAGTTGTACGCTACTGTTTGACCTATATGCAAAACATATCGAATTATGAATGTGTTGGAGAAGGGAAAGGGGAGGGGAAGGGGGTTGGGATGAAAAGGGTAAAATGTTTGATGACAGATCTTATCATATAGTTCGATTTCGGATTTTGATGTTGGCCTCTTTTGTTCAGGCCGGAATGTATTACTCTGTTCTATGTTGTCATCAATAAAAATGTTAAAACATAAATTTGCTGATGACACAAAGTTATTCAAAGTCGTTAAATCGCGGGAGGTTGTAAAAAATTACAAGAGGACCTTACGAGACTGGGAAACTGGGTGTGTAAATGGCAGATGATGTTTAATGTGAGCAAGTGCAAAGTGATGCATGTGGGAAAAAGGAACCCGAATTATAGCTATGTCATGAAAGGTTCCACGTTCGGAGTCACAGACCAAGAAAGGGATCTAGGAGTCGTCATTGATGATACGTTGAAACCTTCTGCTCAGTGTGCTGCTGTGGCTAAGAAAGTAAATAGAATGTTAGGTATTATTAGGAAAGGAATGAAAAACAAAAATGAGGACGTTATAATTCCTTTGTATCGCTCCATGGTGCGACCACACCTCGAATATTGTGTTCAATTCTGGTCGCCGCATCTCAAAAAAGATATGGTGGAACTGGAAAAGGTGTAGCGAAGGGTGACTAAAATGATAAAAGGGATGGGACGACTTCTCTGAGGAAAGGCTAAAGTGGGTAGGGCTCTTCAGCTTGGAGAAAAGATGGCTGAGGGGAGATATGATAGACGTCTATAAAATAATGAGTGGAGTGGAACGGGTAGACATGAAGCAACTGGTTATGCTTTCCAAAAATACTAGGACTAGGGGGCATGCGATGAAGCTACAATGTAGTAAATTTAAAACGAATCAGAGAAAATGTTTCTTCACTCAATGTGTAATTAAACTCTGGAATTCGTTGCCAGAGAATGTGTTAAAGGCGGTTAGCTTAGCGGAGTTAAAAAAAAAGGTTTGGACGGCTTCCTAAAGGAAAAGTCCATAGACCATTATTAAATAGACTTGGGGAAAATCCACTATTTCTGGGATAAGCAGTATAAAATATTTTGTACTTTTTTGGGGCCTTGCCAGGTATTTGTGACCTGGATTGGCCACTGTTGGAAACAGGGTGCTGGGCTTGATGGACCTTTGGTTTGTCCCAGTATGGCAACACTTATGTACTTATAAGCCTTAATCCATCTAGTGGTCAGCTGGTCATTTAGAGCATGTTTCAAAAAAACTTGGATGTGATTGAAACAGGTCTAGATAAAAATATACTTCTTGTTAGACTTGGACATGTCTTTCCGTTCCATTATTGCTGAAAGATGTCCTAATGTTGGGGCTGCCCTAGTACCACCTAAAACATTCCCACGACATATTCCCAATGGAAAATCACCAAATTCCGCCTGTTTGAAAAATTGCAATGTAATTGTTTTCAGCAGATGGATGTGTTGTTGAGATGTTTATCTGCTTCGTAAGTGAGTGCCGTAGCGCCGAGGTGCACTTAAGCATCGAACTGCTGCTTCACCCTGTTTCGGCACTTAACATCTGTTTGAGCACCAAAAGTTAGGTACTTAATTGGCATCTAAGTTATGATGAACTGTATAGAATTAGGAGGTAAATTTTAATATTTTATGTTATGCATGCATGAGTCTGCACCCAGACTCTGCCCATGTGAATGCCTACCTTGAAACTAAGCGCTGTTAAAGATATAGTCATAACAGGTGCGACACTATCCAGCTTATAATCGAACGAGAAAAACGCCCAAGTTCCGACCTAAATCGGGAGATGGGCGTTTATCTCACAAAAACGATTAAAGCGGTATAATCGAAAGCCGATTTTGGACGTTTTCAACTGCACTCCGTCGCGGATGCGGACAAAGTTGATGGGGGCGTGTCAGAGGTGTGGCGAAGGCGGAACTGGGGCGTGGTTATCTGCCGAACAGAGATGGGCGCATTTCACAGATAATGGGACAAAAGTATGCGTTTTTAGCTAGAATTTAGGGCACTTTTCCTGGACCCTGTTTTTTCACGAATAAGGCCCCAAAAAGTGCCCTAAATGACCAGATGACCACTGGAGGGAATCGGGGATGACCTCCCCTGACTCCCCCAGTGGTCATAAACCCCCTCCCACCACAAAAAATGATGTTTCACAACTTTTTATTTTGACCCTCAAATGTCATACCCACCTCCCTGGCAGCAGTATGCAGGTCCCTGGAGCAGTTGTTAGGGGGTGCAGTGGACTTCAGGCAGGTGGACCCAGGCCCATCCCCCCCCCTACCTGTTACAATTGTGCTGCTTAATGCTTAGTCGTCCAACCCCCCCCCGAACCCACTGTACCCACATGTAGGTGCCCCCTTTCACTCCTTAGGGCTATAGTAATGGTGTAGACTTGTGGGCAGTGGGTTTTGAGGGGGATTTGGGGGGCTCTACACACAAGGGAAGGGTGCTATGCACCTGGGAGCTCTTTTACCTTTTGTTCTGTTTTTGTAAAAGTGCCCCCTAGGGTGCTTGGTTGGTGTCCTGGCATGTTAGGGGGACCAGTGCACTACGACTCCTGGCCCCTCCCACGAACAAATGCCTTGGATTTATTCGTTTTTGAGCTGGGCGATTTCATTGTCCATTATCGCTGAAAAGCAAAAACGCCCAGCTCACAACTTGGCGAATAAAACATGGACGTCTAATTGTTTCGAAAATACGCTTGGGTCCGCCCCTTCACGGACCCGTTCTCGGAGATAAACGCCCATGGAGATAGGCGTTTCTGTTCGATTATGCCCCTCCATGTGGCCTATCTTCCACGTAGTGCGCTGGGTGTTGATTTGACCACCAAATTGGATGACCTTTTGGAGGTGCCGTCGGGTGACCCTATTTCCATATCCCTGTTATATAAGAGATTGATAATGGCACGATCGCAGAGAGATTTGAACCAGGTGGCAACCAGATGGGCAGGGGATATGCAGGCGCCGGTTTCCTCTCAGGAGCCTACTGCAAGGGCTGAGAGGAGTTTGAAATGGACACGAAGTGTAGAGCTTCGGGAGTGTTGAGCCAGAGTGATCTACCGAGCCTATACCTCGCAATCGCGTTTGTGTCAATTGGGATATTTGGAGTTGGCTGTTTGTAAGCGGTGTGGAGCCTTTTGGAAGTGTGCGGCTATCAAAGCGTTCTGGGTCAGGATAACTAGGTTTGTAGGTAGTCTCGGGGGGGCAGCGGGTTCGACAGTCACCAAAACGTATTTTACTGGGCTGTCTCTCTCCGATAGAGGGGGGCACGGCTCATCAGAGTGCACTCGCCCATAAAGCCTACCTGGTGGGTATGAAATGCATCTTGGTGAACTGGACACTGGAGCCAGGTCCCTCTCATTGGCAATGGCGTAACCGTTTCCATGCCTTACTCTTAATGGAACTCCAGGACTCTTTGCTTAACTTCAAAACACAAAACAATTTTTACTTAACTTGGAAGGGATATCTTAAAGTGGTGTCTCCTAAAGCCAGAAGTTATATTCTTAATAAACTTACTGCACTGTCTAGTTCTCCTCCAACGGCTCTCATCAATTAGATAAGCTTGATGCTCCCTGTCATAAGGGACAGGTGGTCACTCGGGTAGACGGGTACGGGTGGGAAGATGATTAGCAGGCTCACCTTTCTTGATTTAATTGGGGGGGGGGGGGGAGGGGGGGATGGAAGGGGTTTTGGTTGGTATTGGACCCTATAATAAGATGATGCATTTAATGGTACTGCTTCTAATATGTCAATTTTCTAAGATCGGGAGCCTATTAAGGTACCGGTTCATGCTAAGCCATTATCGGCACGGGGTGTTATCCCAAGAAGAGAGGGCGAGAGGGAGGGGAGGGGGTAGCTTGGGGTTCAACGAAGGAAAAGGAATTATTGTCTGATGATTGTCTGATAATGGTCTGTTGTATTAGAAATGTTCTTTGCTGAACCTTGCTGAATGTATATTCTCCGTTCTGTTACAGTAAACAGATTTAAACATGAAATATACAAAGCTGAAAAGTGCAAGGGGGGAGAGCTATAAGAAACCAGGCTCTCTCTACTTCCTTTGTACGTTGATGGTTACAGAAATTGATTGAAATGTTGAGATTACTTGTTAGAACCAGGTCTAGAACTAGTTAACAGATTACAATAACCTCTGAAGGGGCAGGGGGGTGGAGGGGGAGGGGAGGGAATGTTAAAAAATATTTGATGATATCGCAATAACTTGTATTCAGTTTGTCTTATTTTCAAATGGTTTATATGGCGATTGTTGACTGTTAATTCTGTCATATCATCAATAAAAATTGTTGAAACTTAAAAAAAAAGATATAGTCATATTGTTTTTCTCCAGAGAAGGAGCAGGACACAGTTCTCTGTGGCTACTTTTTCCCTGGGCAATTTTCAAAGGGATAGAATGTGCCTTCTCACCCTTTTGAGAGTTAATGCAAAGCCCACAAGTCAGGGATGTAGCCAGACACTCAATTTTGGGTGGGTCTGAGCCCAAAATGGGTGGGTGTGACAATCCTGCCCCCTGCCACTCCCCCAATATTTCTTCCTCCCCACCAGGCCATATGGGGGGGGGGGGTCACTTAACTCTACTCCTTCCCCCGATATTTTTAAATTGTTTAGGTCTTCGCCAGCAGCGAACAGCAACTCATTTCTATTGCTTGCATCGGCTCTGAGCCTTCCCCCCCCTAATGCAACTTCCTGGTCCCATAAACAGGAAGTTACATTAGAGGGAAGGCTCAGGGCCGCAGTGAGCACAGTAACATAGTAGGTGACAGCAGAAAAAGACCTGTACGGTCCATCCAGTCTGCCCAACAAGATAAACTCATATGTGCTACTTTATATGTATATCTGACCTTGATTTGTATCTGCCATTTTCAGGGCACAGACTGTAGAAGTCTGCCCAGCACTAGTCCCGCCTCTCAACCACTAGTCCCGCCTCTTAACCTTGTGCTGCCACCCAATCTCTGCTAAGCTTCTGAGGATTCATTTCTTCTGAACAGGATTCCTTTATGTTTATCCCACACATTTTTGAATTCCGTTACTGTTTTCATCTCCACCACCTCCCGCGGGAGGGCATTCCACATACCCACCACCCTCTCCGTGAAAAAATACTTCCTGACATTAGTCCTGAGTCTGCCCCCCCATCAACCTCAATTCATGTCCTCTAGTTCTATTTCCTTCCCGTCTCCGGAAAAGGTTTGTTTGCAGATTAATACCTTTCAAATATTTGAACGTCTGTACCATATCACCCCTGTTTCTCCTTTTCTCCAGGGTATACATGTTCAGGTCAGCAATTCTCATCTCCTATGTCTTGCTTGCTGCTGGTGAAGAACTAAAGGATTTAAAGGTGAAAAGGGAACAGGTCAAGCGAGTGGAGTTAAGTGACCCCCCCACGATCTCCTAGAGGAAGAGATGTCGGGAATCTTCAGCTGGCAGGACTTGGGGATCCCCGCCAGCCACATCACTGCTGTACCACTGCTGGGTGGGCCTGAGTCCAAAGTGGGTGGGCCCATGCCCACCTGGGCCCACCCATGGCTACGCCAATGCCACAAATGGATTTTGCCTCTGTATGCATTGTTTGGAAAATTGCCTTCATTGTGTGTGTATGTTTAGGTGCTTGTGCACATGGAATTGTGAAATATACCCTGAGAGAGAGAAAAAATACATTATGACACGCGTATCCATCAATATATATGTTCATAATTAATGCTAAATATGATGGAAAAACAGGTGCAAATGAGCTAATATTAAGATGCAGCTCAGGTCTTTCCTTTCCTCCCTAAATTTTATTTGCTTGGCATCAAGGACTGTTGTGACAGTTCTTAGCACACTTGATTGAACTGGGAAAACACATGGGACCGTCCCTTAGTCACCGAATGTGGAACGTGTCGTCCTCAACTAGCAGAGCAATCTCCAGCAAGAATGAATAATCATTTCAGCGCTTTGCTTTGGCAGAATTTGTGCAATCCGTTGTTTACTAGTTGGGGACTAATCAGAAAATGCCGAGGAGGAGGTTATAGGAGAAAAAAAAAAGATTCCATTTTAAAGCAAGAAGATGCACAAAGAGAAAAAAAATAGCTGAGGCTTCTGTTATTTTTTTTGCATTAATCCACATATTTTGCTGAATTGAGTCTTTTTGTTTTAAAATGAACATGTTATCACCTAACTCAGCAGTGTCCTACGTGTTCAAGGTACTGCAGCGTTGTATAAGACAATACTGATGTATTTCAGGGCTTCTTTTCTGAGAAACTCTAGCAAAAAAGGTAAACTTACAAAAAATGATAATGTATGCTGATAGCTTTTATTGGACTACTACTACTACTACTACTACTACTACTATTTAGCATTTCTATAGCGCTGCAAGGCATACGCAGCGCTGCACAAACATAGAAGAAAGACAGTCCCTGCTCAAAGAGCTTACAATCTAATAGGTTAACACTCCCTTCCCCATACCCAGACCTGAGCAACCCTGGAAAAGAAGGTGGACTTCTAAAGAGATGAGTTGGTCTGATTAGAAACACATTAGACGACAGCCAGAGGAAACCATGCAGGCGGAAGATGTCCCTGATGTGCAGTGGCTTAATGAATTCTCTCTGGTCCTCATGCACTGAATTATATTTGTGAAATTAAAAAAGTCTTTGATGAGTGGATCTGCAGTTATGGGCGTCCTTTATTAAATAGATTCTTTCTGAATTTAAAACCTTCCAGTCAAGGACATTGGACTGGATTCATTTCTCTAGTTTTTACAGAGTTCCTCGTTTATAAAGAAAAAAAGCCCCGTTTTGATGGGAAGGACTGGTGATGGTGTGGAGGGGAGATTACTGCGAGTGCAGCCTGATTCAGTATGTGACAGGGGTGTAGTGCCTTTGAAAACTCACTGGAGTAGAAAGGTAAATAGAGGACTCTGACTGGTTTACTGAAGCATGAATTTCACAGTAATCCTACTCCAAACTCCAGAGAGGAGAAGAATCCATTTATCAGGTTTCAGACTTTTGCATATGCATACACACACACACACACACACACACACATACACATACACATGCACACACATGCATGCACACAGACACGCATACACACACGTGCACACATACATACATACATACACACACATGCGCATACACACGTGCACACACACATACACACACACACATGTGCGCATACACACACACACACACACAGACACACAGACACGTGCACACATGCGCACACACATACACACACATGCGCATACACATACACACGCGCACAAACACACAGACATACATGCACAGACACAGATGTGCACACACACATGCATACATATACACACGCGCACAGACACACACACATATATGCACACAGACACAGACGTGCACACAGACATGCACACATTCATACATACACACACATGCGCATACACACGTGCACATACACACACACACTCATGCACACACGCATACATACACACATGCACATACACACACGCACACACACACACACTCATGCACACAGATGTGCACACACGTGCACACAAACACGTGTGCACACACAAACACATGTGTGCACACACACACACACATGTGTGCACACACACGCACACACACAAACAAACACACGTGTGCACACACACACACGCAGACACACAGATGCACACACACACACTCAAAAATCGGTGGCTATCCAATCATTTTCAGTGGTGCTTAACCGGTTATCTTCACTGAAAATGAGTGGTTAATTCTGAAGTGCAAGCCGGCTATGACAGGGGCGTTTCAGGGTAAGGAGTCCAATTAGCTCCCAATATTCAGACAGTGTTAGCATATAAATAAGACTCCATAAGTAGCAGTCCTTTCTTTATGTGCTAATGAACGGCCGCTTAGCTACAAATATCGAGTTAAGCGGACATGCGCTATCCGGGTTAAAATAACCTTGATATTCAATGCTGGCGACCGGCTGAATACCAGTGCTGCTCTTCACCGGCTAAATATCGAGAGGATTACATTTTAAACTCTTTTTTTACTGTGTCCTCTTTTGCAGCGGCGTACCGAGGGTGGGGTGGTGGGGCGGTCCGCCCCAGGTCCACGCTGCAGGAGGGGTGCAGGGAGCAGCTGTACGGCTGTCAGCTCTGCTGGTTCCCTGCTCCCTCTGTTACTTTCTGTTCCGGGGCAGAGGGAGCAGGGAACTGGCGGAGCTGACTGCCATGAGCGACTGCTCCCAGCACCCCAGCAGATAAGAAGAATGCCCTGGGGGGGGGGGGGGCTTGGAGGTGATGCGCTGGGGGGGGGGGGGGTGATGCTGCACCCAGGAGGGGTGCGGAGTGGCAGCCAACCAAAAAACACCACTGGTCTTTTGCATGCATTCTATATACATCTGTTTTATCTCTCATCCACTTTATTTATTTATTTGTTACATTTGTATCCCACATTTTCCCACCTATTTGCAGGTTCAATCTGGCTTACATAGTACCGGAGAGGTGTACGCCAACTTCGGTATTAACAATTACAATGTGATATTGTGGTAGCATAAGGATCATTGAAACAGACACATAGGGAATCGTCAAACGGAAGAGTTATGTGAAGCCATTCCGTGTTTTGGTTGCATTGTGTAGCAGTGTTCATGCATTCTAGATACATCTGTTTTCTCTCTCATCCACTTTTTCTGTATTATTCAACTTTTTGATTAGCCAACAACCTGTGGGCCCCATTTATGTCGGATAATTGGGACTCTACTGTACCTCATGGCCATCAGAAGTGAGAGCTACCTGAAAAGAGTTGAACACAAAGGGTTGATACCTTCTTTCAATCAAACCTCACATTCAGTAAGAAAACTTGCCACATAGACGGGGGACTTATTTTCAAATGTACATAAGTACATAAGTACATAAGTAGTGCCATACTGGGAAAGACCAAAGGTCCATCTAGCCCAGCATCCTGTCACCGACAGTGGCCAATCCAGGTCAAGGGCACCTGGCAGCTTCCCAAACGTAAAAACATTCCAGACAAGTTATACCTAAAAATGCGGAATTTTTCCAAGTCCATTTAATAGCGGTCTATGGACTTGTCCTTTAGGAATCTATCTAACCCCAATGTGGCCGCGCAGGCTTCTGCTTCTGTGAGTCTGACGTCCTGCACGTACGTGCAGGACGTCAGACTCACAGAAACAGAAGCCTACGCAGCCTTCTACATGGAATGTTGCTAGTGGAATAGCAACATTCCATGTAGAATCTCCAATAGTAGCAACATTAGTACATAAGTACATAAGTACATAAGTAGTGCCATACTGGGAAAGACCAAAGGTCCATCTAGCCCAGCATCCTGTCACCGACAGTGGCCAATCCAGGTCAAGGGCACCTGGCACGCTCCCCAAACGTAAAAACATTCCAGACAAGTTGTACCTAAAAATGGCGTTTTTCCTGTGCTATGTGTATCATCAATCTCATCAGAGCCCAGTATCAACATCATCAGACTTTCATTCCAGAGGCTGGATTATGGTTTCCCTTAGCTACACACAATCACACTTAACTGGGCATTTTTCAAACCGTCCACATTAAGTCAAAGTCTGTGGGTACTTGGCGCCTACGGGTGCTCATTTTCAAAGCAGATGGATGTCTCAAAAGGGACAGATAGGCGTTTTTCTGCTGAAATCCGCCCAAATTGCCATAATTCAGAAAGCATCCAAGCAGGCAAGCCACAGAGAAAAAGATGATTTGAGAAGGGCTGTTTCAGGAGGGGGTGTCATGGGCGTTTTTACGAGATGGACATTTTAGCAGGTTGACATCCTTGGTTGGAAATGAAAACATTCCCCACTTGACCTGCTATAACTTTGAATAAGTGAAGCCACAATCCATTTTTGCTTTTTGTGAGTTGGAGAGTGGAGAGATGGATTTGGTCACGGTGTGAAGGGGAGTAGAGAGCTGGACAGTGGTTTGTTTGCTGTCATTGTCTGAAACTTTTGTCTCCAGCATATCCTGCCTTGCCTCTTCTCTATCTCACCTCCTGAACCCCTTCACCACACCTGCTGTCTCTCAGGCCCTTTTCCCCCTTTCATTCCATGTAGAATCTCAAATAGTAGCAACAGTGGAGGAGTGGCCTAGTGGTTAGGGTGGTGGACTTTGGTCCTGGGGAACTGAGGAACTGAGTTTGATTCCCACTTCAGGCACAGGCAGCTCCTTGTGACTCTGGGCAAGTCACTTAACCCTCCATTGCCCCATGTAAGCCGCATTGAGCCTGCCATGAGTGGGAAAGCGCAGGGTACAAATGTAACAAAAATAAAATAGGTACTATTGGAGATTCTATATGGAATGTTGCTACTATTGGAGATTCTACATGCTACTATTGGAGATTCCAGATGGAATGTTGCTATTCCACTAGCAATATTCCATGTAGAAGCCTGTGTGGCCACATTGGTGATCTGCAAGGGCTGACTTCTACATGGAATGTTGGAATAGCAACATTCCATGTAGAATCTCAAATAGTACTACTACTACTATTTAGCATTTCTATAGCGCTACAAGGCATATGCAGCGCTGCACAAACATAGTAGCAACAGTGGAGGAGTGGCCTAGTGGTTAGGGTGGTGGACTTTGGTCCTGGGGAACTGAGGAACTGAGTTTGATTCCCACTTCAGGCACAGGCAGCTCCTTGTGACTCTGGGCAAGTCACTTAACCCTCCATTGCCCCATGTAAGCCGCATTGAGCCTGCCATGAGTGGGAAAGCGCGGGGTACAAATGTAACAAAAAAAAAAAATATATATATAAATAAGACCAAGAATACTATGATGCCTCTGTATCGCTCCATGGTGTGACCTCACCTTGAGTATTGTGCTCAGTTCTTTTTGCCGTATCTGAAGAAAGATATGGCAGAATTAGATAAAGTTCAAAGAAGAGCAACCAAAATGATAAAGGGGATGGAACTCCTTTCATATGAGGAAAGACTAAAGAGGATAGGGCTCTTTAGCTTGGAGAGACAGCTGAGGGGGGATATGATTGAGGTCTACAAAATCCTGAGTGGAGTAGAACAGGTAAAGGTGAATCCATTTTTCACTGTTTCAAAAAGTACAAAGACCAGGGGGTCATTCAATTAAATTATTTGGAAATACTTTTAAATCACATAGGAGTAAATTTTTTTTCACTCAATGAATAGCTAAGCTCTGGAACTTATTGCCAGAGGATGTGATAACAGCGGTTAGCGTGTATGGAAAGTTCTTGGAGGAAAAGTCCATAGTCTGCTATTGAACTCTTGGCAGCCATTTTGAAGCAGCTGTGGGAGCAAGACAGGTGCTGGGCAGGAAAGAGGGTGAGGCCACTAGACCACCAGGACACTGCAATAAGTAACAGGAGGGGAGGGGATGTGTATGGAGTCAGTTGGGTAGAGGGAGGCTGGAAAAAAGATTGGGGAGGCCGGAGGGGATATACATGGGGGAGAGAGAGGGAATCTGGCTTTCTTGGGGGGGGAGGGTCAAGGTGACAGGGGGCTGGGCAGGGCGATATTTTGTGTCTTCTTTTTTCTCAGGGCAAATATGGTAACCCTATATACCACTCATTCCCTCACACTCATATTTAAGCACAGAACAGGTGCTGATTTGTGCTTTCAATTTCGGTTTTGCTCAGTCTCGCACACGTGCTTGTTTTTCTCACGTTCAGCGCTTAAAACCCGCATGGGCTTCCTTCCGCTAGCAAAAGAGGACAAACCCCACAGTTTAATGTGACAAATTGACAAGAAATCTTCTCCTGAAAACCTTCAACACTACCCCTGAGCTGGCGGTAAGCTTTTGGTGTTAGAAGCCGTCATTTGCTTCTGCGTATTGCAGCTCTGTCATCTGAGCAGTGGGAAGGAAAATTAACTGACTTCATTTGCCTCCATTTAAATGCATTTCAATATAATTTATGACAACGTTTAGTGCATAGCTTAACGCCTGCGATCCAGTCCCTTAGGCATTCTGTGCATACTGATATGCATGTGGAGGAGTGGCCTAGTGGTTAGAGCACCGGTCTTGCAATCCAGAGGTGGCCAGTTCAAATCCCACTACTGCTCCTTGTGATCTTGGGCAAGTCACTTAATCCTCCATTGCCTCAGGTACAAACTTAGATTGTGAGCCCTCCTGGGACAGAGAAATATCCAGGGTACCTGAATGTAACTCACCTTGAGCAACTACTGAAAAAGGTGTGAGCAAAATCTAAATCAATAAATAAAAATCAGGTCCTAACACCTTTTACCACTGGCATTCGGCCCCTTAGTTCTCACCTAGAAGTAAGTGCAGTGCAAATAGATGCATAATTGTAAAGCTACTACTACTACTATTTAGCATTTCTATAGCGCTACAAGGCGTACGCAGCGCTGCACAAACAGAAGAAAGACAGTCCCTGCTCAAAGAGCTTACAATCTAATAGACAAAAAATAAAGTAAGCAAATCAAATCAATTAATGTGTACAGGAAGGAGGAGAGGAGGGTAGGTGGAGGCGAGTGGTTACAAGTGGTTACGAGTCAAAAGCAGGTGGTCTCAGAGTAGGTGTATGGGTGCAAAGGCCATGTCTTTAATGTAGGTGTGATTTCTGCAGGATTTTGTGCTAGTATTTTGTAAAATAGGTAGGCATTTTATGCGTCTGTAAAATAAACTACAGATAGGCACCTTCCTGACCAGTTAACCTATATGACCTGTTACAAAATTATTCTCTATGAGTGCATGGACATTCATAGCTAGACCCGCCATGGGTAACGAAAAGCAAAGCTGCAGATGTTTTTGGAGACAAACCTCTATCCATAGTGATAGGGGTGAGAAAAGCCAGACGAGGTTTTGGCAAATTTTCAGAACTGGAATCTTCTCAGAAATAAAATTAGAATCAGGATGATAAACCTGGCTCCTGAGGATTTCTGTTCTAGCAGCTAATTGAGTGACCTACCTTGTTTTGCAAGAGTTCCTCTTTAATACAGCGCTGTCATCTAGCCAAAGAGTAAATGTCAGACTGACTCCTGCACAGTGAAATGAATTCACAGTTTCCTTAGCTCTGGTGGCAGGTTTTAGTCCAGTGGTTCTCAACCCAGAATCCGGGATACACCCTTTGTTAAAAATCTTTTACCACATTATAGCTACCGGTATAGAAAGTTTCTCATAAAATTGTGTGGTGCAAATTTTTGCAGTAAGGTGAACCCTCACAAACTCATTTCTGAAGCAGAAGTTTACCTTTTATGCATCTCTGCCCTTCATATCTGGGTAGTATGGCTCTTCATGTACACTAAGGGAAGGGAAAGGGAATGGGACTTGATATACCGCCTTTCTGAGGTTTTTGCAACTACATTCAAAGCGGTTTACATATATTCAGGTACTTATTTTGTACCAGGGGCAATGGAGGGTTAAGTGACTTGGCCAGAGTCACAAGGAGCTGCAGTGGGAACCGAACTCAGTTCCCCAGGATCAAGGTCTGCTGCACTAACCACTAGGCTACTCCTCCACTAGCAACATTCCATGTAGAAGCTTGCCCTTGCAGATTAGCAATGCGGCCGCGCAGGCTTCTGTTTCTGTGAGTCTGACGTCCTGCACGTACGTGCAGGACGTCAGACTCACAGAAACAGAAGCCTGCGCAGCCGCGTTGCTGATCTGCAAGGGCAGGCTTCTACATGGAATGTTGCTAGTGGAATAGCAACATTCCATGTAGAATCTCAAATAGTAGCAACATTCCATGTAGAATCTCAAATAGGGAAAGGGAACTGGGGACTTGATATACCGCCTTTCTGAGGTTTTTCCGACTACATTCAAAGTGGTTTACATATTATATACAGGCACTTATTTTGTACCTGGGACAATGGAGGGTTAAGTGACTTGCCCAGAGTTACAAGGAGCCGCAGTGGGAATCAAAGCCAGTTCCCCAGGATCAGAGTCCGCTGCACTAACCACTAGGCTACTCTGGGGATTTGATCTCTGTTAGCAGGGCAGGCTTAACCTATGGACAGGTGGGGCTCTGGCCCAGGGTGTCAGAGATAAAGAGCGCCAACCCCCTGAGCCTGTGATGTCATAAGAACATAAGAATAACCATACTGGGTCAGACCAATGGTCCATCTAGCCCAGTATCCTGCTTCCAGCAGTGGTCAATCCAGGTCACAAGTACCTGGCAGAAACCCAAAGAGTAGCATCATTCCACGATACCAGTCGCAGGGCAAGCAGTGGCTTCACCCATGTTTATCTCAATAACAGACTATGGACTTTTCCCCTAGGAGTCAGAGTCAAGTTTGTCAGTGCTTAATTTGGAATAAAGATTTGATTTTTTATATACGTCTCCGGTTCTTTGGAAGAGCCTAACTTTCCTACTCCTTGCTTTGTGCATTTCCTTGCATAGGAATTCAGTGTACCTCCACCCTTGTGGTGGTTCTTCTCCGACCCTTTTTTAAACCCGGATATGCTAACCACTGTTACCACATCCTCCAGCAATGAGTTCCAGAGCTTAACTATTATTTGGTGAAAAAAATATTTCCTCCTTCAGCACTGCGTACTTCCATGAAGCTAGGAGTAACAAGAGAGCTATGGTACTAATGAGAATGACCTATAGATAAGACCACCCTGCTTTTACACCCATAGCACTAGCCAGAAGTATCCCCATTTCATAGGTGCAGAATTTGCATCTAGAGGCCAAGGATATGGGTTTGAATCCCAGCATAGCCAATCAGCCAAACTCAGGGAGGAGTGGGGTAAAAGCCTGTACTACTATTTTTTTTAAAGTACTTCCATATGGTGCTCCACAGCATTCCCTGCTTATGTCTCTTAAAAAATTTTCAATGAATGTTTTTTTAAGTAAAAAAAAGTATCTCTATGTAATTTCATTGAGTGTCCCCTGGTCTTTGTACTATTTGAAAAAGTGAAAAATCGATTCACTTTTACCCGTTCTACTCCTCTCAGAATTTTGTAGATCTCAATCATAACCCCCCTCTCCCCAGCCTAACTTCTTTAGCCCATTCTCATATGAGAGGAGTTCCATCCCTTTTATCATTTTGGTCGCTCTTCTTCGAACCTTTTCTAATTCCACTATGTATTTTTTGAGATACGGCGACCAGAACTGAACGCAGTACTCAAGGTGAGGTCACATCATGGAGCAATACAGAGACATTATAATATTCTTGGTCTTATTTTGCATCCTTTTCCTAATAATTCCTAGCATCCTGTTTGCTTTTTTGGCTGCTGGACAGAAGATTTCAGCTATATCTTTTTCTTAGGTGCTGACTCCAGCATCAGGTTACTGATCTGGATTATTTTTCCCAATGTGAATCACTTTGCATTTGCTTACATTAAATTTCATCTGCCATTTGGATGTCCAGTTTCCTAAGGTCTTCTTGCAATTTTTCTCAATCCATATGTGTTTTGCCAACTTTGAATTGTTTTGTGTCACCTGCAAATTTAATCACCTCACTCGTCATTTCGATTTCCAGATCATTTATAAATATGTTAAATAGCACTGGTCCCAGTACAGATCCCTGTGGTACTCCACTATTCACCCTCCTCTATTGAAAAAAATGGACATTTAACCTTACCTTCTGTTTTCTGTCCAGTAACCAATTCCTAATCCATAGAAGGACATTGCCTCCTATCCCATGACTTTTTAATTTTCTTAGGAGTCTTTCATGAGGAACTTTGTCAAAAGCATTCTGAAAATCTGGATACGCTACATCAACTGGCTCTTTACCCTTTATCCACATGTTTATTCACGCCTTCAAAGAAATACTGCAAATTGGTGAGGCAAGACTTCCCTTGGTTGAACCCATGCTGAGTCTGTCCAATTAAACCAGGTTTGTCTATGTATTCTATCATTTTATTCTTTATAATAGTTTCCACTATTTTTGCCCAGCACTGAAGTCAGGCTTACTGGTCTGTAATTTTCCAGATCACTCCTGGAACCCTTTAAAAAAATTGACATTATATAGGCCACCCTCCAATCTTCAGGTACTACGGATGATTTTAACGACAGGTTACAGATAGCTAACAGCAGATCAGCAATTTCAATGGACCTATAGGTTAAGCTGGCCCAGACCTTATCTGGTAGCATTGCGTGTGCAGGGAAAAAAGAAGAGCTGATAACCTCCTTCCTTTTTCTGTCTCAGGCCACCTTCCCCATCTACTTTTAAAGGCAGCTTTCCCCTCCCAAACACAGATAGCATTTGACCTAACTCTACCCGCATCAGTGCCCTGGCATCTTCCTTCTGCTTCACCCCAGCCCCTCCTTGGACATAACCATCTTGTTTCCACAAGGGTCTGGCTGAGGGAAGAGGCAGGGGCTGATGTGGATATCAATATTAATATCAATTTATTGTTTGTATACAGCTGTATCCCCTAGAAGGGTTCACTGTGGTTCACAGTAAATTATCCTGGGCAGTTACATACTGTTACATAAGGCATTCAACAAACATCACAAATGATTAACATAAGGCTTTTTTTCATGAGTCTCTCAGACGCGTAAAATGGATCAAAGATGTGCATCGGACATTAGTTGTCGAAAAGGAAGATTTTCAGTTTTTTTCTAAAAGCAGAGTAGGAGGGCTCGAGGCAGATTGTGGTGGGTAAGGAGTTCCATTGAGGAATGGCATGAACGAGAATAAAGTAGTGAAGAATTTGAAGAAGCGGACATTTTTCACGATTGGGGAACAGAATATCATGAGTTGTTGTAACCTTGCAGAGTGATGAAACAAAGTCTTTGAAGATATTAGTATTTCTAAGGTTGATCCATATGTGACATGGATATCAGCATGGAAGAGTAGGCAAATGGTTTTGAAGAGGATTCTTTTCTGAACAGGAAGCCAATATAGTTGTTTCAAGTAGGGTGTGATTCTGTCAATTTTTCGCAACCTGAAGATCAAACGGGCCGATGTGTTCTGTGTAAGTTGGAGTTTGGTCATCAATTTTGTTGATAGGCATAGATATAGGGCGTTACAGTAGTCTAATGAGAGAGAATGAGTGTTTGGATGAGTAAGGTGAAGGAGGATTGATCGAAGTAGGCTCTGATCAGTCTTCATTGTTTGAGTTTATAAAATGTTTTTTGCTGGGGGTGTTGAGATGGAAATGGGAAGGGATCGAGTTTAGCATTGGAACTGTTTTTGAAACTGCTTTTGGGGAGTACTGGGATAAGGTTGGGAGGGGGACAAAGTAGGAATTAGAACTGTTAAAAAATTTATGAAACAAGACGTATTATTATTTGAATGTATATTGATTTCTTTAATAAAAACAATTTAACATAAAATGTTTTTGCCATAGATGGTTGATTTGTGGTTCAAAGGATAATAATGAGCAATCTAGGATCACTCCTAGCATCTTTGATTTTTTCCTCTACTGATAGAGATAAACTGGTGGATACTGCTAGTGTGTCTGGAATGAGGTCTGCTGGGGTGTGAAACCATAGCAGTTTGGTTTTGGTTCTGTTCAGCTTCAGTTTATTTTTGATGGCCCAGTTTTGGATGCGTTCCATGCTGCTGGATATCCAAGCGGTAATTTTTGATAGGTTGTCACTCACCGGTGTCAGCAGAAAAATGTCATCTGTATTTGTTAGCAAGAGGTCGTCGTCCCTCATCTTGATGCTCTCAAGGGAAGACATGAATACATTGAACAGGAGTGGTGAGAGTGGTGAGCCTTGGGGTACTCCGCAGGGGGGTATCCAGATTTGTGACATCTCTTTGTTTTTGTGGATGCAGTAGCTCCTATTGACCAGGAAATTGCGGAACAGCCCAACATCATTTTCTTAATAACAAGCCATGGTCAACTGTGTCAAAGGCTGCGGAGATGTCAAATTGTAAGAGAATGGTTTGTTTTCCTAGTGATGATTGAGATTGGACGAACGATGAGCTCTGCTAGGGTAGGAGTGAATAAGCAATAGTCTGAAGAGTGATTTTATTATTATGGTCTCAGCAGAGTCACATTCATATCAATACATGATTTCAACAACAATCCAACCGTATTGCTAATTAACAACATTTTATTCTAATTTCAACCTTAAGATGCTTTCCTTTCTCCCAAACAAATACATAGCACCCACACTTAAAGCATATGATATAAAATACGCAAGCAACAAACAGCAGTGGAGTTAACAAAAATGGCTGGAGATCTTTTAATGCCAAATCTTCAATCTGACTCAACACGGACCGTGTTTCGATGACAGGGCTTGCCTCAGGAGTCTGTATCTGTGACATGAAGAATTTAGGTCTAGAATCAACTAGATCTATAACAAATGAATCATAAGCCTTTCCTGGCTGACATTCAATGTGAGTTTGATGGGGGTAATCGCTTAACGCATTTGCTCATGCCTAGCTGGATTTGCAGCTGTTGACGTTTATATCTCACATTGAATGTCAGCCAGGAAAGGCTTATGATTTGTTATAGATCTAGTTGATTCTAGACCTATATTCTTTGTGTCATAGTTGCAGACTCCTTTCGCAGGCCCTGCCACCAAATCACGGTCCGTGTCAAGTCAGATTGGACATTAAAGAAGATCTGCAGCAATTTTTGTCGACTCCTCTGCTGTTTGTTGCTTGTCTGCTGTGTGCGGAGTGTGGACTTTGCTTTGATATAAAATACACATACATGATACTGACCTGTCATTGTCATTTTTAGGACAAACCGTAGATGTCTGTCCACCATTGGCTTTTCTTCCTGGCCATCTAACTATTGGAGTTGCCGTTGAAGCTCATTTCAGCCCATCTTGATCTCTTTGCCATTTTTCAGGACACAGACTGTAGAAGTCTACCTGGCACCATCCTTACTTCCTAACTACTGGAGTTGCTGTTGAAGCCCATTCCTTGTTCTCCCCTATTTGAAGTCCTACCCATCTTACGGTGCTTAGAACCACAAATCCAAGCATCCAATAGGATAAAACTGGTACTCGAGCCACCTAAAAGGTCAATGACTGACATTTGGAGGCTTCTGAAAAGATCCTTTCCTGATTTGTTTGGCCACAGGAGGTGACTGGGGCTTTAGGAATAAGGGAAGAAAAACCAGGATTATTATAATTTTCTAGGTTGCCTTGTGGTTCTGCATAAGGGACTAATTAATTTAGATTTATGAACTGCATCCCTGCCATATTTTGCTGCAATGTACAACCAATTTATTAAACAATAAACATAACACGTATAAGGACCCTCACTAAGGTATGGTTTATTCAGATTTGTTGAATCACCTATTTTTTTTTTTTTTTTTACAAAATAATTCAAGGTGATGTACAATAAAGTTGAATCATAGAAAAGAACTCCATTAAGTCACAGGAAAACAAACCATTCATACAAGAAAACAATCATACATCCTGGCAATAAGCAGCAGAGCCTCACATATGTGTGCCAAAGGGATGCACCGTCCATCAACTAAACGTCTCTCCACAAAGATGAGTTTTGAGGCTAATTTTAACATGTTTCAGGGCTGGTTCTGCGTGGATCGCGCCAGGAAGATTGTTCCAGAGGGATGGGGCCATAAAATAAAACAAACTTCTTCTTGTTGACTCTCAACAGCCCTTGGATAGACGAGGTAGAATGAACCTATGGCCATTAATAGAGCGAAGTAAGTGGGAAGGGTGTATGGGATCATTAATTTGGACAATCCGCTAATCCAGTCTGGGTCAGGGTAAGCATTTTAAACTGAATTCTGAAGCCAGTGCAATTTTTGAAGGTGGGAGGGAACTCATCTGTGAAAAGCTGCAGTAGTAGCAGTGGCAGCAGGGGTGAGGTGTGCTCATCCGTCTTTTTAGCGTCAGGAAGGCACTTTTTCTGTCAGCCAGGTAGTATGGGATCAGCAGCAGTGGGGATTTTCTCCAGGAAAGCTCTGAAGTGGTGGTGGTGGTGGGTCTCTCCCTGAAAGGCTGCTTTGTGACAGTGGCTGCTTTAGGGATATGTTCCCTACATGAAAATCAGGAGACATCCTACTGCACCTGCATCTGGGGAGGATCATGGAAGCTCATCTGTGGCTCAGCTAGGGGCGTAGCCAGACTTCGGTGGGAGGGGGGTCCACAGCCCGAGACCCTGGCGCCGCCGACCCCCCTGGCGCCATTGCTGACACCCCCCACCAGCACCACCACCAACAACTTTGACCCCCCTGCCGACGACCCCCCGCCCGCCCCTGCCCACCGTCGCCTACCTTTGCTGGCGGGGGACCCCAACCCCCGCCAGCCGAAGTCTTTTTTTTTTTTTTTTTGTTACATTTGTACCCCGCGCTTTCCCACTCATGGCAGGCTCAATGCGGCTTACATGGGGCAATGGAGGGTTAAGTGACTTGCCAAGAGTCACAAGGAGCTGCCTGTGCCTGAAGTGGGAATTGAACTCAGTTCCTCAGGACCAAAGTCCACCACCACCCTAACCACTAGGCCACTCCTCCACTGTTGCTACTATTTGAGATTCTACATGGAATGTTGGTATTCCAACATTCCATGTAGAAGTCGGCCCTTGCAGATCACCAATGTGGCCGCGCAGGCTTCTGCTTCTGTGAGTCTGACGCAGGACGTCAGACTCACAGAAACAGAAGCCTGTGCAGTCTTCTACATGGAATGTTGCTAGTGGAATAGCAACATTCCATGTAGAATCTCAAATAGTAGCAACAGAATCTCAACAGTAGCAACATTCCATGTAGAATCTCCAATAGTATCTATTTTGTTACATTTGTACCCTGCGCTTTCCCACTCATGGCAGGCTCAATGCGGCTTACATAGGGCAATGGAGGGTTAAGTGACTTGCCCAGAGTCACAAGGAGCTGCCTGTGCCTGAAGTGGGAATTGAACTCAGTTCCTCAGTTCATTTGGTTTCTGAGTCTGACGTCAACATCAGACTCACAGAAACAGAACGAAACCTTGCGATCTGCAGGGCTTTGTTCTGTTTCTGTGAGTCTGACGTCCTGTACATGCAGGATGTCAGACTCAGAAACCAAAGGAAGAAGACTTCGGCTGGCGGGGGTTGGGGTCCCCCGCCAGCAAAGGTAGCAGACGGCGACGGCGGGTTGGTGGCGGGAGGGGGGGTTGAGAGGGTCGTCGGCAGGGGAGTCCAGGGCCAAATCTACGGGGGCCCAGGCCCCCATGGCCCCATAGTAGCTATGCCCCTGGGCTCAGCAAGAAGTTGCCAGCATCATGAACTCAAAAGAAGGCAAGACAATCTTCCACAAGGCTACACACAGGAACACAAATGTGGAAGACGCCAAACACAATCTCCAATGCATCAAGAAAAATTGTATTGTCCAAGACAGTGTAGAACATACATTGCAAACCCAACATGGGC
Source organism: Microcaecilia unicolor (assembly GCF_901765095.1). Taxonomy (NCBI): domain Eukaryota; kingdom Metazoa; phylum Chordata; class Amphibia; order Gymnophiona; family Siphonopidae; genus Microcaecilia; species Microcaecilia unicolor. The sequence continues at coordinate 632,121,713 of NC_044032.1, forward strand.
TGTGTTTTGGCCAGGGCTTTTTTTTTGAGGGGGTACTGAGTACCGGCACCTTTTCCATTGTCTGTTAAAATTGACCCATGGTCCCCAAGTTTTAATGAAAGAGCTCAGGCTCTGCACACCAATTCTGCCTTGTCATGATTCTGTGACTGGTTGCAGGGGGCCTGGCTATTGTGGGGTGGGTCCCTCAGTGATCACCCCACCCCTGAAGGGTGGCCTGGCATTTGAGTACCGGCACCTTTTTTGCTAGAAAAAAAATGCACTAGTTTTGGCACTCCGGACTTTCGTCAGGGGTCAAAGAATTCTTCCCAATCTAAACTCAAGCAGAACAGAATGCCATGAGATCACACTAAACACTGTTTTGGAAAATAAACTTTTTCTTGATGCATTGGAGATTATGTTTAGCATCTTCCACCTTTGGTCTTCTATTCCCAGCTGAGAAACACTGCTCTTCAGGCTTCACTAGATCACTCTTCATGTTACCTACATCTTCTAGACTGCCTACCCTGTTGCAGATTTTGGTATTAACCACAGAGGCAAATCTTACCAGATAGCCCATCTGCAGTATTGCTGAAGAAAATGTTGATAAGAACGACACCAATGGCTAATTCCTGCAGCAAACTACAGGTAATGCCCTTATTCTCACAGTCAATTTTTATTTATTTATTTATTTTTATTGCATTTGTATCCCACATTTCCCCACCTCTTTGCAGGCTCAATGTGGCTTACAATACATCATTTACCTCTACTCTTTGTTATCTCCCATTTAAGTTTATAGTTTATAGTGTATTGGTCAGTGGAGTAGAAAACGGGTAGCCACGAGGGCCTGGCTCCCTCGGTTTGACTGGCGGGGGTCCCCAACTCCCGTCAGCTAAAGCATTTGTCCTGCGCTGGATTCACATTGCCTGGCGCCCTATCCTGTTTTCAGTCACTGTGCACGCTTGGGGACCACACGTGAATTAACACGGAAGCTGGAGTCGACATTGTAAAGATAAGTCTAGTTACATTTATCTTTTTTTGACTCTATAAGATTTGGAGGAACATTGATGCACAAAGACTTTTACATGAAAGAGATTAAAAATAAAAAAAGAGAGGTTTTTTTTAGTCTATGATGACTTTTTACTGTGTGCAATCATCCACTGAGTTTTTGCCACAGTTCGTTGAGACTTTTTCCCCCTATCCAGTAAACATAGTAGATGACGGCAGAAAAAGACCTGCACGGTCCATCCAGTCTGCCCAAGAAGATAAATTCATATGTGCTACTTTTTTATTTGTATTGTCCTCTGCAGTGCACAGACCGTATAAGTCTGGCCAGTCCTATCCCTGCCTCCCAACCACCAGCTCTGGCACAGACCCTATAAGTCTGCCCAGCACTAGCCCCACCTCCCAACCACCAGCCCCACCTCCCAACCACCGGCTCTGGCACAGACTGTATAAGTCTGCCCAGCACTATCCCCGCCTCCCAACCACCGGCTCTGGCACAGACCGTACAAGTCTGCCCAGCACTATCCCCGCCTCCCAACCACCAGCCCCGCCTCCCAACCACCGGCTCTGGCACAGACCATACAAGTCTGCCCAGCACTAGCCCCACCTCCCAACCACCAGCCCCGCCTCCCAACCACCGGCTCTGGCACAGACCGTATAAGTCTGCCCAGCACTATCCCTGCCTCCCACCACCGGCTCTGGCACAGACTGTATAAGTCTGCCCAGCACTATCCCCGCCGCCCAACCACCAGCCCCGGCACAGACCATATAAGTCTGCCCAGCACTAGTCCCGCCTCCCAACCACCAGCCCCAGCACAGACCGTATAAGTCTGCCCAGCACTAGCCCCGCCTCCCAACCACCAGCTCTGCCACCCATTCTAGGCTGCGAGTGTGGTATTTTGAGATTATCAATATTATTTGCAGTGGAATTGATCTGTGTGGAGCATAATTATAGAAGGCCCAGGGCACTAAAATCTACATGCCATAATTTATGCCACATTTTCATTGGTATAAATGGAGGCATGTTGATTTACGCATTGATACAATCAACTAAGTGTATTCTATATACTGGGCCTAAATCTAGGCGCCGCTTACAGAATAAGCTTATTCGATATGGAATTCTGCATTGATCTTTTAGGCACCAAATATAGAATCTCCCCCTTTAGGTCTCATACCCAGGGTACCTAGCAGGGTCAGCTTAGAACACGAGGCACTGGCTTAGGTCATGAAGCTCAGACGTGCCAAAAGCCTGTCTCAAGGACTCAGCCCTTCACAGCAGCAAGAACATGTTGTGGTCTGACCACTGTGCTTTCTTCTCAGCATATCCACCAACACTGCTGCAGGTTTAAACATGAGAACAGGTTGTTCTTGCATTTAACCTGGGGGGGGGGGGGGAAGAGGGGGTGCTGGCAGTCGAGCATGGAGGAGAACACAGTGGTGAGAGCAAAATGACATGATCTCACCACTGTAAAAAAGTAGGTAAAGCCAATGCTGGCAGGGTGGGGTGGGGTGGGTAGGTGCCAATGCGGGGGTGGGGGTGGCACCAGAGCAACAGTTAGGCTCAGGGTGCCACAATGTTTTCAACCAGCACTGGCACTTAGATTATTTATATGTCACCTGTCAAAGGCTGTGCTGAAATCTAAGTACGCTATATCTAGCACTCTCAATTCAACTCTTCGGAGACTTGGCCAAATAAAAACCCATCTATTCAAACAAGCCTACCCAAAAGACCCAGATTAATCTCTTGAACCCATCTACCTTACATATACTGAAGAGAAAACGACATTGACCCAGAATCTATCTCCCACCTTACCCTCCTCTCTCGAACACCTATCTCTACCTACCCATCCATACTATTACTGTTATACTTAATTTCCTACTTTACATAACAAAATTCTGTGTTACCTATTACTATGTAAGCCGCATTGAGCCTGCTTTTAGTGGGAAAGTGCGGGATACAAATATAATAAATAAATTGATCATCTTTAGTTCATCTTTACATCATTTACCTGTTTAAACTGTGCTGTCTTTTATCCTGCAATCCACTGGATTCCAGAACTGCAGTATCCTCTTTTTTTTAGCAGCCTTTCCAGGACTTTACTTATTTTTCTTTACTAATGGGCTTGTAGTTCCCAGCCTCATAGTTTCTGTGTTTACAGCTTTTATTTTCCGTGTCCTTCAAAAAAAAAACAAAAAACAGACACTGAGAACATTATGGTAAATTGTCACTAGATGGCACTAGAGGCTTTTGCAAAACCTTTTCATAGCCTTTTTGTGTAATTCAGTTACTGTCGCTCACAGGGACAATTTGTGGGTGAGAAGAAAAAAAAGAGATTTAGCTGGTATTACTTTTACATACGTGTTCAAATTGCCATGCCAAAGTTTCTTGGGTTTGAATGTGGGATACAAACCCGGGTCATTACAATTTACACATGCAGTAATGCTTGTCTTGTGGAATCTGTTTGCATTTCTCCGGCGAAATAAAGTTTAATTTCCAGTGAACGGAACTGCAGCTTTTGTGTTTAATATATCTGGCAGGATCATGCTAAATCCCCCGCTTTAAGCAGGCAGCCCAGGTCTTCGACATACCCTGATCAAACCTCCTGTTCTGACATCCATTGCAGACATACAGGATTATTAGCATGTCGGACAGAAAGCACATAAGCTGCGGCCATGGCAGAAGAGATATAGAGGAATATCCCTTCCTCCTTGCAACTACGAGCCTCGCAGGGGTCACAGAGTCTCAGCGCCAACTCACTAGGATGGCTTGAAGGCAGCAGTCAGGTAGGGTGGTTCATAGAGATCACGGTTTCATTTCCAGTAATGCTGGAAAACAAAGAAACAGAGAAAATGAAGGCAGATAAAGACCCTGTGGTCCATCTATATACATCTACTATCTCCTCCTCTCCTTAAGAGGTCCCAAGCTTTCTTGAATTCAGATACAGTCTTCATCTCCACCACCCGTGTGGGGAGGCCATTCCATACATCTACTTCCCGTTCCATAAAAAAAAATAATTCCTTACATTACCCCCGAGTCTATCCCCTTTCACCTTTATCTTTGCCCTCTCGTTCCGGAGCTTCCATTCAACTGAAAGAGACTCACTTCCTGTGCATTTATGCCATGGGGGTATTTAAATCTGTAGCCAAGGGCGGGGCGGTCCACCCAGGGTGCAGACCGCAAGGGGGTGCATGGAGCAGTTGCATGGCTGTTGGCTCCGCTGGTTCCCTGCTCCCTCTGATGTTACTTCCTGTTCTGGGGTAGGGGACCAGCTCCATGCATCCTCAGGTGGTGAGGGTGATATGCTCCGGGGGAGGTGGGTGATGTGCTTTTGGGGGGAGAGGGTGATGCGCTGGGAGGGGGGGTGCGATGGCAATCTGCCCCGGGTGGCAGCCAACCTAGGTACGGCACTGATTTAAATATCTCTATCATATCTCCAATCTCTGTTTTCCAAATTTTACATATTGAGATCTGCAAGTCTGTTTCCAAATACTTTATGATGAAAACCACTGACCATTTTAGTGGCTGTCCAGTGGACCGACTCCATCCTTCTTTATGTCTTTTTGAAGGTGCTGAATTGGAGACTAGATTTAACTTTTGCATGCATCAGGATGAATATGAAGGACTTGTGATCCAGTGGTGATATTCTTAAAAACAAACAAACAAAAAAGAAAACCCAGAAAAACAAAAGGTCAGGGCCAGTGGCAGCAGTCACCTTCTGCTCCAGCTGCAGTGAGGAAAGGAAGCAATTATATGTAATTAAAAAAAGACTCAAGGTAAGAATTCATTGTGTCCCGCCATAAAATCAGCACTGCTTAGATCTGACCATTAGGCTGATCTGATCTGTGCCATCAGCCCCCGAGCTTTCCCTCTGCTGCGTTCCACTCAGGTGGAAGCTACTACTACTTAGCATTTCTATAGCGCTGCCAGGGTTACGCAGCGCTGTACAAGTTTAAACATGGGGAAGGACAGTCCCTGCTCAAGAGAGCTTACAATCTAAAGGCAAGAAGTTGTGTCAGAGGGAGGTGGGATGAGGCAAAGGGAAAGATCTGGGGCTAGTGGCAGGTAACTTATTAGAATTGCTGGTAACCCCTGTGAAGAAAAATATGTTTTAAGGAAGACCAGTAAAGGGGAAGGAGGGAGCTGTCAGGATGGCGGGAAAGGGGAAGAGATACCAGACGATGGGGCTGGGGGCCCCTGTAGCTGTGGGGCCTCCCTCCCTCCCCCATGCTGGCCTTGGATCTCAAGTTCTGTCTCAAATGATGTAGTCGTGGAAGGGTGGCTTCTGGGAGGATGGCCATGATTTTTGCAAGGTCATGCAATTCTGCATGTCAGTCTGTCTGCCTCTCCAGACCCCACCTGTACAAGAGGGACTGGTAGCCAGATAGTTTTGCAGACTTCTTAGTTTGTTTCACCCTTATTTCAGACAGTGAAATCCACAACTTTCGTGTCCAGGAGCAAGGTGCTCACCTCTGTTTGCCAATGGTAGGCCTTTGTCTTCATGCCCCTTTGCTACAGAGTCCTAGACAGAGTCAATCCTCTACAAAAATCCCACCAAACAAGGGGGAATCTAGGGGCATGTGCCAAAAAAGGGAACCGGTCAATAAATAAACAATGTTAAATTTATAAAGGGGTACACAGAGAGTTCAATATAGGCTGTATTAAACAACCGAGCCGATTTTCAGTGAGTCTAGCCGCAGATGCGGCTCACTACCAGGCTCTATACATCATATTATACTCTTTTCTACTTGTGTCCCCAATTTTCTATGTGAATACACCACTACAAACTTAAGTGTGAAAAATAATAATAATACTAAACAATGTTTTTGCAATACCCACTTTTGGCATCCTATATAATAAAACGCACCTCCAGCATTCTGAAGCTGACTGCATGGCTGAGGCATTCCTGCTCTCTGTATCCATCTCCTGAATTGACATCACGTACTTCCGGGTTCATCACAAGCAGAAGTGACCAATCACATGAGGTTTCTCGGCTTCAGAATGTTGGAGGTGCATTCTATTAAATAGGATTGGTCAGTTCCTTGAAGCACAGCCAGAGCTCAGCATCCTGCACAGTAACGCTCAGACACCAGAGAGAGAGAGGGAGGGAGGGAGGGGGGGGGCCTGACACCAGAGAGGGGGGGAGGTATCTCTGTCACACACACACTCTCTCTCTCTCACAGTCAATGTCTTTCTCTCTCTCACTCTCATACACTGTCTCTCACACACTCTATGTCTCACACTGTATCACATTCACTCTCTATGTGTCACACAGTCACTCACACACTCTCTTGGTCTCATACACTCAGTCTCACAGAGAGTCTGTGTCTCACACACACTCTCGCACACACACTGTATCTGTGTAAAACACACTCTCTCTCTCACACTGTCTCACATGCGCACTTGCACACACTCTCATTCTCACACACACACACTCACTCTTTCTCTCACATACAGTCACTTTCACATACACTCTCTCAAACATACACACTTCGAGGAAAACCTTGCTAGCGCCCGTTTCATTTGTGTCAGAAACGGGCCTTTTTTACTAGTATGTCAATAAAAGTCCTGAAAGGAGAAAATTCTTCTGAATGTAAAAAAACAACCCAAATGGCTCAACTATTGAACCTAAATAGGCCACAAGTACATATATCTTGCAAATGCACTAGAGAAATAAATGGTCAGGAACCAACTTATCCAAGTGTAAAGTTCTTTCAAAATTCTCCGATGAGATGTCCTGAGATTAGTCACGTCCTACAGAAATTTCTGTTTCATCCATGTCTTCGTCAGGGACGCCAGTGCTTTAATTTCAGAGATCATCCATTTGTGTACCCCTTTATAAATTATAAATTTCACATTGTTTATTTATTGAGCAATTCCCTTTTTTGGCATATGCCCCTAGATCCCCCTTGTTTGGTGGGATTTTTGTAGAGGATTGACTCTCTGTCTAGGAGTTTTGGTAGCGTCTCTCCTTTGGATTTTTTCTTACATTGATACCCTTGCTACAGAGGGCATACAAATCACAAGGGGGCGTGTCAGGGGAGTTTCGAATGCAGAATTAGGGCGAGCTTAGGGCGTGCCTAACATTTGGACGCTTTATAGCCATAATGGAACAAAATGAAAAGGTCTAGGAAGAAAACTTCAACGTTTTGGACTAGATCTGTTTTTCTAATGAATAAGACACAAAAAGGTAGCTAAATGACCAGATGACCACTGGAAGGAATCAGAGATAACCCCCCTTACTCCTCCAGTGGTCACTGACACCTCCCACCCCCCAAAAATGTGAATAAAAATAGTACTCACCAGCCTCTATGACAGCCTCAGATGTTATGGCCTGGTCTATTAGAGCAGCGTGCAAGGCCCTGGAGTAGTATAGTGGTGAGAGCAGTGCACTGTAGACAGGTGGACCCAAGCCCATACCTCCCCCTACCTGTTACACTTGTGGTGGAAACTGTGAGCCCTCCAAAACTCACTAAAAACCTACTGTACCCATATATAGGTGCCCCCTTCACCCATAAGGGCTATTGTAGTGGTGTACAGTTGGGGGTAGTGGGTTTTGGGTGGGTTTTGGAGGGCTCAGCAGACAAGATAAGGGAGCAATGGTAAGATGTATACCTGGGAGCTGTAGGGGTACTTCCCTGTGATCTCTCCTGATCTGGTTTTGGTTCATACAAGCCTAACTCATCATAATACAGCAAGATGAAGTCTATGACCTCTGACCAGAAACTTTTCTGTGTCAGCAAGATCCAGCTTTTTAGCTTGTGGAAAATCACTGGCAGGCTTACTAAAAGCCAAGGATATTCTGTGTTCCAACCACCCCCTTCTATCACCCTGAGAAGCTGAGAAGGGAGTCAGACCCAGGGCACCAGAAAGTATCCACTTCAGGGTCACAAAACAAAGTGCTCTTCTTGCTCTTGGAATGAGCTGGACAAGATTTTTATTTTTTTTTATTTTTGTTACATTTGTACCCTGTGCTTTCCCACTCATAGCAGGCTGAATGCGGCTTACATGGGGCAATGGAGGGTTAAGTGACTTGCCCAGAGTCACAAGGAGCTGCCTATGCCGGGAATTGAACTCAGTTCCTCAGGACCAAAGTCCACCACCCTAACCACTAGGCCACACCTCCACACAGGATTGGTCCCTGCTGTCACCTGACCAAGGGGGACTGAGAAAGCGGGAACGGAGGAAGTTTAGTCGGGCGGAGACCATCGGAAGAGGGGTAACTGGCAAGAAAACCTGAAAGACCCAGCAAGGCTTGGGGAGAGCCAGAGACTGTTTGGTACCAACCTTGTGACCTGCATAACTGGTGCAAATACCATGTGGCAGATATATTGGCTTTGAGAAGCAACACGGAGGGACGGACACCTGCTTTCTGCAGAGAGACCTTCACTACATCTAAGACACAGACCGGCTGAGAAAACAGCTCGAGTCTGAGAAGAGATCTGGTTCTGCCTCATCAGAAGTCTGCATAAGGACAGTGGTGAGATCACTGTGATTTACTTCTTAGTCTGGGATTAGTGAGTGGTATTTATCTAAGAAAGCTTGGTTCATATCAGCTCGTGGTTAGGGAATATGCTGCTAAGTTGTATTTTTCATAAGAGGTAGTATCAGTTCTTTTACAGATCAGGTTGTGTAATTTAGCAGACACAGGCAGTATTGTGTTCCATGAAGATTTGGTTCCAAAGCGGTCCCGCCGCCTAGACCCTGATGCAGTGAAAACGAGGCGCTGGCCATCGTGGGCTGGGGGCAAGGGGAGAGAAGGAACAAGCTGGAATCACTAAATTTCCGAGTGCTAGCAGTCTCATAAGTTAAGTGTTCTCTTGATTTACAGTTCTCCAACACACGTGTTTGTTGTGTAACTCATTTGAGCACCCACAGTAGATTTAATGTTTAGAGTGTGAAGAAGATTATGATACCACACCCCTTGAACATTTTAAGTGGATTAATGTGTGAAGAAGACTATAATACCACACACTTTTTCACAACTTTGAAGGTTTTGGCCAATGATGAACAGAGGGTCAATTCAGACCTGATTTAGCTCCGATAGATAATCGTTTTCTAGGAGCTCTGTGAGGCCTTTTTCCTTCTTAAATATAGAGAGGTGTTGGAGGTGAAGAGCTTAACGTTTTCAGTAGTGGAAATTCACAGGTTTATGATTATCCATAAGTACATAAGTATTGCCATATTAAAGGTCCATCAAGTCCAGCATCCTGTTTCCAACAGTGGTCATCATCACCATGACGTGGACCATCTTGTTCCTGTTGGAGGTCTTCTGGATGTGAGAAGTTGTCCATGTGCACCTCATCACCCCTCGAGGTCCACTATGAGATTGAGAGACTATGTGTAACTCTGTTGAGTGATTCTCCATCATATATCAGTTTCCGTCCATTATCAGAATATGTACTCACCGTGCGTTTTATAGGATTATGATTTGATATTGATTTACTTCATGTGTTAAGACATGACTGCTAACACCCTATAAGTTGTTCTAGCGTTAGTAATTGCTGTATTAGCCTTTTTGTAACTTAGTTGAACAATGTGTTATGGTTTTAGGAAGTTTTCGCTTCTGGTAACATGAATAGAGTGTTAGTGTGGAATTACTGACATTTATTGTCCCTGTGTAAGCATTTATAGATGAATAACTCTTCTGGGCAAAGCTACCCAATGAGTAGTTCCCAGGTTCCGTTTACAGGAGTCTGGCTAAACCAACTTCCTAGCTCTGTCCAGGGGTTATATATTATAAAGGAACCTGGCTGTTCTGGGCCTACACCAGAACTTTTCTTCTGTTAGAGAGAACTGGAATAAAAGTAAAGTCACTGCTGTGAAATATATTAATTTATTATATAGGTAAGAAAATAGAATAATACACCCTACACTACAGCTCAGCTGTACAAATGTAGCTCCCTTATGCTGATAAGCAACTGTAGAATGTATTGTCTAACTAAAACACTGATATCACTGGTTACTAGGTTATTACACAATCCTGATTAGTAATACTGACTAGGTCATGAAGTAATACAGTTAGCAGCACATCTTCCTGATCACAAAGTTCTGACTAACCCGCCTTTGCTGAGGTAAGAACCCACTGGCTAATCCCCGACTATAGGAAACAAATCCCTGTAATTCTCACCGAGCTGACTCTAGGTGGTCTCTCAGATGAAGTGGACACAGGTTTTTCCCTTTAGACTCCAGCTGTTTTCCACAGCGAGTCCCCGTCTTAGGAAACAGCACAGGCTCTCTGCAGCATGCAGGATTACAGTCTCTCTGGCCGGTAGAGCTGAACCAACAGGTACTTTTTCAGATGGTCAGTTCACAAGGTTGTGGACCACTTCAGGTCTCACTGGTCTTCTTGTCAGCTACCCTTCTTCCAGTAGCCCTACACAATCCAGATCACAAATACCTGGCAAGATCCCAAAAAAGTACAAAACATTTTATACTGCTTATCCCAGAAATAGTGGATTTTCCCCAAGTCCATTTAATAATGGTCTATGGACTTTTCCTTTAGGAAGCCGTCCAAACCTTTTTAAAACGCCGCTAAGCTAACCGCCCTTACTACATTCTCTGGCAACGAATTCCAGAGTTTAATTACACGTTGAGTGAAGAAACATTTTCTCAGATTTGTTTTATATGTACTACATTGTAGCTTCATCGCATGCCCTCTAGTCCTAGTATTTTTGGAAAGCATTATGATGTTCTCAGCGTTTATCTGTATCTTATGCCATCTTGGTGCCTTTCTCAGCTTGTAACGTTCCGCCTCATGATGAGCTAAGGAGAAACAAGCTATGCTTTTCTATATGGTTCTCACAGTTCGCTAAATTTCAATAAGCTTCAAAGCAGATAACACAGAAAGAAACCCTACATATTAGGAGAATTACATTCTATCTTCATCATTTCATCAAAAAATCAAACTTTATCAGAAAACAGATAAGTCATTAAGGGGTCCTTTCACTAAGGTGCGCTGAAAAATGACCTGCAGTAGTGTAGGTGCGTGTTTTGGGTGCACGCAGAATCATTTTTCAGCGCACCTGTAAAAAATGCCTTTTTTGGTGGGGGGGGGGGGGGGGGGTGGATGTACGGCAAAATGAAAATTAGCACGCATCCATTTTGGGTCTGAGACCTTACTACCAGCTATTGACTTAGTGGTAAGGTCTCATACATTAACTGGGCGATAATGGTCAGCATGTGCTCAAATGCTGATTATCGCCCACGCGCCAGAAAATAAAAATATTTTCTGATGCGCACAGCCGGGCGGTAACTCAGAATTGACGTGCACTGGGCAAGTGTAAACGCTTACGCAGCTTAGTAAAAGGGCCCTTAAAGGTTTTTGAAAGGCAAAATATATCTGACTTTTCCGAATCTTCAGAGGTAAGTAGTTCCAAGTTTTCACTACCTTGATATAAAAAAGGCGTCTCTATATAAGGTTTCTTCTGACTCTTCCTAACAGATGGATAATTTAACTTTAAACAACTTTCCTTATGGAGCCAAACAAAAAGATGACGAGATATCAAGATAATGGAGTACATGGCTGGGATGATCTCCATATAACGATTTATGTATTAAAGAAACCAATTCAAATTTTATTCTAGAATCAACAGGAAGCCAATGTAAATCACATAACAAAGGAGTAGCTCTTTCATATCTGCCCGATCCACAAATCAATCTCGTCGCTGTGTTCTGTAATAATTGTATTCTCCTAACTCAATCGTGAGCCCTCCACCGTGAGCTACAATAATCCAAATAGAGGAAAACAATGGCTTGTGCCACACTTCTAAAGCTATATTGCCGTCTATTGTCTTAGCCTAAAAATTTTTTTTTTGGTTAATGTTGATTGTAATTCAAAGGACAGTTTTGAATCAATAACAACTCCAAGTACTTTGGAATGATCTTCAATTTGCAATTCTTCTCCCAACTCTATAGTGCGATGATTCGTTAACAAGATTTTCTTTGCTGGAGAACTGTGTTCATTAACTCCAGTGCTGCTTTTTTTTTCTTCTGAATTTTGAAGTTTATACCATGAGGGAAGGGCCCTTGGAGTACTGTCACCATGGTGGTTTGCTGGAGTACTGAAAATATGGCATGCTCTACTACAACGCTGGAGCGATTTCAGGACGGAAGATAAGTTTTCTGATTTGCAAGATAAGATGCATGAAGATTAGGAGAGCGGGGGCAGTGGCGGTGGCCCTACTCCGGCCTATATGTCTCTCTGCAGTCCTCTCAGAATGGAAAGACAGCTGATGTGCTATTGAGACAGACAAGGGAAGCAACTGCTTGCCCAGGGATTTGTATTATGGAATGTTGCTACTCTGAGATTCTGCATGGAATCTTGTCACTCTCTAGGATAGATTGGGGCATTTTATATTTCTCGAGCGGTTACCATTGGAATCAAAGGAAAATGAATAAAACGAAGATCTTAAATTAGAAACATCTTTCAAAATTAAAGATTGAACATTATCCATTTTCATGACTTCCTGTTTCATTTTATCTATTCGAGAAATCATTTTATCAAACTCAGTTTTTTGTTTCTCCACCTTTTGCTCTACCAAAGTTATTTTCTGAGTAAGATTAGATGTTTGCACAAGAAACATTTGCCCCAATTGGGACATTAGATCCCATAATGAATCAAGCGTTACCTCCGACGGTTTGGTAGTAAGTCCTATAGGAAAAACAATCTTCTGTTCAGCGTTCCTCTCTCGGTCCGTGTCTAGAGTCCCCACAGCTTCTTTGGTCAAACAAGTTTCTTCCAGAGGTAGAAAAAAACCTCTTTTCCTCTGATTCAAACAGTTGTAATTGAGTCCCCGGCAACATCGGCATTGATCCGCTCACTTGTGGCAATACCGCTGCTCCTTGAAGCGGAGAACTTGTTATCGGTGGCTGCCAGGGTGGAGCTCTACTGTCGGGGCTCAGGGTAGTATCAGGCCCAAGAGATGCTGATAACTCCTCCATTTCGCCAGCGTCTCGTAGGGAACCGCTCCTGACATCACTACCAGCCTCCTGCAGTCTCACGAACCGATCCATCGGTCCAGGAATTGTGGAGGGAGGTTGGGGGGCTCGAGCAACAGCCTTCCCACGTCTTTTTGGCATTGTAAGGTAAGCGAGTACAGTAACTAGTCGCAAATGCGTCTTACCTTTGGGTTTCGATTGAGGTATCAAGGATACTCATGCTCTCCTTATTTAGCAAATTGGTCCCTGGTGTTAGTACCACAGGGCTGCCACTAGGGGTCAACAATCGCTGTTTGTAAGAGTTCTGATGGAGTAGCAGGATCCAGGGATTGATTCTGCCTCCTACTAGCTTTCAGGGAATCTGTAGAGCTACCAGATCTTCTCTTTTTTGAGGGAAGGATCCGTTGGATTTTGTTGGATTGTGCTGTGGTGATGTTATTTGTTATTAGCATGGACCTACTGTAGCTCCAGATTTATAGGATATTCCCAGTGAATATTCATTAGATAAAGTGCATATGCTGAATTTCAAATGCATGTGGAGTTATCTAATTAGGAATGAATTCTGCTGCACGACTAATATTCCGCCAGTGTCGTTATGCTCATATTAGCCCTCTCCTCAAGTCACTTCACCGGCTTCCTATCCGTTTCCGCATACAGTTCAAACTCCTTGTATTGACCTATAAGTGCATTCACTCTGCAGCTCCTCGGTATCTCTCCACTCTCATCTCTCCCTACATTCCTCCCCGGGAACTCCGCTCACTGGGTAAATCTCTCTTATCTGCACCCTTCTCCTCCACCGCTAACTCCAGACTCCGTTCCTTTTATCTTGCTGCACCATATGCCTGGAATAGACTTCCTGAGCCGGTACGTCAAGCTCCATCTCTGGCCGTCTTCAAATCTAGGCTAAAAGCCCACCTTTTTGATGCTGCTTTTAACTCCTAACCCTTACTTTACTATTCCCTTATCTTTTGTTTGTCCTGTTTGTCTGTCCTAATTAGATTGTAAGCTCTGTCGAGCAGGGACTGTCTCTTCATGTTCAAGTGTACAGCGCTGCGTACGTCTAGTAGCACTATAGAAACGATAACTAGTAGTAGGTGCCTATTGGGTCACAAAGACATGATTGGGAAGCCCTGAATTCTGGATACGTTATAAAGTTTAATATTTCTTAATCAGTTGATTTATGCAAAAGTTCCTTGGTATCTCACTCAAGCGATTCCATTATGTCGCCCAAATCGGAGTTTGAGGTTTGAGACAGGGATGCAGCAGGCAGTGGAGACGACAACACGGATTAATTATGCTGAAAGCAGAGCTGCAGCCTTTTCTGTTGAAGGTCCACGGTATTGGAACAAGTTGCCAGTCACACTTATGTAGAGGTGGGCTCAGTTTAAAAAACCTACTAAAGACTTATCTGTCTGAGCCAGCAATTTTTCAAGTGTGTGATTTTTTTTTTTTTACTATGATGGCTGGTCTGAGATAGTGCTGAGGTTTTATAGGCAGGGTTATTTTTTGTTTGTGTATCATATATAATAATTCTCACCTCCAACGTTCTGTGCTTGGGACCGTGGCTCCCTGGCCTGGAGGTGGTCTGCTAGGCAGACACGCACTGACGTCACTTACATCATGACAGCTGATTCCAAGGCAAGGGGAGGAGTAGGGAAACACGCGCAGCGTGTTTCCCTACTCCTCCCCCTGCCTTGGAATCATCTGTCACCCCCTGCGCTACGGCCCCCTCGACCCCCCCCTTCCTTGAACCCATCGACCCCCCCCGGCCTGCCGAAAACCAACCCCCCGCCGCTGTTGTGGACTACCTTTGCTGATGGGGGACCCAAATCCCCGACAGCTGAAGTGCTGTTGTGCCCTTCGCGTTGCTTCCTCAATCTTCTTCTCTGACGTCAGACGCACGCAGAGGAACTTCCAGAGAAGATGATTGAGGAAGCAACGTGAAGGGCACAACAGCACTTCAGCTGTCGGGGATTTGGGTCCCCTGCCAGCACAGGTAGTCCACAACGGCGGCGGGGGGGTCGGTTTTCGGTGGTACGGGGGGGGGGGGGGTCGAGGGAGCCATAGCGGTGGGGGGGGTGGGAGGGGGGGAGAAATTGCCTGCCTAGGGCCCGTTTCCTTGCCTTCAGAAACGGGCCTTTTTTACTAGTTTTGTTATATTGCTTATGTATGTTTTAGTTATTTTAACCCACATAGGTTGTAGGCAGGCTATAAGTAGTGGAAACAAAAACAGTATTTGAATTCTAGAGAGCTTGGGACCATGGCCGCTGAGAGCGGGGTGCGGGGGGGGAGGGGCAAAATTCCCCGGGCCTCCAAGGGGGCCCTGGGTCTCTCTCTTTCTCCTGCTCCTGATGGGATCCTGGTGATTGCGTCCTGACAGGAGCAGGAGAGAGAAAACTCCCGCACCGGGCCCTCTTGGAGAAGACACAGCAGGACCTCTGGTTTGGCTGGCGGGGGACTCCCCACGGCCTGCAAGCAGAGGAGGTCTTCATCCAGCGCTCCTCTTTCCTCTTCCACATTGCCTGCCAAGCAGCTGCTTTTCCCCTCAGGCCATGCATGCTCATTTTTGAAACCGAGCACGCGCGATGTGAGAGAAAAGCAGCCGCAGCAGGGGCAGGCAATGCGGCAGAGGAAAGAGCAGCACTGGAGGAAGAACTCTTCTGCAGGCGGGGCCTTGGGATCCCTGCCAGCCAAGGTATTTGCAGTTCCGGCTGGCCGGCGGGCGAGGCAGCAGCGGTGGCGATCCTGGAGGGGGCGGCGGCCCTGCCCCAGGCCCGGTGGCAGCAGCCAAGCCCTGGGCCTGGCTCAGTCTCTCAGTAGCCCTGTTTGGGACAAGTACATAGGATTTCTAAGGGAGTGACAGAAAGAGTATATGGCATGGATGGGCAGAACTTAGGCCATATGGTCTTTATCTGCCTAGATTCTTCTCTGTTTCTATGTTTAAATAAAATAGTTAGTATCTCATGTGTTCATTTCTTCATAGGCACACATCTATGGAATGCACTACCCAGAACCTTAAAATCAACTCAGAATGATTTAAATTTCAGAAAATTATTGAAGACCACCACGTTCAAAAAAGGCATACCTTCCAGACTCCACCTAATCTTAATCTTTCCTGTTTTCAGCAAAATCCATGGACCTTATTATCTTGTAGTACCCTGAACTATCTTTTGTTATCTCTGTTGTTTTATATGATACCTATACGCTTAATAACCTACAATTACATTGTTCATTTATACTTTCTGAACTGTAGCCTACCCTACGGTTATGTGTAAGCCACATTGAGCCTACAACTAGTGGGAAAATGTGGGGTATAAATGTATTAAATAAATAAATAAAAATTTTTCATCTCAAGGATGTGATTTAGGAAGTCCGAAAGAACACCTTCCCACTCTTTCAGTGCTTCAGTTAACACACCAAAGATCCAATCCTAACACAGTCTTACTCCAGAGATTAAACAGTGATAAGGGCGGACTAGGAACACTAAGCAGTCAGTACCCGTAACCCTGCCATCTTTCAACAGAGACAGTTGGTTACCAAAACATAAGGGGCATTTGCTGGCAAGAAGGGAAGCCCAGTTCAAATCCAACTCCTGATCTTGGGCAAGTCAATTAACCCTGTGTTGACTCAGGTACAAACCTAGATTATGAGCCCTCTAGGGAGAGGCAAATACCTAGGGCTCAATATTCAGCCTGTGGGAGGCAGGCCGACTAAGTCCTGCGGTCAGTGCTGAGCCTGGATATTCAATGTTGGGCTGTTTCCGGTGACTGGCGTTGAATATCTGTTTTTGGCTACTATAAACGTAACTGGCTACGTTAATATTCAGCGCTGGCTGGTTACGTGTAGAGCGGCCAAAGATAGGCCTGCTATTTAGGCTGTTCAATATGGCCACCTAACGTAGCCGATGAAGCACTGAGTATTCGTGGATAGCTAGCTATATCGCATGATGTTAGGGAAATTAATGGGTTAATCATTTTTACATATACACCTTCTAGACAAGAAGCACTGTAGTTTGTCTTAGACATGCTTTTGGCTGGCTATGACACATGTTATCCGAACTTAGATACATAAGTACATAAGTAATGCCATACTGGGAAAAGACCAAGGGTCCATCGAGCCCAGCATCCTGTCCACGACAGCGGCCAAT
Source organism: Microcaecilia unicolor (assembly GCF_901765095.1). NCBI lineage: Eukaryota > Metazoa > Chordata > Amphibia > Gymnophiona > Siphonopidae > Microcaecilia > Microcaecilia unicolor. The sequence continues at coordinate 632,138,779 of NC_044032.1, forward strand.
CCAGGTCAAGGGCACCTGGCAAGCTTCCCAAACGTACAAACATTCTATACATGTTATTCCTGGAATTGTGGATTTTTCCCAAGTCCGTTTAGTAGCGGTTTATGGACTTGTCCTTTAGGAAACCGTCTAACCCCTTTTTAAACTCTGCTAAGCTAACCACCTTCACCACTTTCTCCAGCAACGAATTCCAGAGTTTAATTACACGTTGGGTGAAGAAACATTTTCTCCGATTTGTTTTAAATTTACTACACTGTAGTTTCATCGCATGCCCCCTAGTCCTAGTATTTTTGGAAAGCGTGAACAGACGCTTCACATCCACCTGTTCCACTCCACTCATTATTTTATATACCTCTATCATGTCTCCCCTCAGCCGTCTCTTCTCCAAGCTGAATAGCCCTAGCCTCCTTAATCTTTCTTCATACAGATGAATGTAAATAAAGTACAAGAATGTGTTAATTGTATGGGTCATGAAGTTCATCCAAACGGAGTTTAAAAAATAATGACCCAGGTGCAGAATGAGGTAAGGCGTAGAGAAATGTAAGTGGGAAACTGAGCAGATAGACCATATAAGGGAACAGATAATTGGACAAGCAGGATAATGAATTTGTTTCTATGAATTGATCTAATGGTGTAAGAAAGATATACAAGAACAGAAGGATTTGTGTAGATTAGACAACTTCATGAATGTATGCTGAATTTGTCCCTCTTGCAAGAAATAAAATGCTTAAAGCCTGACTTGGTCTCGTGCTGTTCGTGAATATAAATGGTTAAATTGTTATGACATAGGATATAGCCAGTTAGCCACTATCCCCCAGATTCTATATAGCACAACCAAAATTGCGTGTGCAAATCTGGTCATATTCTGTGTTTGCGTTCGTAATTTAATTACTTAACAAGCCAATCAGCATCGATAATTGCCACTTAACGAGCAATTATTGACACTAATGGGCATTAATTAGAATTTATGCACTCAACTTGCTAGGCGTATTCTGCAACGTGGTCCTTGTAAATGCTAATGTGTGCTGCCAAAAGGGGGAGTGGCAACGTGCGTGGAATAGGCGAGCGGCAACGCGCGTGGAATAGGCGAGCTGTAGGCAATCCAAAAATCTACGCACAGGGTTATAGAATACACCGAGTTTTATTTGGTGTAAATGGATGCACCACAGGCATGGCCACTAGGAATACGTTGCCAGAGAATGTGGTAAAGGCGGTTAGCTTAGCGGAGTTTAAAAAAGGTTTGGACGGCTTCCTAAAGAAAAAGCCCATAGACCATTATTAAATGGACTTGTGGAAAATACACTATTTCTGGGATAAGCAGTATAAAATGTTTTGTACTTTTTTGGGATCTTGCCAGGTATTTGTGACCTGGATTGGCCACTGTTGGAAACAGGTTGCTGGGCTTGATGGACCTTTGGTCTTTCCCAGTATGGCAATACTTATGTACTTATGCTCTATAAATCCACCTAGGGTATTCTATGGTGCGGTATGCAGAAGACGCTAGGTGGAAATATTTTTGGCGCCAATTTTTCAGCCGCCATGTATACATTCTAGTCCTATGCGTTGACCGCAAATAGTCAGCAGGAGATAGTCCGCTATCCCCTGCGGAATATTCGCAGATAGCTGGTTAAATAGTACTGAATAATGGCCGGCTAGTGCACACGAATCTGACTCACCTTGAATTAGTGAGAAAGTCCTGATCCAAATCCAAATCTTTGGACTGCTGTAGGAAGCCTTCCCCAACTTCACTAGCTATCCGTGGACTTTACTGTGCTGACTGAATTGTAAGGGGGAGCAGAGCACATGGGCTACAGAGAATAAAATCAGAATATCTGTAAATAACAGTCCTGGGCTTGCGAGGATTTGGGACTCCCTCTGTATTCCAAGAACCAGCTGCTATGGGAAGCACCAGATGGGACAATGTCCTAAAGAGAAAAATAAACTCTACTGAAGAGTGCCAGCCTGAGAATAAAAAGAAAGAACTGAAACTCCTTGCTCAGTGTATAAAAGCATTTCAAGTTTTTTTTTTTGTTCCAGGTGAGAAACGTTCTGGAAATATATGCAAGCTTCAGCTACCCCTGCAGTCTACAGGAAATGTTTTATTCTGTATAAGCAAGCGGTCAACAGATTCGGCTCTGCTTGCTCTTGGCTTGCCGTCACGCAGTGTTGCAGATCCTTGAAGTGTCACTTCTTCCTGGTTCCTCCATTACTGAGGACACCCTAACTTTGATAAGGACCTTAGGATTCAAAGTTTCATGGCAGAGGCGTAACTAGATGGGGCGCCAGGAGCAACTGCTCTCCCAAACGGACTTCCCACAGCGCCAGCGCCTATTTTTCAGCAGCCCGTCACGCCTACGTAGTGCGCGCGTGTACCTAAGTGGTCCGCTCTCTGCTCCCCTTGGTGTCGCAACCTGGCTACGCTTCTGTTTCATGGGGCTCCACAATGCATTTTCTCACGTACAGTGGGGGAAATAAGTATTTGATCCCTTGCTGATTTTGTAAGTTTGCCCACTGACAAAGACATGAGCAGCCCATAATTGAAGGGTAGGTTATTGGTAACAGTGAGAGATAGCACATCACAAATTAAATCCGGAAAATCACATTGTGGAAAGTATATGAATTTATTTGCATTCTGCAGAGGGAAATAAGTATTTGATCCCTCTGGCAAACAAGACCTAATACTTGGTGGCAAAACCCTTGTTGGCAAGCACAGCGGTCAGACGTCTTCTGTAGTTGATGATGAGGTTTGCACACATGTCAGGAGGAATTTTGGTCCACTCCTCTTTGCAGATCATCTCTAAATCATTAAGAGTTCTGGGCTGTCGCTTGGCAACTCGCAGCTTCAGCTCCCTCCATAAGTTTTCAATGGGATTAAGGTCTGGTGACTGGCTAGGCCACTCCATGACCCTAATGTGCTTCTTCCTGAGCCACTCCTTTGTTGCCTTGGCTGTATGTTTTGGGTCATTGTCGTGCTGGAAGACCCAGCCACGACCCATTTTTAAGGCCCTGGCGGAGGGAAGGAGGTTGTCACTCAGAATTGTACGGTACATGGCCCCATCCATTCTCCCATTGATGAGGTGAAGTAGTCCTGTGCCCTTAGCAGAGAAACACCCCCAAAACATAACATTTCCACCTCCATGCTTGACAGTGGGGACGGTGTTCTTTGGGTCATAGGCAGCATTTCTCTTCCTCCAAACACGGCGAGTTGAGTTCATGCCAAAGAGCTCAATTTTTGTCTCATCTGACCACAGCACCTTCTCCCAATCACTCTCGGCATCATCCAGGTGTTCACTGGCAAACTTCAGACGGGCCGTCACATGTGCCTTCCGGAGCAGGGGGACCTTGCGGGCACTGCAGGATTGCAATCCGTTATGTCGTAATGTGTTACCAATGGTTTTCGTGGTGACAGTGGTCCCAGCTGCCTTGAGATCATTGACAAGTTCCCCCCTTGTAGTTGTAGGCTGATTTCTAACCTTCCTCATGATCAAGGATACCCCACGAGGTGAGATTTTGCGTTGAGCCCCAGATCTTTGTCGATTGACAGTCATTTTGTACTTCTTCCATTTTCTTACTATGGCACCAACAGTTGTCTCCTTCTCGCCCAGCGTCTTACTGATGGTTTTGTAGCCCATTCCAGCCTTGTGCAGGTGTATGATCTTGTCCCTGACATCCTTAGACAGCTCCTTGCTCTTGGCCATTTTGTAGAGGTTAGAGTCTGACTGATTCACTGAGTCTGTGGACAGGTGTCTTTCATACAGGTGACCATTGCCGACAGCTGTCTGTCATGCAGGTAACGAGTTGATTTGGAGCATCTACCTGGTCTGTAGGGGCCAGATCTCTTACTGGTTGGTGGGGGATCAAATACTTATTTCCCTCTGCAGAATGCAAATAAATTCATATACTTTCCACAATGTGATTTTCCGGATTTAATTTGTGATGTGCTATCTCTCACTGTTACCAATAACCTACCCTTCAATTATGGGCTGCTCATGTCTTTGTCAGTGGGCAAACTTACAAAATCAGCAAGGGATCAAATACTTATTTCCCCCACTGTATGCAGTGGTGTACTGGTGAATTTTTAATAACAGGCTCTCTCCCCAGTCCACCTCTGCGCCCCCCCCCCCAAATGTAGAGCTGGCTATACCCAGGGAGAGAGCCTGGGGGGACGACGACACTGCGTTACTCTCTAGGAAAAAAAAAGTGTAAATGCTCCCAGGTTCCAATCTAATTCATGTTTAATGTGGGATAAAATGGCATAAATAAGTAAATAGATAGAAACTCTGAATGTTGAGCACCTGATTCTCATAACATGATCCCCAGTCTTTCCTGTCCGCTGTCTTCTTTAAAATGGCTGCTGAGACTTACAAGGGCGGCCTCGCAAGACTTCAGTGGAAGTCTCGTGAGGCTGCCTCCGGAAGCCTCGGCAGCCATTTTTAAAGACTGATGCGGCTGCAGGAGAGTCAGCGCCGGCAGTGGGCAGGAAAGACCGTGGATCTTTCCTGCCTCGAAGAATCTACTAGACCACCAAGGAGGCTGCCTTCATATTCTAGGAGTCTGTGACCCTGCAGCCTGGGGGTGTGTGTGTGTGTGTGTGGGGGGGGGGGGGGGGGGGGGGGTGAAGGAGAGGCAAGCCGGCTTGCCCTGCCAGAACAACTGGCTTGCAAGATGCTAAAAAGTTTAACAAATGACTCTTGCGAGCCGGCTCCAGCACACCACTGATCATATCCCTTCGTATCACATTACGTGATAGTAACATAGTAAATGACAGCAGATAAAGACCTGTATGGCCCATCCAGTCTGCCCAACAAGATAAACTCATTTTACATGGTTTGTGATACTTTATACCCCAGTTTGATTTGTCTTTGCCATTCTCAGGGCACAGATCATAGAAGTTTGCCCAGCACTGTTCCTGTACTAAAAGTTCTGAAGATTCTGGAATCCTAAAGAGTTACAAGATTCCGGAATCCCAATTAGTAGCAACATTCCGTGTAGAACCCCAAAGAGTAACATAGTAAATGATGGTAGATAAAGACCTGTACGGTCCATCCAGTCTGTCCAACAAGATAAACTCATTTTACATGGTATGTGATACTTTATACCCGAGTTTGATTTGTCCTTGCCATTCTCAGGGCACAGACCGTAGAAGTCTGCCCAGCACTTCAACGGTCTGTGCCCTGAGAATGGCATGGATATTAAATCATCACTTCAATCCCAATCCTTGCTCCTTTCTCCCTCTTCCTCCTTATCCTCATCATCCAAGCAGCCATATAAAATTTTAAATAGAGAGAAGGCAGATTTGAAAGATTGCAAATTATCGCTATCAACTGTTGAGCAACTTGTTAATAGGAATGAAAAAAAACCCATCATTTGAAGTGTCTGTATGCAAATGCTAGAAGCCTAAATAAGATGGGAGAATTAGAATATATTGCATTAAATGAAAAGATGGACACACTAGGCATCTCTGAGACTTGGTGGAAGGAAGATAACTAATGAGACACTGTCATACCAGGGTACAAATGATATTGCAGTGATGGGGTGGACCAAATTGGTGGAGGGGCAGTGTTATATGTTAAAGAAGGTCTGGAATCATACAAAACGTTCTGCAGGACCAGTGCGTTTTTTCTAGCAAAAAAGGTGCCGGTACTCAAATTACAGGCCACCCTTCAGGGGTGGGGTGATCACTGAGAGATCCACCCCACATTAGCCAGCCCCCCTGCAACCAGTCACAGAATCTATGACAAGGCAGAATTGGTGTGTAGAGCCTGAGCTCTTTCATTAAAACTTGGGTTCCATGGGTCAATTTTAGTAGACAATGGAAAAGGTGCCGATACTCAGTACCCCCAAGTACCCCCTCAAAAAAAGCCCTGTGCAGGACACAAAATACACCTTGGAATTCTTACGGATAGAAATTCCATGTGGAAAGGGAAAAAGGATAGTGATAGGAGTACACTTTACTGAGGAAGATGTGGAGGAGATACCTGTGTGAGAATGGTGATGAGACAGAGGAACCGAAACAATTCTTTTTAAACCTAGAAGATGTAATGGGGCAATTTGACATACTAAAGAGTAGCAAATCATGTAGACTGGAGGAAATCGGAGAGTCATGGGATAGGATATAGTGCTCTATTGTGGATTAAAAACTAGTTAAAAGATAGAAAACAGAGGGTAAGGTTAAATGGTCAGTATTCTCAATGGAGAAGGGTAGATAGTGGGGTTCCTCAGGGGTCTGTGCTGGGACTGCTGCTTTTTAACATATTTATAAATGATCTAGGGAGTAACTAGTGAGGTAATTAAGTTTGCTGATGACACAAAGTTGTTGATATAGCTGGCTGTCCACAAATATTCACCTCATAGCTGGCTATGATAAGCAGGCCATATTGGACTGCTTAAATAGCTGGAATATCTTTGGCTGATATAGACTTAACTAGCTATCTCCAAATATCAATTTAGTTGGTTAAGTTCTAACCAACCAAAAATAAACTAGATAGTCAATACCAGTCAATGGAAACAGGCTGGCATTGAATATCTGGACTAACTGCAGCAGTTACTCAAACTCCTTTCTGCGGTCTGAAAATGGCTCCTTTATATCTAAGAAAAGAGCTTAGAAATAGTCAATTGTAGCATTGGGGACAATTCCAATACTCCTTTGTGCTGGGCCTCTGCACACTCAGGATGAATTTCTCAAATACGCTTGTTCAGGCATTCATTCCACCCAGCACCCCCTTTTCTTAGACAAAACACAGGCTCTGGTATTTCTAAAGCATTCTGGCTCTTCCCATGTCACAACACATATTTGATTAGAGAGTTTGGGTAATATGTAAATTGGGCTCTCTTCATGGCCTAGCCTTATGCAAATCAGTACTGTACATATTCTCCTCCAACCAACTCTGTGAGGATAATTCTCTGTTCAAACACTTCTCTTCCAAATAGCAATCTTGAACGGAGTCCTTTCTCTTGAGTACTAGGAACTCAGTTAAACAGCCTCCACCCCTTGGACAGGACAATACTTCACCATAACCTTACCATCCTGTCCACCCTCAGCTGTTAATTTCAGTGTCTAGAAAATATTTTCAAGGTCAAAACAGGCCAAACACAAATCATAAGGAAGCCTCGTTCCACTTTCAAGTTAAGCACCTGGTCTCCAATCTGTTTCTCTGCAGTCCATCCCCCACAGGCCCAGGCCCAGGCCCAGTTATCTCTCCTTCTTCTTTTACTGGGTAGTTTCCCTCTGGTATCTCCTTCTCCTGGCTTCTCCTCACTTTCTGCTATCTGGGGAGAGCTTTTATGGGTCTCTGAAACCAAACCCCACTTTTCTCAAGAAAGCCTTTCCCTTCTAGAATTCTCCTCCCATATTTCCTTCAGCTGGGCCCATTCTCCTAATCCCTCCTCCCCTTCCTGGAATCTGGGAGGCAATAACTTGAACCCTAAGCCTTATGGGAGTTGTAGTCTCCTATTTAAAGGGAAACTACCATTTCCTTACCACAACTCATAATCAGGGAGCTAGAGCTCCCTCCCCCCCCCCGAGGCTTGTTGCTGATAAGGCACCCTCTGTGCCCATCATATCAGTAATCAGGGAGTCTGAGCTCCCTTCTATGGCAACTTGGTGACCACACACCCTCTCTTCTACATCCTAACAGGATCTCGACCTCTTATATACCCTGGGCCTTATGATCATCACTATTACTAGTGAGGACTCCTTAAGCCACTTTATCTAGCCCCCTTTCCCATGACTCTATTACTATTTATATTACTAAGTTCCCTTCCATGGTCAACCATATCGAATTGCAAATTTTCCCTTCTATTTGCAGGGATAAAGATTTGAAGCTAGAGTTTATAAGCATTAGTCTTCTTGTGTGTTACGTCTGGGGAAGTGAGCCCTTGTGCCCCGGCTGAGCACGGTGAAGACGGAGCAGCACCGCACTCGGTCAGGCAGCCAGACAACCCCTAGCTTCACCTGGGAAGTGACCACCGTTCCCGGAGAGTTGAGCCCCCAGGTGCAGGCGGCCACCAGGACTTCCGGAACCGGTGGGGTGTACGGCCACCAACCAGACAGGCGGGGAAGCTGACACAGTCCAGGGACCAGGGAGGCAGCAACACAGCAGAGTAGTCAGGAGTCAGTCCAAAGTCTGGGCAGGCAGCAACACAGCAGAGTAGTCAGGAAACAGTCCAAGGGTCAGAACACAGGATCATAAGGTAACCGGCAGTAGAATATAGCCGGGGACCGCAACCTCTACAACAATAGAAAGCAAGGAAGGAAGGACTGGAGGCAGGGCTTTAAATAGTGTAGGAAATTAGGTTCAAACATGTGCAGCTGATCCAAGATGGCTGCTTCCATCAGAAGAGATGCCCTATGCCCAAATATGGGCTTCCTTCCTGAAGCTGCCCATCTCCAAGATGGCTGCCACAACCTGAGACGCCTCCAAGATGACCATCCTATCCTGGAGATACCACATCCAAGATGGCCACCACATCCTCAAATGCCCATACCCTGAGCAAGCAGGCTGCACCTCTGGAGGAGTGGAACAGAGTGTAACATTGTGAAACCTAAGGGTAGTGGTCCTTTCTAGAGGGGACTCTTTCCTTGGTAGAGGGCCTAGTAGAATACTTTTTACTTTTTTTCTATACCTTACCCAGGCCTTGGCTTTTAATTTCCTTGCCTGGTTTCTTGGTCTGGGGCTTCCTACCTTTAGCAGAGGTTTCTTTTTAACTTTGCCTACTCCTTTTCTCTTTATGTCATTCCTAGGATTCCTAATTCGGAGGTTCACTTTCTTACTTCTAGGGGCTCTACCTAGGTAGGTAGCCCTAGCAACTTAGGCGCTAGTAGGTGTCAGTAATCTGGGTATAACATTCTAGGTCTTCCTTTCTGTTCAGTTATAAGACCTTTCACTTTTATTGCCCTTTGTAAAGTACCTTTTCAGGTTATGGGACCTCCCCAGACCTCTGGGTGTCCCTGAGCTACCATGGCTTCTCACCTAAGTCCTGAGCCTCCTCCCTCTTTTAGGAATTCTACCTTTAAAAGGCCTTCTGGTGAGATATATACTCTTTGGTAGCCCTACTGCTACCCATTTTCTTTTGACCCCTCCTTTGGGTCCCAGGTCTTCTCCTCCCATGGGAAGACTTATTGCTCAGTGCTCTTTTCTGGAGACCTTTGAACGTGGCAGCCCTCATGCTACCTCTACGTGTGGGATGGACCTTATCTCTCTTGTCCCACCTCCTATGACTATGACTCAAGTCCTGGAAGACATGTAACACAGACACTTCTGGGCTCCTATCTCTTTCCCTGGAGCTCAGTTTAGAATTCAGCCAGTCAGTCACCTTGAGCAGTATCTCCCTTTCTTGGTCACTGGCATCCAGCTTATTTCAGAGCTCTTGCTGGGAGTTTAATAAAGTCTGTTGCTTTTGTTCCCCTTGCTCCCACTTTTCTTGGAGTACTCACAGGTCACGTTTTAGTTGCACTCATTGCTGCTCTCCTCTTTTAGGCTCACAGAGAAGCCCTTCAACTTTCTGGGTTAGCTCCTTAACTTAATTTTACAGCTTATGAACTTTCTCACTAAGCTTGTGCTGCAACTTGACCTGATTTATAGCCAGAGTTATTAACTCCTCCTCCTTCTTCTGGAGTTTATCCTGGAATTCAGTTACCTCTATTTGTAAGCTCTTGCTCTGCCTTGTTTTAGTCCTGCAGGAGCTCCTTCAGCCTATTAGCAAGTGTGCTACCTCTCTTCCCATGCCTGGTCCACCTTCCTTAGCCTACCTTGGCATTCATGGAGGTGTGCCTTTACCTGCTCTCTCTCATGGTCCAGCTGTGCAGTACTTATCATAAGACCTTTTAACTTTCTGGACAGCCCCTCACATATGACTTCCAGTTCTAAGTTAATTCTACCTAAGCTTTTTGTGCCTTCTCTGGTCTGTTGAAATTCTATGGCCCACTCAGCTACTATCTGGTCATGAACCTGCTGTACTTCTTTTATCTGTGCCTCCAATTCTTGCTTACTCTGAGCCAGGTATTCAACCTTTTCCTGAGCTTCCTGGAACTCTGTGGCTAACCCATCTATCCTTTGGGTATGCACCTCCTGCAGGTCCTCTATTTGGGCTACCTGCTCCTTGTTAAGCTTCTGTAGGCTCCTAACCTCTTCACGGGCCTGCTGAGGTGTTGTGGCAAGTTTGGCCACAGCATGGGCATGTCTCTGCTGCAACTCCTTTACCTGGGTTACCTTCTCCTGATGGGCCTTTCTCAGTTTTTTGTGTAACTGGGCTACCAGTTGAGTCTGCAAATGCTGTACTTCCCTAATCTGGGTTTCTTGCTGACTATTCACTTCTACCATTGATGCTTTTGCTTGGGTCAGTTGTATCCTCAACACCTCTGTGACCGTTTGCTGTCTTTTCCAGACCTGTTTAAAAAGGGACCTTATTTTGACTAACTGCAGATCCTTCTGCTCAATTTTAACCTGGACCTCTTCCAATTCTGCTCATACTGAGGTTACAACCTTATCAATTTGTTTCTGGAGTTGAACATGGACCCGCTGTTCCCTTAAGTTCTCAGCCATTGTGTCACGCTCCTTTTGCCAAACTTTGAGAATGCTGGAGCTCCGTCTCAACCTTGGCTACCATATGAACCTAATCCTGTTGAAGTTTGGCAGTTAAGTCCACCATTGCTTGCTCATATAATAACTACTGCTTGGCTATTTGGGCCCTATATTGTTCACTAATCTCTTTTAGAGTAGCTTCTAGTTGGTGAATTTCTAATTCTTTTTCTTCTCTGTGAAGCTCAACCATAATGGTAGCTGACAACTTATCACAGATCTCTTTCTGATGATCAGACTTAGCTTGCTTAGCCTCTAAGGCCTGTGCTGAAGCAGTCATTTCCTTCCTCCACCTTTCCTCCAACAAGACCCATTTCTGTCCAGACTCTCTAAGATGGTCCTCCATTTCTCTATGTTTTGTCTCCTGCTGCTGTAGGTTCCCCATTAGCTTCTTATTCAGTTCCAGAACTTCTCTCCAACGCCGTTCTGGCTGACTATACTTTTTCCCCAGTTTGCTTAGCATTTGCAGCTGCAACTCAACCTGCTCTATTTTTCAGATACTTTTATACTGGGTCTCTTCCCCTTTTGTGGGATTATCGTGGGTTATCCGCTTCCACAATTCTACTTGTAGATAAGCCCAGTCCCATCCTTTCAGTCCTTTTTTGGGAACTCCCCTAGTGCTCCTCCCCCTGGGTAACACTCCCTGGATCCCCACCGTTTGGGAGTACTGCCTGTTCCCCACTGTACCAAGGGAAGGCTATTAGTTTTTCAGTTGCCTTACAACCCCCCCTGCCAATAAAGTGTGTATTTACTCAACTCACTTTGGGTTCTTCTTCATCAAAACTAGGATTACTTTCAGTCCTCTCACACAGGGATCAGGCCTGCACCCTCTTTCACCTTTCTAGAGGAACTACCTTTCTTCCCAGGACTATTCCATTCCTGCAACATTGGGGTTCCATCCTGTTCTGGGCACCCGTCTTCCTGCTTGGCCCTTCCTAGGATTCTGGCCTCCCATTTCCTTGGGCCTTTGGCTGCTCTCTGAGCAGCAGTCCCCTTCCCTGCTGACATCCCCTTCCCCTTGGGTTCCCGGCCTAACCATGAAGCCTATGGCCTCCATGGAATGGGTCACCTCTGAACCCCCATGGCTTCTGGGCTTCCTCTTGCCTGCCATTACCTTTCCACCTCACAAACTGACTGTAGGATACCATTTTCCCTCCCAGTCTCCCATTTCTTCTTTAGACCCTGGCACTGCTAGACAACACTCCCCAACATGGCCTACTTCTTGACATTGATAACATGTTGGAATCCGCTTCTTTCTCTTCCCTGGGGCCTTTTCCTTCTTAGAAACCCCTTCAGGCATTTGTGTAGTTCCCACAGTCCCCTTGCAAATCCCCTGTCCAAGTTCCAGAACCAGAACCATGGATTCTAATCCTTCCAAACCCGCCCTGTCCACTTCTTCGGAAGTTGTCTCTGGCTGTGGCTCCTTCAGTCTCTGCACTTTCAAGGTCTCCAGTCTGGACTGTCTCTGTCTCTTCATGGTGCTGTCCTCCTCTGCTGGCCATCTGTTGGGATGCTGCCGGCAAAACAGGAGAAAGATCCAACAGCAGACTGACTTCCTTGAGTCCCTATACTTGCTCTGTTACTTCAGCCTAGGTGCTGGTACCAGATCCTTGAACAACACACGCCTTTAAACAGATGGCTGACTACTGCTGCTTTCCCATAAAATGAATTATCCTACGGCCTCCCAGGGTACCCTTACCTGGTGTAGGACAGTAATGCACCTTTCTTAGTGTTGGCCCCCTCAATGGGCTTCTGGACTCTCTAGCACTTGACCTCCTGCTCAGCCTTCCTGTCTTGTCTGGTCTGGAACTACCAAGCCACCTCTTCTCACCAGCTCTGTTCCAACCTCTCTCTCAGACAGCTGAAGCCGATAAGTTTAGGGCTCTTCAGCTGGAAAAGAGACAGAAGAGGGGAGATATGATTGAGGTCTACAAAATCTTGAGTTGTGTTATACTGTAATCCTGCAGCATCTGAGTGTTTTGCATGTCCCAGATAGCTTGTGGTCTGTAACCTTTGATTCAACAGGCCGGGGATGCGGTTAACCCCTCTTACTCTGGGAATCTTATTTCCTGAATCAGGATGTAATCTCTTTCTCAGCTGGTTACCCTGGAAGCAGGGTGTGCTGGGGAAGCTGTTTGTTGCCAGCTCTAATTTCCATTGCAGACAGGGGATTCAGCTGTCTTTGCAGCAGGACCTGAATTTCAGTCAATCAGGATTCCAGAGAAAGCCTCATTTTATTATAGTGTGCTCTTGCTTGCTCAGTTACTCTGTAAATAAAGTCATTAGAAGTTAAGAAGTGGCTTTGTAGACGTTTGTCGTGAAATTGAAATTTGTATCAGCTGTCTGCTGTAAACTGCACACCTTCATGTACAGTGATGGATGGATAGCGTCCCATTTCCTCATCATTCCCATTCCATCCTTCTTTCTCCATCACTACCCCATTTGCTTCTCATACCCTTTCCTCCATGTCCATTATCAACTTTTCCCAATTATTTCTTTTCATCCTTCCTACTTTTTCCTTGTTGATTAGGATTTTGGATTTTAGCTCACACCCCGGTTCTTCAGTAGTGGTTCAAGGTGAGTTACATTGTGGTACGGTCAGTGGTGTACTGGTAAATTTTTAACAACAGGCTCTCTCCCCGGGTACAGCCAGCCCTGCAATTTGGGGGGAGGGGCGCAGAGGTGGATTGGGAGCCACCAGTCCATGTCTGCGCCCCCCCCCCCCCCCACAAATTCAGCAGAAGTCTCACGAAGCCGCTGCTGGCAACCATTTCTAAAGAGTGATGTGGCAGTGGGGATCTTTCCTGCCCTGAAGAATCCACTGGACCACCAGGGTGGCTGCCTTCAGGTATGTGCTGGGACCTTGTGGCTCGGGGGGAGGGGAGGTAAACTGGTTTGCCCTGCCTGAACAACTGGCTGGCTAAATGCTAAAAAATTTAACAACCGGCTTGCACTGAGTACAGTAGTTATTTACTTTGAAATGTCATTCCTCCTTCATTTCTGCTGTCAACTTTTCCCCTCTCATCACCACACTGTTTCATTCTTCCTCAAGTTCCTCTTATGTACCCACATTCTTTTATATTTACCCATATTCTGTTATCAGTCACTCACCTTTCGTTTCCCCTGTCAGACTCCCTCTGTTTCACTGCTTATCTCTCAGACTGATAAAGATGTTGGCTGTATTGGAACTCAGTACCTTTTAATTGCTGAACCTATGTTCAGCATCACTACTACTACTACTTAACATTTCTAGAGCGCTACTAGGGTTACGCAGCGCTGTACAAATTAATAACTAAGGACAGTCCCTGCTCAGAAGAGCTTACAATCTAAAGGACGAAATGTCAAGTTGGGGCAGTCTAGATTTCCTGAGTAGAGGTGTAGTGGTTAGGTGCCGAAGGCGACATTGAAGAGGTGGGCTTTGAGCAATGATTTGAAGACGGGTAGGGAGGGGGCCTGGCGTATGGGCTCAGGGAGTGTGTTCCAAGCATGGGGTGAGGCGAGGCAGAAAGGGCGGAGCCTGGAGTTGGCGGTGGTGGAGAAGGGTACTGAAAGGAGGGATTTGTCTTGAGAGCGGAGGTTACGGGTAGGGACGTAAGGGGAGATGAGGGTAGAGAGGTAAGGAGGGGCTGCAGATCGAGTGCATTTGTAGGTTAGTAGGAGAAGCTTGAACTGTATGCAATATCTGATTGGAAGCCAGTGAAGTGACTTGAGGAGAGGGGTGATATGAGTATATCGGTCAAGGCGGAAGATAAGACGTGCGGCAGAGTTCTGGATGGACTGAAGGGGGGATAGGTGGCTAAGTGGGAGGCCGGTGAGAAGTAGGTTGCAGTAGTCAAGGCGAGAGGTAATGAGAGAGTGGATGAGAGTTCGGGTGGTGTGCTCAGAGAGAAAGGGGCGAATTTTGCTAATGTTGTAGAGGAAGAAGCGACAGGTCTTGGCTATCTGCTGGAAATGCACAGAGAAGGAGAGGGAGGAGTCGAAGATGACGCCGAGGTTGCGGGCAGATGAGACGGGGATGATGAGGGTGTTATCAACTGAGATAGAGAGTGAAGGGAGAAAGAATAGAAAGAAACTCTTAATAAGATTCAGGAAAAGGTTATGAGCGCAGATAATAAAAGCCAGACTCCTGGATGTAGTTGGTTTATTCACCTGGGTTTTTGTTTTTCACTTTGGAATCAAGGAGCAATTATACAAGGTGATGGGATTTACACAAGGGATGTTTTGCTACTCCAGGAGGATTTTTAGATGTCTTGATAATAATTTTCAGGTTTCTCCTTCTCTTAACCTGGCATGGATTATTTTAGACAATGTGGCATTTAATTTAGGCTCTGATTCCTTTAGAGTGGAGAATGCATTATGGACTAGATTCTGTAAATGGTGCTGAGAAATCAGCACTGAAAAATTTAAGTGCTGAGCGCTATTCTGTAAAGGACTCGCACACTTTACAGAATAGCGGCAAAAAGAATATAAACGCTGCCTAACTACTGTGCCGGCAATTATGCCTGCTGAAATTCTGGGAACGCCTCCGAAATGTCCCCAGCCATACCCTCTTGATTTTACTTGCTATAGGATTTCTGCGTACATCGTTATAGAATACAATATGCGTGTAAATCCCAACTAATGCCAATGATTGGTTGTTAGCAGCTAATTCTTGATGCTGAATGGCTCATTAATCAATTAATTTGCACATGTAAATTATCAGCGTGCATTAATTTACTTGCACAAATTTAGTCGCCTTATATAGAATCCGGGGGTATATGGGTAAGACATACATCATAACCTTTGGGTTGGAGGATAACCCATAGGTGGCAGTGTTCACTGAATAATAGGATCTTAAGTGAAACAACAACAACAACAACAACAACAACAACAACAACAACAACAAAACACCACTCCAGCCTGTATTCATTACTTTTAATGTGGGGAAATGTATGTATGTGGCAAAAAACAGAGAGACATATCATCCTTTATTCTTCAGGAGTGCACTATATTGTGCTTAGCTCAGAGCAAGGACAAGCTGGTGGTGGGAGGCAGAGATAGTGCTGGGAAGACTTATACGGTCTGTGCCAGAGCCGGTGGTTGGGAGGCGGGGCTGGTAGTTGGGAGGCGGGGATAGTGCTGGGCAGACTTATACGGTCTGTGCCAGAGCCGGTGGTTGGGAGGCGGGGCTGGTGGTTGGGAGGCGGGGATAGTGCTGGGCAGACTTATACGGTCTGTGCCAGAGCCGGTGGCTGGGAGGCGGGGCTGGTGTTTGGGATGCGGGGATAGTGCTGGGCAGACTTATACGGTCTGTGCTAGAGCCGGTGGTTGGGAGGCGGGGCTGGTGGTTGGGAGGCGGGGATAGTGCTGGGCAGACTTATACGGTCTGTGCCAGAGCCGGTGGTTGGAAGGCGGGGCTGGTGGTTGGGAGGTGGGGATAGTGCTGGGCAGACTTATACGGTCTGTGCCAGAGCCGGTGGCTGGGAGGCGGGGCTGGTGGTTGGGATGCGGGGATAGTGCTGGGCAGACTTATACGGTCTGTGCTAGAGCCGGTGGTTGGGAGGCGGGGCTGGTGGTTGGGAGGCGGGGATAGTGCTGGGCAGACTTATACGGTCTGTGCCAGAGCCGGTGGTTGGAAGGCGGGGCTGGTGGTTGGGAGGCGGGGATAGTGCTGGGCAGACTTCTATGGTCTGTGCCCTGAAAATGGCAGATACAAATCAAGGTCAGGTATACACAAAAAGTAGCACATATGAGTTTATCTTGTAGGGCAGACTGGATGGACCGTGCAGGTCTTTTTCTGCCGTCATCTACTATGTTACTATGTTACAAGCTGGTAAAGAGCTGTGCATTTCTCCATTCAAGTTTACAGGGGGTTGTGCTCAGCTCATGGGGCGCGAAGGCTGATGTCAGTTAGGGTTACCATATTATGCCCTCTTTTTTTAAGAGCACATGTCCCCCTTTTGGACTTCTTTAGATATGTCCTCTAAGTTTTTTTAATTTTTAGGAAAATATCCTCTTTCTTTATGTGCTTATGACCAACTCATCTACCCACATAATGAGAGAAACCATCTCTGGCATATTAGTCAGTCTGGACATATGGGGTGCTAAAGAGAGAGAAAGGCATTTCTGATCTCCTGTTTCTGTTTCCCTGCTGGTTGATTCTGTCAAAGGAATTTTGTTCCTGCAGCACAACTTTAAGCATGTGTCATGCAAAGACTTTCAGAAGCCAGCCAAAGTTGTTGAGGGATATCTGCTCTTTTGATAAGAGGGATATCCATTCTTCTGATCACTACTACTACTACTACTATTTAGCATTTCTATAGCGCTACAAGGCGTACGCAGCGCTGCACAAACATAGAAGAAAGACAGTCCCTGCTCAAAGAGCTATGTAATAAAAGTGAGCCAAGTATAGGACAATCAAGCCATTGTGACATCACTGATGAGGTTGGCTCTTATTGGTGGACTGAGGCATTATGACATCACAATATTAGCTCTGGTTACAAGAGACTACTACTACTACTATTTAGCATTTCTATAGCGCTACAAGGCGTACGCAGCGCTGCACAAACATAGAAGAAAGACAGTCCCTGCTCAAAGAGCTTACAATCTAATAGACAAAAAATAAATAAAGTAAGCAAATCAAATCAATTAATGTGTACAGGAAGGAGGAGAGGAGAGTAGGTGGAGGCGAGTGGTTACAAGTGGTTACGAGTCAAAAGCAATGTTAAAGAGGTGGGCTTTCAGTCTAGATTTAAAGGTGGCCAAGGATGGGGCAAGACGTAGGGGCTCAGGAAGTTTATTCCAGGCGTAGGGGGCAGCGAGACAGAAGGCGCAAAGTCTGGAGTTGGCAGTAGTGGAGAAGGGAACAGATATGAAGGATTTATCCATGGAGCGGAGTGCACGGGAAGGGGTGTAGGGAAGGACGAGTGTGGAGAGATACTGGGGAGCAGCAGAGTGAGTACATTTATAGGTTAGTAGAAGAAGTTTGAACAGGATGCGAAAACGGATAGGGAGCCAGTGAAGCGACTTGAGGAGAGGGGTAGTATGAGTAAAGCGACCCTGGCGGAAGACGAGACGGGCAGCAGAGTTTTGAACTGATTTGATCAGTCAAACTGAATCCAGAAGTTTATGAAAAGTAGATTATTGTTTACTGCTGTACTGCAAGTCAGTTACTGTTCGATGTGTGTTTATTAATTTAAAAAGTCACTTACACATTTGCTACAATTGAATCTTAGCGGAGATTGGGTGGCGACGTCGGTAATTTGGGAAGCAAAACCGGTGCTGGGCAGATCTCTACGGTCTATGCCCTGATCGTGACTGAATAGATATGGATGGGCTGGAGTGTAAATTTTAAGGGGCTTCAGCATATGCTTCAGAACTTTTAGTACAAGAACAGTGCTGGGCAGACTTTTATGGTCTGTGTCCTGAGAATGGCAAGGACAAATCAAACTCGGGTATAAAGTATCACATACCATGTAAAATGAGTTTATCTTGTTGGGCAGACTGGATGGACCATACAGGTCTTTATCTGCCGTCATTGACTGTGTTACTATGTTACAATTAAATATTTCGTTAGCAAAGGTAGCAACCATTAAAGTTTTTTGTGTCCTCATTTTTGTCTCTGCAAATATGGTAAGGTTCTGTATAAGATATATTACAAAGATCCCCCCCCCAAAATCAGCAACTTTTACGGAAAAAGATTGTTTTAGACCATCGGAGGGTATAGTATGTTAAACAGAGCTTGACACACCCTTTATCGTCATAGGTCTGATTTTTCTTAATTGCTCAAAATTCTCTAGTTAATATTTTCAACAATTGGCACATATATCTAGTATATCTTTTAACATTTATCTGTAGCAACATATAGGAAACAACCATCTCCAACATGAATCATGTTTCATTAAGTGCATCAGGGAGGTTTTCACAAAAAAAATAAAATCAAATATCTCTATATATAAAAGGCAACACCAACGTTCTATGAAGCCTCCAGCCGGAAGTGTGAAGGGGGAGAGATATCCGGTTTCCCCATGAGTGTCTGCCCCGCCCTTGCTCTCTCTCTAACACAAACAGTGAAGGAAAACAGCAAAGCAGGAAATCAAATCGCTTTCTCTGTAACAATGAAGGACTCAGAGGGGGGAGGGGAGAGAGGGCAGGGACACACACACTCCCACATGCACACAGAAGAAAACCTTGCTAGCCGCCCCCGTTTCATTTGCATCAGAAACGGGGCTTTTTTACTAGTTTAGAATAATGTGTATCTCCAGTATTAATAAATATGCCTCCGGTGGTCAAATACCACTTTCTTCCCTTTTCATAGCTTAGTATTAAAAAGATGGTGGCACTGGTTTTAGTATTTACAGAGTCAGATGATCTCCCCGGACCAGTCCAGAAGCAAGATATTTAAATCTGTTTATTATGGAACAAGACATAACTTAACACATCAGATAAAAACATCCACCAATTCAAGCGCACATTATTGCGATAGTTACAGAACTTTCAGCTTTCTATACAATAATCATCCTGTTCCATACGTTTTCTATTTCCCCCCTCTTCTTCCCTAAACCTCCCTCCCACCCTCCCATGCCCTCCGAGACTACTGTTACACAATATTTCTCTGTCCTCCTTCCTTGACATTGTTATGAATTTAACAGGTGTCCCCGTGCTGCTGGCGTTAGCGTTTGCCAGAATGGTGCCCATCTCCGTTCAAACTGCTGTCCTCTTTTATTGTCCAACTGCACTATATCAAATCTCTCCATTCTCATTAAAGTTATCATCTGGGTCCTCCACTGTTGTAGAGTTGGAGCTTTCGATGCCATCCATTCCAGCAGAATCACCTTCTTGGCTGCAATGACCGCCCTGTTCCAGAAGCAAGATTATACAAAGTGTCATCTGTGTAAGTTAAGGCACAATGCTGATCTTAAATCCTGGCTACATTTCAGGATCTGTGTTTCCTCCTTACCAGTGGCATTCCTAGGGGGACTGACACCCGGGGCGGATCGCCGATGCGCCATGCCCCCTGGGTGCAGCGCCGCTGGGGGGGGTGTCACGCATGCCTGTCCTTCGTTCGTTCCATGCTCCCTCTGCCCCGGAACAGGATCCGGAACATCCTGTTCCGGGGCAGAGGGAGCATGGAACGAATGAAGAACAGGCACGCGCGGCACCCCCCCAGCGGCGTGCACCCGGGGCGGACCGCACCCACCGCCCCCCCCTAGGAACGCCACTGCTCCTTACCATCCATCTATCCTCATTACCTGTTTGTCAAGTAGACTAGAAGCTCCACTGATTAGGGACTGTCTCTATGGGGCTCATTTTTGAAAGAGAAAAACGCCTAAAAAGTGTCATAAAGCAACATTTGGACAAATTTCTTCCAAAAAGGTATTTTCGAACCCTATTTTGCAGACTTTTATCTTTATTCAAAATATGTATGGTGCTTGCTAATAGGCTAATGAGGCGCTCGTACACTATCCACAGCGGAAAGAATTTCTGTCAATGGTGGATATAAGCATTCGATCATTCACTGTTTAGGTGGTTTAACAGAGAACGTTGAGCATCTGAAGTCTTTTTCCTCCAAAATATAAATCAATCTGTGAATTAGAGAGATACACTTGCTTTTTTGAGAGTTAAGACTTTTTTCTTTGCAATTTGTTTGCAGTGTGTCCAAATCACAAGGGGTGTGTCGGGATTAGGGTGTGTTTAGGGCGTTCCTAACACCTGGACGTTTTATAGCCATAATGGAACAAAACAAAAATGTCTAGGGTAAAACTTATTGTTTTCATCTAGACCTGTTTTTAGAAAGAATAAGGCACAAAAAGGTGCCCAAACTGACCAGATGACCACTGGAGAGAATCAGGGATGACCCCCCTTAATCCCGCAGTGGTCAATGACCCCCTCCCACTCACCAAAGATGTGAATAAAAACAGTACTTACCAGCCTCTATGACAACTTCAGATGTTATTACCAGTTCTATTGGAGCAGCAACCAGGACCCTAGAATAGCATAGTGGTCAGTGCAGTGTACTGTGGAGAGGAGGACTCAGGCCCACGTCTCATTCTACCTATTACATTTGTGGTGGAAAGTGTAAGCCCTCCCAAACTCACCAAAAACCTACTGTACCCACACATAGGTGACCCCCTTCACCCATAAGGGCTATTATAGTGGTGTACAGTTGGGGGTAGTGGGTTTTGGAGGGCTCAGCAGACAAGATAAGGGAGCAATGGTGAGATGTCTACTTGGGAGCTTTAGATGAAGTCCACAGCAGTGCCCACTAGGGGGCCCCATTGCTCTCCTGGGATGTCTGCGTGGCCAGTCTACTAAGAATGCTGGCTCCTCCTACATCCTAATGGCATGATTTTGTGCGCTTTTAACTTTCAAAAATGGACCAAAAAGATAAACAGAGGACAAAAACATCTTGCATGTGGCTATTTTTGAAAAAAGAGAGAGTGGTGGATGCTTGGAATGCCCTCCCGCGGGAGGTGTTGGAGATGAAAACGGTAACGGAATTCAAACATGCGTGGGATAAACATAAAGGAATCCTGTTTGGAAGGAAGGGATCCTCAGGAGCTTAGCGGAGATTGGATGGCAGAAGCGGGGTTGGTGGTTGGGAGGCGGGGCTAGTGCTGGGCAGACTTCTACGGTCTGTGCCCTGAAAATGGCAGATGCAAATCAAGGTAAGGCATACACAAAAAGTAGCACATATGAGTTATCTTGTTGGGCAGACTGGATGGACCGTGCAGGTCTTTTTCTGCCGTCATCTACTATGTTACTATGTTACTATTTTGCTGCTTTGAAAATGACCATATTTTCCTATTTGGATTTTGGACGTTTAGCACAAAATGTCCAACGTCCAACTTAGATGTCATATCGAAAATGCCCCTCCTTGTGTCTGTAAAGTGCTGAGTTTGCATTATAGTGCTATAGAGGGAAAAGGAAAGGGATTTAGCTCATGCCAGGTCTGTAGAAGTTCAAGGTGAGCATGTTTAGGAATAGTAGGTGTTTCTCTGTCCTCGAGGGCTCACTTTTATGTTTAATGGTAGAATTAGGACTAGATTCAGCACTTATGGGCCGGTGCTCAGAACTCCTGCGGTAAGCCAATAGCAGGAAACTAAATCATTGGAACAGCACAGAAACCTGGCTTGCCAATGCTGAATGGAAATGGTATTCACATTATACGCACGCTATAAAAGCGAAGGTAAAGGTGTGTGTTTGGGGGGGGAGGGGAATGTGCTGGCAGAAGCAGAGCCAGGATGAGCCAGGTTGACGGCACGGGGGGGGGGGGGGGGGGGAGCGAAAGCGGACTTACGCCGGTGCACATTTTCAGTGCAACAGGACGAAAAAAATAGGCGCCGGCAGAACTCTGTTTGGGGGAGCGGCCGCTCCCCTGGCACCCCACCTAGTTACGTCACTGGTGCTTGGGGCATGTGCAGAAGAATTTTGTGATAAGCTCAGCTCCTGTGTGCATGTGCCCGGCAAACCTGAAAGCCAAGCGCACATTCGTGTCTGTTTTCTGTGCCTTTAAACATAAGCATTTCAAATTTTTTTTTTGTTTTTACTTGACAGGCTTATAGTTAAATGCAGGAACCAGGTGCCAATGTGTGCTTTCCCTTTTGGATTTGCTCTGACTTGCACACCATCGTCTTTCACAACTAGCGCTTCGGGGCTTGCACACATCCCGCCTTCTCTGTCACAACTTCCTGTTTCTGCGCGGCGGAAGTGAAGCTTCCGGGTTAGTGGCAGGAAGCATGTGCGGATCACTGCCACCTCCAGGGACCCATTGAAAAGCGAGATGCTTCCTAAAGGAGATGATCCAGAGAAATAATGGAAGGAAGAAGGGAAGATAGAGGGGGAATTGTTGGACATGAAGTGGAGGGGAGGAAGGGAGAGATGTGGCAAAGGGATGGAAAGATGTGAGAAAGGGAGAAGCTTGAAAATGGGGGTGGAGGGGAGGGAGAAATGCTGCATGGAGGAGGAGAGGGGTGAGAGAGGGAGAAATGTTGGACATAGGGGTGAAGGGGAGGGAGAGATGGTGCAAGGGGGAGAGAGGGAGGAATGTTTGACATGATGGTGGAGGGGAGAAAAGGAGAGATGCTGCATGGAGGAGGGGGGGGGGGTGGTAGAGATGTAGGACCTGGGGCAAGAGGGAGAGAGAGATGGTGGACATGGGGTTAGATGAGAGGGCTGGGGTACAGATGAACAGAGGTGGAGAGGGGAGAAAGAGGGAAATGGAAATGGGACTTGATACACCGCCTGAGGTTTTTGCAACTAGATTCAAAGTGGTTTACATATATTCAGGTACTTATTTTGTACCAGGGTCAATGGAGGATTAAGTGACTTGCCCAGAGTCACAAGGAGCTGCAGTGGGAATCAAACTCAGTTCCCCAGGATCAAAGTCCACTGCACTAACCACTAGGCTACTCCTCTAAGAGGGAGATGTTGCATCCAGGAGCAGATGAGAGTGATGGAGAGATGTTGGACAATGGGAGTGAGGGAAGAAAGAGGGAGAAGATGCTGGGCTAGAAGGATGGAGGGAGGAAGATGCTGGGAATAATGGAACAATGTGGCAGAGGCCATGAGGGGGGTGACAAGGAAACTGATGAGAGGGTAGATATATGGTAATAGGGAGTAGATTAAAGATGAGAGGGAATGGAAGGCTGGGAAAGGAATGAGATGGGAAGGAAATTTTATCTCCTTGGCGCTCTCTGATGTAACATTTATCCAGTCAATATTGGGGTAATTGAAATCAACCATTACTATACCTGTTGCCTAATTTGCCAGCTTTCCTAATTTCTGAAAATATTTCTTCATCTGTCTGTTCATTCTGACCCAGCAGACGGTAGTACAGCCCTACCAGAATACTTCTTCCCTTCACACATGGAATTTCTATCCATAATTACTACTACTACTACTTAGCATTTCTATAGCGCTGCCAGGGTTACGCAGCGCTGTACAAGTTTAAATGTGGGAAGGACAGTCCCTGCTCAAGAGAGCTTACAATCTAAAGGTAACAAACTATGTAGTCAGTGTAGGTATCATGAATGGGGAAGGTGGTTAGGCGCTAAAAGCAAGGGAGAAGAGATGGGCTTTGAGTAAGGACTTGAAGATGGGCAGGGAGGGCGCATGGCGTATGGGCTCGGGAAGTCTGTTCCAGGCATAAGGTGATGCGAGGCAGAAGGGGCGGAGTCTGGAGTTAGCGGTGGTGGAGAAGGGTACAGATAGGAGTGATTTGTTCTGAGAGCGGAGGTTATGGGTGGGAACATAAGGGGAGAGGAGGGTAGAGAGGTAAAGGGGGGCTGCAGATTGAGTGCACTTGAAGGTCAGTAGGAGAAGCTTGAACTGTATATGGTAGCGGATCGGGAGCCAGTGAAGCGACTTGAGGAGAGGGGTGATATGAGAGTATCGGTTCACGCGGTAGATAAGGCGTGCGGCGGAATTTTGGACAGATTGAAGGGGGGATAGGTGGCTAAGCAGGAGGCCAGCGAGGAGAAGGTTGCAATAGTCAAGACGAGAGGTAACGAGCGAGTGGACGAGGGTTCGGGTGGTCTGTTCAGAGAGGAATGGGCGAATTTTGCTAATATTAATATTAATAATGATTTCATGCTGTGGAATGCTTATTTTATTTGACTCAATTCCCTCTTTAACATTAACTGTCCGGTTACACTACAGTTACTTCTGCTTCCAAATTATAAAAAAAAAAAAGAAACCCTACTGATTTTAAAGAAATCCTCTCTTCAAACACCCTGCCCCAAGCTTGCATTATTATTTCAGCGGTAAAGACCTCATTAACATCCGTTTGACTACATTAGCATGCTATTTATGCTAATCTGTGGTGCAGACTTCTCCTATAGAGTCTGTGAGCATTCTGCGCTCAGTGATGCGAGAGCTAGTCCAGCGTTGGTCGCACAGAGCCTGAGCTGGCAGCTCTTTTCAAATGGGGACCTTACCACCGTGACTCGCCCAACTCCTCATCAAATCTCTTCCGTTTCTACTTTAAAGCTGTCTTTTATTTTTCTTTGTATGTCTGTTTAACATATGTGGAGGGGTATTTTTGATATGACGTCTAAGTCCGACTTTGGACGTTTTGCTAAAAACGTCCAAAATTCAAATGGGGAATATAGCAATTTTCAAAACAAAAAAAAGTCTCTCTCTTTTTTTTTAAATGGCTATTTGTTATATGTTTTTGTGTTCTGTGTGTTTATCTTTTGGTCCATTTTCGAAATAAAAATGTCGAAGTGAAAAACACATAAAATCAAGCCATTGGGATGTAGGAGGAGCCAGAATTCTTGGTAGACTAGTCACACAGACATCCCAGGAGAGTAATGGGGCATCCTAGGGGGCACTGCAGTGGTCTTCAAATAAATGCTCTCAGGTACATATCTCCCTATTGCTCCCTTATTTTGTCTGCTGGGCCCCCTAAAACCCACCCAAAACCCACTACCCCCAACTGTACACCACTACAATAGCCCTTATGGGTGAAGAGGGCACCTATATGTGGGTACAGTGGGTTTCTAGTGAGTTTTGGATGGCTCACAGTTTCCCTCACAAGTGTAACAGGTAGGGGGAGGTAGGGGCCTGGGTCCACCTGTCTGCAGTGCACTGCACCCACCACTACACTACTCCAGGGATCTGCATTCTGCTCCAGGTCTGCCAAGAGACTGGGCTGGGCCCGGGGCAAGGCTCCCCCGGGGCCCCCGCTGCCCCCAAGGTTGTTGTCGCCACCACCGCCCCCCCCTGAGGTTGTTGTCGCCGCCACCCCCACCTCTACCCGCCCCCCCCCCTCTGTCCACCACCGGGCTGGGCCCCCTGAATTCAAATCACAGTGCCTCACCTTGCTCTGTGTGAACGCGCAGCAGTGGCAGTCTGCAGATCGCCTCCCTTCAGGCCTTCCCTCCCGCCCTTAAGGAAGTTACGTCAGTTGAGGGTGGAACACAGGGAGGGAAGGCCCAAAGGGAGGCGATCTGAAGACTGCTGCTGCTGCGCTTTCACACGGAGCGAGGTGGTGAGGCGCTGTGATTTGAATCAAGGGGGCCCGGCCCGGTAGCGGACGGTCAGAGCCAAGGGCGGGCAGGTGGGACTGCGGTGCTGTGCCCCCCTTGGAGGCCCGGGAAATTTTATCCCCCCTGCCCCCCCTCTCGGCAGCTCTGTTCTGCTCTAATAGATCCGAGTATATCATCTGAGGCTGGCATAGAGGCTGGTAAGTAATGTTTTTAATCACATTTCTGTGGGGTGGGAGGGGGTTAGTGACCACTGGGGGAGTAAGGGGTGGTCATGCCTGATTCCCTCCATTGGTCATCTGGTCATATAGGGCCCTTTTTTTGGCTTAATCATTAATTTGCAGGCTCAATGTGGCTTACACGATGTTGCAAAAGGTATAATCGTAAACAGAGTAAGAGGTATGGTCTAATTTAACATCACTTAAAATGCCCTAGGAACATTTGAACACGGTACTATTAATGAGCAAGTCATCAGTGTTCCTACTTCGACTGTTGAATAAGCTTGGGGGTTTATCCCGTTCCACCATTACACATAGAAATTTAGCAATGTAATCTAGAAACTCTCTGGTCTGTTACAATTTCAAATTATATACTACAGAGATCAGATTCTGCCCCTATCGGTGAGAAAAACGTCCAAATGCAGATTTATGCCGCTTTTGGGACGTTTTTCTCTTTTGAAAATGAGCCCCGTGTGTTTTGGCACTATTGGCAAGTGGCCCTGTATATCTATATATAGATATCTAAACAGTATTTTAAACAGACATTGAAAGGCAGCTTTAAAGTAGAAATGGGAGAGAGCCCAGGAGGAGTCGGGCGAATCACGGTGGTGAGGTCCCTGTGTGAAAACAGTTGCCAGCTGAGGCTCCGGGTTTAATTCACGGTAATAAAAGTTCTTTGCAATTATGATAAAACTGAACATAGCAGGGTGTATCTGGACTTCAGCGGTAGGGGGGGCCAGAGCCAAGGTGAGGGGGCACATTTTACCCCCCCCCCGGCACCGCCGACCCCCCCGCCGCCATTGCTGACACCCCCCCGCCGCCATCGCCGACACCCCCTGCCGCCGCCAGCACCACCTCCAATAAGTTTGAACCCCCCGTCTCGACCCGCCCGCCATCCGTCGCTGTCTGTACCTTGGCGATCTGCAGGGCTTCGTTCTGTTTCTGTGAATCTGACGTCCTGCACGTTGTAAGTGCAGCAGGACGTCAGACTCAGAAGAAACCAAACGCAGGAAGAAGACTTCGGCTGGCGGGGGGTTGGGGGTCCTCCGCCAGCAAAGGTACAGATGACGTTGGGTGGAGGAGGGGGATTGAGAGGGGCGTCAGCAAGGGGGGGTCCAGGGCCAAATTTACGGGGGCCCCATAGCAGCTACGCCCCTGGCATCGGGATATTATTGTTAATGTATTGTGCACTACACTAACCATGACAGTAATTTGCGTTCTCATTGCTGGCTGCATCGTTGTGCAGTTCTACCATGTGGCTTTCGGTGTCAGCTCCTCCACCTTGTGATCTCACCTCAGCCAGGTGCCACAAAGACTCCAAACCCTCTCCACAAGCACGTCCCAGCACCGATACTCTGCACCGGCATCACCCAGCCCTCTGCTTCTATTATTTCTCTGCTTGCTCTGGCTTGTGCCTGAATAATTGCCCATCAATATCTCGCCTGATTGAGTTGCTATTACATACCCTCTTTTGCATTCTTTCATCCTTCAGAAAATATTAAAGCCTGAGTGAAATTGGAGTATCTGCCTGGTAATGAGATCATTATCTGTCAATACAGGAGTGCTCACAGGGGGGTAAGGAGGTCCTGTGAATGCTTATTAACTCCTGATGGGGTGCCGGGCTCAGATGCTGTGCTAGGTAGAGCTGCACCTTCACTCTGAGGCTCATGGTGGTGAATGACTGATTGCGGATGGGCAGGATAGGGGGGGGGGGGGGGGATATGGTTCTGTGTAGGCTGTTTACTTTTTGTTTCGGAGTTTAGATATGTGGATGAATGGGAAAAGTGAAATGTGTCAGCTTGTGGGAGAGAATGAACCGAGGATAATCTTTCCTTCTCCAGCTGGACATTTTATTCCTTTGATAGGTTAATTGGATTCTGCTAAAGGAATTACAGCCTGCACAACTAAAACACACATGAAATGATATTGTGTATTAGTTGTGACGGTCAAAAGAAAAAACAGTTCTGTGTTACTGAACCACAACCGAAATAACAACAACAACAACAACAACAACAAACCCCCCCTCAAAACAGCTCCCCAATGGATTCAGGGATCCTTTAACTAAGCCGCGTAAGTGAATACGCCAATTCAGAGTTACCGCCTGTCTACCACATGGCCCACGCGGTAATTTCATTTTTGACGCGTGTCCGTTACACACGCCAGAAAATATATTTTATTTTCTGACGTGTGCCGAAAATCAGGCAGTCACTTCCACTTGACGTGTATAGGCAATTTGCGCACGGTTTAATGCGAGAGACCTTGCCACTAAGTCAGTGGTTGGCGGTAAGGACTCAGACCCAAAATGGATGCGCGCCAATTTTTATTTTGCTGTACATCCATTTTCGGCAAGAATTTTTTAAAAATGCCTTTTTTTACGGGTGTACCGAAAAATGATTCTGCGTGCATCCATAACACGCGCCTACACTACCGCAGACTGATTTTCAGCACACCTTAGTAAAAGGACCCCTAATGGTCCTGTTTACTAAGCTGCATTAAAGTTTTTAATGCGTGTTAACCATGTACGTGCCTACAATGTCCCTATAGGCATCTACACAGTTAGTGCATGCGCTAATTGTAGGTGCATTAAAAATGCTAACACACCTTAGTAAACAGGACCCTCAGTATATATCAACCAACAATTGAATAATTCTTAAAGGGACCCTCAGATTACAGTTTCTCCAACCATGTTGACTAGACAAATGGCTCAGCAGGTGATCATTCAATTATCTTTCAAAGGGTTCCGGACACCATCCCCTGGAATCCATGTAGGACGGTCAAAGTTGGGGAGGGGGGGGGGAATCCCAGATCCACACCTAAACTAATTAGTTAGTGGGCTGCTAGCAGTACAGTAATACCTCGGTTTTCGTTGACTTCGGTTATCGTCGGTTTTGGTTTTCGTCGATTTTTTTCTGCGAAAAATTTGTCTCGGATTTCGTCAGTTGCCTCGGATTTTGTCGGCATGCCCACGTGACCTCGCTGCTAATTTTGCAAAAACAAAGGGCGACCCACGCGTTCTCCTGCTCAGTGTGGCATTGTTTCTCATTGTGTGAGCATCACCCCGCGCGTCTGGCCAAACATTTCCATTGCTTTCCAGTGTTGATTCATATGGAAATAATTGCCTCAGTTTTCGTCGGTTTCGGATTTTGCTGATTGTTTTCGGATGGATTATCGACGAAAACCGAGGTATCACTGTAATTGATATTAATTGACAATCATTTGGGTTTAAGCACAGATCTGTCCTGTGTCCTAAAACACGCGCCTAAATTTTATTGCGTATAACTCAAAAGAGGGTGTGGCCATGGAAGGGGGGCGTCCCAGAAATTAGGTGCAATGTTGTAGAATAGGTCCTTTAAGCGCCCGGCTTCCATTTGCTGCGTGTCAGCCTTTACACTAGGTTTCAGCAGGCGTACATGCCGTGTTCAAAGTTAGGAGCAAGATCTGCACTAAAAACTAAAGAACGTAATGGACATAACACAAATCTTCCGTAATACGATGCCCTAATGTGGCTGTGCCACATGAAGTTTATCTTACCACAACATCACATTGTATTTTTTCACACCGGAGTGTGCAAACGCCTCTCCGGTACTATGTAAGCCACATTAAGCCTATAAATAGGTGGGAAAATGTGGGATACAAATGTAACAAATAAAATAAATAAATAAATAAATAAACCTAGTATTAGTTTAGTGCAAATTTTCCTGGTGCCTAACTTGGGCATCATTTATAGAATTCCCTCCCCCCCCACCCCATGTGACATATTCACCAATTAAACATAAACAGGCTGATATTCAGCTGGCGGCAGACGATGTTTTTTTATCCACTTCCGGCGGTGCAAAAACCGGAAGTTCAATGCTGGGCCCTGTGTGGTCTTCGGCACTGAGTTTCCATTTTTCAAAAATGCGTGCTGGTGCATGACTGGTTAAGTTAATATGGGTCAGCGCGTAAAGATAGGACAGCTATTTTTGCAGTCCTATTTATGCGCTAAACTTGGCTGGTTAGGTCTGAATACCTAACCAGGAAGTTTTTCTTCGCTCAACGCGTAGTAAAACTCTGGAATTCGCTGCCGGAAAAGGTGGTTAAGGCGGTTAACTTAGTGGACTTCAAAAAGGGGTTGGACGGCTTCCTGGAGGAAAAAGCCATAGAATGTTATTGAATGGACGAGGGAATAATACAGTATTTCTAGGATGGGCGGGACAAATTGCTTGTACTTTTGGCCGCTGTCGGTGACATGGTGCTGGGCTCGATGGACCCTTGGTCTGTCCCAGCATAGTAATACTTATGTACTTACGACTCCACCCCCGGAATGCCCCCAACATAGCTGGCTTTAAGTTTGGTGCTAACTGGTCATTTTCAATGACACTTAACCTGCCATCTTCACTGAAATTAACTGGATAGCTGCGACTACCCCGGAGAAGCTGCTGCCCTAGGCAAGGGCCTAGATTTTCCTAATGGCCGGCCCGACATCTCCCTTTCTGTACTCTGGTTCTGAGGCAGGTTCTAACATTGTCATTCAATTAATAGAGACAATGAAAAGAACACCCGGAGGGAAAGGCTTATTAATCTGGAGCAGCAAAAGTGACAGTGAGCCTGGTAGCTCCGAAATGATTTACTGAGACATAAGCTATCAAAGGAAAAAGTCTACTTCATCAGATACGTGAAGTAGAGTTCAGGAAATTGTAAATTATCTATCTATGTATCTATCTGTCTGTCTATCTATCTATCTATCTATCTATCTATCTATCTATCTATCTATCTATCTATCTCTATATGAAGATCAATCTGTGGGGGATGGATGCAGAGTACAGAGACAGCATTAAGCAGTGCAGAGCTGAGTGTGGAAAGGGGTGATAATGATGGCATGGTAAGCTAACTGACAGCTGCGGCGGGCGGGTTAAATCCATTCCTATTATAATGTAAATAAGAGCTGGTGGTACTCAGACGATCACATCAACCAACCTTACACAGCTACTGTGGGTCAGTGAGGAAAAAGAAACTTGACATCAGTAAAATGGTGTATTCTGCACGAACTCAACCCTATACCTTTCGGTACATTTTGTGATCTATTTGCAGTATAAAAGAAAATGGGGAAACAAAGCACTCCCACAAAAGGTGAAAAACAGGTGGGGTGGGGGGGGGGGGGGGGGGGGGGGGGGGGAGGGGAAACATCAAAATGGACTCGATGAAAAATATCCACTTGGAAATAGCCCCACATGCAAACACGCCTTCATCAGGAGTCCAGGTTCTGTGCCAGGAAAAAAGCACTGTAGATGTCACAAAACACTGTATATTACATCCGTGTGTCTCAATTCTGCTGAAGGGGAGCTACACTGGGGTGATA
The DNA here is from genome assembly GCF_901765095.1 of Microcaecilia unicolor. NCBI lineage: Eukaryota > Metazoa > Chordata > Amphibia > Gymnophiona > Siphonopidae > Microcaecilia > Microcaecilia unicolor. Next base: position 632,169,878 of record NC_044032.1, read on the forward strand.
AAATGTGACTCAAGGTACCCACAGCTTGCTAGCCAATGTGAAAGTAAATAGTGCTTTTTTTTTTGCTGGCACAGAAACTGGACTCCTGATGAAGGCATGTTAGCTGAAACACGGACCGTGTTGGGTCCATTTCCAAGTGAATGTTTTTCATTTGAGTCCATTTTAAGGTTCTGTCTTCAATCAAGTGCTCAAGAGCAAACACAGAGAGGGTACGAAGTACAAGACAAAGTCCGAAAGAGCAAAAAGAAAGCACCAAGAGCCTTCAAAATAGAGACATAAATCCTTTTAATAATATAGCTTGAACAGCAATCTTGTGTTGATGACCCGACATGGGCCGTGTTTCGGCGCACAGTGCCTGTGTCAGGGCTCAAAAGATAGCATTCCTGGTTGTAGGTATTTTCCACGACAGCGAGAAGCAGAGCATTCAACCAAGTGTACATTGTACTGGATATTTACAACCAGGATTGCTCCACAATAATCTTTTGACCCCTGATGAGAGTGGAGGAGTAGCCTAGTGGTTAGTGCAGTGGACTTTGATCCTGGGGAACTGAGTTCAATTCCCACTACAGCTCCTTGTAACTCTGGGCAAGTCACAACCCTCCATCACCCCTGGTACAAAATAAGTATCTGAATATATGTAAACCACTTTGAATGTAGTTGCAAAAACCTCAGAAAGGCAGTATATCAAGTCCCATTTCCCTTCCCTTATTAAAAGGATTTGTGTCTCTATTTTGAAGGCTCTTGGTGCTTTCTTTTTGCTGTTTCAATCAAGTGCTGCCTTTTGAGTTTAGTAAAAGAATTGGATTAATATCTTGGCTCATCGCAGTGGTCATTCCCTTCCCCCCCTTTTTTTGGCCGTTTGCAGTATGCCCAGGCAGGGCCGTAGCTATCTATGTATGGCTGATGCAGCCACACAGGGTGCAAATGAAACCACGGCATTAAAATTGTGCCCTGTCCAATAGCTTCCCTTGACAACACAATGCAAGTGGGTGGAGTGGGAACGCGCCTAGAGCACTTGGTGTACCCCAGCTTCCCTTGCCCCTTGTGCAGCTGCACCAGATGCACATAGCTATCTACGGCCCTGCTCAAGTATACTGCAAATGGATCAAAAATGTACTGAAAGGTATAGGGTTAAGTCTACTTAACGCACCTGGTGTTAATGGAGGCTCCTGCCCACTTAAATTGCACTCTGCAGACCATTCACTGATATTTAGCGGCAGAAGCTTAACCGAGATTGGGTGGCAGAGCCGGTGGTGGGAGGCGGGGCTGGTGGTTGGGAGGCGGGGCTAGTGCTGGGCAGACTTCTACGGTCTGTGCCCTGAAAATGGCAGATACAAATCAAAGTCAGGTATGCACATAAAGTAGCACATATGAGTTTATATTGTTGGGCAGACTGGATGGACCGTACAGGTCTTTTTCTGCCGTCATCTACTATGTTACTAGGTAAATCGTTTTTAAGATTGCCTATATTGTGATTAACGTATTGCAGGGGGACTCTTCCTCTCTCCTTCTGCAGCTGATAGCTTATCCAGCGTTGGGAAGGAGCTTTCGTTTCTGTTCTGCTTTGTTGTTGGGGTTCCCATCTGTGAGGAAAATTCGTTATAAAAGAATCCATGATGATTCCTTTTCATTTCAGGCTATTTAAGTTGTGGAATTCCATACCTAAACAAGCTGGTGTGATTTCTAGTTATTTACAATTCCACAAGGGACTGAGAACATTTCGATAAATACTTGAATGACTAATTTTTGTCAGCTTTCCTTACTTTCCAACATATGCTTGATTTTAGTGGGATATAAATAGCCTGAATACAGTAGAATAGAATGGAATAGTACATGTTTTCTTTGTGGCCATGTGAGAAATAAAAGTGAGTAAACCACAGGGGAATTTTGAGTCTGCTTGAACACAAGAGCTGTTTAGAAAACCGTGCTTAAGAAGAACTATTCTAGCTGTCTGGGAAAGATCAAATTAAGTCAGTTGTTTCCATGGCATTTTCAAAGATGCACCTAATTTGTAAGCTTCGGATTTTGTACCGCCAGATAAGTTTTGCTCTTTCTAGTTTAGATTACTGTAATGCCTTATATGTTGATTTACTGGAATACAAAGCATTGTGTGGTACTGCTGTGCCTTGATAAAACTCCACCCGGTGGGGGGAAGAGGGGTTGGTGGTTGGGAGGCGAGGATAGTGGTGGGCAGACTTATACGGTCTGTGCCAGAGCCAGTGGTGGGAGGCGGGGCTGGTGGTTGGGAGGCGGGGATAGTGCTGGGCAGACTTATACGGTCTGTGCCAGAGCCAGTGGTGGGAGGCGGGGCTGGTGGTTGGGAGGCGGGGATAGTGCTGGGAAGACTTATACGGTCTATGCCCTGAAAAAGACAGGTACAAATCAAGGTAAGGTATACATAAAAAGTAGCACATGTGAGTTTATCTTGTTGGGCAGACTGGATGGACCGTGCAGGTCTTTTTCTGCCGTCATCTACTATGTTACTATGTTATAGGTACTTCTGGCCTGCTGATTTTTACCAGTACTCCATCCCAGAGTTTGGAGGGGCACATATAGGTTTTCTATGGCCCTTAGTGCAGTATTTTTACACTACCAGATTTTTTAACAACATACAGAATGAAACTTGAGCTTGAATCCTATGAAGAAAAGCCTTGAAAACGACATACGACCACCTAAACTTCCGGAAATCCCTAAAAACCAACCTGTTTAAAAAGGCATACCCTACCGATCCAACTTAAATGCCTAATCTCCGCAACACAACCAAACTAAAGCACGTAATGGACATAACACAACTCTTCCGTTCTCCGATTCCCTAATGTGGCTGTGCCACAGGAACTTGATCTTACCACAACATCACTTTGTATTTGTTCACACCGGAGCCTGCAAAGGCCTCTCCAGTACTATGTAAGCCACGTTGAGCCTACAAATAGGTGGGAAAGTGTGGGATACAAATGTAAAAAATAAATAAATGATACTGAATGTTGTTGCCATTTTAGATCTTTGATAATGACCCACTTATATGAGCTACAGTAACTTCTGGTGAAACCATGCATTATGTTTAAAAATTGCTCTTTAATTGATTGTGTACTGCATGATAAAACGTCTGGCTACTTAGAAGGTAATTTTATAAAGTCATTCCTGTAAATACACACATACCTGCATTACTTCACAGGATTTGATGCCATGCCTCATCAAAAAGCATCTATATATATAAAACTCACCCTCAACGTTCTATTTTGACTGACGTCACTGAAGCCAGGTTCGTAAGTTCGAAGCTCTGAAGCCACGAAACTCACAGTCTCTGGGCCCCGCCCTCGCGTCAAACGTTATGACGTTGAGGGCGGAGCACATTCTCACCTCCAACGTTCTACTGCACTGTAGCTCTGCTCCGCCCTCGCGTCAAAACGCGATGACGTCGAGGGCGGGGCAGACGTTACTCTATGGGTTCGTACTGCAGGGGCATTGACATCACGCTAAAATCTTCTGTTTCTGTAGGTCAGTGGGGTGGGGGGCCTTCGGAGAGGGGGGGAGCGCCGGCAGCGACGACATGGGTGGGGGTGGAAGGGGGTGCACTGGCAACAGAGACATTGGGGGGAAGGGAACGGTGACGGACGCTGGGGGGCGTGGCAAAATGGGCAGGATGAGAGGACATTCGCAGGGAGGCTGCAGGGGGGCAGGGACACAATATAATCGCTGGCTGGCTGCACGGGGGGGGGGGGGGGCCAGGAGACACACCAAAATCGCAGGGTGGCTGCAGGGGGGCAGGGGACACAGGAAAATCACTGGCTGGCTGGACGGGGGGCAGGGGAGACAGCACAATTGCTGGGTGCCTGGAGGGGGGGGGGGCAGGGGACAGAGGACAATCGCTGGGTGGCTGCAGGGGGGCCAGGGGACACAGGACAATAGCAGGGTGGCTACAGGGAGGGCAGGGGAGATAGGATAATCACTGGGTGGCTGGAGGTGGGGCAGGAGACAGACAACAAATGCAGGGTGGCTGGAGGGGGGCAGGGAATATAGAAGACTCACTGGGTGCCTGGAGGGGGTGCAGGGGACACAGGAAACTCGCTGCGTGGCTGCAGGGGGGCAAGGGACAGAGGAGACTCGCAGGTTGGCTGGAGGGGGGGCAAGGGAGAGAACGCCATCGGTGGGTGGCTGCAGGGGGGCAAGGGAAAAAGTATAATCGCTGGGAGGCTGGAGGGGGAGCAGGGGAGAGAGGAGAATCGCACGGTGGCTGCAGGGGGGCCAGAGGAGACACACTCGCACCCAGCACTCTCGCTCTCTCTCACACACACACACACACACACTCGCACATTCACTCTCACTGTCTCACACACAGTCAATCTCACACATACTCTCTCAAACATACACACTACAAGGAAAACCTTGCTAGCGCCCGTTTCATTTGTGCCTGAAACGGGCCTTTTTTTACTAGTGTTGCAATAATAATATTGGGGGTAATATTAAGCCCACAGTGGTAAGCAACTCATAAGCTGCTCCCAGCTGAGGGCTGAACTCACTCTAGATATTTAATATCAGGGTACGTATGGCTCCTGGCATTGACTATCTGGAAACTAGGCGGTAATCATCATTCTACATGTGTAGACGATTATCGCACGGTTACCGTGTCAGACCTTACCGCTAAGTCAATGGCTGCTGGTAAGGTCTCAGACCCAAAATGGACATGCGCCCCAATTTTTATTTTGCCGCGCGTCCACTTTTGGCAAAAATGTAAAAAAAAGGCCTTTTTTACAGGTGCGCTGAAAAATGGATCTGCATGCACCCAAAACACACGCCTACACTAGCGCAGTCCATTTTTCAGAGCACCTTAGTAAAAGGACCTATGAGTGCCGATTTCGGCGCCTAAGTTTGGGCGCCAAGACTAACCCCAGCTGAAACCAGGTGTAATTCCCAGTACCCAATTTGGACGCGCATCACTGATATTCTGTAACACTGCGCGTAAATTTTAGGAATGTCCCTGACCCGCTCATGCTCCTTCCATGGCCATGACCCCATTTGGGCTACGCGCTAGGGGATCTGGGCACACATTGTTCAAGGTGTACATACGAATTCAAACTGGTGCCAATTAGTGCCGATTAGCACCCAATTATTGGCACCAATCGGCTTGTTAGCCAGTTTAGTTGGGATCACATCTTGGCTTGGCGCTATATATAGAATCTGGGGGATATTTATTTATTTATTATTACTTTTGTACCCCGCGCTTTCCCACTCAAAGCAGGTTCAATGCGGCTTACATAGTAATAGGGATGACAAAGTATTGATAGAGAAAATATAAGTTAAGTATAACAGAATAATAAAAGAGATAGGTAGGTAGAGATGGGCAAGGGTGAAGGGAGTAGGAGGGGTATGAGCAAGGGTAGGTGTTTTGCGGTGCATTTTTTCTAGCAAAAAAGGTGCCAGTACTCAGATGCCAGGCCACCCTTCAGGGACGGGGTGATCACTGAGGGACCCACCCCACAATAGTCAGGCCCCCTGCAACCAGTCACAGAACCTATGACAAGGCAGAATTGGTGTGTAGAGCCTGAGCTCGTTCATTAAAACTTGGGGACCATGGGTCAATTTTAGCAGACAATGGAAAAGGTGCCGATACTCAGTACCCCCAAGTACCCCCTCAAGAAAAGCCCTGGTGTTTTGGAAACATAACCTATCAGTCTATATTTCTTCTATATTTATTATATTATTGAATATATAAATTAATAAATATAGAATAAATATAAATTAATAAATATAGAATAAATAAACAAATATAGACAGAATTCTTTTCCTGAAACACTATATACAGTGGATGCAGTGGCGTAGGAAGGGGGGGTGGTCTTCCCCGGCTGCACGCCGCTGGGGGGGTGTCGGCTCCGCGCTGGTGCACTGCCCTCTCTGCCCCGGAACAGGTTACTTCCTGTTCCAGGACAGAGAGAGCAGTGAACCAGCGCGGAGCCGACACACCCCAGCAACGTGCAGTCGGGGCGGATCGGCCCTCCCGCCCGTCCCTCGCCGCAGGTGTGCGCTCTGGGGGGGGGGGGGGGTGCGCTCCAGCGGGAGGAGGGTGTGCTGTGCTGCACCCAGGGGGGGGGGGTGTGCAGTGGCGACCCACCCCGGGTGTCAGCTCCCCTCGCTACGGCTCTGAGTGGAGGTTTTGTTTTTTGAGTGCCAATTATAATCAAACCAGTGGAGAGGGGAAGAGCTGCTGTTATTATGAACAAGACAACTTACATTACTGAGATATACAGCCAAATGAATGATGAGACATTTTACAAGAAATTAAAAAGAGAACACATCTTTAGGTTACAACAGCAAGTTATGTCCCCTATCAATATTGGGAAAGACAGTGGTTTTATGACTAACGAAGAGACTGATGTCTAACAGTAATTCATCCTGTCATTCTCACCATTTACATCTTACTGGAGCTTTTAATTTGATTTTATGGATCTTTTAATATATTTGTATTGGTGTAATAAATACTTGTTTGTGTTTATACTAGTAAAAAAGGCCCGTTTCTTAACGCAATGAAACGGGCGCTAGCAATGTAATGAGTTCCTGTCATTAATGTTTCCACGGTTGTATTCTGAATATAATTGTTGTTTACATGTGTAAGATTTCTTTATATACAATATTTTTTGTGTAAACTGTGCTACAATGTGGTAAAAGTTTTCCTTGTTCAGGCCCTTCAATCAGTTTAACAATCACATCAGAAGAGCTCCTTACTTGTGAGAATGCAACATACAGGTGCCCATGTGAGAGACTGAGAGTGACAGTGTGTTTTACAGACAGTGTAAGAGAGAGATACATAGAGTGATTGAATGTGTGTGTGTGATGTCTGTGTGTGTGTGTGATGTGTGTGAGTGACAAAGTGATTAAATGTTTGTCTTCCCTTTTGCCTCCACTGATGTTCGTACCTCCCTGTATATGATTGTTTGTTAGAGATTCAATCCACTCCACTTCCCTCCTCCAAGTTCTGTTCTTTCTGATTGGTTCTTCGTTCCTGTGACGTCACATTTGTTTGCTTGGCAACTATGCAGCATTCCGTTTCCTCGACGTGAGGGCGGGGACAGTGAGAGCCAGTGAAATGCTGAACTACAGACTTACGAACCCTACACTGCCACAGTGCCACAGAGTCAGCTTCAGAATGTTGGAGGTGCTTTTTATGATATAGGATAGGATGTTTGATCTGCTCCTTATGCCTGAGTGACAGTAGTAGGAGGTGACACCCTTTTGGAGGGAAACTAATGGACTATAAATACCAAGTCCAGTGGGAAGGGATTTGTCTTTGGCTTTTTGCTCCCCTGGCCACTGCACCATTGAGTAAGAGGGAGCTTGTGATTGAGTCTTATTGCCCCCTACTTTCGGCCTTAAGAACACAGCCGGTCCACAGGGGGAGAGACGGAGTGAGGAAACCGCACCAGAACTTACATCATTGCTCCACTGATTACAGGTGGATTTGTTTTCTTTTGAATAGCCATACTGGGTCAGACCAGTGGTCCATCTAGCCCAGTACCCTGTTTCCAACAGTGGCCAATCCAGGTCACAAGTACCTGGCAGAAATCCAAATAGTAGCAAGATTCCATGCTACCAATCCCAGGACAAGCAGTGGCTTCCCCCATGTCCATCTCAATAACAGACTGTGGACTTTTCCTCCAGGAACTTGTCTAAACCTTTTAAAATCCAGATACGCTAACTGCTGTTACCACATCCTCTGGCAGCGAGTTCCAGAGCTTAACTATTCTTTGAGTGAAAAAATGTTTTCTTCAATTTATTTTAAAAGTATTTTCACATAACTTCCTCGAGTGTCTCCTAGTCTTTGTACTTTTTGAAAGAGTAAAAAAATCAATTCACTTCTACTCATTCTACACCACTCGGGATTTTGTAGACCTCGATCATATTTCCCCTCAGCTGTCTCTTTTCCAAGCTGAAGATCCCTAACTTCTTTAGCCTTTCCTCATATGAGAGGAGTTCCATCCCCTTTATCATTTTGGTCGCTCTTCTTTGAACCTTTTCTAGTTCCGCTATATCTTTCTTGAGGTACGGTGACCAGAACTGAATGCAATTTGCAATGAGGACCATAAGGAGAGGAACAGTGGACACCATCTATCCAGGAGAAGCACTAGGACAGAGAACCCCAGTACTGTGTTTCCGTCAGGGAAGGGACCATCTACCAGGACTGTATCTGCAGGCTCAAAGACTCTAGCTTCATGAGACACCATCTATCTGATATAGAGAGTTGCAGGGGGACAGAAATCTTACCTGTCCCCGCCCGTCCCTGCTGGAATCTTAACCATTTCCACCCATCTCTGCTGGAATCTCACCTGCCCTACCCGTCCCCGCAAGAGTTTAATCCATCCCCACCTGTCCCTGCAAGAATTTAACCTGTCCCCACCAATTCCTGCAAGAATGTAATGGTAATAAAAAATAATTCTGGTCTGTTTTCTCGGGCTCTCTCTGGGTTTGAGCCACAGCACTGAAGGCAAGAAAGGAATGGAACTCGGAACACTCTGGCGCAGTGGCGTTCCTGGGGGGGCTGGCACCCGGGGCGGATCGCCGATGCGCCCCACCTCCCGGGTGCAGCGCCCCCCCGATGCAGCGCGGACACCCCCGTGAAGGGTGGGAAAATGTGGGATACAAATGCAATAAGTAATTAAGTAAATAATAGGCTACACTCACATGCTGTTCTTGCAACTAAAACTTATTAGGCCACCTAAAACTAGGCCTCAATGCCTGCACCTAAGTTAGGCACAGATCCAGTAGTTTGGAACATAAGGACAGATCCAGGCGGACTTCTACGAGAACCCAGCTACGAGAATGGTATGGGATTTGCGTTACAAGACGTATGAGGAGAGACTTGCTGAACTAAACATGTATACTCTGGAGGAAAGGAGAAACAGGGGTGATATGATACAGACGTTCAAATATTTGAAAGGTATTAATCCGCAAACGAACCTTTCCCGGAGATGGGAAGGTGGTAGAACGAGAGGACATGAAATGAGATTGAAGGGGGGCAGACTCAAGAAAAATGTCAGGAAGTATTTTTTCACGGAGAGAGTAGTGGATGCTTGGAATGCCCTCTCGCGGGAGGTGGTGGAAATGAAAACGGTAACGGAATTCAAACATGCGTGGGATAAGCATAAAAGAATCCTGTGCCGAAGGAATGGATCCTCAGGAGCTTAGTCAAGATCGGGAGGCGGGGCTGGTGGTTGGGAGGCGGGGATAGGGCTGGGCAAACTTATACTGTCTGTACCAGAGCCGGTGGTGGGAAGCGGGACTGGTGGTTGGGAGGCGGGGATAGTGCTGGACAGACTTGTACGGTCTGTGCCAGAGCCGGTGGTGGGAAGCGGGACTGGTGGTTGGGAGGCGGGGATAGTGCTGGGCAGACTTGTATGGTCTGTGCCTGTGCAAGAGCCGGTGATTGGGAGGTGGGGCTGGTGGTTGGGAGGCGGGGATAGTGCGGGGCAGACTTATACGGTCTGTGCCCTGAAGAGCACAGGTACAAATCAAAGTAGGGTATACACAAAAAGCAGCAAATATGAGTTATCTTGTTGGGCAGACTGGATGGACCATGCAGGTCTTTTTCTGCCGTCATCTACTATGTTACTATGTTCTACGGTCTATGTGCCAGAAACACCAAAGAAAGATCATGATCAAGTATATAATATCACATTCATTGTTGATTTTAGTCTTGAATTGATAACGAATGTGACTGTTGGGCAGACAGGTTGGACCGTTCAGGTTTTTTTTTCTGCCGTCAGTTACTAGGCTACTATCCCCTGCACAGGAATCAGATGAGATTCATTTTGATCTGAACGCCCTCGCTGCCTCCTGCAAGATCAGAGAAACACAGTTGCCTGTCTGCGGATGCAAAGTCCACTCATCATTGAACGCTTGATTGTATGCCTACAAAACTGCGTCTTTATTCATCTGTTACTTCGTGCAGCCAGAAATGAAACTGTTCATTCCTAGGCCTAAATTAGCATTCGTAACAGTGCAGTGCAAAAAAAAAAAATTAATTTAAATGGGACTGATTAGAATTTTGATAGGGCACCGAGGAATCTCTAAACAAATGCTGATCAAGTAATGAGCTGAATGACTCATTTATTTTAGAGGCTTTGCTATCTGTTGAAGGAGTGGGTCACAGATTTCCAAACGTACATGGTTGCCTGTTCATTAATTATGCTCTTCTCACTCAGTAATTGTCCAATATAACTACATACCATAAGCCTACGTGCACGGTCTTAGAAAGCAGCTGAATCAAAGCAAGAGAACAGGGTAAAAGCTTGCTTTCTTTTACTTAAATTGCACTCTACAAAGACTGAAACCAGGAAGAAAAGATTCCTGATATTTCATTTTAGATTTTTTTGCTCGCACCTTTTCAATAGTAGCTCAAGGTGAGTTACATTCAGCTATACTGGATATTTCTCTGTCCCAGGAGGGCTCACAATCTAAATTTGTATCTGAGGCAATGGAGGATTAAGTGACTTACCCAAGATCACAAGGAGCAGCAGCGGGTTTTGAACTGGCTACCTGGGGATTATAAGACTGATGCTCTGACCACTAGGCCACTCCTCCACTCTTTGCAAGAATGCAATGTCAAGTGGTGCTTAGATGGCCGGTGCTGGGCTGGCTTGCATAGTCTGCGTCCTGCATATAGCAATCCTGTTTAGCATTGCAAAATAAAGAAGCAAACCTTGATTTCTTGAGATGCAATGCCAAGGTTTTTTTTCATTCATGATCGTTTTTTTCTTATTTACCAGTTAATCTTAACCCTCAGTTGCTTCAGGTTCAACCTTACTCTCCTGTTTACTAAGCCGCACTAGCGACTGCCGTGCGCTAATGTTGACACAGCCCGTTCACTGTGGTGTACTGAGTGGTGTACAGGTTAAACATATACAATCTTATAAAAACATAAAAGTAGACAGAATATTGCGTTGAAATTAATAATATCACATTGGAAAGATAACTCTCCAGTCAATGTCATTCTTTGGTGGAATTGGGTCTCATTGTACAATAAATATGAGCAACTTTCAGTGATTGATATCCGTGGGTCTCGTTCTGGTTCTCAGAAATGGAAAACTCTTGACCTCTTTCTGTCATCAGCTGTCTAATTGTATTGCTTAATGTTTGATCTCAGCTTAATGTACAACATTGTTTTGTGTAGTATAAGTTGTTGTTTTTTGTTTTTTCTTTGCTGTAGTTTTGAAAACCTCAATAAAAATATTTAAAATAAAAAAAAAGTAGACACAATAAGACAATTACAAAAATATTTTAATCTTAAAAGAAAACAAATTGTCATACTGTGAGTAGCATTATACCATTAATCTGAGAAAGCCTGAGAGAAAAAGAATGCTTTTAATTGTTTCCTGAATTAGAGTATTGATGTCATCCAGGGGCGTAGCTACGGGTGGGCCTGGGTGGGCCCAGGCCCACCCAATTTCGGCCCAGGCCTGCCCACCCAAGCGCACACACACTGCAGCAGCAGCAGCGGGTACCACGGCAGAGACGGCACAACACCGGGCACCCACTCGCGCTCTGGCTCTGCTCTCCTCTCTCCAGGTTCCTTCCAGCCTGATTTCTCAGGCCCACCCACCACCACCACCCAAGCGCACACACTCACTGACTGCAGCAGCCTAGCGTACTACACGTCGCGCCGTCGCGGGCACCCGCTAACTGCTGCTCAGCTGATCTATCATCTCTCCAGTTGTAGCCTGCAGGTCGCATCATCAGCGCGTCATTGTTTTCCATCCTACGCGGACGGACGTGGCTATGCGCGGCGGCGGCCGTGCTCACCCTTGCTCTCACTCCGCTCGGCCTCAGCTCCGTCCGCTCGCTCGTGGTAACTCAACTGGCATCTGACGGGCGGGCATAGCTGCACGGCACGCAGGGTTAGTGCGAGCCTTTGCCTGCCCTGGCCCTGGCCTGAAATGTAGGAATTTGGGAAAATCGAAATTCGAATCGAGAATTCGAGATCCTCAGGGTTTTGCGTTAGTTGGGGGAGGGGCAATGATGAAACGTTTGGCCCACCCACTTTGATCTCAGGCCCGCCCTAAATTGCCTGTCTGGCTACGCCACTGATGTCAGTGTGCAAAAAGTGGGAGTACGACCAAGGAAACCAGACACTGGAAGACGTTCTTAAATAAAAAGACTTTATTAAATCTTTAATAAAGTCTTTTTATTTAAGAACGTCTTCCAGTGTCTGGTTTCCTTGGTCGTACTCCCACTTTTTGCACACTGTTGTTTTTACCGTGGGGTGCTTGAGTTTTCCACCTTCTAGTGGATCTTCCCTCACATTTACGCCACTGATGTCATCATACATAATTCAGTAGGCAACGTGTTCCAAATAGATGCACCCTCAATCTGAAGCATTGCTGTGCAATTCATTTCCAATCTAGCATGTTTAAACAATGGAATATCTAACAATATTTTTTCAGCTGACCACAAACTATGAATAGGCCGATAAAGCCTTAGTGACAAAGCCAGAACAAGTGGAACATCATCACTCAAGGCTTTAAAAATCAGTGCCAATACCTTAAACCTGATGCGGCAGTGGACAGGCAATCTATGTAATCCCTTCAATACTCTCTATCCGTTTCCGCATACAGTTCAAACTCCTCTTACTGACTTACAAGTGTATTCACTCTGCGGCTCCTCAGTACCTCTCCACACTTATCTCTCCCTACACTCATCCCCAGGAACTCTGTTCATTGGGTAAATCTCTCTTATCTGTACCTTTCTCTTCCACTACCAACTGCAGGCTCCTTTTATCTTGCTGCATATGCCTGGAATAGACTTCCTGAATTAGTATGTCAAGTTCCAGCTCTGGCTGTCTTCAAATCTAGGCTAAAAGCCCACCTTTTTGAAGTTGCTTTTAACTCCTAACCCCTGTTCACTTGTTCAGTACCCATGTCTGTTTTATAATTCCTAAGTGATTCCCTTATCCCTTATTTGTCCTGTTTGTCTGTCTTGATTAGATTGTAAGCTCTGTTGAGCAGGGACTGTCTCTTCATGTCCAGTGTACAGTGCTGCGTACGTCTAGTAGCGCTGTAGAAATGTTAAGTAGTAGTAGTAGAATACTAAAGTAACATGGTCAAATGTTGACAAACCCATCAATAATTTAGCAGCTGAATTTTGAACAATTTACAAAGAGTGAACCATAGTTTTCGAAAAACTTAAATAAAGCGAATTACAATAATTTAAAACAGATAAAAGCTAGAATGATAATAGCCCAGATTCCAGCTTAACTCAGATGTGTTCCTGTTCCCATCTCAGGAGTGCTCCTTATTAAAATATGACCTAGCTTACCAGAAATTTAAAAAAAAATTTGAAGTGGTAAATTACAACCTGTCGAAATGTGCAAACTCTATTGTGATCTAGCAAGGAACTGGTGGAATCATGCTGACTGGTAGCAGAGGCATGATAGAATATAACCTCCCTGAAATATCAGACCTGACGTTGTTGATAAGTTTGTATTTATACCATGTTTCTTGTTTAGCACCTTTCAAAAAGCTCAATTCATTTTGATGAGGTTGTCTGTCTGTCTGCCATAGGAGCTGTCCAGACCATGGTGCTGGACAGCACTGAAATGCGCTTTAACAAACATGTTATATTTTTCTCAGGGTATGATGAGAAATGTAATTAAATGCCATTTTAAGTCAACATTTGTGATAATGGCTGCATCAGATTTGCAATCTATCCTTTTCTTTCATCCTGTATGGTACAGAAGTAAATTATACTGTACAGATCACTGCAGCTGTATATTATCACACCCTGCTAATGATCATGGGCTCTAGAGAACTTTAAAGGAACGTCAGCCACTGTAGTTTGGCACACCGGGTCACCAGCTTCTTCAAAAGCAATGAAAAAATAATCCCAGTGAATGGAAAACATCACAGATATCATACAAAGGTGCCATAAAACCCACCTTAAATTTTTCTCTCCTGAGCTGCTCCAGTGGTTCAACACTTGTTCTGTGTGCTGCCAGTGAAAGACCCAGGTTTAATTTCTGAGCTCTCCCTTTGCTTCTTGGGGCCTGGGGATACTGGGGAGGCAGAATTCTCAGTCCTTATAGGCAGGGGCGTATCTAGACTTCGCCGGTAGGGGGGTCCAGAGCCGAGGTGAGGGGGCACATTTTAGCCCCCCCGGCAACCCCCCGGCACCGCCACTGCCATTGCCGCCACCCCCGCTGCCGCCAGAACCACCTCCAACAACTGTGGCCCGGCCGCCCGCCCGATGACCCTCTCGACCCCCCCGCCCGCTGTCGCCTACCTTTGCTGGCGGGGGACCCCAACCCCCGCCAGCCGAAGTCGTCTTCCTTCATTCGTTTGGGTTTCTTCTTTCTGAGTCTGACTCTGACGTCCTGCACGTACACAACATGCAGGACGTCAGACTCACAGAAACAGGCTTTGTGTACGTGCAGGATGTCAGAGTCAGACTCAGAAAGAAGAAACCCAAACTAACGAAGGAAGACGACTTCGGCTGACAGGGGTTGGGGTCCCCCACCAGCAAAGGACGGCGACGGCAGGTTGGCGGCAGGAGGGGGGGTTGCGAGGGTTGTCGGTAGGGGGGTTAAGGGCCAAATCTATGGGGGCCCTGGCCCCTGTGGCCCCATAGCAGATACGCCCCTGCTTGTAGGAGTCCCAGCCATTGCTCAGTGGTGACATCTATTGGCCACAATTAGGGTGCATGTGTAGCAGATTCCAAAGGAAGTCATAGTCTATGGCCCTGGCTAAGCATTGTGGTAATGATTTCAATTACCCCCATATTGACTGGATAAATGTCACATCAGGAAATGCTAGGGAGGTAAAATTCCTAGTCAAAATAAACGACTGCTTCTCGGAACAACTGTTCTAGGAACCAACAAGTGTGGGAGCTAATTTAGATATAGTCCTTAGTGGAATGCGGGACTTAGTGTAAAAGGTAACAATGTTGGGTCCCCTGGGAAGCAGTGATCATAATGTGATCAAATTAACCCCCTGTTTTAAAGATCTCACCAAAATAGGGAAGATAGGTTACCCTGATAATGAGGTTGCAAAAGAGACCGTAGTAGATCAGGTGTCCTTAAATAAAAATAAAAATCAGACAAAAGATTGCAAATTAATACTGTCAAGCACTGAGCATGATGTAAATAGGAACAACAAACATAGTTTGAAATGTCTATATGCGAATGCCAGAAGCTTAAGAAATAACATAGGAGAGTTAGAATATATTGCACTAAATGAAAAATTAGATATAATAGGCATCTCTGAGACCTGGTGGAAGGAGATAACCAGTGGGACACTGTCATACCGGGGTACAAATTATATCGTAGTGATAGAGTGGATCAAATTGGTGAAGGGGTAGCATTTTATGTTAAGGAGGGCCTTGAATCAAACAGAAAATTCTGCAGGACACAATACACATCTTGGAATCCCTGTGGAATGAAATTCCATGTGTAATGGAGAAACGGATAGTGATAGGAGTGTACTACCGTCCACCTGGCCAGGATAAACAGACGGATGTAGAAATATTATCAGAAATTAGGGAGGCTAACAAACTGGGCAACACGATAATATTGGGTGATTTCAATTACCCCGATATTGACTGGGTAAATGTAACATCGTGGCATGCTAGGGAGGTAAAATTCCTTGACGAAATCAAGGACTGCTTTATGGAGCAGCTGGTACAGGAGCTGACAAGAGGAGGAAAAATTCTAGACCTAGTCCTTAGTGGAGCATATGATCTGGTGCGGGAGGTAATAGTAACATAGTAACATAGTAGATGACGGCAGAAAAAGACCTGCACGGTCCATCCAGTCTGCCCAACAAGATAAACTCATATGTGCTACTTTTTCTGTATACCCTACCTTGATTTGTACCTCTCCTCTTCAGGGCACAGACCGTACAAGTCTGCCCAGCACTATCCCCGCCTCCCAACCACCATCCCCGCCTCCCACCACTAGCTCTGGCACAGACCGTATAAGTCTGCCCAGCATTTTCCCCACCTCCCAACCACCAGCCCCGGCATAGACCGTAAGTCTGCCCAGCACTATCCCCGCCTCCCAACCAACAGCCCCGCCTCCCAGCACTGGTGCTGGTGTCGCTTGATAACAGTGATCATAATATGATCGGATTTGATATTAGCTTTGAAGTAAGTATACATAGGAAATCAAATACATTATCATTTAACTTTCAAAAAGGAGACTATGATAAAATGAGAAGAATGGTGGAAAAAAACTTAGAGGAGTGGCTGTGAGGGTCAAAAATTTACATGAGGTGTGGATGCTGTTCAAAATACCATCCTGGAAGCCCAGGCCAAATATATTCCATGTATTAAAAAAGGAGGGAGGAAGACCAAATGACAGCTGGCATGGTTAAAAAGTGAGGTGAAGGAAGCTATTAGAGCTAAAAGAAAATCCTTCAGAAAATGGAAGAAGGAACCGACTGAAAATAATAAGAAACAGCATAAGGAATGTCAAGTCAAATGCTCAAGCGCTGATAAGGAAGGCGAAGAGGGACTTTGAAAAAAAGATTGTGTTGGAGGCAAAATCATATAGTAACATTTTTTTAAATATATTAAAAGCAGGAAGCCGGCAAATGAATTGGTTGGACCGCTAGATGACCGAGGGGTAAAAGGGACGATCAGGGAACACAAAGCCGTAGCAGAGAGATTAAATGAATTCTTTGCATCGGTCTTCACGGAGGAAGCTTTGGGAGAGATACCAGTGCCAAAAATGGTATTCAATGCAGATGAGTCGCAGAAACTGAATGAAATCTCTATAAACCTAGAGGATGTAATGAGGCAATCTGACAAATTGAATAGTAGCAAATCTCCTGGACCGGATGGTATTCATCCCAGAGTACTGATAGAATTGAAAAATGAACTGGCAGAACTATTGTTAGTAATATATAATTTATCTTTAAAATCAAGTGTGGTACCAGAAGACTGGAGGGTAGTCCTTGTAATGTCAATATTTAAAAAACGTTCCAGAGGAGATCCGGGAAATTATAGACCAGTGAGCCTGACGTTGGTGCCGGGCAAAATAGTAGAGACTATTATAAAGAACAAAATTACAGAACATATTCAAAAGCATGGATTAATGAGACAAAGCCAACATGGATTTAGTAAAGGGAAATCTTGTCTCACCAATCTATTACATTTCTTTGAAGGGGTGAACAAACATGTAGATAAAGGCGAGCTGGTTGATATTGTGTATCTGGATTTTCAAAAGGCATTTGACAAAGTACCTCATGAAAGACTCCAGAAGAAGTTGGAGAGTCATGGGATAGGAGTAGTGTCCTATTGTGGATTAAGAACTGGTTAAAGGATAGAAAACAGAGAGTAGGGTTAAATGGTCAGTATTCTCAAAAGAGAAGGGTAGATAGTGGGGTTCCCCAGTGGTCTGTGCTGGGACCACTGCTTTCTAACATATTTATGAATGATCTAGAGATGGGACTAACTAGTGAGGTAATTAAATTTGCTGTTGACACAAAGTTATTCAAAGTTGTTAAATTGCGAGAGGATTGTGAAAAATTACAAGAGGACCTCATGAGACTGGAAGCCTGGGTGTCTAAATGGCAGATGACATTTAATGTGAGCAAGTGCAAAGTGATGCATGTGGGAAAGAGGAACCCGAATTATAGCTACATCATGCAAGGTTCCACGTTAGGAGTCACTGACCAAGAAAAGGATCTCGGTGTCGATGTTGATGATACGTTGAAACCCTCTGCTCAGTGTGTGGCGGCGGCTAAGAAAGCAAATAGAATGTTAGCTATTATTAGGAAAGGAATGTTTGTACAGCGCTGCGTATGCCTTGTAGCGCTATAGAAATGCTAAATAGTAGTAGTAGTAGTAGTAAAACAAAAGTGAGGATGTTATAATGCCTTTGTATTGCTCCAGGATACTGGGCTAGATGGACCATTGGTCTGACCCAGTATGGCTACTCTTATGTTCTTATGTAGGGAAATTACAGACTGGTAAGCCTAATGTCAGCGTTGGGCAAAATTACTGAGCACATAGACAAACACGGATTCAACCAAGAGAAATATTGCCTCACCAATTTGCTTCATTTCTTTGAAGGTGTGAATAAACATGTGGATAATGGTGAGCTGGTTAATGTAGTGTATCTAGTTTCTCAGAAATCATTTGGCAAAGTCCCTCTTGAGAAATTCCTGATAAAATTAAAAAACCATGGGATAGGAGGCCCTTTCTAATATGAGATAAATGTGCATACACTGGATGCTCTCTGCGTGTAAAGTTAGATCAAGCATGTTCATCGTTGATATCCTGAAAACCTGTCTGGCCCTGCAGTCTGCAGGACAAGGGTGGAAACCACTATGACGGAGTTCTCTGCCTTCCTTGTGGCATCGAAGTCTAAGGCAGTTGTTCCTAAAACATTCCTTGAGACTCGCCCATCTGGTCATGTTTTCAGGATATCCACCATGAGTATGCATGACTTTTCCAGAGATGGGAAGGCGGTAGAACGAGAGGACATGAAATGAGATTGAAGGGGGGCAGACTCAAGAAAAATGTCTGGAAGTATTTTTTCACGGAGAGAGTAGTGGATGCTTGGAATGCCCTCCCGCGGGAGGTGGTGGAAATGAAAACGGTAATGGAATTCAAACATGAGTGGGATAAACATAAAGGAATCCTGTTCAGAAGGAATGGATCCTAAGGAGCTTAGCCGAGATTGGGTGGCAGAGCCGGTGGTGGGAGGCGGGGCTGGTGGTTGGGAGGCGGGGATAGTGCTGGGCAGACTTATACGGTCTGTGCCCAGAAAAGGACAGGTACAAATCAAGGTAAGGTATACACAAAAAGTAGTACATATGAGTTTATCTTGTTGGGCAGACTGGATGGACCGTGCAGGTCTTTTTCTGCCATCATCTACTATGTTACTATGACAGATTTGTAGACACTGGATCTCCAATAGACAGTACTCAGATCTAGCTCATGCATATTCATAGTGGTAATCCTGAAAATTTAACTGGCTAAGTATGTCTCGAGGAGGTGAAAAAACACAGGTCTAAAGGTCTTATTCAACAGAGGGATATTTTATGGCATACGTCCAAAACAGGAAACAGTCCTTTTTGAATAAATCCCTAAACAGGTAAGACATTGGTTCAAACCATTTTCAGGTGCCAGCGAAGCCAGGATTATTTCTTTGCCCTTGTTGATCTTCTGGATCCAGTGCCACCCTTTCTCAAAGGTGTCAGGAGCCAAACTCAGTTGGACAAGACTGTGTGCTGAACCTGAATTCATCAACAAGTTCTGGAAGTTTCCAGGCAGCACTTAAAAACGAGACATCTTTTGAAACATTTTTTTTTTTTTTTTTTTTTTTTAGAACTCGTGTGATGCCAGTTCTCATTTTAGAGATGCAGAAAACTAGCATGGCAGAGAATTCCGAGGGCTCGTGCGGTAGGCGTTCAGCATAAGCAATAGGTGCATTTTAATTTGTCCAAAAATAATTAGCTACACAGTTTTAATACCTAATTAAGAGAGCAATCAGTTACAGTACATGGATTGCATTAGTTACTGTATGTAGAGTAATTACTAGTTGTTTGAATGAATCACTGAGAACAGGCTGAACGTATGCGTAGTACACATTTTTTTATAACACCCTTTTCAGTCCGCAAAGCAGAAAGCAGGAATATAACCCATATGTGACTAGGAGGCAGTGCGCATTGAATAGTCTAAATTCTGGAAATTATTTAGATTTTGCTCACACCTCCTTTTTTTCAGTAGGAGCTCAAGGTGAGTTACATTCAGGTACTCTGGATATTTCTCTGTCCCAGGAGGGCTCACAATCTAAGTTTGTACCTGAGGCAATGGAGGGTTAAGTGACTTGCCCAAGATCACAAGGGAGCAGTAGTGGGATTTGAACCAGCCACCTCTGGATTGCAAGACCAGTGCTCTAACCACTAGGCCACTCCTCCACTATAGCAACATTCTATGTAGAATCTCAAATAGTAGCAACAGAATTTCAAATAGTAGCAACATTCCATGTAGAATCTCAGATACCATCAGCATTCCATATAGAATCTCATATAGTAGCAACAGAATCTCAAATAATTTATTTGGATTTTGCTCACACCTTTTTTCAGTAGTAGCTCAAGGTGAGTTACATTCAGGTACACTGGATATTTCTCTGTCCCAGGAGGGCTCACAATCTAAGTTTGTACCTGAGGCAATGGAGGGCTAAGTGACTTGCCCAAGATCACAACTAGCAAGCAGCAGTAGGATTTGAACTGGCCACCTCTGGATTGCAAGACTGGTGCTCTAACCACTAGGCCACTTCACTGAAGTTCCATTGTACAGAGAACAAGCCTTTAACAGGACTATACTTAAGCAACTGTTTACGTTTCTTGTATTACATTATAATTCAATCTGTGTTATACCAACGTACTCTTAACAAAGACCAATACAGCAGGAGATTAAATCTTGTCTATTGTATTTCATGAAAGTTAATATATATTCCATTGTAATACCTAATGTTCAATTGTTATGTAAGCCACATTTTATTTTATTTATTTATTTAGATTTTGCTCACACCTTTTTTGGCAGTAGCTCAAGGTGAGTTACATTCAGGTACTCTGGATATTTCTCTGACCCAGGAGGGCTCACACTCCAAGTTTGTACCTGAGGAAATGGAGGATTAAGTAACTTGCCCAAGATCACAAGGAGCAGCAGTGGGATTTGAGCCAGCCACCTCTGGATGTCAAGACCAGTGCTCTAACCACTAGGCCACTCCTCCACTCCAGCTGCAGATGTGGGGCAAATCTTAGGGAACAAAAAATACAAGACTAACTTGGCTAGGCTGGAGTGGGCATTGACGTCAACTCCAGTAGTTGGAACATAAGGACAGAGCTGGGCGGACCTCTATGGTCTATGATCCAGAAACATCAAAAAAAGACCATGATCAAGTATATAATATCACGTTCATTGTTGATTTAAATCTTGAATTGATAATGAGCGTGACTGTTGGGCAGACTGGATGGACCATTCAGATCTTTATCTGCTGTCACTTACTATGTTACTCACGTCACATCAGTTGGTAACTGAACATACGAAATTTTAGAAGAGAGGAGGATGTCATTTCCTTTATCTATACAACAGGCTTTTTTTTGGCATCGCCATTTCAACTGTCATTGACTTGGCATAACTCTTGGTGCCTAACTTTAGGTGCACCAATGTGAACTTACGCTAATTGCATTATAGAATAGTAGCGTAAGTTCACATTGGTGCACCTAAGGTTAGGCACCAAGAATTATGCCAAGTCATTGACAGTTGTAACCAGGGGTGTAGCCAGACTTCGGCGGGAGGGGGGTCCACAGCCTGAGGTGAGGGGGCACATTTTAGCCCGCCCCAGCGCTGCCGACCCCACGCCACTTTTGACCCCCCCCCGGCGCCGCTACCCCTCCCCCATCCCTTTCAACCCCCCTCCCGCAGCCGAGAACCCTCCATGCCACCGCCGTCAGGTACCTGGTTAACACGGGAGCTCTTACGGCCACCTCAGTGGTGGTAAGGACTCCTTGCCATAAGGACTCCTTGCCATAAGGCCATGAGGTAAAAGTTCTCTTACTGCATGGCCATGTGCATCTAGGGGCTTTTTTTTACCCGCTGCGCTAGAAAGGGCCTGGTGCATTGGAAAAACACCCCCCCCCCCCGTCACTAGCGCAGGGCCCTTTTTCCCACAGCTTGGTAAAAGGACCCCCTAGGTACACTACCTGTGGAAAGTGGAGGAGTGGCCTAATGGTTAGTGTAGTGGGTTGCAGACCCAGAGAACCAGGTTCAATTCCTGCTGCTGCCTGAAATCCTGGGGAATTGAGTTCAGTTCCCTCTGCAGCTCTGTGTGACCCAGGGCAAGTCACTTAGCTCTCTACTGGCCCAGGTACAATGTATAACGTAGACTGTGAGCCCTTCAGGGACAGTGGAAAATACCTTTAATAGAAACTGTAAACCACATGGAGGCATAGTTTCAAAGCAAGTTCTATAATAACCTATGGAACTTTGTAAGTTTAAGTGTTTTGAAAATGACCCCCGGTCACCTCAGGGATCACTTGCAGTATATCAAGTGCTGAAAATAATAGAAATCTATATTTTGGTGTCTATTTCTAGAACAGCCCCCTTACAGACCACATTTTCTGAATTTTACATAGGAACGAAATAACGTGAGTAGCTGAGGACTGATAAAAAAAAATCAATTAGAATATTTATAAGAAAATACCTTTATTGCGATTGAATCATACAACATGAATAGCGTTGAGGAATTCCAAATAACAATGTAAGAAATTATAGCAAGACAAACCTCAACATCAAAGACAGAATTTTAAGGTTGATATATCCTACCCCTTCCTATCCCTACCTATCACCTCCTTACAGAAACTCCCCTTTCCCTAACGCACACAGAACTGCAAGATGAACAACCAATTAGAATATTTCATAAAAGTTTGAATTTTTCTCTCAGACGCAATATCTTTTAGTAAAGTTGACGGGTTGTTTTTGAGAAAAAAAAAATCTATTGGCCCTGGCTATTCTGCCCAGTTAGTTCAGACCTGAAGCGTTTGTTTACACTTGCTAACAATAATATTTATTTTATTTATTGCATTTGTATCCCACATTATCCCACCTCTTTGCAGGCTCAATGTGGCTTTCAATATATAGTGGAAAGTGGAAATGAGAGGAGAGTTAATATTAGTTTAACAGAAGTATATTGGGTAATGGAAAGCATGATGAAGATATGATATGGGGCATGTTAACAATGTTTACTAGATATATGTGGGGTTTTCATATGTTTTAGTCATTGTGGTATGTCTTGTCGAAAAGATGTGTCTTCAGCAGTTTTCGGAAGTTGGTCAGTTCATAGGTCGCTTTTAGGTTACGTGGCAATGCGTTCCAGAATTGCGTACTCATATAGGAAAAGGTTGATGCGTGCATTAGTTTATATTTTAGGGGACATAAGATGAAGCTAGAATGTGGTAGATTTGAAACGAATAGGAGAAAGTGTTTCTTTACTCAGCGCGTAGTTAGACTCTGGAACTCGTTGCCGGAGAATGTAGTGACAGCAGTTGGCCTTGCTGAGTTTAAAGGGGGTTTGGACAGATTCCTGAAGGAAAAGTCCACTGAACATTATTAATTTAAATTTTTGTTTTGTTTTGGGGTTTTTGAGGCCTGGATTGGCCACTGTCGGAGACAGGATGCTGGGCTAGATGGACCCTTGGTCTTCTTCCAGTATGGCGGTGCTTATGTTCTTATGTTCTCTGCTATGGCTACATTAGAGAGCTGCACGGCTTCCGTCCCCGCGGGAATCCCGCGGAACCCGCGGAATTCCCGCGGGGACGGAGGCAGTTCCTGCGGGGTTCCCGCGGGGATGGAAGCAGTTCTGCGGGGTTCCCGCGGGGACGGAGGCAGTTCCTGCGGGGTTCCCGCGGGGATGGAACCAGTTCTGTGGGCTTCCCGTGGAAGTGTAAGCTGCACCTGCACCAGCCTCTCATCTACCGAATACCAATTTATTTGAGTGCTGTCTCCTCCTCCTCCTCTTCTTCCTTGCTTTAACAGCATAAATGTGGAAAGTCTTCCATTAAGGAGGTGGTAGAGTCACAAATGATGACGGAATTCAAAAAGGCGTGCTAACCTTAAATGGCTGCATGTGTGTGGATATGTCAAGTGACACTTAGATGGCGACTCTGGCTGTGATGAACTAGAGCTGATACCTGGCAGACTTTTATGGTCTGTGTCCCACAAATGAGAACATGAATAGGCTGGAGTGGGCTTCGATGGCAACTCCAGCAGTTGGAACATAAGGATGGGGCCAGATAGACTTCTGTGGTCTTTGTTCCAGAAACACGAAAGAAAGACCATAATCAAGTATATAATATCACACTCGTTGATTTAATGATGAATTGATCATGAGTGTGACTATTGGGAAGAGTGGATGGACCGTTCAGGTCTATTTGCTGTCACTTACTATGTTACTATTAATCCTCTTTGCTCCCAGGCTGGTGCACAGACCTCAGCTCTGACACAGGCACGAGAATCAGATGTCACCTGACCAACTGGCGCGTGCATGTGGCGACCTCTCAGCACACACTGCCAGTGAATCAGAGACAAATCTTACATGTGCGCACCAGAGTGTTCCAAGTTCCAACTTTCGTTCCTTTCTTGCCTACAGTGCTGTGGCTCAAATCCAGAGAGAGACTGAGGGAGCTGACTGGAACTTTCTTTTATGTACTATTAAATTCTTACGGGGATGGGTGGGGATGGGTTAAATTCTTGCGGGGACGGGTGGGGACGGGTTGGGATGGTTTAAATTTTTGCGGGGATGGGTGGGGATGGGTAAGATTCCAGTGGGGATGGGTGGGGACGGGTAAGATTCCAGCAGGGACGGGCGGGGATGGGTAAGATTTCTGTCCCCGTGCAACTCTCTAGGCTACATCCCAGTAGCTTGATGTAGAAACTTGAGCAGTAATAGGAATTTTGTTCCTCATTCCCATTTTTTTCCCCATTTGGTTTTCAAGATACATATAAGCATCCAAGTTCCCATATTTATTTGTAGCATTTGTATCCCACATTTTCCCACCAATTTGCAGGCTCAATGTGGCTTACTTTTGCCGTAATGGCAGTTGCCATTTCCGGGTAACAGAATTACAAATGGTCTTACGTTAAGGTGGATACATACATAATAACATACATGGAATATGATATATATAGAACAGAGCATGGTATATATATATATATATATACCATGTGTATACATACATGGTGAGGAAGAATACATTCTGGTAATGTATAAAGGTTCCTGAGTAATAAATTGGATTGTAACATATATTAGATCATTGACTATAAAGAGATTTAAATCTGTTGACTCTTATTTAAGGTGTGTGAAATCACCACAACCTGTCAATTCAATTTGAAGTGTTTGTGTCATACCTAGAGTTGGTCATATGCTAATTAGTTACGTAGAATGAAAATATTAGATCAAATCTACATAAACTGTGTGCCTGAAACTTACCAGTATATCAAAACATAGAAAAAAAGTTAATAAATAAAAAAGAAACAAAAAAAAAATGTTGTCCTTTTTCTCGTTTTGTTTTTATTAACTTTACTTCTATTTTTTTGAAGTGGACTATTATTAAAGCAGAAATCATGTTGTGCTCAATGCATGTCCTCTGCTTTGTTTCATATTCTGAGAGGACAGTGAGAATTAACCCTGGGGAATATACAGCTTTTTTTCACACTGAGAGAAAAGATGTTATGAGGGCGAAACTTTCACACTGCATTGAAAAGGTCACTGGTGTTATTGAAATGTAAGAATTGCAAATATAATTAAGAACGTGTTCTGACAGCGCTTTTAAGAAAGAGTGTGTTTTGTCTGATAGCTTGAGGATAGGTGCTTATCCTAATAACATTTGTTTTCTTTTTAATTTTGGAAGAAAATCCTAGATACCACCATTGGGCATGTGTCGGATGTATTTGGAATGCGGTATTTGCGGAAGGGCGTTGAATCCTTGCAGAGAAGATACCCTTGATAGTGGTGTCCTGCTCTAAGAGCAAAATATTTTATTTATTTATTTATTTATTTGCTGCATTTGTATCCCACATTTTCCCACCTCTTTGCAGGCTCAATGTGGCTTACATTATGCCGCAATGACAATTGCCATTAACGGTGTGAGAAGAGCAAAGTATTGATACAATTAATACAATTAAGGGTACGTTCGATATCAAGAAAATTAGAAACAAATAATTAATACATCTCAGATATGCAAAATATAAGGTAGAGTATGGTGTTAAATAATAACAGTATGATTAAAGTAATCAAATTAGGAGTTCAATGTTGATTAGTTTTAATACAGATGTGATAGTGGGTCTTTATGAAGGATTCTTATTGTAGGTCTCATTGAATAATTTATTTTTCAGAGATCTCCGGAAGACTGTCAGATCGTGTGTTGTTTTTAAGGGATTCGGTAGTGCATTCCAACGTTGCGCACAGATGTAAGAGAAGCTGGATGCATATAATGACTTGGGGTAGTGGGGTAGCTGGGGTAGTGGAGGTTCAAGAAAGTTTAGTTTCCCTAAAATGGTTCTAGGTCTGTTCCCACCTGGATAGTTCCCACCCACCAATTCCCACCTAGGACAATTCCCACTGAACCAATTTCCACCGCACCAGGGAAGACAATTCCCACCCATAACCCAAAAAGTACAAAACACACTAGGGCAAGTAATCTCCCTTCCTTTCCTCTTCTAGATCATTTTGGGGGTCCGTACCCCCTCACCCCCCCACCACAATGTTATCTTTTACGCATCCCTTTCCTCTTCTAGACATGCAGTTCGTGGGGGGGGGGGGGGGGAGGGTCAATGACCCCCCACAAACTAGGTTTCAACCTAATTCATGTTTAATCTGGGATTTAAATGTCATAAATAAATAAATAAATGAATAAATAAATAGATAAATACAAAGTGCAGTTCATGTGGGGGGGGGGGGCAATGCCTCCCCACACCCCCAAACTAGGTTTCAACCTAATTCATGTTTAATCCAAGATCTAAATGTCATAAATAAGTGAATGAATAAATAAATAAATACAAACTGTAGTTCATGTGTGTGTGTGTGTGAGGAGGGGGGGGGGGGGTCAGTGCCCGCCCCACACTCCCAAACTAGGTTTCAACCTAATTCAGCCCCTCAAAATGACACACTGATTACGACTGCCTTCAAATCCGGGCTAAAGGCCTACCTGTTTGATGCTGCTTTCGACTCCTGACTTGTCACTTTTATCTTATCCTTATGTGTCCTTCTGTCTGTCCTTCACTTATCCTTTTTGGCCCTGTCTGTTTGTCCTGATTTAGATTGTAAGCTCTTTTGAGCAGGGACTGTCTTTCTTCTTCATGTTCAATTGTAAAGCGCTGCGTACGACTGGTAGCGCTATAGAAGTGATTTATAGTAGTAGTAGTAGTAGTAGTAGTAGAAGCCTGCCCTTGCAGATCAGCAACGCGGCCGCGCAGGCTTCTGTTTCTGTGAGTCTGACGTCCTGCACATACGTGCAGGACGTCAGACTCACAGAAACAGAAGCCTGCGCGGCCGCGTTGCTGATCTGCAAGGGCAGGCTTCTACATGGAATGCTGCTAGCAGAATAGCAACATTAACATTCCATGTAGAATCTCAAATAGTGGCAACATTCCATTTAGAATCATTCCTATGTGTCCTTCTACCCTTATCCTTATTGGTCCTGTCTGTCTGTCCTGATTTAGATTGTAAGCTCTTTTGAGCAGGGACTGTCTTTCTTCTTCATGTTCAATTGTAAAGCGCTGCGTACGACTGGTAGCGCTATAGAAGTGATTTATAGTAGTAGTAGTCGACTTATGGGACCTGATACAAGAAAGCAGCTATGGTCAGTTAAAACAAAAAAGGCTAGGGAGGGTGAGAAATGACCGGGGGGAGGGGGGTGGTGGTCCTTGGTGGGAATTTTTGCCCTTAAGTGGGAATTGTCTCGGGGGGGGGGGGGGGGAATTGGTGAGTGGGAACTCTCCAGTGGGAACTGTCCAGGCAGGAACTCACCTGATACCATTAAAACAGGGATATAGTAGAAAGAGAGTTAGGGATTTGAGTGTGTAGAACTATTTTTTACGTACCCAAGTGGGATCTTATAAAGTTTCTTGGGTGTAGCTCCTACAGACACTGAGAGGGGCCTTTTCGAAAAGACGTCCAAGTCAGAATTGGGATGTCCTGTTCATAATGTCTGAATAAATTATCCATTTTCAAACAGGAAATAAGTTGTGGTTTCCTGTCCGAAAATAAGTGAGAATGTCCCAAATGAACAGCCATTTACAAAGTGAAACGTCCAAATTATGAAGGCCAAAAAAACCAGGAAGAAGGACATCTGGCAGCCTTTTTTCAAAAATGACCACACAGGTGTCCTTGCAGAGCGGAGGGGCAGCCTAGGGGTCGGAGCAGTGGACTTGTAAGCCAGGCACCCAGGTTCATAATCCCCTTCAACTCTTTTATTTTAAATGTTGAGCCCTCCAGGAACAGGAAATACCTACTGTACACCACCTCAATAGCCTTCAAACCTGCAGGTGTCATAAATATTTATTTACAGTAAGTATATGTCTGTTTCTGGAGGGCAAACAATTTAAATGGGAAAAAAAGAGCACTACTACTACTACTTAGCATTTCTATAGCGCTGCCAGGGTTACGCAGCGCTGTACAAGTTTAAACATGGGGAAGGACAGTCCCTGCTCAAGAGAGCTTACAATCTAAAGGTAAAAACTATGTAGTCAGTGTAGGTATCAGGAATGGGAAGGTGGTTAGGCACCAAAAGCAAGGGAGAAGAGATGGGCCTTGAGTAAGGACTTGAAAATGGGCAGGGAGGGCGCATGGCGTATGGGCTCAGGAAGTCTGTTCCAGGCATAAGGTGATGCGAGGCAGAAGGGGCGGAGTCTGGAGTTAGCGGTGGTGGAGAAGGGTACAGATAGGAGTGATTTGTCCTGAGAGCGGAGGTTACGGGTGGGAACATATGGGGAGAGGAGGGTAGAGAGGTAATGGGGGGCTGCAGATTGAGTGCACTTGAAGGTCAATAGGAGAAGCTTGAACTGTATATGGTAGCGGATCGGGAGCCAATGAAGCGACTTGAGGAGAGGGGTGATATGAGAGAATCGGTTCACGCGGTAGATAAGACGTGCGGCGGAATTTTGGACAGATTGAAGGGGGGATAGGTGTCTAAGCGGGAGGCCAGCGAGGAGAAGGTTGCAATAGTCAAGACGAGAGGTAACGAGCGAGTGGACGAGGGTTCGGGTGGTCTGTTCACTGAAGTAGAAATTGAACCCGGATCCCCTGGTTTACAGTCCATAGCACTAACCACTAGGCTACTCCTCAGACCTGCGTTCTGCTTTCTTCAGGATGCCCATAATACCTGATGCTGTCATACAGCCTGGTATTCCTTTCCGGTTTCACTTTCAGGGGAGAGGGAAGGGGACAGCAACTGCTGGGGGATTCATGAGGGGTCATGCCTTAATCCCTCCGGTGGTCAGCTGCTCTATCAGGCACTTTTTTGTACCCTGGATGTGATTCTATATAAAAATGTCCTTCTTTTTAGACTTGGGTGTTTCTTCCCGCTTGATTATCGCTGTTGGATGTCCTAATTTTGGTCCCTCCCTAGTCCCGCCCAAAACACACCTTCTTGCTATTTGAACTGCAGTGTAGGATATCCATATTCTGCTATTCCAAAATCGCAATCTGGATGTTTTTGGTAGGTGGATTTTTTTTGTGGCCATTTTGAGATGTCTGTGTGCTTTGAAAACGAACCCGTTAGCTTTTACACAATACCCCCCCCCCCCCAAATCCATAATCTTGCGAGCACAGTTTTGCGCTTAGGGCCAGATTCTATATATGGTGCTAAGAGTTACGTGCGTTAAATTGGGCATGCACCCAATTTATGCGCGTAACTTAATTAACGAACCAATCAGTGCTGATAACAAGTATCAGCACTAATTGGCAATAATTAGAATTCATGCGTAGAATTCATTCTATAACGATGTGTGTGTGTGAATCCTAAATTGTATAAATATTTGGGGGTGTGGATCGGGGCGTTCCCAAAATTTATGCGCGTTGATATAGAATATGGGCAAACTGCGTCTAATGTAGATGCTAGTTGCAGGCACCAACAGTTAGGTGACGTTTATGACCTAAGCGAGATTCTATAAAGGACGCATACTCCTTATAGAATCATGCTAAATGCATGACATGTTCGGTGCCGATTTTTAGGCGCAACTTATAGAATTTACCCTTTTATTGCACAGAGTTCTTTGTGCAAGAATAGTGTTAGTTATGCATATGACAAAGTTAAGAGGGAAAAGGCTTAGGAGTAACCTAAGGAAGTATTATTTCACAGAAAGGGTGGTGGAGGCGTGGAATGGCCTCCCAGTGGAGGTGGTGGAGTCGAGGACTGTTCCAGAATTTAAAAAGGAAAAACAAAAGAGCAGATCGATAAGAGAGAAAAATATCAATTTATTATATGACAAAAATATTTAGAATCAGCCCGACACTGGCCGTGTTTCGCCCAGCAGGGCTGCGTCAGGGGCTACAAAACAAATGACATGACATTTAAAAATTTGTATAATCATAAACAAGATGTATCTAAATATACAAAATTAAAAACATATAGAAATGTGTTGATGTCCATAAAAATCAATGATTTATATACTCAATAACAACCAATAAAAAATGATACATATAAAATATAGATATCCCCATTGTTTTTTGACTCATTCATCTGGTATTATAAAAGAACAATATACAGTATCATATTAACATGCCATTATTTCATTCTTCATGTGGGATATCTATATTTTATTGTTTTTTTATGCGATAATTTATATTTTATAATTCAGTTTTGGTAGCCTTGCGTATTATTAAGATTCTATTAACATTTTATATAAAAATTGTATATAAAAATGTCTACATTAATTTATATATGTTGCTTTTAGAATATATTTATCATTTTTTATTGGTTGTAGCCAGACTTCGGTGGGAGGGGGGTCCAGAGCCCGAGGTGAGGGGGGCACATTATAGCCCCCCCGGCGCTGTCAACCCCCCCGCCATTGCCGACCCTGCCGCCACCGCCACCACCAATTTTGCCCCCCCACGCCGACGACCTTCTCGACCTCCCGTCATCGCCTACCTTTGTTGGCAGGGGACCCCAACCCCCAGCAGCCGAGGTCCTCTTCTTCTCGCAAAAGGCTTCCTTCTGTTTCTGACGTCCTTTGCGAGAAGAAGAGGACCTTGGCTGGCGGGGGTTGGGGTCCCCTGCCAGCAAAGGCAGGCGACGGCGGGTTGGCGGCGGGAGGGGGGTTGAGAGGGTCGTCGGCAGGGGGGATCCAGGGCCAAATCTATGGGGGCCCAGGCCCCCCTGGCCCCACGTAGCTACGCCACTGAACTGAGCACTGATTGGCTTGTTAATCAATTTGGCTGTGCAGCTAAATCAGCACGCACAACTTAAGGCTTCATTTGTAGAATTTGGGGGATAGTGCACAGAACGATATTTGTTTGCAAACAACAACGAACACAAAAAAATGTCTGTGCCCATCTGGTTGAGAAGGAGTGGAAGAGACGCCTGAGAACCTAGAAGAGAGCAGGTCTGAGAGAAGACCAATCATTGCTGGTAGTGTTAAGCATTTCTAGATCCCTTTTGCAGCTGCTTTACTTTGGTTTTATAGACTGTTGGTCTGATCGTTATCATCTCCTAGCTATTGCATAGAATTTGGCACAGGAAGGGTTAAATAAATTGGGGTGTCATACATACTTTACAGCCGCCTCCCATTTTCTTTTTTCTAATTGTCAATACTGTGCCTGTCAGAGGCTCTATCCTAAGTGAACACTCAACCTTCAGGTGACCTTGTGACTGTCTGAAAGCTCGGGGAGAAGGACATTGAGGAGTTTTGTGTGTTTTAGTCACAGACGCTTCTTGAAATTGTTTGTGTGTCTGCCTCTGGGGTCCCCCTCAGCCCTATTCGTTTGAGAGATCCTCTACAGAAGGAACTGTTACATGGTCTGGTGTTTGGGTGGTGGGGCTAGTTCTGGGCAAGACTTCTACGGTTTGTGTCCTGAAAATGGCAGATACAAATCAAGGTAAGGTATACACAAGAAGTAGCACATATGAGTTTATTTTGTTGGGCAGACTAGATGGACCGTGCAGGTCTTTTTCTGCCGTCATCTACTATATGTTACTATGTAACTAGTTGTAGACTTTTTCAGATCTTTTTCGCTCCTTCCAAAGCCAGGGAAAGAATGCAGATTAAAACTTCCACTACCTGACCCCTCCCGGCCTGTGCAAATGACTCCTGGGAAAGCAAATTTGTCTTTCTGCCTTCAACTGCAAGGCATGAGTGCATTCATTTTTCTTGTTCTGCAATGTTTTTTTTTTTTCTCTTCCTTGCTGGAGCTGCGCCTGACTTCATGAGCTGGGCTGAGACAGGGGGAGGAAAATGAATGAACCCACTTTACCTTTATGAGTTCAGCAGGTCTGGACTGATCAGTAGCTGTTGAGTAACTGGTGATTTATGGCAGGCATGGTCACTTACAAGTCCTTGCATGGCATATCCTTTTCATGCTAATTCACAGCCAGGCTGCAGAGCTCAGAGCTAGCAAACCCTGGGGAAAAGAGGTAGGAGGTTTTTCAAACCAAGCTCAAAATCAAATACTGCTTTGCTCACCCAGCCTTTGGGAGTGCATCTGACCATGTAACAGGACTGTTTTTTTTAGGCTGAAGTAGGTCTGAAGTGTAGCAGCTTTTCATAGCCCAGAGTTCAATCACATCCTGCAGCCTCTGCAGTTGCCTCAAGCTGAGTTCATTAATGGTCTCCATCCCTTTCTTTGGGAATGAGCTGGGATAAGGACGAGACGTGTGACTCCAAGCATGAGGCAGCTCAAGATTCCTTCCTCCATGTCCAGCATCTCATCTTCCTTTCCCAGCTCCTCCTCTTCCTTACCCATCCTCCAACAAGCTGTATGGCATCTCTCTGCTTCCTTACCCCCATCCCTGAGATGTTCAGTATCTCCCTTTCCCCATCTCCTGAGTTGTACAGCCTCTCTCTACTTCCCTAGTGCCCCCTGGATGTCCAGCATCTCCATTTCCCCCCTTCCCATTGAGGTGTTCAGCATCTCCCCTTCCTTACCTCCCTCACAGGTTTTCAGCATTCACCTTCTTTACACCAACCCTCACAAGCATCACTCTGTTCCCTAACCTTACACTGCCTCTGAGGTCAGCATTTCCCCTTCCCTCCCTTCTTCCCTGAGATGTTCAGCATCCCTATTCCTTACCTCCCCCTCCAGAAAGGTACATAGGTACATAAGCATTGCTATACTGGCAGAGACCAAAGGTCCATCAAGTCCGGCATCCTGTTTCCAACAGTGGCCAATCCAGGTTACAAGTACCTGGCAAGATCCCAAAACAGTAAAATACATTTTGTGCTGCTTATCCTAGAAATAAGCAGTAGATTTCCCCCAAGTCCATTTTAATAATGGCTTATGGACTTTTCTTTTAGGAAGATATCCAAACCTTTTTTAAACCCTGTTAAGCTAAGTGATTTTACTGCATTTTCTGGCAACGAACTTCCACAGTTTAATTACACATTGAGTGAAGATATAGTTTCTCTGATTCGTTTTAAATTTACTACTTTGTAGCTTCATTGCATGTCCCCATAGTCCTAGTATTTATGGAGAGTAAACAAGTGATTCACATCTACCCGTTCCACTCCACTCATTATTTTATAGGCCTCTATTATATCTCCCCTCAGCCATCTTTTCTCCAAGCTGAAGATCCCCAGCCACTTTAGCCTTTCCTCATAGCGAAGTCGTCCCATCCAGGTCGAGTTGGAGTTCCAGTTCCAGGCAAGATGCTGAGTCCAGTGTGAGTTGCAGTTCCGGCCAAGATGCTGAGGCCGGATCAGAATGCAATCTCAGGCAAGATGCTGAGTCTACTCTGAGTTCCCACTTCAACCAAGATGTTGAACTCCTTCTGAGTTCCAGCCTCAGCCAAGAGGCAAGGTCTAGTCTGAAGTCCAGTTCGAGTTCCTGTCCGGCTTCAGATTCAAGGATGGGTGTGGGCTCTAGCCCAGTTCTGGCTGCTACAGTGGAGTGCCAGGAAGTCAAGGAAGTTGTGGACTCCTTCAGGAGATGGTTCCTGTTGAATAGAACTCCACTTGTTGCATCCAAGACTCTGATCCTGCCTAGCAGCCGTCCTAAAGAGCCTTGTGGCGGCCAAAAAGCCACTCTGGTTTCCAAGTTCCAGATGTACTTGTCACTTCCTGCCCAGCCGCCCAGATTTATGTTGTGAAACCCATTGGGAGATTTCATCACAGCTACCCATGGGGACCTAAATTGTCTTTTGAGACCTGGAGCTTCCGTGGGGACACGGGAGCCTTGAGGGGGAGGTGCTGTTATGATTGTGGTCATAACCCCTCTCAAACTTACCTTTTTCCTGGTGGTCAGCTTCTTAGCTGGCATCTGTTTCCTGTGTCTGTCCTTTCTGTGCTAGCTCTGTCTCTCTATGCTGGCAGCTTCCAGCAGCATGGCTCTAATTGTTTCACTATACTGCACCTGTGTGTGTTGCCTGAGTTGCTCTACCTCTCTTTGGGTGTACTGGCTTCAAGTGTTTCACTGTGCTGCATTGGTGTGGGTTGGGCCTTTCTGGGTTTCAGTGTGCTCTCTGGGCCACTGTGCTGTTGCCTGGGTCTAGGGAGTGTGACATCATCAGGGAGGGCCTTGATAAGGAAGTGGTGTTGTTTCCTTCAGAGCCTTTGCAACAGTGGTGTTTGCTTTAGGTAGGGTGGTGCAGTGTGCACTCCTGACTTTGTGTCTAGTTTCCCTGCTTGCTTTTGCTAAGGTCCAGGTGTGCACTGGTGACTGTGTGTTTAGCTTTCCTGCTTTTCCCTTATGGTTCCCCTGCTTTTCCCTCTTGGTTTTGGAAGCATTGCTATGTGTAGGGCTTTGGAAGCTCTGTTGCTGATAGAAGTACTTCAGGGTTTGGTGTTGTTAGGAACACTGCAGAGTTTGCTGTTAGAAGTACTTCTGGTGTTTGTGCTATTGGGAGCATTGCAGTCTTTGCTGTTTGGGTTTTGGTGCTGTAGGAAGCACCTTGTTAGTTTGGTGTCTAGCTTGCTAGAGTAGTGCTTAGGAAGCACCTTGTTAGTTTGGTGTCTAGCTTGCTAGAGTAGTGCTTAGGAAGCACCTTGTTAGTTTGGTATCTAGCTTGCCAGAGTAGTGCTTAGGAAGCACCTTGTTAGTTTTGTGTCTAGCTTGCTAGGGTAGTGCTTAGGAAACTCCTTGTTAGTTTTGTATCTAGCTTGCTAGAGCAGTGCTTAGGTAGCTTGTTAGTTTTGTGTTTAGCTTGTTAGTGTAGAGCTCTGCTTGTAGCTTGGTGCTTAGTAGCACCTGTGTTAGCTTTGTGTTTAGTTCCCTGCTCTGTTAGTTTAGGGCTTAGGAAGTCCCTTTCTTGAGCAGGGCTTAGGAGCTCCTGTTTAGTATAGGGCTTAGGAAATCCTTTTGTCAGTTTACTGTTAGGAACACTCCTGCTGGTTTAGGGCTTGGGAGCACGTAGATCAGTTTAGGTTTAGGAACACTTCTGTTTCCAGTCCTGGTCCCTGTGTCATCCGGTATCCAGTAAGTCCTGCCGGCTACTGGAACCCAGGAGCTCAACTCCTGGGGGCTTAGTAGCTAAGTGCAGGTGAAGCTGTGTGGACCAGTCCGGTGTGCTCCAGTCCGGTGTTCCAGTCCTGAGTCCTCCAGTCCGGGGAATTCCAGTCCAGTGTTCCAGTTCGTGTGTTCCGGCTCACTGGGCGGTGCCTGCAGTCCCTGCCTGTGTCGGTGTGCTTGCCCAGCATTGGTTGGTGGGTTTTGCCTGCTGCTGTCGCTCCTCGTCAGCAGCCCAAGGGTTCACGTTTGCTCCAGAGCCCAGCCCCGCGGGCTCTGAACCTGAGAACCTGACAATTACATCTTAATAACAATAGTTCTGCAAGTTCATTTTTCAATTCTATCAGTATTCTGGGATGAATACCATCCGGTCCAGGAGATTTGCTACTCTTTAATTTGTCAAATTGTGCCATTACATCCTCCAGGTTTACATTCAGTTTCTCTGACTTTGTCATGTCCCCTACCTTAAAGCAAGCAGCATCCTTGGGCTGCGCAGAGTCCTGGCAACACACACACTTGACTGGCTGAGCCTTGAGCCATGTCTGTGTACTTCTTCTCTGGCTGCAGGCTCCTAGATTGCCTTGCTCTCATGCACCTGGATCTGCTCTCTCTGCCTGGTTTCCAGGCTCTAATTTCCTTGCTACCACGCACCTGTGTTGACTTTCTCTCTTGTTTATAGTGGACTCCACTATAAACACTCTTCAGTGTACTCTTCTGTTTGCTGCCTGCCTGTAAAGACCCTGCTTGTACCTGGATTACTCTTCTGTTTACTGCCTGCCTGTAAGACCATGCTTGGACCAGGTTACTCTCTTGTCTGCTGCCTGCCTGAATATCCTGCCTGGACCTGGTTACTCTCTTGTCTGCTGCCTGTCTGAATATCCTGCCTGGACCTGGTTACTCTCTTGTCTGCTGCCTGCTTGAATATCCTGCCTGGACCTGGTTACTCTCTTGTCTGCTGCCTGCTTGAATATCCTGCCTGGACCTGGTTACTCTCTTGTCTGCTGCCTGCCTGAATATCCTGCCTGGACCTGGTTACTCTCTTGTCTACTGCCTGCCTGAATATCCTGCCTGGACCTGGTTATTCTCCTGTCTACTGTCTACCTGAATATCCTGCCTGGACCTGGTTATTCTCTTGTGTACTGCCTGCTGAATATCTTGCCTGGACCTGGTGACCCCCGGGTCAGTTACCCGCCTGTATATCTGCCTGGACCCAAGACACTCCTTAGCCTACTGCCTGTCACTCTGTTGTGACCCGCTCCTGAACTTCTTCCTTCTCCTCTCCTCTGGCTGGTCTCTCTGGGCGCCCCTTTCCTGGCCTCTCAGTATAAGTCCTGTCAGCCGCCTGCACCTGGGAGCTCAACACTTGGGGGAACGGCGGCCACCACAGGTGAACTTTGGGGTTGCTCGGCCACCAATCATAACCCGGGTCTGTGTCTTTTCACACCCAGCAGCACACTGCTCGGCACAGGAACTCACCATATCTGACAGACTAGTCTGCTTTGTATATCATTTCTGGCACAGGTATCTACTACTACTACTACTATTTAACATTTCTAAAGCACTACTAGGGTTACGCAGCGCTGTACAGTTTAACATAGAAGGACAGTCCCTGCTCAAAGAGCTTACAATCTAAGGGACAAATGTACAGTCAGACAAGTAGGGGTCGTCAAACTAGGGCAGTCTAGATTTCCTGAAAGGTATAAAGGTTAGGTGCCAAAAGCAACATTGAAGAGGTGGGCTTTGAGTAAGGATTTGAAGATGTAAGGGCTCATGAAGTTTATTTCAAGCATTGGGTGAGGCGAGGCAGAATGGGCGGAGCCTGGAATTGGCGGTGGTGGAGAAGGGTACTGAGAGGAGGGATTTGTCCTGTGAGTGGAGGTTTCGGGCGGGAACGTAAGGGGAGATGAGGGTAGAGAGGTAATGAGGGACTGCAGACTGAGTGCATTTGTAGGTAAGAAGGAGAAGCTTGAATTGAATGCGGTATCTGATCGGAAGCCAGTGAAGTGACCTGAGGAGAGGGGTGATATGAGTATATCGGTTCAGGCAGAATATAAGACGTGCAGCAGAGTTCTGAACGGATTGAAGGGGGGATAGGTGGTTAAGTGGGAGGCCAGTGAAGAGTAGGTTGCAGTAGTCAAGTAGTCAGTGAAGACCGAAGCAAAGAATTCATTTAATCTCTCCGCAATGGCACTAATTAGGAGCTATGCACACATCTGCCCTTCACCCTATTCTATAACATGCGTGCCTGAGTTTCATAGCACATAACTCAAAAAGGAAGTGTGACCATGGGAGGAACATGGGCAGATCAGGGGCATTCCTAGAAATTAGGCATGATATTCAAGGATTTGCGCACCTAACTGCCATCAGTTGGGTGCAAACATTTACACCAGCTTTTGGCAGGCATAAACGCCCACGCCCAAAGTTAGGCATGGAAAACATCCAAACTACTATTCTATAAAGAGTGTTCTGCATGGAGCATACTTGGCAGAATACTGTCTTAGCACGGGTCATAACAGCACCTAACATTAGGTACTGTTTACGGAATCTGGCGTTTTCTCAGCCTTTCTCCAAAAGGCACACTTGTGCTGCTTTTTCAAGACATGTAATGATTGATTTGTTTTTGTTCTCTCTCTAAAAATTGTCTCATAATGCACCTGATAAAGGATGGATAATGCGACTTTTCTTTAAAAATAGAAACAAAACTTTTCATGGGTTAAAAATACGAATATTTCCGGACGTGACAAAAGAGACCCAAAAAAGAAGACGTCAATTTCTTTTAAGTAGACCTGGAGTACAACAGTTGGGTACTTCTTTCTTTTTGCATTACCCATGTAAATGCATAGTTAGACTACAATCCACTAAGTATATATTTTTTGAACCTAAACATCTCACTGATTTTTTGTTATCCAAGAGAACTGAAAGAGAAGCTCAAGCGTCCTGAAAAGTAATATTTCTTGCCGCTTCACATTTTTTCGCTTTGTTTTTCCTTTAATTATGATGTTAATTGACCTTTAAATCTCCAAATTTGTAAATCTTGAATCGCATTTGTGGACTTTAGTGGTTTAAATATAAATAGGGGGATGAATCTGTTTGTTCTGTATTTACGCCCCAGCTAATGCTATCATATTTGCTTTAAATGGATCTGTATTTAACTACTTTCTGTACAAGCGTGTTTGCTTGGATTGTAACTTTAAAAATTATAAATAAATAATTAAAAAAAAAAATTGTCTCATAATAACCTTAACTGCAGATGAAATGCAGTACAAATGGTTTTCCCCGTGGGACTTAATGGCGGCTGTTTTCTGCACCTTTCCCACAGGCAGGAATCGACTGCAGCATGCGTGAAAAAAACACTCTATGGAAGGATGTCTGCTTGTCTGAGGGCAAATTCTATGTGCACCGTAATGGCATGTAGATTTTCACCTGCTACAAAACATATTTATTCAATCTGTTTTTTTTTTTTTAAAGACATGTTTCCTACTGATGTCCAAAATAGGTTACAAGTAAATATAAATAACTGCTCCAAAAGCATAATGTCCATTTGAAAGGGAAAGGGACTTGATATACCGCCTTTCTGTGGTTACAATCACAGCAGTGTATGTATTATATACAGGTGTTTTGTACCTGGGGCAATGGAGGGTTAAGTGACTTGTCCAGAATCACAAAGAGCTGCTGTGGGAATTGAATCCAGCTCCCCAGCATCAAAGTCCACTGCACTAACCACTAGGCTACTCCTCCACTAGCAACAGTCCATGTAGAAGCCTGCCCTTGCAGATCAGCAACGCGGCTGTGCAGGCTTCTGTTTCTGTGAGTCTGAGGTCCTGCACGTATGTGCAGGACGTCAGACTCACAGAAACAGAAGCCTGCGCAGCCACGTTGCTGATCTGCAAGGGCAGGCTTCTACTTGGAATGTTGCTGGTGGAATAGCAACATTAACATTCCATGTAGAATCTCAAATAGTAGCAACAGAATCTCAATAGTAGCAACATTCCATGAAGAATCTACAAATAGTTGTAACATTCCATGTAGAATCTCAAATAGGGAAAGGGCAATGGGACTTGATATACTGCCTTTCTGTGGTTACAATCACAGCAGTTTATGTATTACTAGCCTTTGAGCCCGTAAAAATGGGCTATTATAGGAATGGGGGGTTGAAAGGCCCGCCCCCGCCTCCGAGTTCGCCGCTGCCCCTCCCCCTCCGAATTCGCGCCCCCTCCACCGAGCCGTCACGACCCACCTTCCACCCGGCCGGGCCCTCGCTCCGCTATTGAAACAGCGAGGGTCCGGGAATGCAGCACTGAGCTCTGCTGATGCTGAGCTGGCGACGTCGGCCTTCGTTCTTCTTCTCTGCCTGTCCCGCCCTCGTGTGACGTAACGTCGTCGAGGGCGGGACAGAGGCAGAGAAGAAGAATGAAGGGCGATGTCGGCAGCTCAGCAGAGCTCAGTGCTGCGTTCCCGAACCCTCGCTGTTTAAATAGAGGAGCGAGGGCCCGACCGGGTAGAAGGTGGGTGGCGGCGGCGACTCGGGTGGGGGGAGCGTTAGACGGCGGTGTCCCTCCCTCAGAAATGTGCAGTACAGACCCTCTGTGTTCCGCCCCCCCGTCATCACGTATTGACGCGGGGGCGGGGCAGAGAAGGTCTCTACTGCGTATTTGCGAGTGAGTACGACACTCGCCTTTTATATATATATTGATATACAGGTGTTTTGTACCTGGGGCAATGGAGGGTTAAGTGACTTGTCCAGAATCACAAAGAGCTGCTGTGGGAATTGAATCCAGTTCCCCAGCATCAAAGTCCATTGCACTAACCACTAGGCTACTCCTCCACTAGCAACATTCCATGTGGAAGCCTGCCCTTGCAGATCAGCAACGCGGCCGTGCAGGCTTCTGTTTCTGTGAGTCTGAGGTCCTGCACATATGTGCAGGACCTCAGACTCACAGAAACAGAAGCCTGCACGGCCACGTTGCTGATCTGTAAGGGCAGGCTTCTACTTGGAATGTTGCTGGTGGAATAGCAACATTAACATTCCATGAAGAATCTCAAATAGTAGCAACAGAATCTCAATAGTAGCAACATTCCATGAAGAATCTACAAATAGTTGTAACATTCCATGTAGAATCTCAAATAGGGAAAGGGCAATGGGACTTGATATACTGCCTTTCTGAGGTTTTTGCAACTACATTCAAAGCGGTTTACATATATTCAGGTACTTATTTTGTACCAGGGGCAATGGAGGGTTAAGTGACTTGCCCAGAATCACAAAGAGCTGCTGTGGGAATTGAACACAGTTCTCCAGGATCAAAGTCCACTGCACTAACCACTAGGCTACTCCTCCACTAGCAACAGTCTATGTAGAAGCCTGCCCTTGCAGATCAGCAACGTGGCCGTGCAGGCTTCTGTTTCTGTGAGTCTGACGTCCTGCACATATGTGCAGGACGTCAGATTCACAAAAGCAGAAGCCTGCACGGCCACATTGGTGATCTGCAAGGGCCGACTTCTACATGGAATGTTGGAATAGCAACATTCCATGTAGAATCTCAAATAGCACCAACAGTGGAGGAGTGGCCTAGTGGTTAGGGTGGTGGACTTTGGTCCTGGGGAACTGAGTTCAATTCCCACTTCAGGCACCGGCAGCTCCTTGTGACTGTGGGCAAGTCACTTAACCCTTCATTGCCCCATGTAAGCCACCTTGAGCCTGCCATGAGTGGGAAAGTGCAGGGTACAAATGTAACTAAGATGAATTCTGCCATTTTTGGTGAGGGCTGTTTCTTTTTTTTTTTTTTTTTTGTCGGAGGAAATGAGTGCCAACAGCCAATTTCCTTGCTGAATGAGGAGCACAGGTTGTCTGCTGTGCTTGGAATCATCATGCAATGCCGAGGCAGCTCCCCCTGTTCTGAATAAACACTTCTTTTATACTTTCCTGACACTTAATTTCTGACATACGGCGGCGAGGAGGACACAGAAAACAAAAGAGAGAAAGGACTTCGACTTATTTTGCAGGCTTTTTCAGGAGCTGACTGGTGATTGATGAATAGGCTGGCATAAATTATTTATCAGACAATAAGTGTGATAATTGTTCTAATTTATCAGCAGGGGTGAGGTGGCTGCTTCCCCTGTCGTGCTTTCAATCAAGCCCGCCCCTTGAGAGTTGCCATGTGCAAAAAAAAACATACCGCCGAAAGGTCATTCTGACAGTGTTTTTACTCATAATAGTGTGCAAATGATCGCTTAATTGAAAAATGTAAACCAGAGCCAGAATAAGTAATGGAAGGGACCCTCTGCTATTGTGATCAGACAATACCGAGAGTCAGTGTGTGACTTGTTCCCCTGGCAGGGAAAGGAACATATTTAGGTAATGTGAATTACAGCTTCATTCCACCTTCTAATATGTTGTCATCTTCATTTTGTGTGAAGGTGGAGCCCCCGGACGAGCTGTTACCAGTTATTTGAGCAG
This sequence comes from Microcaecilia unicolor, assembly GCF_901765095.1. Classification (NCBI taxonomy): domain Eukaryota; kingdom Metazoa; phylum Chordata; class Amphibia; order Gymnophiona; family Siphonopidae; genus Microcaecilia; species Microcaecilia unicolor. The sequence continues at coordinate 632,211,478 of NC_044032.1, forward strand.
TAATGAAGGACCAGTTGGCTCCATTTTCACGACAGGTGGACACATACTTAATGTGATGCATTGGCACGGTTCCCCTTCCTGAATTGCAGACTCGGACCTGCCTGTACTGTATGTGAGACATGCTAGAGAGATGCTACCATGATATTCTATGTCTCAGCAGGGTGGCAGCAGCTGTATATTTGAGGGAGGGGAGGTATGGGTGTGTGTGTGAGTGATGTGGTATGTGTCTGTGGGAGTGTGTGGTGTGAAAGAGAATGTAGGCAATGTGTGCGGGGTTGGGTTGTGCAGTTGTTGGGGAATTGGAGAGTGTGGGGAAATGGGAAGGGGGAGGGGTATGTATGAAGGCAATGGAGTGGGGATGAGGGCTGGGGTGTTCTTTCTCCATTCTCCAAGTTCTCTCCCTCTTTCACTTCCTCCCCACTCCTTTATAGACTTCTTCCACTCCCCTTGAATTCTCTCCCGTTCCCGCCCTCCACTCACTCTCTAGCCCCTGTCTCCTCCCATGGCTCCTCCAGATCTTCTTTTCCTACATCAACTACTGGATCCTTTACATCTTCTTTAGTGGCTGGACTGGCTCCTCTGCATCTGGTGCAGTCCGAATTCCCTGGCACTTCTGCCATGGTCCAGGCTGGCTTCTTTGCTTCTTCTTGTGATGGGGCCTGGTCTCCCCGTTGCTTCTTCCAACCAGCTCCGCCACATCTTCTGGTGGCAGGGCCTAGCTCCCTGCCACTCTACAGCTCACTGTAGCAACATTCCATGTAGAATCTCAAATAGTAGCAACAGTGGAGGAGTGGTTAGGGTGGAGGAGTGGCCTAGTGGTTAGGGTGGTGGACTTTGGTCCTGGGGAACTGAGGAACTGCGTTTGATTCCCACTTCAGGCACAGGCAGCTCCTTGTGACTCTGGGCAAGTCACTTAACCCTCCATTGCCCCATGTAAGCCGCATTGAGCCTGCCATGAGTGGGAAAGCGCAGGGTACAAATGTAACAAAAATAAAATAGATACTATTGGAGATTCTACATGGAATGTTGCTACTATTGGAGATTGTACGTGGAATGTTGCTACCATTGGAGATTCTACATGGAATGTTGCTATTCCACTAGCAACATTCCATGTAGAAGGCTGCGCAGGCTTCTGTTTCTGTGAGTCTGACGTCCTGCACATACGTGCAGGACGTCAGACTCACAGAAGCAGAAGCCTGCGCGGCCACATTGGTGATCTGCAAGGGCCGACTTCTACATGGAATGTTGGAATAGCAACATTCCATGTAGAATCTCCAATAGTAGCAACAGTGGAGGAGTGGCCTAGTGGTTAGGGTGGTGGACTTTGGTCCTGGGGAACTGAGTTTGATTTCCACTTCGGGCACAAGCAGCTCCTTGTGACTCTGGGCAAGTCACTTAACCCTCCATTGCCCCATGTAAGCCGCATTGAGCCTGCCCTGAGTGGGAAAGCGCAGGGTACAAATGTAACAAAAATAAATAAATACATTCCTGCTACCAGCACATCTTCTGAGAAGACATTTTCTATTGCAGGGAGGACTGTGGAAGACAGGAGAGCTAGACTGAATCTTTAGATTGTTGACTTATTATTCATCCACAGATTAAAAAGTCATAGCAGTGCTTCATAGGGCATATTTCTCCCCCCCACTAGGGCATACAGAATGGGTTGTATTTTATACCCCTGGACATTTTAACAGGGTGGATTAGGGTTCCTTGGTGTACTAGAAATCAGCTATTGTTGGGGTTGGAAGGGTAGAGGGTGGTGGTGGGGAGGAGGGTTATTATAGCTGCTTGTTGTTGTTATTGTTTTCTATTTGTAAGTTATACACAACAGTCGCACAGCATATTGTTCCTTTTTATATTTTAATAAAAAGACTTAAATATAAAATCATAAGTGTTCGAGGCTTCTTCAGTTGTGGACAGAGCCCGTCGAGACAGGGACAGGGCGGGGATGGAGACAGAGCCTGCGGGGAGGAGGCGAGGACGGGGACAAAACCTGCAGGGACGAGACGGGGACGGACAGAGAACCTGCGGGGATGGGGTGGGGATGGAGATTTTCAGAAAGCTTTTGACAAAGTTCCTCATGAGAGACTCCTGAGAAAAGTAAAGAGTCGTAGGATAGGAGGTAATCTTCTGCTGTGAACTAGGAATTGGTTATTGGACAGAAAACAGGAGGTAGGTTTAAGTGACCATTTCTTTCAATGGGGGAGGGTGAATAGTGGAGTGCCACAGAGATCTTTACTGAGACCAGTCCTATTTAACATATTTATAAATGATCTGGACATTGGAACGACAAGTGAAGTGATTAAATTTGCAGATGACACAAAACTATTCAAGGTTGTTAAAACAGATGTGGATGGTGAAAAATTCCTAGGAAACTGGAAGACTGGGCATCCAAATGGCAGATGAAATTTAATGTGGTCAAATGCAAAGTGATGCACATTGGGAAGAATAATCCAAATCATAGTTACCTGATGCTAGGGTCCACCTTGGGGGTCAGCACCCAACAAAAAGATCAAGGTGTTGTTGAAGACAATGTGTTGAAACCTTCTGCACTGTGTGTGGCGGCACCCAAAAAAAAAGCAAACAGGATTCTAGGAATCATTGGGAAAGGGATAGTAAATAAGACTGAGAATACCATAATGCCTCTGTATCGCTCCATGGTGCAACCTCACCTTGAGTATTGCGTTCAGTTCTGGTCGCCGTATCTCAAAAAAGATATAGTGGAATTAGAAAAGGTTCAAAGAAGAGCGACCAAAATGATAAAGGGGATGGAACTCCTCTCATATGAGGAAAGGCTAAAGAGGTTAGGGCTCTTCAGTTTGGAAAAGAGACTGAGGATGAGGGGAGATATGATTGAGGTCTACAAAATCTTGAGTGGTGTAGAACAAGTAAAAGTGAATGAAGTTATATGGTAATACTTTTAAAACAAATAGGAGGAACTATTTTTTCACTCAACGAATGAGCTCTGGAACTCGTTGCCAGAGGACGTAATAACAGTGGTTAGCTATCTGGGTTTTAAAAAAGGCTTGGACAAGTTCCTAGAGGAAAAGTCCTTAGTCTGCTACTTAGACATGGGGAAGCCACTGCTTGCCTTGGGTTTGGTAGTATGCAATCTTGATACTATTTGGGATTCTGTCAGGTACTTGTGACCTGAATTGGCCACTGCTGGGAACAGGATACTGGCTAGATGAACCATTGTTCTGACCCAGTATGGCCATTCTTATTTTCTTACTGTGCAATGGTAGCGCCCGCGGATCCCCACGGTAAGGCATATTTGCTGCAGTAAGTACATGTTGGTAAAAAGGCCCCAATAAGCGGATGAAAAGTTTCCTTTATGGTGAAGTGAACTGTGACCCAGTAAGAGGGAAATTCTGTTTATTTATTTATTTATTAGGATTTATTTACCGCCGTTTTGAAGGAATTCACTCTAGGCGGTGTACAGTAAGAATAGATCAAACATGAGCAAGAGGCAATTAGAGCAGTAAAAATATTCGAACAACAATACAAAGTATGGCATGGTATACTGCTTGCAATGATAACACAATATGTACTAGAACATTATAATTGGTAGTGAAGGGTAAGGCAAAGTTGTAACATATAGATTTATTTATATATTTGTTGCATTTGTATCCCACATTTTCCCACCTATTTGCAGGCTCAATGTGGCTTACATAGTACCGTAAAGGCAATCGCTTGTCTGGTAAGGAACAAATACAAATAGATGTTAGGGTCAATAGGGTAGATAAGGTTCTCACACATATTGGGTTGAGGATAGGAAGGGGTATATAATGTCCGATAAGATTGTTGGTATTAATGTGTTGCAGAGTTGAGGCATTTATGTTGGGTAAGAAAGTAGGAAGAATTAGAAAGTAAGCTGATTGATTTGAAGAAAGTTGCACGTGAGGTCAGAGAGATGGTTAAATATTATCTCAGCTAGGGCAGGAGTGAATAAACATGTCCCGCTGCAGTATGTGCAGCCCGAATCAATCCTTGTGTGTGTGTGTGAGTGAGACTAACAAGTTAGTTACTACTTCCGTTAAAGGCTTGGTTGAAGAGCCAAGCTCTTGTGCCTCCTTTAATCACCCCGATATCACATGGTGAGAGCTTATTCTACAGTGGCATCAGGTGCCCAGATTCCTTCATAGAATACTAGTGTAACCTGGCATCGACGTGCTTACATTTATGTGTCCACAGCTACATCAACCACAGACCTGGCGTAACTGTGGGCCTCTAGATGTGGCAAGGATGTGTGTTACAGTATGTAAGTGGCAGCAGCATCCATGCCCCCCCATGTAATTATAGCTATGTAATGCAATGTTCCACATCAGTAGTCACCAACCAAGAAAGGGATCTAGGTGTCGTTGTTGATGATACGTTGAAACCTTCTGCTCAGTGTGTGGCGGTGGCTAAGAAAGCAAATAGAATGTTAGGTATTATTAGGAAAGGAATGGAGAACAAAAATAAGGACGTTATAATGCCTTTGTATCGCTCCATGGTGCGACCGCACCTCGAATATTGTGTTCAATTCTGGTCATCGCATCTCAAAAAAGATATAGTGGAATTAGAAAAGGTGCAGAGAAGGGCGACGAAAATGATAAAGGGGATGGGACAACTTCTCTATGAGGAGAGGCTAAAGCGGCTAGGGCTCTTCAGCTTGGAGAAAAGATGTCTAAGGGGAGATATGATAGAGATCTATAAAATAATGAGTGGAGTGGAACTGGTAGACATGAATCGTTTGTTTACTCTTTCCAAAAATACTAGGACTGGGGGGGCATGCAATGAAGCTACAAAGTAGTAAATTTAAAATGAATCAGAGAAAATATTTCTCACTGAATGTGTAATTAAACTCTGGTATTTGTTGCCAATCAATGTAGTAAAAGCAGTTTGCTTAGCGGAGTTTAAAAAAGGTTTTAGACATCTTCCTAAAGGAAAAGTCCATAGACCATTATTAAAATGACTTGGGGAAAATCCACTGCCTATTGACTCGGGCTGCACATACTGCAGCGGGACATATCATCTTTATGCTGACGACACCCAGCTTTATCTCTCCACACCTGACATCACTGCGGAAACCCAGGCCAAAGTATCGGCCTGCTTATCCGACATTGCTGCCTGGATGTCCAACCGAACTTCTTGTCTTCCCACCCAAACCCACTTCTCCTCTACCTCCACTCTCTATTTCGGTTGATAACACCCTCATTGTCCCCGTCTCATCTGCCCGCAACCTCGGTGTCATCTTCGACTCCTCCGTCTCCTTCTCTGCGCACATCCAGCAGATAGCCAAGACCTGTCGCTTCTTCCTCTATAACATTAGCAAAATCCGCCCTTTCCTCTCTGAGCACACCACCCGAACTCTCATCCACTCCCTCGTTACCTCTCGCCTTGACTACTGCAACCTACTCCTCACTGGTCTCCCACTTAGCCACCTATCCCCCCTTCAGTCCGTTCAGAACTCTGCTGCACGTCTTATCTTCCGCCTGAACCGATACACTCATACCACCCCTCTCCTCAAGTCACTTCATTGGCTTCCGATCAGGTACCGCATTCAATTCAAGCTTCTGCTACTAACCTACAAATGTACTCGATCTGCAGCCCCTCCTTATCTCTCAACCCTCATCTCCCCTTACGTTCCTACCCGTAACCTCCGCTCTCAAGACAAATCCCTCCTTTCAGTACCCTTCTCCACCACCGCCAACTCCAGACTCCGCTCTTTTTGCCTTGCCTCACTCCACGCATGGAACAAACTCCCCGAGCCCATACGCCAGGCCCCCTCCCTGCCCATCTTCAAATCTCTGCTTAAAGCCCACCTCTTCAATGTCGCCTTTGGCACCTAACCTCTACACCTCTACCCAGAAAATCCAGACTGCCCAACTTGACATTTCATTCTTTAGATTGTAAGCTCCTTTGAGCAGGGACCGTCCTTCTTTGTTTATTTTGTACAGCGCTGCGTAACCCTAGTAGCGCTCTAGAAATGTTAAGTAGTAGTAGTAGTATTTCTAGGATAAGCAGCATAAAATGTATTGTACTGTTTTGAGATCTTGCCAGGTACTTGTGACCTGGATTGGCCACTGTTGGAAACAGGATGCTGGGCTTGATGGACCTTCGGTCTGTCCCAGTATGGCAACACTTATGTACTTATATACTTACGTGAATGCCTCCTTGCATTTATGTGCAAAATGCTGCATACATGCGCCCTTAAAGAACAGTGCGTAGTCGCTTTGCTGTCACGTATGCATGAAGTGCACACTTACAAAAGTGCTGATATTCTGTACACACAAGTGGTTCACAAATGTCCTTTAAATTTGCAGAACACACTAGATCCTGCCGGAAACATCTGTCATTCAGACCCCCTCATTACTCCTCGTGTCAAATAGACTTTGTCTTGTTTCGAAGAGTTTTCTCTTCCTGACACTCAACGTCTGGAATCATCTCCCTTCTGACGTCCACATTTCCTCCTCTCTGTCCTCCTTCAAGTACAAATTAAAATCTCATTTCTACAGCCTCATCTTTAATTAATCTGCTTTTTCTGCTAATTCATCATTTCTTGTCCTATGTACTAATGTCTGGGATGTCGATTTAACTCTTCATAAGTTGTCCTTGATAAGGGCATTGAATCAATGACTAAATGAACAAATGAACAGATGTGCTTGAGACCTTTCCATATTTAAGTTGGGGAAGGACGTGTGTAGGGGTTTTTGCCAAATTATTAAACTCATGCAGCTGCATTATTTTTGAGGGGGTATCATGACAGCACAATATTGGGTGACAGGTTTCAGTTTTGGTAATAAGGACCAAGGTGGTAATTTCAAGTTTTTAAACCACTTTTTCTGGTGATGTCACTCTCAACATCCCCTTGGACAGTGGCGTTCCTAGGTCGGCTGCCACCCGGGGTGGATCGCCGCTGCGCACCCCCCCGGGTGCAACACGACCCCCCCGCGGCGCATCAACCCCCCCCGGGTGCATTCATAGCTGCTGGGAGCAGCCGCGCGGCTGTCAGCTCCGCTGGCTCCTCCTGCCCCAGAACAGGAAGTAACCTGCCACTTGACGCGTGTCTGCTACGCGCGCCCGAAAACAAAAATTATTTTTCAGATGCGCATAGTGGATGCACACCAAAAATGAAATTACCGCAAGAGCCAAGCGGTAGTCGGGCGGTAAGTCCATTTTGGCGCACGTTGGGTGCGCATAGGTGCCTACGCGGCTTAGTAAAAGGGGTTGCAGATCTTAGTAAAAGGGGTTGCAGGAAGACCCTGCTTTTTAATACTGTATGCTTTAGATAGCAGCTATAAGTGGAGTGTTTCCTTTTACTTTTTTAGGGCGAGCCGTTTACATTTCTGACACAGTTTCACAGTTTGCATTTAGGGACTCTTTTTTCACCCAGCGGTAGAAATTGGGTTTGCTGTGCTCCATTTCTGGCGCTAAAAAATAACAGCTGTGAGCCAGATCAGGTAGGCAGGTAGTCTGTGGGGGGGGGGGGGAGATGGGGGGGAGACAGATGCATTCACTCATAGCCTGAGTGACTGCATCTCTCGTCCCTCCTGCCCCCCTCCCCAGACTGTGTGCTTCCTGTTTTTTTTTTTAAAGCACGTGATTAATCGCGATTACAGATTTTAATTTAACTGCGGCCCTCCTATTTTGTTCTTGTAGTTCACCAACTTGTTATCTGCTTTGTGCTTCCGGGAAGTCAGTGGAATATAAATGCTAAATTAGATTGATGTATTAATGATTTAATTTGAAAATAATAATAATAATAATAATAAATGTCCGAACAAAATTGGAGCTACTGAAGATCCCTCAATAACATCACAGAATGATGTCCATGAATTAGACAGGGAATCATTCCAACAGACTCGTTGGGCTGGATTCAGTAAATGGCGCCCCAAGAAAGTCAATGTTAAGAACTGCGCTAAGCACTGATTTTATAAAGGCCACATATAGGGTCTTTAACTAAGCCACAGTAGCGTTTTGAGCATGCGGCAGAAATCAGCTGGTGGAAAACGCCGAGACGCGCGTTTACCGCCAGCTGATTTACCATGCGCTAAAAACGTTACCACAGCTTTAGAATAGTGCTTAGAGTGGATTCCTACGCCCACATGGACTTATGCCTGCTGAAACCTGGTGTAAATCCTTGTACTCAACTGATAGCAGTTGGGTGTGCGAATGTGCAAGTACTCTGTAACATCACACCTACAGCTAGATTCTATTTATGGCGCTCAATCAGTGGTGAAAAAAATGGTATTCTTTAGGTACGGTTTATAGAATAGTGTGAATGCCCGTGAATGGAGCCTAACTGTAGGTGTGGAAATGTGATGCAAATGTACACGTCTGTATTAGGGCATGTATCCCCCTTTATTCTGTAACAAAGTGAATTCATTTTAGAAATGCCCCTGTTATGCCCCAGACCAGGGGCATAGCCAGACTTTGGCGGGAGGGGGGTCTAGAGCCTGAGGTGAGGGGGCACATTTTAGCCCCCCCCCGGTGCCGCCGACCCCCCTGCCATTGCCGACCCCGTTGCCGCCACCAGCACCACCACCACCACCACCAACAACAACTTTGACCACCCCTCCTGACAACCTTCTCGACCCCCTCCCGCCGCCAACCGGCTGCCAACCCCCCGCCGCCGCCTACCTTTGCTGGCCGGGGACCCCAACCCCTGCCAGCCGAGGTCCTCTTCTTCCGGCGTAAGGCTTTGTTCTGTTTCTGTGAGTCTGCTGTGCCGGAAGAAGAGGACCTCGGCTGGCGGGGGTTGGGGTCCCCCGCCGCCAGCAAAGGTAGGCGACGGTGGCAGCGGCGGGGCAGGGTTGGCGGCGGGAGGGGGGTCGACAGGGTCATCAGCAGGGGGTCCAGGGCCAAATCTACAGGGGCCCAGGCCCCCGTGGCCCCACGTAGCTACGCCACTGCCCCTGCCCCTCCCATTTCCATGCCCCCTCTTTCAGAATGCGTGTAAATTTTAGAGGACATGAATTGAAGTTCAAGGGGGGCAGACTCAGGAGTAATGTCAGGAAGTATTTTTTCATAAATGCAAATTAAATCTAATTGATTCCAACAATTGCTTGTTAAAAAGCCAATTATTGGCATTGATTAGCTTGTTACTCAATTAAATTGCATGCGCAAATTGGGCACACACACCCAAATTTGCGCATGTAATTTTTGGTGACTTTTATAGAATTAGGAGGCTCATTTCTAGGAAATCCCTTGACCCACCCATGCCCCTCCCATGGCCATGTCCTCTTTTGACTCCCGCGCTATAAAATTTAGGCCTGGATGTTATAGAATAGCGACTAGTACAGATGCATGCGCAAATCCAAATTGATGCCAATTAACTCCAATTATTGATTGTTGACACTTAATTTGTGTACATAGCTGCCTTGTGCAGAAAGAGTAAAGCCACGCAAACACCGCAGTTAACAGGTCAAAGGCAGCGTGAGGAGGTTTATAGAACACTGCCCCTCACCCTTAAAAACAGTTCCTCAGATAGCCTGGGTCACCTTAAGAACACTAGTCCTGACCCAGGAGGAAGTGAGCCGGGAAGAGTGGAGTCGGAACCGGGAAGTATAAAGGACAGGGCCAGACTGAGGTTAAAAAGGCCCAGGCCGGGAAGGAACAATCGAAGCCCCAGCAATATGCCACTGCAACTTACGTTTAATGATTGTGACCTGGCTGAGGTAAGCCACTTTTGTTTCCTGTTTGACACTTGCAAGCCTTGCTCTGAGATCTGGCTGGAGCGACCCTAGAACTTGGACAAGAACCTAGAAGGCCTTACAGGCAGTGTTGCCAGGTGGGCGGTTTTACCGCCCAATTGGGCGGATTTCTGCGACGCGCCGCGGGAAATTTTTGCCCGCGGCGGGTTGCGGTTTTTTGGGCTGCTTTTTGGGCTTCAGGGTGGTTTTTTCGGCCGTGGGGGGCGGGGTTAGTGACGTTTTTGGGCGGGGTTAGTGACGTTTTGGGCGGGGTTAGTGATGTGGGAGGCGGGGCCGATGACGGGGGAGGCGGGGCCGGTGACGGGGGGAGGCGGGGCCGGTGACGGCGGGGGCGGGGTTGATGACGGCGGGGGCGGGGGTGATGACGCGGGGGTGGGGAGGGTTGAGTTTGGGCGGGTTTTGGGCGGTTTTTGTGCTGGATTGGGTGGGAAAAAAATTTTCCACCTGGCAACACTGCTTACAGGCTGCGTTTGGGGCGTGGCAGCCAGAGGCCTGCTTAAGACTGTGCTTCTTGAACTACAGAGGCATTTTTCCTTGTGTTCCTTGCCCTGTGACATAACAGGCCTCAGGATTCAATTTAACATTTGTTTTCATTTATATCCCTTTGTCTGACTGCATTACTTCACAGGCCCACCCTCAACTCTTGCTGGGAAAAAGGAGGAAAGATTGTGCCAGTCTGGGTTTTACTTCCATTGCTTTCAAATGAAAGCAAAACCCGACCGGACTGGATCAATGTGTCCTCCTTTTTCTGGAGCCATATGGTAACCCTTGCTCGGGGTATCACAGGCAGTAGGAATACAAGTAAGCACTTAAGCATGTATGCAATGGTTGTTGATCACTTTAGACTGCTTCTAGTGAGCTGAAAGGTGGAAAATACAGAGAATCTTGTCACATCAGATGAAGTCAATGAATAAGCTTGTCTTTATCCAGAGAGGACTCAGCTCAACACAGTATCCGTTAGTTTCATAGTACGAGGTTTCTTGTAAGATTAGATGTCACTATAACATACGGAATTGTACTGTACAATAATACTAACTAAATTGCTGTTTTTTAAAAACCCCTCCAGACGTTTTCCACTTTGCTCCATTTCACAACAGACCTGATCGACTTATCAATTAGAAACACGTCCGAATCAACACGAACTTATCTAAATCTGCACTACCCAAGCTGCAAAGGGCTTAAATACAAATCAACTTACGCTTCCAGTTTTTCCTACATAAGCACGCAACTGTGGAACGCATTGCCAAAAGCCTTGAAAACGACGTACGACCACCTAAACTTCCGGAAATCACTAAAAAACCAACCTGTTTAAAAAGGCATATCCCACCGATCCAACTTAAATGCCTGATCTCTGCAACACAACCAAACTAAAGCACGTAATGGACATAACACTACTCTTCCGTTGTACGATTCCCTAGTGTGGCTGTGCCACATGAACTTGATCTTACCACAACATCACTTTGTATTTGTTCACACCGGAGTCTGCAAACGCCTCTCCGGTACTATGTAAGCCACATTGAGCCTACAAATAGGTGGGAAAATGTGGGATACAAATGTAACAAATAAATAAAATAAAAGTGACATGTTGAAAAGATTTGACCATTGATACTTGCCTGTTCATAAAGCTGGAGTGGAGGAGTGGCCTAGTGGTTAGAGTGGTGGACTTGGTCCTGGGGAACTGAGTTCGATTCCCACTGCAGACACAGGCAGCTCCTTGTGACTCTGGGCAAGTCACTTAACCCTCCATTGCCCCATGTAAGCTGCATTGAGCCTGCCATGAGTGGGAAAGTGCAGGGTACAAATGTAACAAAAATAAAATAGATACTATTGGAGATTCTACATGGAATGTTGCTACTATTGGAGATTCTACACGGAATGTTGCTATTCCACTAGCAACATTCCATGTAGAAGGCTGCGCAGGCTTCTGTTTCTGTGAGTCTGACGTCCTGCACGTACGTGTAGGACGTCAGACTCACAGAAGCAGAAGCCTGCGCGGCCACATTGGTGATCTGCAAGGGCTGGTGGTGGACTTTGGTCCTGAGGAACTGAGTTAAATTCCCACTTCAGGCACAGGCAGCTCCTTGTGACTCTGGACAAGTCACTTAACCCTCCATTGCCCCATGTAAGCTGCATTGAGCCTGCCATGAGTGGGAAAGCGCAGGGTACAAATGTAACAAAAATAAAATAGATACTATTGGAGATTCTAGATGGAATGTTGCTACTATTAGAGATTCTACATGGAATGTTGCTATTCCAACATTCCATGTAGAAGTCGGCCCTTGCAGATCACCAATGTGGCCGCGCAGGCTTCTACATGGAATTTTGCTAGTGGAATAGCAACATTCCATGTAGAATCTCAAATAGTAGCAACAGTGGAGGAGTGGCCTAGTGGTTAGAGTGGTGGACTTTGGTCCTGGGGAACTGGGTTCGATTCCCACTTCAGGCACAGGCAGCTCCTTGTGACTCTGGGCAAGTCACTTAACCCTCCATTGCCCCAGGTACAAATAAGTACCTGTATATAATATGTAAGCCGCATTGAACCTACTATGAGTGGGAAAGTGCGGGGTACAAATGTAAGAAATAAAATAAAACAGTGAGGCCAATTTGCCTTCTGGTACATTTTCCAAGTATTTCAATGTGTGATATGCTTGAAAACAAGAAGCTTTTCCAGTGAAAAGGTGTTGCATCATATTTTTCATCTGCCCTGGTAGAGGAGTAGCAGTAATACTGGTTCTGTCAAATCCATCAGAATATTGACCAAAGCACAGGAATTAACAGCTGCTACTGGACTAACATGTGTTTTCTTGATTGCTCAGCGGTGTTCAAAATGTTGTTTTAGACTGGTTTTTTTTTTTTCGTGAGGTGAAGGTATTTAATCAGGTCAGCAGCGGTCAGAGCAAAATTCTGTATAGCCATAAAGGTTTTTATGCAATTGACGATCGCACAGACAGTATTTAGATTCAAAGCCAAGGGAGGACGGTTTTGAAGTAGATCTGGTTTGGGGACAGTTTATTTTCCAACAGTGACAGAAATATTTTCAAAGCATTTGAACGGGGACCTAAACCAAGGCTAATCTGCCTCTGATTTCCTCATCAGCCTAAGCTCACAAGGCACAGGAAACAAAAAAAGATTTTAAATGCTACTACTGCTACTACTATTTATCATTTCTATAGCGCTACAAGGCATACGCAGCGCTGTACACCATACACGAAAAAGACAGTCCCTGCTCAAAGAGCTCACAATCTAAATATGGAATGTTGCTAGTGGAATAGCAACATTCCATGTAGAATCTCCAATAGTAGCAACAGAATCTCCAATAGTAGCAACATTCCATGTAGAATCTCAAGTAATAGCAACATTCCAGAATCTCAAATAGTAGCAACGTTCAATGTTCCACTGCACTAACCACTAGGCTACTCCTCCACTAGCAACATTCCATCTAGAAGCCTGCCCTTGCGGATCAGCAACGCGGCCGCGCAGGCTTCTGTTTCTGTGAGTCTGACATCCTGCACGTACGTGCAGGACGTCAGACTCACAGAAACAGAAGCCTGCGCGGCCGCGTTGCTGATCTGCAAGGGCAGGCTTCTACATTACTACTACTACTTATCACTTCTATAGAGCTACAAGGCATACGCAGCGCTGTACACCATACACAAAAAAGACAGTCTCTGCTCAAAGAGCTTACAATCTAGATAAGACAGGTAAACAGACAGAACAATTAAGCCATGTTTCAACCTAATTCATGTTTAATTATTATTATTATTAGCATTTGTATAGCGCTACCAGACGCACGCAGCGCTGAACACCTGACATAAAGAGGCAGTCCCTGCTCAAAAGAGCTTACAATCTAATGCAGGAGATAAATGCCATAAATACATAGATATAAACTCTGAATGCCGAGCACAGCACGTGCTAAGTATCCCTATAATCAGCCCCTCAAAATGATAACCAATTACTACTCTACCTATGAAAAGTTATTCTGTTAATATACTTCCTCTGTGTACAGCCGTATGCTGCACCGACAAAATGGGGATGATGACTGAGCGGCATGTTGTCTCCTGTTCTCAATCTAGCCTCTTTGTTCCCTGTCAGCGACGCACCCGATCCTCCGTCAACGCCTGAAATGTCATGCCATCTCCTGTTCTCAATCTAACCTCCTTGCTCCCTGTCAGCGATGCACCTGATCCTCCGTCAGTGTCAAAATTTAAAAAACAAAAACAAAACGCAATACAAGAATGAAACAAAAGTAAAAGCGACCCTTAGGTGGGAATTGTCCGGGGAGAATTGCAGAGGGTGGGAATTGTCCCAGGGGGAAATGGTGGAAACTGTCCGGTGGGAACTGTCCAGGTGGCTACTCAGATAGCAGGAATTAAATACTGCAACTTGAAGTATCTTCTTTGGGCATGTTGGCCCCCATTTCCCCCAAATTCTATATATGGTGCTGAAAGTGCATGCCCAGATTGGGCGCATACCCAATTTCATTGAATACTGAGCCAATTAGCACCAATAATTGGGTGCTAACAATCAATTATTGGCACTAATTTTGCATGCTCATCTTCCTAGTCACTATTCTAAACAGATGAGCACGTAACATTTTATACGCAGATCCAAAAGGGGGCGTGGCCACGGGAGGGGCAAAGGCGTGTCAGGGGCATTCCTAGAATTTCCATGCAGTATTGTATAATACAGTCGATCCGCGTCTAGTGTGGGCACAAGCATTTAAACCAAGTTTCAGCTGGTGCAACTCCTCATTCTCAAAATTGGGTATGGACCCCCGGCATTAAGCACTATTCTATAAACGGTGCCCAACTCGGAGCAAAATTTATAGAAAAGTGCTTAGCGGAAATTTTTTTGGGGTGCACAAATTTGATCGTCATTTACTGAATTTAGCCCTTTATGACCTGAGCATCCATTTAAGACTGCCGAAATCTTTGGATGAAAATATTGTTCTTTTTTTAAGTTCCAGTATTTTTATTGTGTTTTATAAATGATAACAAATGGCTAAAATAAAGCAATTAGCCAGCTTAACAAGTTAACAGTAACAAGCATCAGCATACATGTTCAAGTTAGGGCAAGTCCGGGATTATTTCGATAACAGATCATAATCATAAGTCACAGGAGTAATACATAATTTCAATTCTGACAAAGGTTATTACGTAGTGGGTTTAGTAAAGGAGACCATATTTTGTTGTACTTAACAAGTGAGTTATGTTTTTCAGCCGCAGCATATTCATATTTAGCTAAAATACACACAGAATTCCACCATGATAAATAAGTTACTTTGTCAAGATCTTTCCAACAAAAGAAAAGTGTTCTAAGGGCTTGATGTAACATTAAATCCAGTAATTGTGCTTGATATTTGTCTACTGATGATTGTAACATTAGTGATCCACATATAACTATATTATATGATAAAACATCTTGAATATTCAAGGTGGAAGATATTGTGTCCCATACAGAATTCCAATATTCTTGAATATATGGGCAATATATTGTTCTTGAGTAATTTGAAGTTTAATTCTCAGTGCAGGTGGGTAAACGTCTACAGGCATACAAAAAAAAACTTCATAAACAACATTCGTACACTGAAGTCACAACTTTATAAAAAGCAAAAAAACTAGGACTGGGGGCACGCAATGAAGATACAAAGTAGTAAATTTAAAATGAATTGGAGAAAATATTTCTTCAATCAACATGTAATTAAACTCTGGAATTCGTTGCCAGAGAAAGTAGTAAAAGCAGTTAGCTTAGCGGGGTTTAAAAAAGGTTTGGTTATAAAAGGAAAGTCCATAAGCCATCATTAAAATGGACTTGGGGAAAATCCACAGCTTATTTCAAGGATAACATTAGTAACATAGTAAATGATGGCAGGTAAACACCTGTATGGTCCATCCAGTCTGCCCAACAAGATAAACTCATTTTACATGGTATGTGTTACTTTATATGTATACCCGAGTTTGATTTGTCCTTGCCTTTTTCAGGGCACAGACTGTAGAAGTCTGCCCAGTAATGTTCTTGTACTAAGTTCTGAAGCTAACATCGAAGCTCCTTAAAATTTACACTCCAGCCCATCCCTATCTATTCAGTCACGATCAGGGCGTAGATCGTAGAAGTCTGCCCAGCTCCCGTTTTGTTTCCAATTACCGGTGTCGCCACCCAATCTCCGCTAAGATTCCATGGAACCATTCCTTCTAAACAGGATTCCTTTGTGTTTATCCCACGCACGTTTGAATTCCATTACCGTTTTCATCTCCACCACCTCTCGCGGGAAGGCATTCCACATATCCACCACCCTCTCCGTGAAAAAATACTTCCTGACGTTAGTCCTGAGTCTGCCCCCCTTCAACCTCAATTCATGTCCTCTAGTTCTACCACCTTCCCGCATAGGCGTAGACTGGGGGGGGGGCGAGGGGGGGCAATGCCCCCCCAAACGACGAGGACGTGGACTGGCGCTAGAATGGAAAAAAAAAAAAAACAAGCAGGCACGCGCTCGTCTCCGTCCGCTTCGCTGCTTCCCTGCCCTCTCTGTCTGCGTCCCGCCTTCCTCTGATGTCATTTCCTTTCGGGCGGGACGCAGACAGAGAAGGCAGGGAAGCAGCGAAGCGGACGGTCGGAGACGAGCGTGTCTATCTACCCCCTCCCTTCCTACCTCCCTCCGGCGCAGGCAGCAGCAATCTACTCTAAGCCTTTCTTGTTCCTGGCAGCGGTAGCGACGTACACGCTGCCTTCAGCTCTGCCCCGAAGCCTTCTCTTCAAGTTCCTGTTCCCGCATAGGTGGGAACAGGAACTTGAAGAGAAGGCTTCCGGGGCAGACCGAAGGCAGCGTGTACGTCGCTACCGCTGCCAGGAACACAGAAAGGCTGAAGAAGACTGCTGCCTGCACCGGAGGGAGGGAGGAAGAGAGGGGGTAAACGGAGTCACGATCCTGGACCTCGCGGGGGGGGGGGCAGCAGAGGGAAGATGAATGGGACTGGGAGGGTGGAGAGCAGAGGGAAGGAGTAAGAGATGGATGGGACTGGGAGGGTGGGAAGCAGAGGGAAGGAGCAAGAGATGGATGGGACTGGGAGGGTGGGAAGCAGAGGGAAGGAGCAAGAGATGGATGGGACTGGGAGGGTGGGAAGCAGAGTGAAGGAGCAGGAGATGGATGGGACTGGGAAAGGAGGTGAGCAGAGGGAAGGAGCAGGAGATGGATGGGACTGGAGGGTGGGAAGCAGAGGGAAGGAGCAGGAGATGGATGGGACTGGGAGGGTGGGAAGCAGAGGGAAGGAGCAAGAGATGGATGGGACTGGGAGGGTGGGAAGCAGAGTGAAGGAGCAGGAGATGGATAGGACTGGGAGGGTGGGAAGCATTGGGAAGGAGCAAGAGATGGATGGGACTGGGAGGGTGGGAAGCAGTGGGAAGGAGCAGGAGATGGATGGGACTGGGAGGGGTGGGAAGCAGAGGGAAGGACCAGGAATTGGATTGGACTGGACTGGGAAAGGAGGTCAGAGGGAAGGAGCAGGAGATGGATGGGACTGGGAGGGGTGGGAAGCAGAGGGAAGGAGCAGGAGATGGATGGGACTGGGAGGGGGGGTGAGCAGAGGGAAGGAGCAGGAGATGGATGGGACTGGGAGGGTGGGAAGCAGAGGGAAGGAGCAGGAGATGGATAGGACTGGGAGGGTGGGAAGCAGTGGGAAGGAGCAAGAGATGGATGGGACTGGGAGGGTGGGAAGCAGTGGGAAGGAGCAGGAGATGGATGGGACTGGGAGGGGTGGGAAGCAGAGGGAAGGACCAGGAATTGGATTGGACTGGACTGGGAAAGGAGGTCAGAGGGAAGGAGCAGGAGATGGATGGGACTGGGAGGGGTGGGAAGCAGAGGGAAGGAGCAAGAGATGGATGGGACTGGGAGGGGTGGGTGGGTGGGGAGCAGAGGGAAGGAGTAAGAGATGGATGGGACTGGGAGGGGTGGGTGGGGAGCAGTGGGAAGGAGCAGGAGATGGATGGGACTGGGAGGGGTGGGAAGCAGAGGGAAGGAGCAAGAGATGGATGGGACTGGGAGGGGTGGGTGGGTGGGTGGGGAGCAGAGGGAAGGAGTAAGAGATGGATGGGACTGGGAGGGGTGGGTGGGGAGCAGAGGGAAGGACCAGGAATTGGATTGGACTGGACTGGGAAAGGAGGTCAGAGGGAAGGAGCAGGAGATGGATGGGACTGGGAGGGGTGGGAAGCAGAGGGAAGGAGCAAGAGATGGATGGGACTGGGAGGGGTGGTGAGCAGAGGGAAGGAGCAGGAGATGGATGGGACTGGGAGGGTGGGAAGCAGAGGGAAGGAGCAGGAGATGGATAGGACTGGGAGGGTGGGAAGCAGTGGGAAGGAGCAAGAGATGGATGGGACTGGGAGGGTGGGAAGCAGTGGGAAGGAGCAGGAGATGGATGGGACTGGGAGGGGTGGGAAGCAGAGGGAAGGACCAGGAATTGGATTGGACTGGACTGGGAAAGGAGGTCAGAGGGAAGGAGCAGGAGATGGATGGGACTGGGAGGGGTGGGTGGGTGGGGAGCAGAGGGAAGGAGTAAGAGATGGATGGGACTGGGAGGGGTGGGTGGGGAGCAGAGGGAAGGACCAGGAATTGGATTGGACTGGACTGGGAAAGGAGGTTCAGAGGGAAGGAGCAGGAGATGGATGGGACTGGGAGGGGTGGGAAGCAGAGGGAAGGAGCAAGAGATGGATGGGACTGGGAGGGGTGGGTGGGTGGGTGGGGAGCAGAGGGAAGGAGTAAGAGATGGATGGGACTGGGAGGGGTGGGTGGGGAGCAGAGGGAAGGACCAGGAATTGGATTGGACTGGACTGGGAAAGGAGGTCAGAGGGAAGGAGCAGGAGATGGATGGGACTGGGAGGGGTGGGAAGCAGAGGGAAGGACCAGGAATTGGACTGGACTGGGAAAGGAGGTCAGAGGGAAGGAGCAAGAGATGGATGGGACTGGGAGGGGTGGGTGGGGAGCAGAGGGAAGGACCAGGAATTGGATTGGACTGGGAAAGGAGGTCAGAGGGAAGGAGCAGGAGATGGATGGGACTGGGAGGGGTGGGAAGCAGAGGGAAGGAGCAAGAGATGGATGGGACTGGAGGGTGGGAAGCAGAGGGAAGGAGCAGGAGATGGATGGGACTGGGAGGGTGGGAAGCAGAGGGAAGGAGCAAGAGATGGATGGGACTGGGAGGGTGGGAAGCAGAGGGAAGGAGCAGGAGATGGATGGGACTGGGAGGGTGGAAGCAGGGGAAGGAGCAGGAGATGGATGGGACTGGGAGGGTGGGAAGCAGTGGGAAGGAGCAGGAGATGGATGGGACTGGGAGGGGTGGGAAGCAGAGGGAAGGACAGGAATTGGATGGGACTGGGAGGGGTGGGAAGCAGAGGGAAGGAGCAAGAGATGGATGGGACTGGGAGGGGTGGGTGGGGAGCAGAGGGAAGGACCAGGAATTGGATTGGACTGGACTGGGAAAGGAGTCAGAGGGAAGGAGCAGGAGATGGATGGGACTGGGAGGGGTGGGAAGCAGAGGGAAGGAGCAAGAGATGGATGGGACTGGGAGGGGTGGGTGGGTGGGTGGGGAGCAGAGGGAAGGAGTAAGAGATGGATGGGACTGGGAGGGGTGGGTGGGGAGCAGAGGGAAGGACCAGGAATTGGATTGGACTGGGAAAGGAGGTGAGCAGAGGGAAGGAGCAAGAGATGGATGGGACTGCGAGGGGTGGGGAGCAGAGGGATGGACCAGGAGATGGATGGGATTTGGAGAGGTCAGGCACAGCAGAGGGAAGGAGCAAGAGATGGATGGGACGGAGGGATGGTGAGCAGAGGGAAGGAACAGAAGATGGAGGGACTGGGAGGGGTGGGGAGCAGAGGGATGGACCAGGAGATGGATGGGATTTGGAGAGGTCAGGCACAGCAGAGGGAAGGAGCAAGAGATGGATGGGACGGAGGGATGGTGAGCAGAGGGAAGGAACAGAAGATGGATGGGACTGGGAGGGGTGGGGAGCAACGGGAAGGAGCAAGAGATGGTTGGGACTGGGAGGGGTGGGGAGCAGAGGGAAGGAGCAAGAGATGGATGGGACTGGGAGGGTGGGGAGCAGAGGGAAGCCTACTGGAAAGAAGACACTGCATAAAACAGAAGACACTGGGATCAAAGCGAATAGAAAAACTAAATGATCAGACAACAAAGGTAAATAAAAGTTTATTTTATTCATAATTTATTAATTGAAATGTGTCAGCTTTTTGAAATGTGCATCTGTGATATTTTGCCTGTAAATTTCATTTCCTTCCTCCATATTAGCATATTCATTTGCATATGTATATATGCAAATGATATGCTAATATGCTCCGCCCATTCTTTGCCCCCCCAAATGAAACAGTCAAACTACGCCTATGCCTTCCCGTCTCCGGAAAAGGTTCATTTGCGGATTAATACCTTTCAAATATTTGAACGTCTGTATCATGTCACCCCTGTTTCTCCTTTCCTCCAAGATATACATGTTCAGGTCAGCAAGTCTCGCCTCTTACGGTTTGCAGCGCAAATCCCATACCATTTTTGTAGCTTTTCTTTGCACCGCTTCCAGTCTTTAGCAAGATACGGCCTCCAAAACTGAACATAATACTCCAAGTGGGGCTTCACCAATGACTTGTAGAGGGGCATCAACACCTCCTTTCTTCTGCTGGTTAGCAGCATAAAATAAGCAGTACTTATTTTATAGTACTTGTGACCTGGATTGGCCACTGTTGGAAACAGGTTGCTGGGCTTGATGGACCTTCGGTCTGTCCCAGTATGGCAATACTTATGTACTTGGGATTATGAATGGAATCTTGCTACTCCTTGGGGTTCTACATGGAATGTTGCTACACTTTGAAATTCTGCATGGAATCTTGTTATTCTTTAGAATTCTAGAATCTTGCTATTCTTTGGGGTTCTACATGGAATGTTGCTATTCTTTGTTTTTCTGCCAGGTACTTGTGACCTGGATTGGCCACTGTTGGAATCAGGATGCTGGGCTTGATGGACCTTCGGTCTGTCCCAGTATGGCAACACTTATGTGCAAATCTGCCTAAGCAGTGCTGTACCTCTGCTGTGTCACATACACCAGGGCACAGCTTCTGAGTCCTGTTAAATTGCTTGGGGGGAAAAGCAGAAGTTGCATTCACTTTTCTTACATTACATTTAGTGTAAGTTACACTGCAGCAGGTAACATTGTTAGCAAGGAATAAAATCATATGGCATTGCTGAAAAGGGAATCTTTTTTTTTCCCCTGTCGTGTTTTTACTGGGTTTTCTGCTTCCAGATTCCACTCACAAAACCTCCGTGCAGTAATGGCAACTTAAAAACATTATTCACTTCTGGATCTCGTTTGCCTGTGGCTGGTCCAGGCTTGTATGTGCAAAACAATTTCTCACATCTTATTAAAGTTCCAAGGACAGATTTATTTTCCAGCGTAAATGTATTACTTGAATGACAAAACACTTTGCTGACAGAATCCCAGCATGCAATAACCTCATTAGCAGAAAAGCATGAATGCTGATTGGCAATTAACACTGACTTTCACCCTTTCCCAGGCAAACACAGCTTTCCTTTCTGTCCACTTCAGCTGAATTAAGAGACTCCTTGGGTGGCTGGATGTGCTTCTCTTTGGCGCCTGAGGTCATCCAGCCCTTTTGATTGTCCTGGAAGGGACCTTTCATATTAAGGGCAACTTTCAAGCCATTAAAAAGAGTTAAAAAAGCATTTAACTGGTATGAACTGGCTCTCTGAAAATAATTATCTCTCATTCTACCTGCCTCATTCTACAATGTGCTTACCGTTAGCCACATTAACAGAGATGCAAAGTTACCTAATTTCAAGCTGGAGATTTTGGGCCAGTCCTGGATTTCTGACCACCCCACCATGATGCATTATGGGACTTGCAGCGCTAATTTCAATGGGCAGGATCAGGCACTACAAGTCCCATACTGCTTTGGGGTGTAAGTTTAAAACCAGGACTGGCTAAAAAGTCTCCAGCCTGGACCTGGGTAACTTGGCATCGCTGCATTAAGAGGTGGCATTCCATGGAGTCTGTTTAGGGTGGGGTGTGGTGGAGGGGAGGGAAATACATGAGAGGATCACAGTTTCACCTCTGCACCAAAATGTCACGGTTGTGCCCATGTTTCGTGCTCTCCTTCCTCTCGCAACCTGCTGGCCAGACCTGGTGGCTGCAATGGACTGTCTGGTTATTGTCACCCATTCCAGATTTCAGCCCAGTCCGGTCCAGTTCTTCCGGGCTGCCAGACTTGCTTGCTTGGATTGAACCTACACAGCACCCGTAGTTGCCTGGTGATTGCTTGCAGTGAGCCTCAGCTGCTGCGGGCTTATTAGTCAGTTGGAAATTCTCTGCCTTTGCCTTTGCATCGCCTAAGGCCCTGAGGTTTGTTGGGGTGCTGTTTGCACTTCTGCTCAGCCTAGTTCCTTGCCTTGATTCTTGTCCATTTTAGTTAGTCAGTGGGTGTTTAGATTAGGTTGTTGTTTGTTTGCTAGTCCTGTCTCTGGGTTATAGTTTTTGTGTTAGTCGTTGCCTGTTTGTGTCTTTGTGGCTGCTCTGCAGCTTTCAGTTCTGTGTCTTGTTATCAATGTTTTGTTCCCTGTTTTAGTGGCTGCTTGCAGCTTTCAGTCCTGCCCTTTAGCTTTCCCTTCCTTGCCCTGCTGCCCCTGTATGTTCCTTTCTCCTCTGACCCTCAGTGCTGGTTCAGCCTAGTGGGTATCCAGTCCTGCCTTGCCCAGTAAGTCCTGCCGGCCACCCGCAGCCAGGGGCTCAACTCCTGGTGAAACGCGGCCAAGCGTAGGTGAAGTTTTAGTGTGCCTGTTCTGCTTATTCCTGCTTGTTTGCCTCTGCTGCAACTCCAGTCCGGGGTTCCAGTCCTGTTCTGCCTAGTCTCCAGTGTTGGGGTGGTTTTGCCTGCCACTGCCGCTCCTCGGCAGTGGCCCAAGGGCTCACAAACCTAGTTCCAGCTTTGAAAACGTGACCACAAAAGCAGGTACAAATGAACAAGGATGCTTTGTAGCCATGACAACTTTTCCAAGTGGAAGAATGTACATGCGTGTGTTTGGAAAACTGATGCATATTCTGCAGGTAACAGTAACCCGTGGACCTTATCTCAAAATGGTCAGTTTGAAAATGGCACCCTTAAGCGATTGTGTGGGCTCCTGTAGACTATTACAGAGCTGTCAGTTACCCAGTTCCAGAGGCATACTTTCAAAGATGCAAGTTACCCAGTTTCAGGCTGGAGATTCTGGACCAGTTCTGTATTTCTGACCACCCCTCATGTTGCATTATGGGACTTGCAGCGCTAATTTCAATGGGCAGGATCAGGCACTACAAATAGCCTCTGAAAACCCAACTATCAATGGGATTCCCAGGACAGGTTTGGAAGCCCTGGCTTAGTACATCTGGCTTTTTTGTTGTTGTTACATTTGTACCCCGCGCTTTCCCACTCATGGCAGGCTCAATGCGGCTTACATGGGGCAATGGAGGGTTAAGTGACTTGCCCAGAGTCACAAGGAGCTGCCTGTGCCTGAAGTGGGAATCGAACTCAGTTCCTCAGGACCAAAGTCCCACCACCCTAACCCACTAGGCCACTCCTCCACTGTTGCTACTATTGGAGATTCTACATGGAATGTTGCTATTCCAACATTCCATGTAGAAGTCGGCCCTTGCAGATCACCAATGTGACCGCGCAGGCTTCTGCTTCTGAGAGTCTGACGTCCTGCACGTATGTGCAGGATGTCAGACTCACAGAAACAGAAGCTTGCGCAGCCTTCTACATGGAATGTTGCTAGTGGAATAGCAACATTCCATGTAGCATCTCCAATAGTAGCAACATTCCATGTAGGAATCTCCAATAGTATCTATTTTATTTTTGTTACATTTGTACCCTGCGCTTTCCCACTCATGGCAGGCTCAATGCGGCTTACATGGGGCAATGGAGGGTTAAGTGACTTGCCCAGAGTCACAAGGAGCTGCCTGTGCCCCTGAAGTGGGAATCGAATCAGTTCCTCAGTTCCCCAGGACCAAGTCCACCACCAACCCACTAGCCACTCCTTTTCATAGTAACATAGGTAGATGACGGCAGAAAAAAGACCTGCACGGTCCATCCAGCCTTCCAAGAAGATAAATTCATATGTGCTACTTTTTTATTTGTACTGTCCTCTTCATGTTTGGCTCCCAAGAAAAACAGCAAGGCCAGACGATCCGCAAACGCCAAAGTGGAAGAAGAAAGAAAGCAGATCAGTAATAAATATGCTAAAAAACCATTTTTTGAGGCACATGGTTTAATAAGATTACCGCTGCCCTTCTACCAGTGGGATCACACAAATTTGGTTTGGTGTGCCGTACGGCCTGCACAAACGCAAGAAAAATGTGCCACAAATAAAAAAAGGTTCAGAAGTGGCTGCACATATAGGATCAGCATTGACGCTGTGAGCCGTTGTGAATGCAAAGACAGTGGCTAGGAGAGAGGAAGAAGAGATGCCAATGATGAAAGAGAAGAGAGTGCATAATGGTGGGGGGCACAAGGTAGAGGGGAAAGGAGAAGAAAGTGATTGCCAGTGAGAGGGGGAGGGGAGGGGAGAGTGCATAAGGGAGAGGAGGAAGGGGAGCAAAAGTGATTTGCCAGTGAGACGACAGGGGAGTGGGGGGTGGGGGGAGAGTGCAAAAGGAACAGGAAAAGAGGGGGAGAAAGGGAGAGGGGAAGGAGGGAGAAAGTGATTGCCAGGGAGAGGGGAGTAGGAGGGGAGAGAGAGTGCATAAGGGAAGGGGAGAGAGGGGGAAGGGGAGAAAGTGATTGCCAGTGAGAGGGGGAAGGGGGAGGGGAGAGTCATAAGGGAGAGGAGGAAGGGGCAAAAGTGATTTGCCAGTGAGACGGACAGGGGAGTGGGGGGGGGAGAGTGCAAAAGGAACAGGAAAAGAGGGGGGAAAGGAGAGGAAGAAGGAGGGGAGAAAGTGATTGCAGGGAGAGGGGAGTAGGGGGGGGAGAGAGAGTAGATAAGGGAAAGGGAGAGAGGGAAAGGGGGAGAAAGTGATTGCCAGTGAGGGGGGGGAGTTGGGGGGGGAGAGAGAGAGTGCATGGGGAAAAGGGAGAAAGGGAGAGGGGGAAGTGGGGAGAAAGTGGTTGTCATGAGGGGGAGGAAGTTGTGTGTGTGTGTGGGGGGGGGGAGAGAGAACGAGCTTGGGTAATGTTGGGAAAGTGTCAAATGCTGAGGCCATTGCAAATATTTTTTTCAGTTGTTTGCTATTCAATACTTATTCATATTTGAACTGAAGGAGAGACATAACGCCTACATACCCATCCTCCCCTAAATTAAAGGGTCCTTTTACTAAGCCTTGGTAGGCTCTACGCATGTGCAGCGCGCGCCCAAATGAGACTACTGCCAGGTCACCGCGCCCTCTTAGCGGTAATTTCAGATGTGGTGCGTGCCCATAATGCACGGATGAATTATTTATTTATTTCCTCCTGCATGCACCAGTTCCAGTGGTAATCAGCACTTGGCATGTGCCGACCGTTCACCGTGCATGTAGCGCATGAGCCTTACCACTAGATCAATGGGTGGTGTTAAGGCCAGTTTTGGAAGCGCGTTGTATCATTTTTACCGCAGGCTGTTTTCCCATCCCTTTAAAAAAAAAGCCATTTTTTTTATAGATGTGGTAAAACGGCCAATGTGTGCGCCCCAATACACGCGCCCACCACTACTGCAGGCCACTTTTTACCATGGCTTACTAAAAGGGTCCTAAGTGACTAACGTCCTGTATCCAGCTTACCACCTCGTAACTCTCACAGATCAGCTCGCTTGTACCTAATCTGCATTACCCAATCTACAGAGGCCTCAAGTATAAAAACCACCTACGCCTCCACCTTTTCTTATATTAGCGCACAACTGCGGAAGGGTCTACCTACAATTTGTGAAAATCACCCCTGATCATCCGACCTTTAAAAAATACCTTAAGACCTTCTTATTCGGAAAGCTTCGCTCCTGGACCCGCCCCCGCCCCCGCTGTCTATTGAATTCCATTTCTCTTTCCACATTTCCCCGCCTCTGCTATTACTTATTAGCCTCTTTCACTACAATGCCATTGACTGTTTGTTGTACACTTGTTGTAGCTTTCTGTAAATTCCTGTAAGCCACATTGGGCCTGCCCTTGGGTGGGAATATGTGGGATATAAACGCTATAAATAAATACATAAATAATAAATTTTCCCCTATGTACTAGGTGTCGTCATTGATGATACGTTGAAACCTTCTGCTCAGTGTGCTGTTGTGGCTAAGAAAGCAAATAGAATGTTAGGTATTAATTAGGAAAGGAATGGAAAACAAAAATGAAGATGTTATAATGCCTTTGTATCGCTCATGGTGCGACCAATTCTCAAAAAAGATATAGTGGAATTAGAAAGTACAGAGAAGGGCGACGAAAATGGTAAAGGGATGGGACAACTTCCCTTTGAGGAAGGCTAAAGCAGCTGGGGCTCTTCAGCTTGGAGAAAAGATGGCTGGAGGAGGTATGATAGAGGTCTATAAAATAATGAGTGGAGTGGAACGGGTAGATATGAAGCGTCTGTTTACATTTCCAAAAATACTAGGACGAGGGGGCATGCAGTGAAGCTACAAAGTAGTAAATTTAAAACGAATCGGAGAAAATTTTCTTCACTCAACGTGTAATTCAACTCTGGAATTCGTTGCCAGAAAATGTGGGTAAAGGCGGTTAGCTTAGTGGGGTTTCAAAAAGGTTTGGATGGCTTCCTAAAAGAAAAGTCCATAGCTCATTATTAAAATGGACTTGGGGAAGCTCCACTGCTTATTTCTGGGGTAAACAGCATAAAATGTATTGAACTTTTTGGGACCGTTGCTAGGTTATTTGTGACCTGGATTGGCCACTGTTGGAAACAGGATGCTGGGCTTGATGGACCTTATGGTCTGTTAGCGCACCTTAGTATAAGGACCCCTCGAGCTCCAGGACAGGTTGAGATGACTGGTATAAAGATTAGCCACTAGAATCTGTCTGAGCTCCTGTGATGCTCAGTTTCATGGATTGTATGACTGGACAGATCTGGTAATAAGCCTCCATTATACTTTTGCGCTGTCTTCATGTGCCTGGGTGAGTTCTCATACTAGGTTTTTTTGACTGCTTAGATTCAGTAGCCCGATATCCAGGCCACCTTCTTGACAGCGTTAGCTTGCAAATTTTCAAAAATGAGGTCGCCGTCTCACTCCCTTGAAAAATAATGCGCTTCCGTTAAAACTGTATGACACACCACAGCAGCCTATGAGGAGCTATTAAAAACACAAGTTATGTCACAAAGGTTGGCGAGGCAACCTTGATTAATCATTGCCATAAATATGGTACAGCTCTGGAGCGCCCGATCTCACTTACTGCAATTGAACAATTAGCAATCGAATTCCTGCCTCTCAGATAAGGCCTGAGGCTGGAGCTGGCATGAGTTTAGCTCTCAGGCATTTTATAGAAAGCAGATTGTGAACACAGTGATTTGTAAGCTGGAGACAGGTAGTTAGTGACCTTCTGGAATTAAACGCATTCTTCTATGACAAGGAGTCAAGTGTATCTGAGTGCAAGGCATTTGCCAAAGAGCTGATCAGTGTAAATAGGCTACATTATGAAATCAAAAAAAGAGAAGAAATGAATCATCCCTGTCTTGGAAGAGGGTAGGAGGATGACTAGAGGCCTCCATAAGTGCTTGTCACTTTGATTCCTAGTGACTGCTGACTGGTTCCGACTCTTAACTGGTTCCTGATCCTGTGAGGGTGTAAAGCAGAGCAGACAACAGTAGAGGCTGAACAAGGACGAATCCAACACTGGAGATGTTACCAACGTTCCTTTATTGATGCAGATAAGAAGGGACCCGACACGGTCCGTGTTTCGGCATATATCTACGCTTACATCAGGGGTCAAATTACTAACTCTAATCAAAAGAACTGGTGTTCAATTCTGCATATATATTTAGAATTGTGAAGTTATGAATTAGGTCAAGCAGGTTGGAGGACCAAACGCAAGTAGACCGCCACTGGCAAGCTCTGTAGGGTCTGCTCACGTGTAAAGCAGACCCTAAAGATTTATTTTTATTTATTCGTACATTTGTCTATGTTTGTGCAGCGCTGCATATGCTTGTAGCGCTATAGAAATGCTAAATCGTAGTAGTAGTAGTAATTTGTATCCCACATTTTCCCACCTATTGCAGGCTCAATGTGGCTTACATAGTACCATAGAGGCGATCGCCAATACCGGTTTGAATAAAGAGTGAGGTAGTGATAGAGCAAAGGTCAATGTGTGATAGGCACATTGAGAATCGTAAGGAGGAAGAGTTAAATTATATCCAGTTCTAGCTTTGGTTTCGTTATGCCGTTGGGTTAAGGCATCTAGGTTGGATCGCTAGGGTACGTCTTTTTGAACAAGTTAGTTTTAGTAGTTTCCGGAAGTTTGTTTAGGTGGTCAGATGTGTTTTCAAGGCGTTTGGTAGTGCATTTCATAGTTGTGTACTTATGTAGGAGAAGCGGACGCATAGGTGGATTTGTATTTGAGTCCTTTGCAGCTTGGGTAATGGAGATTTAGGTATGTTCTTGTCGATCTAAGTGTTTCTGGTGGTAGGTCTATGAGGTCTGTCATGTATCCCGGGGCTTCTCCGTAGATGATTTTGTGAACCAGGGTGCAGATTTTGAACGCAAATACATAGCCTACAAATTACTTCAACAAATCACACAATACCACAGCTCACCTCTAACTTACCTAACCACTTCCCTGTCTATCCTCCCTTACCCAATCTTTAAACAGCAAGAATTGTACTTGTCATCATGAAACGCTATGCTTATCTTCTCTTACCAACATTCAAACTATAAGAAAGTTCCTGTTAACACGAATTGATTATGTCACACCCAAACTCGTGAAGCCACTTTGAGCCTACAAATAGGTGGGAAAGGTGGGATACAAATGCAATAATAAATAAAATAAATAAATACGTCTTTGATTGGGAGCCAGTGTAGTTTTTCTCTTAGTGGTTTGGCGCTTTCAATTTTTTTTTCCAAATATAAGCCTGGCTGCTGTGTTTTGTGCTGTCTGGAGTTTCTTTATGATTTGTTCTTTGCATCCCGCATAGATTCCATTACAGTAGTCCAAATGGCTTAGTACCATGGATTGTACCAAGTTACGGAATATTTCCCTCGGGAAGAAAGGTTTCACTCGTTTGAGCTTCCACATTGAGTGGAACATTTCTTTGTTGTAGCTTTCACTTGGCTCTCTAGTGTGAGATTTGGTCGATTGTAATTCCGAGAATTTTCAGGCTGTCTGAAATAGGGAGGGTGTAGTCTGAAGTGGTTATGTTGGTGGGTTGTTCATGTTATATTGGGATGAGAAGATGAGGCTGTGTGTTTTTTCTGTGTTAAGTTTTAGTTGAAATGCATTCGCCCATGAGGTCATGGTGTTCAGGCTGAGATTGATTTCTTTGGTGATTTCTGATAGATCATGCTTGTAAGGGATGTAGATTGTGACATCGTCTGTGTATATAAAAGGGTTAAGGCCTTGATTGGATAAGGACTTGGCTAGTGGGGTTATCATTAGGTTGAAGAGGAGCGGTGATAGTGGTGATCCTTGGGGTACTCCGCAGTCTGCTTTCCCTGGTGATGATATGTTCGAATTTGACTTCACTTGGTATGTTCTAGTAGTGAGGAAACCCTTGATCCAGTTGAGTACATTTCCACCAATCTCGAAATATTCTAGGATGTTTAGTAGTATATTGTGGTTTACCATGTTGAACACACTAGACATGTCGAATTGTAGGAGGAGTACGCTTTTGCCTGTTGCAATTTCTTGTTTGAATTTGACTAGGAGGGTAATTAGTACTGTTTTGGTGCTGTGGTTGGAACGAAATCCTGATTGTGATTCGTGCAGTATTGTGAATTTATGTAGTCAGTTAGTTTTTGGTGACCATGCTTTCCATCAGGCTGACTACCAATGGGATTGATGCTACTGGGCGGTAGTTGGTGATATCGTTTGTTTTTTTCTTGGAATCTTTTGGTATTGGGGTGAGTAGGATGTTGCCGTTTTCCTTAGGGAAGAGTCCATGTTGAAGCATGTAATTTAGGTGGGATGTGAGGTTTGTTATAAAGCGGTGGGAGCAGGATTTTAGTAGATAACTGGGGCAAGTATCCAATTTGCAGTGGGTCCTCGAGAACCTATTGACTGCTTGGTTGACTGTATCAGCGGAGAGTGGGGAGAAGTTTGTTCAGGATCTGTCCGCTGAATGATTATTCACCGGGGACTGGGTCCATACAATCGATGAAGTTTTCGGTGTCGTCGATGTTCTGAGATAGTGTGTTGCGCAGGTTTACAATTTTTTCATTGAAGTATTTGGCAAGTTTGTCTGCAGATGGGATATCTGTGTTGGTTGTGGTGACCACAGTGGTGTCTAGTAGTTTGTTGACGAGTTGGTACAATTTTTTCATGTCTTTGTAATCAGGTCCTATTTTGGTTTTGTAGTATGACCTTTTGGCTTGCTTTATTGCGTATTTGTATTTTCTTTGAGTTTGTTTCCATATGTTGAGTGTATGTGCATCATTTGCTTTTTTCCATGTTCGTTCGTGTTCCTGGATAGTGTTTTAAATTTTTCAGTTCGTCGTTGAACCATGTATCGAGATATGCCTACGTGAAGTTCTTATTTGTGAGGGTGCAATTTCGTCTAATATGTTTTGCATCTTATATCCCAGTCCGAGAGGTAGTGTATGGAGACTGTTTGTGCTGTCCAATCATTATTGTACATCTTTTGCCAGAATGTTTCCGTATCTATTTGACGGAGCGCAGGGATTCCATGTGGAAATGCCACTTCTTTTAAGTCCAGAATAGGGCGAAAGGACCCACCTTTTCGCGGCACCACAAAGTAGATGGAGTATCGGCCGCAGCCTTGCTCGGCGGGAGGCACCAGGGTCACTGCCCCTAACTGAATCAGACCTTGTAAAGTCTCCTCCACCGCTGCCCGTTTGACGGCAGAACCGCATCGGGACTCCACAAACACGTCTCTTACTGGGGCGTTGAATTCTATTCTGTATCCATCTCTGATCAGGTCCAGAACCCACTGATCTGAGGAAATCTTGGCCCACTCCTCGACAAAGAGGGAAAGCCGTCCTCCGATGACAGGCATCAAGGAGAGGGCCGGCGCACCATCATTGAGAGGGTCGCCCCTGAACTCCTGGTCTTGAGCCACCGGCTGCGGAACGCTTGTCCGAGCGAAAGGAGTTCCTCTGCTGACCACGGGCACATGAAGTGAACCCAGCAGAACGCCCCGGGCGGTACCTTCTAGCTTCACGGAAGCGAGGTCTGTACGAGGAGTGGACCGCCTAGCCCTTAGAGGAAGGCCTCTGCCTATCTTCGGGCAAGCGCTGGGGTTTTAGATCACCCAGGCCTTTCACAATTTTCTCTAACTCCTCACCAAATAGGAGAAGTCCTTGAAAAGGCAACTTCACCAACCTTTGCTTAGAGGCCATGTCCGCTGCCCAGTGTCGTAGCCACAGACGACGGCGAGCCACCATTGCTACTGCCATTTGTTTAGCCGAAGCTCTGACAAGGTCATAAAGGGCATCAGCCAGAAAGGACAAGGCCACCTCCATCCGCGGAGCCACATGCAAGAAGGGCTCCGCTCCATCTCCGGGCTGAGCCACTGCCTGTTGCAGCCAAGCTAGGCAGGCTCTCACAGCATAACAGCTGCATGCAGACGCCCGAACAGTGAGACCTGCAATTTCAAAGGACCGTTTCAACGCTGTTTCCAACCTACGGTCTTGAACGTCCTTCAGGGCAACACCTCCTTCAACAGGGAGGGTAGTTCTCTTTGTCACCGCAGTGACAAGGGCATCCACTGTAGGCATTTGAAAACGAGCCATATGTCCCTCACGCAGAGGGTATAACTGCCCCATAGCCCTGGAAACTCTCAAAGGTCCCTCGGGGTCAGCCCACTGAGCCGAAACAAGCTCTAGGATGGAGTCATGCAAAGGGAAGGCCCGAGCAGCTTTCTTGGTACTAGCCATCCTGGGATTACCCGAGGAGGCCATGCCACTGTCAGGCTTCAATCGAGAGGGCCTGCAGGGTATCTGAAATAAGCGCTGGCAGCTCA
Organism: Microcaecilia unicolor; assembly: GCF_901765095.1. NCBI lineage: Eukaryota > Metazoa > Chordata > Amphibia > Gymnophiona > Siphonopidae > Microcaecilia > Microcaecilia unicolor. The sequence goes on from NC_044032.1 coordinate 632,243,314, forward strand.
TCACGGTGGAAAATCCTCACCGCGGAGGGATCATCCAGATCCTGTGGTAAATCCGCACCTGACTCTGGTTCCTCAGACCAAGAACGTATGTCAGAGTTCTCCGAATCCTCACACCCCGACCACGGGGGGGGGGAAAAAGGTGCACCACAATCTGAAGGGGAATTAACCCTTCTGCGCTTATCTTTAGGCCAAGCATCCGGGAAAAAAAACCTCACTGGGCAGTCCCAGGCCAGAATCCATCGGGGGGGCAATCAGAGGAGCCTCAGGCGACCCTTGAGGAAGGGCTCTTTTCATCATGTATGCTTTATGCATCAAAAGCACAAAATCCGGGGAGAAAATCTCACCCTGGGCACCCAAATCCTGTCCGGTGCTAGCCACTCCTGAAATAACCTCATCTCGAGGTGCCCCACCCGGCTCAGGTCTCTCCGTGTCCACGGAGGCCGCGCCATGCGGTGTAAGCAAAATGGCGCCCGCTGCCAGCTCAGAGTGGGAAGAAACATCGCTCGCCATGCTCGGGCCGGCTCCTACGCCAATACAGCACGATTTACCTGGGGGCACATGAATGAGTGTGTGCCTTACAGGCAGGGGTGTGCTGGTAAATTTTTAACAACAGGCTCTTTCTCCGGACGTAGCCAGCTCTGCAGTTGGAAGGGCCAGGGGTGGCCGGGAGGGGGGGGGGGGAGCAACACTTGCCTCTCTCTCCTCCCTCCCTTCGTGCGGGCACGCTAGGCATACCTTTGCTGGCAGCCACTAAATGGACTGCCACCACTCCCAACGTCTTGCTCTGAGCAGCATGCTGGAACTTCTCTCACATGCTAGAGAAGTCCCAGCCTGCTGCCCAGAGCTGGAAACAAGGAGCGGGGAGCAGCAGTAGTCTATTTACTTGGCTGGCAGGGCTCAGCATCCCCACCAGCAAAGTAAAAGATAATTCAGCAGGGGGCCCAAGCCCAGATTTTGGGAGCCAGTTGTTAAAGTAGCCAAAGAGGGCCCTACTTTAACAACTGGCTCCCCAAATTCTTAAAAACTTAACAACCGGCTCTTGCGAGCCTTTGAGAGCCTGCTCCAGCACACCACTGCTTACAGGAGATCTATACAACAAATAGTCTCATAGAACCCAGCGGTTTATACGTTCAATTCCAGAATTCTAATTGAGGCAAAGTTTTAAAGATAAAAAAGTCATAGACCTCAGTGGCGACTCATTTCATAAGAGCCAGATCAACTCTTAGCTCGCTTTGTCTCTTCACTGGTCTATAGTGACTTTTAAATTTAACTCATTTTACTATTTTATTATAAACAAGCAAAACAAACCCGTTTCATGAAAAATGAAACGGGCCATAGGAAGGCTCTCGTCTAAGCGAGTTCTCCTCTCTCCCCTGCCCTCCCCTCCACGTCCAGTGATTCTCCCATCCCATCCCATCCATGTCCAGCGATTCTCCTCTGCCCTGCCCTCCCTCCATGTCCAGCGACTCTCCCCTCCCCTCCTCCGCCCTCCCATCCCATCTCATCCGTGTCCAGTGATTCTCCTCACCCCTCCCCTCCCAGCCATACCTCAGGTCGCAGCGGTGGCAGGCTCGCGTCGCCTCTAGCCTTCCCTTGCCTTTCCTCTCAGTGTCCCGCCCTCCTCTGATGTCATTTCATCTTTCCGCGAGGGCGGGACACTGAGAGGGAAGGGAACGCTGGAGGCAAGCTGATGTAAGCTCATTAGCATATGGTTACGAACCCAGCCAGTCAGCCATCCAGGGAGGCAGATTGACCAATTATTATATAGAGATTCTTTTCATTGTTTAAAAAAAATATTTTTTTGAATTTTTTAATCTTTAAATCGTTTGACTCATATCTCAATCAAGACTGTTTTCAATAATAAATGACTTAGCTTTGTTTGCTGTTATAGACAGAAGGACCGCTGGCCGACATACGGTATGTTTCGCTTGTACTGCGTCAGGGTCCGGTCCACGCAATGCTCGCCATAATATACAATGCCTTACAGGAGATCTGGCATATTGATGTGTGTTGTGCTTTTGATCTGGTGGGGGTGAGGCAGTAGGGTGTGTGAGGGAAGACCAGTGCTGTGCTGGTTCAACCAGTGTGTAGGGGTCCTTTTACAAAGGCGCACTGAAAAATGGCTTGCGGTAGTGTAGGCGCGGGTTTTGGGCGCACACCGATCCATTTTTCAACGCGCCTGTAAAAAAAGGCCTTTTTAAAAATTTTTTGCAGAAAATGGTCGTGTGGCAAAATCAAAATTGGCGCACGCCCATTTTGTGGGTCTGAGACCTTACCGCCAGCCATTGACCTAACGGTAAAGACTCATGTGGTAACTGGGTGGTAATGACCTACGCATGCCAGATGCCACTTGGCGGATGTCTAATATGCGCGCCTGAAAATAAAAATTATTTTTCAGATGTGCATATTGGATGCACACCAAAAATGAAATGACCACAAGAGCCACACAGGAACTCCATTTTGGCGTGCGTTGGGAGTGCGCAATCGCTTACACGGCTTAGTAAAAGGACCCCTAAGGTAGGAAGAGATTCAGGTCAGTTCAACAAACTGCTTGAGCTGGCTGGATTTTTCCCTATCTGTAAGCTGAAGCCTTTTCTTTTTCAGCCTGCTGTTATCAGTGTTGCTTTTACAGCGCTGCGTAACCCTGGCAGCGCTATAGAAATGCTAAGTAGTAGTAGTAGTAGTACTTTTACAGACCGTAGACCAGTGGCGTTCCGACCCTAGCTGACACCCGGGGCGGATCGCCGATGCGCCCCCCGGGTGCAGCACGACCCCCCTCCCGGCGAAATAACACCCCCCCGGGTGCACGCCGCTGGGGGGGTGCCGTGGCGCGTGCCTGTTGCCCTGTCTCCGAGTTCGCAATTCGCATGTGTTCACTGCTCCCTCTGAGTCTGCCCCGGAACAGGAAGTAACCTGTTCCGGGGCAGACTCAGAGGGAGCAGTGAACACATGCGAATTGCAAACTCGGAGACAGGGCAACAGGCGCGCGCCGTGGCACCCCCCCAGCGGCGTGCACCCGGGGTGGACCGTCCCCACCGCTCCCCCCTTGGTACGCCACTGCCGTAGACAGCTTTTCTGTGTGAGTGATAGGTATATGCAGTCATACTAGCTACTCCCACCATACTTAGCTTTCAAGATCAAATTTTCTCAGGCCCGAATTGCTGGAGGGGTAATCAGAGAACAAGTACCTCTAGGTGCACTACTACGGCGCTTGCAGTTCTGCTTCTTTCATTTGAATCCAGGCACCAAAATGCACCAGATGGGGTGTACCGACTTTAGATTCCAGGCCCCTGGGCAACTCTAAAATCACAAAGGCCGACCCTTGCTCCTTTCCAAACTGAAGGAATACAAATGACTCCTCTGTCTCCCCCTTTTCGCTGTCTGATAATGAACAGGAGTGGCCTTGGCTGTCTGCACCGTGTTCATCACTATCAGGGCTGGCAGTGGAACACATAACTCGACTGATTCAATGCCACCCTGGGAATGAATCCTGGCAGGACCTCATTCATCACTTCCTCTTTAAGAGTCTCTGTGGAGCAACTAGCATTGAAATCACTATCATCTGACTGCACAGGATGGCGAGGGAGGGCTAAGGTGGACTCTTGTGCCTGGCAAACAAACTTTAACTGTAAATAAAGGTGTTTTTTTCTGCGGCATGCTTACAACTGCTCTCAGTACCCAGCTACTGCTGGAACAACTTATTATTTTAATCTTTATTGCTGTTTCCTCCAAGAAAAGTGGAGGAGTGGCCTGTGGTTAGGGTGATGGACTTTGGTCCTGAGGAACTGAGTTCGATTCCCACTTCAGGCACAGGCAGCTCCTTGTGACTCTGGGCAAGTCACTTAACCCTCCATTGCCCCATGTAAGCCGCATTGAGCCTGCCATGAGTGGGAAAGCGCGGGGTTCAAATGTAACAAAAATAAAATAGATACCATTGGAGATTCTACATGGAATGTTGCTATTCCACTTGCAACATTCCATGTAGAAGCCTGCGCGGCCACATTGGTGGAATAGCAACATTCCATGTAGAATCTCAAATAGTAGCAACAGTGGAGGAGTGGCCTAGTGGTTAGGGTGGTGGACTTTGGTCCTGGGGAACTGAGCTTGATTCCCACTTCAGGCACAGGCAGCTCCTTGTGACTCTGGGCAAGTCACTTAACCCTCCATTGCCCCATGTAAGCCGCATTGAGCCTGCCATGAGTGGGAAAGCGCGGGGTTCAAATGTAACAAAAATAAAATAGATACCATTGGAGATTCTACATGGAATGTTGCTATTCCACTTGCAACATTCCATGTAGAAGCCTGCGCGGCCACATTGGTGGAATAGCAACATTCCATGTAGAATCTCAAATAGTAGCAACAGTGGAGGAGTGGCCTAGTGGTTAGGGTGGTGGACTTTGGTCCTGGGGAACTGAGCTTGATTCCCACTTCAGGCACAGGCAGCTCCTTGTGACTCTGGGCAAGTCACTTAACCCTCCATTGCCCCATGTAAGCCGCATTGAGCCTGCCATGAGTGGGAAAGCGCGGAGTACAAATGTAATAAAAAAAAAAACACCTCCCCTTATGGATCCCAGCTTGCTGCAGTACAGTAAAACACAGGTTAAGTCTTGGATGATCCTGTAAATTGCACCTAGACAAGGAAGATCAGTTATATATGAGGAATGACCAGGGTTTTTTTTTTTGAGGGGGTACTTGGTGGTACTGAGTACCGGCACCTTTTCCATTCTTTGCTAAAATTGACCCATGGTCCCCAAATTCTAATGAAAAAGCTCAGGCTCTATACACAAATTCTGCCTTGTCATAGATTCTGTGACTGGTTACAGGGGTCCTGGCTATTGTGGGGTGGGTCCCTCAGTGATCACCCCACTCCTGTCCTGAAGGGTGGCCTGACATTTGAGTACCAGCACCTTTTTTGCTAGAAAAAACACACTGGGAATGACATACGACAGGTGTGTAAACAAGGATGTATATCATGCACATTGCACAGTTGAACAAGCAGGGTACATATGCTCCAGATTACAAAATAAGGGGGAATTCTCGAAACAGCAAAGGCGAAACAAGAGTTGGCACTTACCCTCACATAGAGAGATATCCAAGATAAGTAAATTGAACTTTCTGGATTATAAAAACAAATTACTTTGCTTATTGGAATTAGTTTCTACCTATTACGATGAAGTTATGACAAAAGTTACAAGAATTACACGAGCCAAAAAAACCCTGTAAAATTTAAAGAATGAAGTTGGACTGATGATGGAATAAGGTGTTCCGCTTACTTTCACAACAGGGGTTACCATAGGAGCCAACTTTTCAAAATGATTGGGGGTTGCTGATTTTTTTTTTACAGGCAGTGCGTTCCCACCCCCGGTACCTTAAAATCCTGTCTGCTGCAGTCTTCACCTGGGCAGTGGCAGCGCCACTCATAGGCTGCCTGTAACCTGCACCAGGACTTCTTCCAACAATCCCACCCCTCAGTCCCCCTGTGCTGTGCCAATATAAAGAGATGCAAATTTCAAAAACTGACATATTTCAAGCACTATACTATAGGTTAACAAATACAAATAAAACAAAAAATGGAAAATATGATACTATCATTTTAGTGGACTAAATACATTTTTCAATTGGCTTTCAGTGGCCAAAACCTCTTTCCTCAGGTCAGGACAGTATACTGCTGTTACAGTATTCTGTTCTGACATGGGAAAGGAGGGTTTGGTCTCCAAACATTAGTCAAAAATGTATTAAAATTAGTCCAATATTAGTCCAATAAAGATATCACACAGGCGATTAATAAGTTCTCCAACTCTCACTGCAAACTGGATACCTGTCCCAGCTACCTACTAAAATTCGCCCCCCACCGTTTCATAGCAGACCTTACATCCCACTTAAACTACATGCTTCAACAAGGTCCCTTCCCTAAGGAAAATGGCAACATCCTACTCACACCTTCAGCCTTCCCTTCTCTTTCAGTGCCCCGCCCTCACGGAAACAGGAAATGAGGGCGGGACGCTGAGAGAGAAGGGAAGCTCGCCTTTCACTGCCGCCGCGACCTGAGGTAAAATGAGTTTTAAATTCTGTGCGGCAGAAAGGCGAGGATGGAGGACTGTTGTGGGAGAAGAGGTCTGGCTGGGTTTGGAAGTGGAACTTCCGATGGCTTGTTCTGATTGTGGGTCAGAAAATATTGGGGATGCTCGAGCACCCACAGCACCCGTGGAGTCGGCGCCTATGGGGGTTAGCCCCCAGTGGAAGATCACCTATGATGGTCCGTTAAATTACAACATATCAATCTTATGCAGTGGTAACATTTGTGTGGATTATATCATGCACATTTTGACATAGCACCTAAGTACGTACAATTATGCAACCTGAGGGATGCTATTCCACTTAGAAAATGTACCGATCTATATATATATAAAACTCACCCTCAACGTTCTGAAGACAGTGACGTCAGTGAAGCCAAGCCCTGACTTCCTTCAAAAAGGTTTGAAGGTTCGTGGTGGTGAAGCCACCAAAATCGCTCCGGGACCCACCCTCGAGGGCGGAGCAATGGCAGAACAACGAAGGGGTTGGCAGGGAGGGAGGCAGGGAGGCGGGGGGTGGGAAATCGCTACGGGCCCCGCCCTCGCATCAACGTCATGACATTGAGGGTGGAGCAATGCCACAACAACGAACGGGTTGGCGGGGGGGGGGGGGGGGGGGGGTGTTGCCGACGAAAACCTTGCTTGCGCCCATTTCATTTGCTCAGAAATGGGCCTCTTTTACTAGTTGTTTCATAAAACTGTTATAAATATTGTCCATCTGCATTTCTATGCATATCAGGGGCGTATCTGCGTGGGGCCACAGGGGCCTGGGCCCCCGCAGATTTCGCCCTGGCCCCCCTCCCTGCTGTCAACCCTCCCCCGCTGCTTACTTTTGCTGGCGGGGGGCCCCAACCCCCGCCAGCCGAGGTCCGACCCGCAGTCTCCATATTTCATCTTCGTCCGTGGCCATGCTGCAAGGAAGTAACGCTGCAGTGCTGATTCATTGAATCCAGTTTGGAGTCTGACGTCGCAGCACATTGTACGCGCGTACAACGTGCTGCGACGTCAGACTCCGAACTGGATTCAACGAATCAGCACTGCAGCGTTACTTCCTTGCAGCATGGCCACGGAGGAAGACGAAATATGGAGACTGCGGGTCGGACCTCGGCTGGCGGGGGTTGGGGCCCCCCGCCAGCAAAAGTAAGCAGCGGGGGAGGGTTGACGGCGGGGAGGGGGGTGGAGAGAGGCGGCGGCGGCGGCGGGGGGGAGGGAGGCAAAAATGTGCCCCCCCTCTCTGGCTCTGGCCCCCCCTACCACCGGATTCCAGATACGCCCCTGATGCATATAGGGCTAGATTCTATATATGGCGCCTGAAACTTTTACGTGGAAAAAAGACTCCTAGGCGTATTCTCTAAAGTACGCCTACATTTTATATAATAAGCTTAAATTTCCTCGTAGTATATAGAATACGCCGAGCGCTGGTCCACATAACTAAATTTAGTTGCAATCAATTATGCCAAGTAAAACTGGGTGTAAATCCCGACGCCTAAATTAGGC